>NC_091982.1:249072456-249672456 GCF_044704955.1 Pristiophorus japonicus
AACTTCAGGATGGTATATTGCCTCCCTGGTGCCAGGGTCACGGATGTCACTGAGCAGCTGTAAGACACTGGGGGGAGAGAGTGAACAGCCAGACGTCGTGGTCCATATCAGTACCAATGACAAAGGTAGAAAGAAGAATGAGGTCCGGCAGACAGAGTTTAGGGAGCTAGGAGAGAGATTAAAAAGCAGGTCCACAAAGGTAGTAACCTCTGGATTACTGCCAATGTCACATGCTAGCGAGTACAGAAATAAAAGGATAGAGAAGATGAATGCATGGCTGGAGAGATGGTGCAAGGGGGAGTGCTTTCGATTTCTGAGGCATTGGGACTATTTCTGGGGGAGGTGGGACCTGTACAAGCTGGATGGGGTGCACCGCAACAGAGCCGGGACCAGTATCCTCGTGGAGGGTTTGCTAGTGCTGTTGGGGCGGGTTTAAACCAGCTTGCCAGGGGGATGGGATCCTGAGAACAAATTAAATAGGGAAGGAACTAAAGCTGAAATTGGGCAGCAGAAAAGTAGACAGTGAATTTGGAAGACAGAGGAAACAAGGACTGGAAAATAGCCAAGAGGGGAGTTTGGCATCCCTGACTGCTTTTTACTTCAATGCAAGGAGTATAGGGAATTAGGGCAGATGAGCTGAGAGCACAGATAGAGACCTGGGAGTACGATATTATGGCCATTACTGAGACATGGTTGAAAGAAGGACGGTTATGGCAGCTCAAGGTTACAGGATTACAGGGTTTTCAGACGGGATGGAGAGAGGGGGAGGAGGATGGTGGTGGTGGGGGGGGGGGCGTTGGTGCGGGTGATGGTTGGGGTCGAAGTATTAATTAATGAAACAATTACAGCTGTGAGAAGGGATGATATGTTGGAGGGGTCATCAAAGGAGGCCATATGGGTTGAATTAAAGAAAATAAAATGGCGATCATACTACCAGGAGTGTACTATAGGCCCCCAAACAGTCAGAGGGAGACAGAAGAATAATAGGTGGCCGAAATGCTGTGGAGCTGTAATAGTGGGCGATGTCAACTACCCTAATATTAACTGGGTAAAAGCAGTGTGAATGGTACAGAGGGTGCGGAATTCCTAAAATGCATTCAGGAGAACTTCTTTAGCCAGTATGTAACAAGCCCAACAATGGAGGAGGCGGTTCTGTACTTGGTTTGGGGAAATGAAGAGGGGCAGGTGGAAGGGGGTATCAGGTGGGGAGTATGTTGGCGTTGGTGATTATAATTCAGTAAGATTTAGGGTAGTTATAGAAAAGGACAAAGGTGGAGCAGGAAACAAATATTCTCAATTGGGGTAAAGCCAATTTTGCTGAGCTGAGAAAGGATTTGGTCAAAGTAAACTGGAGACGGCTTCTTGATGGTAAATCAGTGTCAGAGCAGTGGGATGCATTCAAGGAGGAGATCCTGAGGGTACCCTTAAAAAGGGTGGGGCTAACAAATGTAGAGCCCCCTGGATATCAAGGGAAATACAGGATAAGATAAAGAAAAAAAGGGAAGCTTATGACAGATTCTGAGAAATCAATACTGCAGAGATTCTAAAGGTGTATAAGAAGTGCAGGGGTGCAATTAAAAAATATGTCAGGAAAGCAAAGAGACAGCACGAAAAAATGTTGGCAAGTAAAATCAGGGAAAACCAAAGATGTTTTATAAATGCATTCATCATCATCAAAGGCAGTGTTGGTTCCACTCTAAAAGTGCATTCTCAGGTGACTGTACAGTCCAATAAGACAATTACACCTCTGCCTCGGTGGGACAGACAGTGGTTGAATGGATGGGTGGGGAGTTTGGTTTGCTGCACACTCCTTCCGCTGTCTGTGTTTGGTTCCTGCATGCTCTTGGCGATGAGAATCAAGGAGCTCAGCGCCTTCCCCGATGCTCTTGCTCCACTTAGGGTGGTCTTGGGCCAGGGATTCCCAGATGCCGGTGGAGATGTTACACTTTATCAAGCAGGCTTTGAGGATATCCTTTAAACGTTTTCTCTGCCCACCTGAGGTTCGCTTGCCATGTAGGATGTCCGAATAGAGTCTTCTTTGACCTCGCAAAGGCCTTTGACACTGTCAACCGTGAGGGACTATGGAGTGCCCTCCTCCATTTCGGCTGCCCCCAAAAGTTTGGCACCATCCTCCGCCTGCTCCACGACGACATGCAAGCCGTGATCCTGACCAATGGATTCACCACAGACCCAATCAATATCAGGACCGGGGTCAAGCAGGGCTGCGACATCATGTGAGAACTCTTTTCGATCTTCCTCGCTGCAATAAGCCATCTCACTCTCAACAAGCTCCCCACTGGATGTGGAAGTAAACTACAGAACCAATGGGAATCTGTTCAATCTTCGTCACCTTCAGGCTAGATCCAAGGTCGTCCCATCCTCTGTCATCAATCTGCAGTATGTGGATGACGCTTGCATCTGCGCACATTCAGAGGCCGAATTCTAAGCCATATTCAAAACCTTCATTAAACATCTGTAAGATGAAGATCCTCCACCAACCTGACCCCGCATCACAGCACTGCCCCCCGCTCATCAAAATCCACAGCACGACCTTGGACAACATGAACCATTTTCCATACCTTGGGAGCCTACTATCAGCAAGGGCAGACAGCAACGATGAGCTCCAACACCGCCTCCAATATGCCAGCGCAGCCTTCTGACGTCTGAGGAAGAGAGTGTTTGAAGACCAGGACCTCAAATCTCCTATATGGCTCAGAGACATGGACCATATACAGTAGACACTTCAAAGCGCTGGAGAAGTGCCATCAGCATTGTTTCTGCAAGATCCTGCAAATCAACTGGGAGGATAGATGCACCAACATCAGTGTTGTTGCTCACGCGAACATCCCCAGCATCAAAGCACTGACTGCACTCGATCAGTTCTGTTGGGAGGGTCACATCGTCCAGGTGCCTGACACGAGACTCCCAAAGCAAGTGCTCTACTCGGACCTCCGACATGACAAGCGAGCCCCAGGTGGGCAGAGGATTACGAGCAAGAGGATAACCAGCAAAAGAGTGGGGCCTATTAGAGACCATAAAGGAAATCTATGTGTGGAGGCAGAAGATGTAGGTATCATTCTGAATGAATAGTTTGCATCTGTTTTCATAAAAGAGAGGGGCGATGCTGACTTTGCAATGAGGGAGGAGGAGTGTGCAATAATAGATGAGATAAACATACTGAGACAGGAATTATTAAGGGGATGAGCAGCTTTGAATAAATCTGCACGCTCAGATGAAATGTACTCCCGGCTGTTAAGGGAAGCAAAAGGTGAAATAGCAGAGGCTCTCACCAAAATTTTCCAGTCCTCTCTGGCTACAGGTGTGGTGACAGAGGACTAGAGAACAGCTAATGTTGTACCTCTATTTAAAAAGGGAGAAAGGAATAGACCAAGTAATTACAGGCCAGTCAGCCTAACCTCAGTGGTGGGAAAATTAATGGAACAAATCCTGAAGGACAGAATAAATCTTCATTTGGAAAGACATGGATTAATCAAGGACAGTCAGCATGGATTTGTTAAGAGAAGGTCGTGTCTGACTAACTGGATTGAATATTTCGAGGAGTTAACCTGGAGGGTCGATGAAGGCAGTGTGTATGATCTAGCGTATATGGATTTTTTTTTTAGCAAAGCATTGATAAAGTCCTACATGGCAGACTGGTCACGAAAGTAAAAGCCCATGTGTGCAATGGACCCAGGGCAAAGTGGCAAGTTGGATCCAAAATTGGCTCAGGGTAATGGTTGATGGGTGTTTTTGTGACTGGAAAGCTGTATCCAGTGGGGTTCCGCAGGGATCAGCGCTGGCCCCTTGCTTTCTGTGTTATATATCAATGATTTGGACTTGAATATTGGGGGTATGATTAAGAACTTTGCAGATGACACTGAAATAGGCTGTGTGCTTGATAATGAAGAAGAAAGCTGCGGACTGCAGGAAGATATCAATGTACTGGTCAGATGGGCAGAACAGTGGCAAATGGAATTCAATCTGGATAAGTGTGAGGTAATGTATTTGGGGAGGTCTAACAAGGCAAGGGAATACACATTAAATGCTACAACACTGAAAAGTGCAGAGGAACAAAGGGACCTTGTAGTGCAGATCCACAGATGCCTAAATGTAACAGGCCAGGTAGATAAGGTGATTAAGAAGGCATATGGATTAGTGCCTTTATTCGTCGAGGCATGGAATACAAGAGCAAGGAGGTTATGCTTGAACTGTATAAAACACTGGTTAGGCTGCAGCTGGAGCACTGTGCCCAGTTCTGGTAACCACATTACAGGATAGATGTGATTGCACTGGAAAGGGTGCAGAGAAGATTTACAAGAATGTTGGCTGGACTCACTTTGTCACCCTAGCACCCCTTTCTCCTCTAATAACCTAATTTGTGTTTTGCAGCTCAGCCAGCAGTGCGGCCCCAGGCCAGACGACAGAGGCAGAGGTGGGAGCGCAGGGCAGGTGTCAGCGGACGATCCTACTACATTTGGTGCTGAGGAGCTCTGATTCTCGCATGTCAATCTACTGGGTCTGTTCTCGACGGCTCAGAGCGCAGACTTCGAAGAACCTGCATCACCACGCTCCAGAAGCCATTCCACCCCAAGGCCAACTAGTGGTCCTCCAGTCATTCCCATCTCTACTCTGGAGGTACCGGTTCCAAGCACCTCTCCACAGGCACCCCATTTGTCCCCAGGATGATGCCGACCCCGTGGAGGCCTCGTGGACGTGGCAGGTCAAATCCACGAGCGCGACATGACAGCGGAGAGATGGTACAGTTGTCCAGGACGACTGTAGACATTAGTGACCAGCTGATCAAAGCATTGAGGGGCATATCCCGACAGCTCGCTACCATGACCGAGTACATTCCGTGCATGGCGGAGTCCCTGGATGCGATAGCCAGGAACACTGCTGCCACAGTCCTCCCACTGGTTCCCGAGCACGGCATTTTACCCCTAGGTTCTGCACCACCACTGTGAACAACAGATGAGAGCAAGGTTCAAGATCCTGCTTCTGCATCAGAGAATGTTGCCCCCTCGGCAACCCCTGCTCTCATACCCGCGCAACCACCGCATCTGCCTTCATCCCCCCAATGAGGTACTGCCTGAGGAGCTCCTCAGCCAAGCACCGTGGAGCGAGGAGGGGAAGAGGTAGAGGTGGGGAGAAGAAGGAGAGGGGGGAGAAGGAAAGTGAGGTGCATGTGCGCAGGTGATGGCTGTGTTATATCTCCATCTGGGTATATGCAATTTGTTGCAATGTGTGGGAGCTGGGGGCCATGGTCCTGCTTTGCCTTTGTATTCTGTATTGCTGGACATGTTGAACATGAGATTCATGTTAATGCTGGAAAAAGTGGGATGTGGGCGGGGGTTCGGGTGTTATTGACTGTGATACTTCTGATTTCAGATCAATGTTGGTATTAAACTTTTGTTATTGAACAGAACCTTGTTTTGCATTATCTCAGATAGCTGGACCGTTACTCACTGGTGATTTCTTACCATGAAAGGGTTAAATACAACTTAACATCAATTAACGTAAACTTTAACTTGCACCAAGGTAATGGGCACCATTGATGTCTGCACACACACAGCAGTGTGTCAGCGTTGTCACTCACATCAGCGCTCTTTCAGGCAAATCTTTCCACTATCAGCTCCTCATGTAAGAGTGGGATTTAAGAAATGGCAGCCACACCGCTGGCATTTATTCCAGTTAGTTCCACCTTTTGTGGGCGTTTTTTTGAGCGAGCGATATTCTGGGTGATATGTGTGCGAGGTGGTGAAATTGACGATGGCTGATCTCCATGGCCACTAATTTGGATAAATATGCTCTTTACGACAAAAAACAGTGGGTAGGCGTTCATATTGAATCTCGGTGTTAATTCCACGTGGAAAGTAACACTGGGCAATATTATGCATGTTAATTTCGCCCATTCTGCTGATTCTGCCAAAAATAAGTGGCGGGCGGTAATATTTTTTCCCAGCGTTAAGCATATTGGGAAAATAACGCTTGGAGATAAGTCTCCTAAAAAAGCCCGTCAGTTTCCATTTTGTGCCAAAATGGGCGATATCTGGGCATTATGCGTCATTTCAGCAGTAAAATGGGCATTAATTGGGCATTAAGCATGCAAAAAAAGTGGCGGTTCTAGCCCATAGTCTCAGAATAAGAGGCTCCCATTTAAAACTGATATGAGAAGGAATTTCTTCTCTCAGAGGGTTGTAAATCTATGGAACTCTCTGTCCCAGAGAGCTGTGGAGGCTGGATCATTGAATATATTTAAGGCAGAGATAGACAGATTTTTGAACGATAAGGGAATAAAGGGTTATGGGGAGCGGCAAGGGAAGTGGAGCTGAGTCCATGATCAGATCAGCCATGATCTTATTAAATGGCGGAGCAGGGTCGAGGGGCCAGGTGGCCGACTGCTGCTCCTATTTCTTATTTCTTATATAAAGTATTGCTGACATGTCCTAAAAACACTCGAGCCCATGTCATTTAACGTTCATTCTTTTTATTTTGTTTACGGTCTAGAATTTTCGGTCTCCGTGACTGTGTACTCTTAGAGTATGCCGTTGTCATCAATTTGAAAGGCCCCACAGCTTTTAGATTTCCGCATGCGCTTGTTGCTAAGTGAACAACTCCACTGCCATTGTACCAGGATGGTAGAAGGTGAACTAGATGGACCTTGATCTTTAGTCATGTCGCAATTCCTATTTTCCTATGATTTACATCTACAAAGGACCTTCTGAGATTAGCTCAACAGCCTATCGGCATTCCGAGTGATCAGTGTCTTTCCTTTCCTTTGCACTGCACATAGAATTGTACACAGTAGGTCAGTCGTATTGTGTCCAAGGCCGTGCATGTCATTAACATGGCGTTGTGGTGATTGATCCATTACTTTGGCGATATAACCCAGCATCCCAGTTCTTTGTTTCTTTTCTTCTACCAAGTTCACGTTGTTTAAACAAGCTGAGTCACGAGTCAGAAGCGTTTTTTTTAATTTAAAAAAATCCCTTATTTCCAAGTTACATCTCAGCCTCTGAGTACACATCTCTCCGATTTATACTTTCAACATATGCAATACGTGCCGACTGGATTTAAGACCTTGGCTCAAGGTCTGCCCAATGCTTTTAGCTGTCTACTCTCCGTCCACATTTCTCTCTCACTTGTTTCCTCTGCGTGTGTTACTGTCTGACTTTATGAATGCGATTCCTGGTCATGTATTGGTAGCAGAAATTGTATTCCTCTTAGTCGTCCATCATTTCCCCTTACATATGTCCACCATCTGCATCCCTTTCTTTAGCCAGTTACAAGTTCATTTTGCCGTCTTGGTTTTTTTTTTACCCTTCAGCCCATTTAATGTCTCTGTTTTACTTTTGTCAGAGGTTTTCCTTCCAATATTTTCATTTTCTTTTGCGATCTATTTGGAGGCATTTTAATTGCATTGGCCTTGCTGAACTTATGGTCTTGTCCTGCATCTGCTGCATAATTTCTTTATAAATATTTGTTCTTCTGCAATCCTCTTTTTTGGCTTCCGGCTTCATTAACAAAGTAAGCATGCACTGATCACTTAGAAACAGACACATGGGATGTAATGGAACATTTCTTAGTCGCAAAGGCATTTGTATTCGCTTAGGATATTGATTAATTTCCCTGAGACAGACTCAGTTACAAATGAAAAAACGTTTCGTATTGAGGTCATCTTTATCGTCATTTGGAATCCACTGCTGCATCTATTCCTGTTCAGAGGCCGTATATAAAGAGCACAAACAAAATTCTATTCTTGCCGCAGAATAATCAATAAGACTTACATTCATTACTGCGATGTTTCAGCTTTTGTTCGGAATGCTTCTGATGGTGTTTTCTGCATGGAAATCAGAAGAGCGAACCTGCACACTTCGGGAAAGATTGAATCTGCCCAATATATTTAAGGATGGGGACATCCTACTTGGAGGAATGTTTAACGTGCACTCGGACAGGTTTGAGCAGATCAATGTATTTAGAACACGTCCCGAAGAAACCAAATGTGGAAGGTTAGTTCAGTTCGGCAATGACCGTGCCTGGTTTGGACTAAATTTTAACTAAAAACCCTGTTTGCGTAAATGTATTCCGCAAAACGGGTGACATAAAATGCACATTGCTAAATACATTTTTCAAAATTGTATTCAGATGAGAGCTTGGAACTCTAAGTTGCTGAATAATTTAACATCGATTATGATCGTATGGTTTGTTTTCCAGCAAGCAGTTTGTACAATTCGCTCTGCTGCACATTATTAGGGTCACGAGAATGAAAACCATGGGCAAGTAAAATAATGCACAGCAGTATACATACCATTAACTCTGCTGTCGTGAATTGTAATACAAAGCTTTTGTGACAACGTTTATTTGAAATGCCCCGCCAGATACGTCAGTGTATCTGTGGTCATTGAATAACGACGTTATATTTTGCATTTACCATAGTAATAATCATCATCGTTACCGGCATCATCATGTAATCACTTAAATCATACACGTTTCAATTCATAGCATGCACCATATGGGGAAGCTAATTTGCAGTTGTTTTAGCAATCTGCGGGATTCATCCGCCGAAACTTCGGCACAAATGCCATGGAAGCCACGACAAATCGCCGAAGTTACGGCGGACGAGCAGAAGAACCGCCGCAATGGTCTACACGTAGGCTGCGAACATATTTCCAGCAATCCTTTATACAAATGGGTTTAAGTTAACATCCAAAAGCAATGGCAGGAAACTTCTTTTGATTTCTGTTTAGAACACTACCGAGAGAAAGAACAAATCCACTTATCAGATAAATTCTACACATATAATCCATTGTTTGTAACTTTTTTCCTAAATGTTGAGATAAAAAGTAATTGATCCGTTTCCTACAGAGGATTTGTTCACTAAGCTTGATATGATTACTTGTAAATATGATAGGTTTTATTTTGCGTTAAAAATGTAAAATTGAAACTGTAACGGAGCTATAAACTGTAGCATGCGATTTACCTGATATAAACGCGTACGCGAATGTGATGCTGTCATTGATCTATGATATTAACTGGTACGATACTGTTACATAATTTCAAGCTATTTTCAAAAGAAATTGCAGAATTACCTAAATCCAAAAGTACACACTTTGCCAAAATGATTTTACTGTATTATAAAAAGAGTAGAAAATTATACGACATATAAGTCCAGAACCCTTTTAGCAATTTAATACTTCACGGGATGTCATTTGCATGGCCCATATTGGATTTAACTGGGCCATGTGTGTTTTAATTGTTGAATTTAATTTGCTTTGTAAATGTTTCAAGGTATTAAGACTTGTACAAGAAATCTAAACTAACGTCTCTAAACATTAACTTTGTTTGTTCCTCAGTTTTGATTTGAGGGCTTTTCGCTGTGCGCAGGCCATGATTTTTGCAATAGAGGAAATAAACAAGGATGAGATACTTCTCCCGAACATTACACTGGGCTACATAATTCATGATGACTGTGCGTCTTCCAAGATTGCAACAGAAATCGCTCTGGCTTTGGTTAATGGGAAGGAAGACACATATGTGGATCATGTCTGTAACGGGTCGCTCAATGTCCCTGGTATTGTTGGAGGTGATGGATCTTCAGAGTCTATAGCAGTGGCAAGAACAATCGGCCCCTTTAACATACCAATGGTGAGATTCCTTTAACTAACTTCTGTCACTAATATATAACTGGATAAAATAATAAATTGCTAGATATATACGTCAGTGTATATTTCGGTGTCAGCCCTGGTTCCTTGCTTCAATGGGTAGCACACTGTCCTCTGAGTCAGAAGGTAGTAGCTTCAAATGCTACTCCAGAAATTTGAGCGCAAAACCTCGGCTGACAAATCCAGGGTAATGCTGCACAATTGGAGATACTGCCGTGTGTATTAGTTGTTAAACGATCTTTGCCCTCTGAGTTGGACCTAATGAATCTCATAACACTATCTGAAGAAGGGCAGATGAGTTTGTCTACTGGCCAATATTTATCACTCAACCAACATCAATAAAACATCAAATTATCTGGTTATTATTAATGTTTATGAGACTTTGCTGCGCACATATTGGCTTTCACTTTGTTTACTTTACAACAGTGACGAAACTTCAAAAGTACTTAATTGACTGAAAAGTGCGTTGGGATGTGTTGCGGTAGTTAAAGGCGACATCAAAATACAAGTTCATGTTTACTTTTTATGTTACTTTCCTGAAGTTATCAAAGGGAAAATTGGTTTTGTTTTTTTCACTAAATGTACTATTAGGGTTGCGGTTACCGAATGGCTATTAATTATACAATTCGTCTAACAGAACATGGACACGCCTTAGCAATTTATCTTAAACAAGAACTTGCAATTGATTACTAATTCTTCTATTCTATTCCCATGAATTAGAATATTTGGTAATGTAAAATATTCTTATTTCAACCGCATACCAATAATTTGTTTCTTTTTTTCTAATTGATTGAATGCAGGTTAGTTACTTTTCCACGTGTGTCTGTCTCAGTAATAGGAACCAATATCCAACCTTTTACAGAACAATACCAAGTGACTACCATCAATCCAAGGCTTTGGCGCAACTTGTCAAGGGGTTTGGATGGACTTGGATTGGAACCATTCGCAGCAACAATGACTACGGCAGCTCGGGAATGAAAGCGTTTCGAGAAGCTGCGGTGAATTTCGGCATTTGCATCGCCTTCTCTGAATCGTTTTACAGAACCGATCCTGCAGAAAAGATTAAGAAAATTGTACAAGTGATAAAAGTGTCGACCACAAAAGTCGTAGTAGCTTTTGTGGCATCCGGCGATATGCGCGTTTTGTTTGAGGAGATTTTACGGCAAAACCTCACTGGAATACAGTGGATAGGAAGCGAAGCTTGGATCACATCCGATATTATTGCTCCAGATAAAAGATCGAGGTTCCTTACTGGGGCAATTGGAACTGCGGTGCGAGCGGTAGAAGTTCCAGGTCTGCGGGAATTCCTGCTGAGGGTCCATCCTTCTGTGTTTCCCGGTAACAGTTTAGTAAGGGAGTTTTGGGAAACTACGTTCAGATGCGCTCTAATATTAAATAATAACAGAAGCCAAGTAGATTCATCTTCTCGGCTCCCTCAATGCACCGGAACTGAAACCTTGAATGAAATATACAATGTCTATACTGACCTATCGATGGACGGAAGTTCCTACAATGTATATAAAGCGGTCTATACTTTTGCACATTCGCTGCACAACATGTTTTCTTGTGAAAATGGCAAAGGACCATTTATAAATAATACCTGTGCCCAAGTTTCAAACTTTCAACCGTGGCAGGTAGGGAATATAATGTAATTCATTGTAATGGAAAAATAAGTTGGCCAATGTACAACGAAATGTCTGTGAAATAACGTTTTGGAAAATATTGTTCGTAGATAACATATTTCACTATAAGCAACTCTGTTTACATGAAATAACCTAAAGAAATCTGTCCCATTATTTTCTAAAGCTGCTCCATTATATGAAATCCGTATATTTCACAACGAAAGTTGGTGAGAAGGTGCAGTTTGATGATAATGGCAATCCAGCAGCAGGGTACGACTTTGTGAACTGGCAAATTAATGCAAAAGGTGCTGTTGAAGTTAAGATAGTTGGACATTATAATGGATCAGCACCTCTGGGGAAAGAACTGCTGCTGAATCCGAAGCACATTGTCTGGAGCGGTGGTGAGCTGGTGGTATGTCTGCCAATAGAAACTGACTGTAATTTTGCTGTATTTGATAGTTAGTGTCTAATCATTATAATTTGGAACTGCCACAGAAACCCGGTAGCTAGGCCCGTCTACAGCCGTTTATAAATGGCGGATCACGCTTTACTAATCCAATACTTCATGCAGGAAATTATTCAGATTTGTTCAATGGGGGAGGGAACAGTGGAAAGCCGGCCTTACTTTCCGCACAGTATTGCTCACCCTGGTCTTCAACGAAGCGTAGCATTTGGCGTGTTGCAATATTTCACCCGTTTCCATTAGTGCCCCGACCATCGGGATCGGTTACAAATGTCTCCTGTCGCAGCGAGTGAATTGGGTCTGATAATAGTCCAAAGCATCGTTTGTTAAAATTCCATCTAAGATACTAGTTAGCAAAATTAAGACGTGTTATATTATAGATGAATTGGTAACATGGTAGAATAATGGCGGAAGCAAAGAAAACAGAGGCCATTATTGGCCATTATTGTTGGTGGAGAAGAAAATCTGGGCTTGGAGAGTACAGATGCCGAAAGCCATGGGATATTATCCAAATTTGAGACCAATACCAAGTCAATCGGCATAACAGACTGGAGAGCATGTAGGAGATGCAAGGCGACAGATTGCAAAGCGACAGTTTAGAGGCTTCGGCAGACATGTACAAATTGCAGTTCAACTTAAAAAAGTAAAAAAAACATAATGTATATAGCACCTTTCAACTGCTCGTGGCGTTCCGTAGCGCGGCACAGCCAAGTAATTATCTTCAAAGTATAGTCCTTGATGATTTGTACATATTTGGCACAAATCAATATCCCACAAATAATAATGATGATAAATGAGCAGTTAATGTGTTTGTGATGATAATGATTGAGCGATAATTGTGAGCAAGTGGGTAGGGAGAGCTCCCTGGACTGTATAAATGACGGAATAAATTCAGTAACTGTCTCGGAATACGATATGACCTTTAACATTAATTGTAGAAATGTAATTTTAACAGATGAAGACCCAGATATTGATGTTAGGAATAAGCCCATGTGCAGTGTATCTATCGACATCACAAGGTAGGTAATCTATCGTTTCCTTCCTTTCAGGTCCCCCGTGCAGTGTGCTCCGAAAGTTGTTCTCCTGGAACCAGGAAAAAGGAACGGAAAGGACAACCTGTTTGTTGCTTTGACTGCACACCCTGTGCGGCTGGGGAGATTAGTAACACTACAGGTGAGTCGGTGCAAATTTTATTTTAATATGTTGTATCGGCAATTATCCTCAGAGATACGTAAAACTGAAATTCTTAACTCTATAATGCTCTCCTTTTTCCTTAGACTCCATAGACTGCATCAAATGTCCTATCTTATACTGGTCCAATGAGCGGAAAGATCAATGCATACCAAAGAATATAGAATATCTGGCTTTCACAGAAGTCCTGGGAATTGTATTGGCGACCCTTGCATTGTTTGGAGTGTGCATTGCTATAAGTATAGCTGTTCTATTCTTTAGATATCGAGAGACACCTCTAGTCAAAGCTAACAATTCCGAGCTGAGCTTCCTCCTTCTTTTAGCATTAACATGCTGTTTTTTGTGCTCAGTTACATTCATTGGCGAACCGTCGGACTGGTCTTGTATGTTACGACGCACAGCGTTCGGTATTACATTTGTACTGTGTATTTCCTGCGTTTTGGTGAAAACCATCCTCGTGCTGATGGCATTTAAGGCAACGCATCCCAGCAACAGCAGGATGAAATGGTTTGGTCAAAAACAGCAGCGTGTAAGTGTTTTCCTCCTAACATTCGCACAGGGTTTAATATGTGCTCTTTGGCTGATCACTGCGCCCCCATTTCCCATGACAAACACAAACTATTACAGGGACATTATTATTTTAGAATGCGATGCGGGTTCTTCTACAGCCTTCTATTGTGTGTCAGGTTATATCGCTTTGTTATCGTGTCTATGTTTTGTCTTGGCCTTTCTCGCCCGGAAGCTGCCAGATAATTTCAACGAGGCTAAATGTATAACTTTCAGCATGCTTATCTTTTGTGCCGTTTGGATAACTTTTATTCCAGCTTCTGTGAGTTCACCTGGGAAATACACTGTAGCGGTGGAAGTGTTTGCGATTCTGGCCTCCTGCTTCGGATTGCTGCTTTGCATATTTGCTCCGAAATGTTACATTATCGTGATAACTCCAGAGAAAAATACAAAGAAATTCCTAATGGAGAAAGGGATTGACAATACACTTTAAAGAACGATTGGATTTGATCGTATGAATATTTGGTGACACATAATTTCGACTTCGAGCGCTTTGTGTAGCAATTAATTCATATCCCAGAAATCGATTAATTTATCATGCTCAAGCATATGTTTTAAGGATGTATTTATTTGTACTAACTGAACGGCAGCTGTTTCTGATTGGCTCTTTATTATCGCATGAACTTGGAGGATAATCCACATCTTAAAGTTCCTCTGGAATATGTAACTGGAATCGCCCTGTCCACGTTCTGACTGACTTTCCAATTTGAAATTCAATCCATTTTGACTTCAGAAGCCACAGAGGAACGATCTCCCCAAATGCTACCAAGTCCCAACCAAGTCCCTTTCTCCAGAGCACGTGCATCCCTCTCACCACTGAGTCCATTACAACAGCGGAAGTGCTGCCTCCGACAGCTGAAGACCCTTACCCCAGCACATGTGCTGCCTTCCCCAGCAACGTCCCTTACCCTAGTGCAAGTGCATCCCTCCCCCAGCTGAAGTCCATTATCCAAGCCCCCCCCCCCCCCCCCATAGATGGGGCATTGTGTGCGGATTGTTAACTGGTGAATAGTGTTGTGACTTCTGGATTCCATCCTCCCCGATGTGTCCCTTGTAACACATGCACCAAGCTTACACACACCAGGCAGCTGGAAGAAGGTGATCCATCTTCCCTGAGTTCCCTCTCTCCCCTCCCCCACCTGGGTCTCTCTCTCCCCGCAACCACCGCCCCCCACACCACCCCGTGTCTCTCTGTCCACCCACCAGGTTCTCTCTCTCTCCCCCACCCAGCCTTTCTCTCCCCACACCACGGGTTCTCTCTGCCCCCACCACCCCCCCCCCCCCGGCCCCAAGGCTCTCTCTACCCCTGCCGAGGCTCTGTCTCTCTTCATCCCGTGTCTCTCACCTCACGGAGCACTATAGGGTGCCACTTGACTCTTCACTCAAACTGGGGCTGAATGAGAAATGGACTGCTCCTGGCCGCCCTGCTTCTCTCTCACCTCGCTTCTCTCTCTCCCCGCCGCCCCACTTCTCTCTCTCTCTCCCCGTCGCCCCACTACTCTCTCTCTCCCCGCCGCCCCGCTTCTCTCTCTCTCGCTCCCTGCCGCCGCGCTTCTCTCTCCCCCCGCCGCCCACACTCTTCACTCAAACTGCCGCTGAGAAACGAACACTTCCTGGCTGCCAACCGCCTCTCTCTCCCCGCCCAGTCGAAGACTCGGCAACTTGTGGCTCGGTCAGAAAACGTGGACATTGAAGAACAACGTGGCCCCACTTCTGATTCCGGTTGCGTGAGGGGTCCGGAGAAGGACTCAGGCACAGAAGGAGGAGAAAAGCATTAGGATAAATAGTCACTCCGATGTTTTAACATGATTCATCTTGTTATGTTTAGAATAAACCCACAGGACTGTATTGCAAGCTCAAACTGTTGTGACCTTGGTCTCTTTATTCAGATTCCATAGTGCTGAAGCAGCATGGTGAATCAGCTTTTATAGCTGCTTGCCTCAGGATGCACAGATGACCTTTAGGTCTCCCACAGGTGTGCCAGCTAGTGGCAAGACTTATATTTTGGTAATGTTTACATACATACATAACATCACACCCCCCCCCCCCCAAAGTCTTGTGTACAAGTTATTTGCAAGTTGAGGCGATCTGGCGCCCTGCATCCCCAGGTCGATCGCCTGGGTTGAAGTCCTGATGTGGTGTCTTCATACTCATGGTTGATGGCGAGGTCGATTGTGTTAGTGGGATAACTGGGGGCCAGGTCCTTTCACAATGGTTCCTGGTTATCTGTAGTTCACAGTTTGGTCTGTTCCAAATGCTTTACACATTAGCCCGGTACATGGTTTCACAATCAAGCTCTCCATATTCATTGCATACACTCCATTCCCCCCCTTGGGAAATGCGGTGCTAGTGGCCCAACTGGGGGCCTGAACATGGTTTACATCACTTATTCTGATGTCGCGTGGACGGGCCGTGCAATCATAGTGCATTCTCTGCTGATGGCATGCAGAAGGCTCGGTTCTGAGTGATTCTGTCTGTTGACTGTGTGGCACCCAGGATAGCCAGGTCAGTAAGGAGTCTACCATGGCATGCTTGGTGCTTGTTTTAGGAATTTGAGTTGCCTGCTCTGGGCTATTGTCGCTGACTCTGAGGTCTAGCAAGCCCAGAATGTCCGCAATGGCCTTAAGACTTTCGGTAGTGGTGGGAGGCCTATGATCCCCATGGATCCTGGGCCTTGGTATGGGGGTCCCAGACCACCGACAGTGTGTAGCCACCCTGCCTTAATCTGCAACATTGGGATGGGCCAATTGTCTCTGCAACGGATGGGTTGCAACATCCTGTCCAGCAGTTCAACTTTGGCAGGTGGTAGCGTGGGATCCTGCCTGGCCCAGGACCTGAGCTGGGGGGCCGTTACGGTTGACCCCTCACTTTCTAGCACTTCTACGACCGCGAGTGGGTCTGCAGGCTGCGCCGTTTACGCCCCGGTGGTGGGCAATGATAGCCAACTGAGGGCATTCGTGCCGTTCTGTGTACCTAGCCCATGGCAGATCATCTTACAGTGCACAGACAGTGTTAGACATTCTCGAAACGATTCATCGATAATTGTAATCTGCTCTCCCAAACTTGTGGGATGAGCAGCTTGTCTGACTCTAGCACATATTGGGACAATCTTTAACCCCTTGTACACAGGCTGCTGCCTTGGTAAACTTATTGGATATATGTTCACTAGTTTGAGGCTCATCCGTTACTTTTGCTTGCTGCACAACACTCCTGACCCCGTGCAGTAACACATCACTTGCTACAAATGCTTTGCTAGATACATATACATCTGGTTGGGGTTCGCCCGTTTTTTTGGTTTGCTGTACAACACACCCGACCCCATGTGATAACACATCACTTGTTACAAGTCCTTTGTCAGATACATATACGACCGGTTGGTGTTTGGCTGCTACTTTGACTTGCTGTAAGGTACCCTCGACCGCATATAATGGTATATCATTGGCCACGAAAGACTGCTCACAGGGATTACATAGTGCAAACAATTTATTGGAGCCAAGTGCGTTCCTGTCTTTCTCAGCGGCCGCCCCATTACCTTTTCTCCAAACCCAGTCATCTTCCTTGCTGGGCATCACATTCCTCCATTCCATTGCGGCGACCTCCCATGGTCTGGACACTCTCTCATTCCATGGTCTGGATGCACTTTTGCCCCGTGGTCTGGACGCCCTCTCGTCTGTGCCTGTGATGCCGACTGCTGTGATCTTCCTCCCCAGGGATTTGGCCTCCGGCGTCAGGGAGACACATTCGGAACGTTTTGGCCGGAGTCCCACTCTGCTCGGTCGACCTGGAGCCTCTTCGATCACCGCGAAGAGGTCGTCAGCATCAGGTGGTGGGTACCGCACCTGTACCACTGCTCGGTTGATCTTCACCGCCTTGTGGTCGTGATGAGCAACCTATGCATCGGGGATCCACAAATAGATCTGCACTTCGATGCCTGGTTCAGCTGAAGGTGGGAGCTTTGCTCAGCCTTTGAGAACGGGAGGTGTCGTTCACCGAAGAAAGTACGCAGAGGTCTTCCCAGTTCCATCGAATCTTCCCCATCCACCTCCTACCAAGCAGCGTTGGCCCATCACCTGAGACAATCCACAGTGCTAAATCATGCACTGCTCCCTCATGGGATATTCTTATGTCTGCACTGCCAATAACTGGTATTAGTTACTTGGTGCAGGTGCGCTGCTTTGCCTGAATCGGGATCAGCTTCTGTCGTTGTGCTTTGTTGCCCCATAGCCTCTCGAATGTCTTCTGGCTCATAAATGATTGACTCGCCCCTGTGCCTAGTTCCATGGAGACTGGAGTGCCGTTAAGTTCAACTTTTAACATTATCGGAGGGCTTTTGGTGGTGAAGGTGTGTTTCCCATATACTTCCTCTTCAGCCTCAGGTTGAGTTGCCTCTCCTGTTCGATCAGCGTGCTCCTCGCTAGATCAGTCATCCTCTCCTGACTCTGCCATGTGATGAGTCAGAGATCATTTGCACATTCGCTGGAGGTGCCCCATTGTTCCACAGCCCTTGCACACATAGGGCTTGAATCGACATTGAAGAGCTCTATGGCTGCCCCTGCAGCGCCAACATGGTGCTAGTAGATACGCATTTACACCCCACGGTACACTCTGGGTCACTCTAGGTCTGGCCTCTGCAATCGTGTGGGCACTGCCCTGTACAGATCTGCCTGCTGAAAACATTATTTTATGCACAATACATGCTGCTGAGCTTCGATTCTGTGAAGATATCTGTTTTGTGTTATCACTCATGGATATGAAGGCCTGGGCTATCGTGATGGCCTTGCTCAGATCTAGGGATTCGACAGACAGCAGTTTGCGAAGAATGAGCTAGTGACCAATTCCAAGCACGAAAAAGTCCCGCAACATTTCCCCCAAGGATCCTGTAAATTTGCACTGTCCCACAAGGCATCTTAGGTCGGCGATAAAACTCGCTATGTTCTGGCTCTCGGAGCGATGGTGCACATAAAAGCGATACCTTGTCATCAGGATGCTCTCCTTTGGCTTGAATTGTTCCCTAACCAGTGTACACAACTCTGTATAAGATTTGATCATTGGTTTGACAGGTGCCAGCAAATTTTTAAGGAGGCCATATATCGATGATCCACATATTGTGAGGAGAATCGCCCGGTGCTTGATCGCCGTCTCAGCCATGTCCAATTCCTTGGCCACAAAGTACTGGTCGAGGCGCTCAATGAAGGCTTCTGAATCATCACCCTCAACAAATCTCTCAAGAATATCAATGGCAGCATGAAATTTCGTGATCCATTACTCGTCAAATATTGTTCTGGAAATACTAGTGGACCGAGGGTCTAGCGAGAAGGAGGAACTGAATGAAATCCTTATTTGTCAGGAAATTGTGTTAGGGAAATTGATGGGATTGAAGGCCAATAAGTCCCTAGGGCCTGATAGTCTGCATCCCAGTGTACTTAAGGAAGTGGCCCTAGAAATAGTGGATGCATTGGTAATCATTTTCCAACAGTCTATCGACTCTGGATCAATTCATATGGACTAGACGGTAGCTAATGTAACACCATTTTTGAAAAAAGGAGGGTGGGAGAGAAAACGGAATTACAGACCGGTTAGCCTGACATCAGGAGTGGGGAAAATGTTGGAATCAATTATTAAAGATGAAATAGCAGTGCATTTGGAAAACAGTGACAGGATCGGTCCAAGTCAGCATGGATTTATGAAAGGGAAATCAAGCTTGACAAATCTTCTCGAACTTTTTGAGAATGTACCTAGTAGAGTGGACACAGGAGAAGCAGTGGATGTGGTGTATTTGGACTTTCAAAAGGCTTTTGACAAGGTCCCACACAAGAGATTGTTGTGCAAAATTAAAGCACATGATATTGGGGGTATTGTATTGATGTGGATAGAGAACTGGTTGGCCGACAGGAAGCAAAGAGTCGGGATAAACGGGTCATTTTCAGAAAGGCAAGCAGTGACTCGTGGGGTGCCGCAGGGCTCAGTGCTGGGACCCCAACTATTTACAATATACATCAATGATTTAGATGAAGGAATTGAGTGTAATATCTCCAAGTTTGCAGATGACACTAAACTGGGTGGCGGTGTGAGCTGTGAGGAGAATGCTAAGAGGCTGCAGGGTGACTTGGACAGGTTAGGTGAGTGGGCAAATGCATGGCAGATGCAGTATAATGTGGATAATTGTGAGGTTATCCACTTTGGTGGCAAAACATGAAGGCAGAATATTATCTGAATGGCGGAAGATTAGGAAAAGGGGAGGTGCAACGTGACCTGGGTGTCATGGTACATCAGTCATTGAAGGTTGGTATGCAGGTGCAGCAGGTGGTGAAGAAGGCAAATGGCATGTTGGCCTTCATAGCTAGGGGATTTAAGTAAAGAAGCTGGGAGGTCTTGCTGCAGCTATACAGGGCCTTGGTGAGGCCTCACCTGGAATATTTTATTCAGTTTTGATCTCCTAATCTGAGGATGGACGTTCTTGCTATTGAGAGAGTGCAGCGAAGGTTCACCAGACTGATTCCCGGGATGGCAGGACTGACATATGAGGAGCGACTGGATCGACTGGGCCTCTATTCACTGGAGTTTAGAAGAATAAGAAGGGATGTCATAGAAACATATAACATTCTGATGGGACTGGACAGATTAGATTCAGGAAAAATGTTCCCGATGTTGGGGGAGTCCAGAACCAGGAGTCACAGTCTAAGGATAAGGAGTAAGCCATTTAGGACTGAGATGAGGAGAAACGTCTTCACTCAGAGAGTTGTTAACCTGTGCAGTTCTTTCCCACAGAGATTTGTTGATACCAGTTCGTTAGATATATTCAAGAGGGAGTTGGATATGGCCCTTACGGCTAAAGAGATCAAGAGGTATGGAGAGAAAGCAGGAAAGGGGTACTGAGATGAATGTTCAGCCATGAACTTATTAATTGGTGGTGCAGGCTCGAACGGCCGAATGGCCTACTCCTGCTCCTTTTTTCTATGTTTCTATATTTCTATGTCGCCAATTTGTTGTGTTCAGAATAAATCCACAGGACTATATTGCAAACTCAAACTGTTATGACCTTGGTCTCTTAATTTAGACTCCAGAGTGCCAAAGCAGCATGTTGAATCACCTTTTATACCTGCTTGCCCCAGAGTGCACAGGTTACCTTTAGGTCTCCCTCAGGTGTGCCCCCTAGTGGCAAGACTTACATTTTGGTGAGGTTTACATACATACATAACACATCTGTTTTACCATATTGTGCAAGAAACGTCGACTTGAAAGTGTGGAATTATTAATCGCATACAATTAATAAACATTTTGGATAATTTCTGTTTCTATCCTCATTCGCCCTCGGCACTGGGAGCAATCCAGAGATTGCCACCTTTGATGTTGTGTTCTTTAATTTTTTCCTAGCATCTGAATCTTTGCTTTTGGACCCCAAGCCTTTATTTCCCTATTGACCAGCATGGACCACAGCATCTGCCTGTTCACCTTCCTCTGTCAGAATATCCTGCAGCCGTTCAGTGATATCCTTTTCCCTGGCACCAGTGAGGAAACACATCCACGCGTGCACTTGCGGAAACACCTGTCTATACCTCTGATTATTGAAGCGCCTGTAGCATCTATCATTCTCGTGCCGCCCACCCCCCGTGCAGCCATGTCTCCCATGGTGTCGCGAATTTGCTTCTGACTTCTCTCCCCTGAGGTGTAAGCTACCCGAGTTGTGTATGCATCTACAGGTAGGATTCGGATTTGGTTTAATCTGGTATGATTAAATCTAATATGGGATCCTGCAGGTCTTCGGGTTAAGGGTGGGGTTGCTGGACTAGCTGAAGGGCTCTTGCCGACTGCCGGCATGGGCTCAATGCGCCAAAAGGCCTCCATCTGTGCTGTAACCATTCTATTATTTTAACATTGGGAGTTTTGCTTTCCTTTTACTTATAAATAATTTGTGCATTTGTATTGTAGCTAAAAATAATGACATGGTTAAAGTTGTTCGTTCCCAGGATGCTTTCATGTTTAATATGTCAGGTATCAATTTAGCTAACTGTGCTGTTTAGCTTCTGTTGTGGTGCAGGATGTGGGTTGCAGGATGTGTGACTTGCGCTTGTTGTCACACTATGAAACGAGATAGCCAAGCTAGTCTTGAGATAGTAAGTTGGGTAATAGGTCAGGATGATAAACAAGTTGCCATCTGCTATTTTCTCGGAATTCGCTGATTTCTGGAGGTCATGTTGACAGCAAAACTTGCCATGCCGTGATGAATCAGAACGGACTATGGGCATGAGAAGTGACCTTTGAAAATCTTAAGCTTTCCTTAAGAATTGATAGAGAAAGTTATTAATGAAGGATTGATGAAAGTTCCCGCTCTGCCGGAATCTTCCCAGTCCTGCACGTGCCCGTTTGGAGGTGGGTTCGCTGTCAAAATAGCTTTGATTGGCATCGGGTCGGGATTCCGGTCTGAACGCGCCTCCGAGTGACTTTCTCAGCTGTCAGGTCTGCCTCCGGAAAGCAGACTCGACAGCAAGTGGTGGGACAGGTAATTAACATCATTAAAAGGTAATTATATTCTAGTTAAGAGTCTTAAAAGCAGATACTTACAATTTTACCAACCTTTTCCCGGGATTGCCATTCTCCTGTTTCACGCCAGGTAAGTCGAAGAGGGTTCTCAATGGCTCTGTATTGCTGTTTTGGATCAATAATAATAGACCCAGGTTCGGGATCTGGATGAATGTTAAATAAGAGACAAGACAAATGAAGTAAAGAATAAGATACCATTTACTGAGAGAAAAGAAACATTAATAATACAGTTTATGAAGAAAAGAGAAGTATGATAAGATACAACAACGCTCACGGCCTTCCACCCGTCGGGAACTCCATAAGCGACGGCTGGTCTGGAGCATTGGGGGTCCCCGCAACGCTCGCGAATCACGGTCCAAGGTGAGGTTCGAAGAACTATGGGACAGTGCTGTACCTTTATACTATCAAATAAGTATACTATTGAACAAAACATGGGTGCATGTGGCTTATGGCCAACTCCTAATCTGTAAGGCCCCAGGTGCTTGTCCTCAAAGCATGAGAGCTCAAGCTGCGGACCACCTCATAACAAGCTGGTGTGCGTCTCAAGGTCGCTTCCCTCTCTCTGTCTTGAAATAGCAACAACATTCTACAGGGCATGGGAGCAGAGACACCCTATGAATGACTAAATATCATAATTAACCCTATGTGATTAACCCCATACAATACAATTGCTTTGGCTAGTTGACAGCTGCAGAAGTAGTTTAAATGCTACCTTTCACAGCTGTTCAGTTTCCAATGTCAGAAGCTGAAGCCTTCAGGATTTGGAAGTGAGTTCTGAGCTGTATGCAGTTTGGAATTGTTTGCAGTGAACGGCCACCTCTTTGAAGCAACCTCTCTCTCCATTGACAGAGCGATTCTGCCATCTCAATCTCACCTACCATCTATGCCAGCAGCATCGGTGCTCTTCAAAAAATCTCACCTTGAACCTTAGAATCCCACCACGATTAGCTCCAACACCAACATCACTAAACACACCAGCATCACCATCAACAACACCAATCTTCTCCACAATCACCTGATGCTGCACAGTACACAGGGCATCAGCACCCAGCCACATTGCTGCCCAGGAGCCCAGTGATGGCCTCACCATGGCCACATTTACTTCACTTCGCGCTGTACACGCTGACTGCTACATGATGCTCCAGGTTGGCACCACCCCATACCAGCTCCATAAAGCATCCTTGCAATTTCCAAACCATTCCTTTCACACTCATTGCCATTGGGGGGTGGTGGGGGTTACTCGTATGTCCCATCATACACTACAACTCATTAAACCATTTCCAAAGGTGCACGCAAACGTGTCTAAGAACATAAAGTCCTGAACATAAAGATTTCAATGTTTGACAACACACCAGCATTAACTTTACATGAACATTGGGTAAATAATAGACGTTCTTAGCCCAGTGTGTTGTCAGTTGGTATGATTGGACAAGGATGGGGGTGAGTGTGATGGGTGGCTCATCATCATCATCCCTCGGAATCGAGGAAGACTTGCTTCCACTCTTAGCGTGAGTTCTTAGGTGGCTGTACAGTCCAATACGAGAACCACAGTCTCTGTCACAGATGGGACAGACAGGGGTTGAAGAAATGAGTGGGC
Organism: Pristiophorus japonicus; assembly: GCF_044704955.1. NCBI lineage: Eukaryota > Metazoa > Chordata > Chondrichthyes > Pristiophoridae > Pristiophorus > Pristiophorus japonicus. The sequence goes on from NC_091982.1 coordinate 249,096,100, forward strand.
GGGGAATCTGGTTTGCCGCACGCTCCTTCCACTGCCTGCACTTAATTTCTGCATGCTCTCGGCGACGAGACTCGAGGAGCTCAGCACCCTCCCGGATGCACTTCATTCATTAGGGCGGTCTTTGGCCAGGGACTCCCGGGTGTCAGTGGGGATGTTGCACTTTATCAAGGAGACTTTCAAGGTGTCCTTGTAATGTTTCTGCTGCCCACCTTTGACTCGTTTGCCATGGATGAGTTCTGAGTAGAGCGCTTCCTTTGGAAGTCTCGTGTCTAGCATGTGAACTATGTGGCCTGCCAAGCAGAGCTGATCAAGTTTGGTCATTGAAGTGGGGAACTGATAAATAGATAGAGAGAGAGAGGGATGTTTGGAAGCGCAAGGTAAGTTAGTGTGTGTAAGGATGTACAGGCATAGTGTAGGGAAAGCAGAATGATGGAGATGTGATGAGGGGCACAAGAGGAAGAGGTTGCGTGTGGTTTTGCAATAACGTTTCGTGATCCGTCTCCAGCTCCTGACTGACCGTGTTGCGGAATTGGAGCTGAGGGTGGATTCACTCTGGAGCATCCACGATGCTGAGAACAACGTGAGTAGCACGTGTAGTGAGTTGGCCTTACCGCAGGAGAAGGATCCACAGCCAGTTAGGGAATGGAAGACCAACAGGAAGAGTAGTGCAAGGAAGGTAGTGCAGGGGTCCCCTGCGATCATCCCCCTGCAAAACAGATATACTGCTTTGACTGCTGTTGAGCGGGATGACTCATCAGGGGAGGGCAGCAGCAGCCAAGTTCATGGCACCGTGGCTGGCTCTGCTGCACAGGAGGGCAGGAAAAAGAGTGGGAGAGCGATAGTGATAGGGGATTCAATTGTGAGGGGAATAGATAGGCGTTTCTGCGGCCACAACCGAGACTCCAGGATGGTATGTTGCCTCCCTGGTGCAAGGGTCAAGGATGTCTTGGAGTGGGTGCAGGACATTCTAAAAAGGGAGGGAGAACAGCCAGTTGTCGTGGTGCACATTGGTACCAACGACATAGGTAAAAAAAGGGATGAGGTCCTACGAAACGAATTTAAGGAGCTAGGAGCTAAATTAAAAAGTAGGACCTCAAAAGTAGTAATCTCGGGATTGTTACCAGTGCCACGTGCTAGTCAGAGTAGGAATCACAGGATAGCGCAGATGAATACGTGGCTTAAGCAGTGGTGCAGCAGGGAGGGATTCAAATTCCTGGGGCATTGGAACCGGTTCTGGGGGAGTACAAAGCGGATGGTCTGCACCTGGGCAGGACTGGAACCAATGTCCTAGGGGGAGTGTTTGCTAGTGCTGTTGGAGAGGAGTTAAACTAATATGGCAGGGGGATGGGAACCAATGCAGGGAGACAGAGGGAAACAAAAAGGAGACAAAAACAAAAGACAGAAAGGAGGTGAGGAAAACTGGAGGGCAGAGAAACCCAAGAAAAAGAACAAAAAGGGCCACTGTACAGCAAAATTCTAAAAGGACAAAGGGTGTTAAAAAAAACAAGCCTGAAGGCTTTGTGTCTTAATGCAAGGAGTATCCGTAATAAGGTGGATGAATTAACTGTGCAAATAGATGTTAACAAATATGATGTGATTGCGATTACGGAGACGTGGCTCCAGGATGACCAAGGCTGGGAACTCAACATCCAGGGGTATTCAACATTCAGGAAGGATAGAATAAAAGGAAAAGGAGGTGGGGTAGCATTGCTGGTTAAAGAGGAGATTAATGCAATAGTTAGGAAATACATTAGCTTGGATGATGTGGAATCTATATGGGTAGAGCTGCAGAACACCAAAGGGCAAAAAACGTTAGTGGGAGTTGTGAACAGACCTCCAAACAGTAGTAGTGATGTTGGGGAGGGCATCAAACAGAAAATTAGGGGTGCATGCAATAAAGGTGCAGCAGTTATAATGGGTGACTTTAATATGCACATAGATTGGGCTAGCCAAACTGGAAGCAATACGGTGGAGGAGGATTTCCTAGAGTGCATACGAGATGGTTTTCTAGACCAATATGTCCAGGAACCAACTATGGGGGAGGCCATCTTAGACTGAATGTTGTGTAATGAGAGAGGATTAATTAGCAATCTCGTTGTGCGAGGCCCCTTGGGGAAGAGTGACCATAATATGGTGGAATTCTGCATTAGAATGGAGAATGAAACAGTTAATTCAGAGATCATGGTCCAGAACTTAAAGGGTAACTTTGAAGGTATGAGGCGTGAATTGGCTAGGATAGATTGGCGAATGATACTTAATGGATGTCTGTAGATGGGCAATGGCAGACATTTAGAGACCGCATGGATGAACTACAACAATTGTACATTCCTGTCTGGCGTAAAAATAAAAAAGGGAAAGTGGCTCAACCGTGGCTATCAAGGGAAATCAGGGATAGTATTAAAGCCAAGGAAGTGGCATACAAATTGGCCAGAAATAGCAGCGAACCCGGGGACTGGGAGAAATTTAGAACTCAGCAGAGGAGGACAAAGGGTTTGATTAGGGCAGGGAAAATGCAGTACGAGAAGAAGCTTGCAGGAAATATTAAGACGGATTGCAAAAGTTTCTATAGGTATGTAAAGAGAAAAAGGTTAGTAAAGACAAATGTAGGTCCCCTGCAGTCAGAATCAGGGGAAGTCATAACGGGGAACAAAGAAATGGCAGACCAATTGAACAAGTACTTTGGTTCGGTATTCACTAAGGAGGACACAAACAACCTTCTGGATATAAAAGGGGTCAGAGATTCTAGTAAGGAGGAGGAATTGAGGGAAATCTTTATTAGTCGGGAAATTGTGTTGGGGAAATTGATGGGATTGAAGGCCGATAAATCCCCAGGGCCTGATGGACTACATGTCAGAGTACTTAAGGAGGTGGCCTTGGAAATAGCGGATGCATTGACAGTCATTTTCCAACATTCCATTGACTCTGGATCAGTTCCTATGGAGTGGAGGGTAGCCAATGTAACCCCACTTTATAAAAAAGGAGGGAGAGAGAAAACAGGGAATTATAGACCGGTCAGCCTGACCTCAGTAGTGGGTAAAATGATGGAATCAATTATTAAGGATGTCATAGCAGCGCATTTGGAAAGAGGTGACATGATAGGTCCAAGTCAGCATGGATTTGTGAAAGGGAAATCATGCTTGACAAATCTTCTGGAATTTTTTGAGGATGTTTCCAATAGAGTGGACAAGGGAGAACCAGTTGATGTGGTAAGCTTGGACTTTCAGAGGCTTTCGACAAGGTCCCACACAAGAGATTAATGTGCAAAGTTAAAGCACATGGGATTGGGGGCAGTGTGCTGACATGGATTGTGAACTGGTTGTCAGACAGGAAGCAAAGAGTAGGAGTAAATGGGGACTTTTCAGAATGGCAGGCAGTGACTAGTGGGGTACCGCAAGGTTCTGTGCTGGGGCCCCAGCTGTTTACACTGTACATTAATGATTTAGACGAGGGGATTAAATGTAGTATCTCCAAATTTGCGGATGACACAAAGTTGGGTGGCAGTGTGAGCTGCGAGGAGGATGCTATGAGGCTGCAGAGTGACTTGGATAAGCAAGGTGGCAAATGCATGGCATATGAAGTATAATGTGGATAAATGTGAGGTTATCCACTTTGGTGGTAAAAACAGAGAGACAGACTATTATCTGAATGGTGACAGATTAGGAAAAGGGGAGATGCAACGAGACCTGGGTGTCATGGTACATCAGTCATTGAAGGTTGGCATGCAGGTACAGCAGGCGGTTAAGAAAGCAAATGGCATGTTGGCCTTCATAGCGAGGGGAATTGAGTACAGGGGCAGGGAGGGGTTTCTACAATTGTACAGGGCCTTGGTGAGGCCACACCTGGAGTATTGTGTACAGTTTTGGTCTCCTAACTTGAGGAAGGACATTCTTGCTATTGAGGGAGTGCAGCGAAGGTTCACCAGACTGATTCCCGGGAAGATGGGACTGATCTATCAAGAAAGACTGGATCAACTGGGCTTGTATTCACTGGAGTTCAGAAGAATGAGAGGGGACCTCATAGAAACGTTTAAAATTCTGACGGGTTTAGATAGGTTAGATGCAGGAAGAATGTTCCCAATGTTGGGGAAGTCCAGAACCAGGGGTCACAGTCTAAGGATAAGGGGTAAGCCATTTAGGACCGAGATGAGAAGAAACTTTTTCACCCAGAGAGTGGTGAACCTGTGGAATTCTCTATCACAGAAAGTTGTTGAGGCCAATTCACTAAATATATTCAAAAGGGAGTTAGATGAAGTCCTTACTACTAGGGGGATCAAGGGGTATGGCGAGAAATTGGGAAGGGGGTACTGAGGTTGCATGTTCAGCCATGAACTCATTGAATGGCGGTGCAGGCTCGAAGGGCCGAATGGCCTACTCCTGCACCTATTTTCTATGTTTCTATGTTTCTACTGAGATCAATGAAAGGCTTGTGCCACTGTAGTTTGATCCTCCTGACAACCTCCCTCCTTGTGCCCTCATTTGCAATGTGCAACCAGGTTGCATTGGTTTCCTGCACAAATCTCTTCCGTGCATTGGAACAGAACATAATGTCTCTGCCTGCTTTGCCTCCCTCCATAAGCATCTGGAGGGAGTTTCGGAAGAGCCTAGGTGCAGCTGTGCATCGCTGTGCAGTGTTTGTCAGTGTTTGCTGTTGCTCAATGCTGCAAAAGACCCATGGATGACCTGTCAACAAAAAGTTGGACATAGTCCCTTGAAGGAAACCGGCTGATGACGCGTCATCTGATGATGCCATTATAATCACTTCCAGTTAATTGGCCGGGAAAGCCACAGGGCGGGCTTCACAAACCTCAGCCAAGGGAGATTGAAGGGATAGCGCAGATAGCACTTGGGAGCGGGTTTCCCATGCTGCACCAATGCGGCCCGCATCAAACTTGCCTCTGTTGGCAAAATCCCGACAAGACACTGCATGTGTCTGAACTTGGTCGAACACATTGGTCCACAATTTGGGATTGTAATGATGATAAAACTGTCAGCACTCACCATCATTACTGTCTAAAATGGACAGGAACTTCTGACGTCTGTACATGTGCAGTCAAATGCTCAAATCCAGAAGTTGCTGTTACTGATTCCATGCTCATGAATCCATACTGACTTGGATCAATCCTGTCACTGCTTTCCAAATGCGCTGCTATTACATCTTTAATAATTGATTCCCGCATTTTCCCCACCACCACTGTCAGGCTAACTGGTGTACAACTCTCTGTTTTCTCTCACACTCCTTTTTTAAAAGTAGGGTTACATTAGCTACCCTCCAATCCCTAGGAACTGAACCAGAGTCCATGGAATGTTGGAAAATGACCACCAATGCACCTACTATTTCTAGGGCCACTTCCTTAATTTCTCTGGGATCCAGACTATCAGGCCCTAGGGATTTATTGGCCTTCAGTCCCTTCAATTTCCCTAACACCATTTCCTGACTAATAAGGATTTCCCTCAGGTCCCCCTTCTCGCTAGACCCTCGGTCCCTTAGTATTTTCGGGAGATTATTCGTGTCTTCCTTAGTGAATACAGAACCAAAGTATTTGTTCAATTGGTCTACCATTTCCTTGTTCACCATTATGAATTCACATGATCCTGAATGCAAGGGATCTACATTAGTCTTCACTAATCTTTTTCTCTTCACATACCTTTAATAGCTTTTGCAGTCAGTTACCTGCAAGCTTATTCTCATACTCTATTTCCCCCCTCCTAATTAAACCCTTAGTCCTCCTCTGCTAAATTCTAAATTGCTCCCAGTCCTCAGGTTTGCGGCTTTTTCTGGCAAACTTATATGCCTCTTCCTTGGATTTAACATTTTCCCTAATTTTCCTTGTTAGCCACGGTTGAGCCACCTTCCCTTTTTTATTCTTATGCTGCACAGGGACGTACAATTGTTGTAGTTCATCCATGTGATAGTTACATGTATGCCATTGCCTATCCACCGTCAATCCTTTAAGTATCATTCTCCAGTCTACCCTAGCCAATTCACATCTCAAACCATCGAAGTTTCCTTTCTTTAAGTTCAGGACCCTAGTCTCTGAATTAACTGTGTAACTCGCCAACTTAATGAAGAATTCTACCATATTATGGTCACTCTTCCCCAAGGGGGCCCCGCATGACCAGATTGCTAATTAATCCTCTCTCGTTACACAAGACCCATTATAGGATGGCCTACTCTCCAGTTGGTTCCTCATCATATTGGTCTAGAAAACCATCCCTTATACACTCCAGGAAATCCTCCTCCACAGTATTGCTACCAATTTGGTTAGCCCAATCAATATGCAGATTAAAGTCACCCATGATAACTGCTGTACCCTTATTGGATGCATCCCGAATTTCTTGTTTGATGCCATCCCCAACCTCCCTACTACTGTTTGGTGGTCTGTACACTACTCCACCACTCCCACGAACGTTTTCTGCCCTTTGGTGTTTCGCAGCTCTACCCACATAGATTCCACATCATCCACGCTAATGTCCTTCCTTTCTATTGTGTTAATCTCCTCTTTAACCAGTAATGCTACCTCACCTCATTTTCCTTCGGTCTTTTCTTCCTGAATATTGAATACCCCTGGATGTTGAGTTCCCAGCCTTGGTTACCTTGGAGCCATGTCTCCCAATTACATCATATTCTTTAATAGCTATCTGCACAGTCAATTCATCCACCTTATTATGAATGCTCCTCGCATTGAGACTCAGAGCCTTCAGGGTTGTTTTTTTTAACACTCTTTGTCCTTTTAGAATTATGTTGTAATGTGGTCCTTTTTGATTTTTGGCCTTGATTTCTCTGCCCTCCACTCTTGCTTTTCTCCTTCCTACCTTTTGCTTCTGCCCCCTTTTTACTTCCCTCTCCCTGCCTGCATAGATTCCCATCCCCCTGCTGTTTTAGTTTAAACCCTCCCCAACAGCACTTGCAAACACTCCCTCTAGGTCATCGGTGCCGGTCCTGCCCGTGTGCAGACCATCAAGTTTGTACTGGTTCCAGCTCCCCCAGAACCGGTTTCCAATGTCCCAGGAATTTGACTCCCTCCCCCTTGCACCATTCCTCAAGCTACGTATTCATCTGAGCTATCTTGTAATTCCTAATCTGACTAGCACATGCCAGATTGCTACCTTTGAAGTCCTGCTTTTTAATTCTTCGCTCCAAAAAATTCAGCTTGTAGGACCTAATTCTGTTTTTTACCTAAATCGTTGGTAACTATATGTACCACGACAGCTGGCTGTTCACCATCCACCTCCAGAATGCGCTGCAGCTGCTCCGAGACATCCTTGAGCCTTGCACCAGGGAGGCAACATACCATCCTGGAGTCTCGGTTGCGGCCGCAGAAACGCCTATCTATTCCCCTTACAATAGAATACCCTATCACTATAGGTCTCCCACTCTTTTTCCTGCCCTCCTGTGCAGCAGAGCCACCCCTGGTGCTATGGACTTGGCTGCTGCTGCCTTCCCCTGATGAGTCATCTCTCCCAACAGTACCCAAAGCTGTGTATCTGTTTTGGAGATTACCGCAGGGGACCCCTGCACTACCTTCCTTCCACTGCTCTGCTTGATGTGATGCATTCCCTATCTGGCTGTGTAACCTTTACCTGTGGTGTGGCCAACTAACTAAACGTGCTATTCATGACATCCTCAGCATCGTGGATGCTCCAGAGTGAATCCATGCGCAGCTCCAGTGCCGCAATGCGGTCTGTCAGGAGCTGCAGCTCGATACACTTCCTGCACATGTAGTTGTCAGGGACACTGGAAGCCTCCCTGACTTCCACGAAAGCACAGGAGGATCATGACAGAGGTCTGGGCTCTCCTGCCATTGCTTAACCCTTAAATTAACCTAATTGATAACAACGCCAAAGGTTTCTTACTGATCAGAAAAGAAAAAGAAAATGATGAAATACTTACCAATCCACCAGCCAATCACTTATCCTCTTGGCTGTGATGTCACACTTCGATTTCATTTTACCTTCTGCCCCTGCAACTACCACTGACTGCTGGGACTACTTTTATGGGCCTCCTCCGCTCCTCCGACTCCTGCTCTTTTTAAACTGCCCGCTCCTCCGACTCTCCAATCCTTGTCAGAAGTGAATTCCGCACCTACCTCCGGCCCTCCTGCTCCTCGGACTCCTGGCCTCCCGAACTCTCGGACTTCCGCTCTTGGACTCTCCTGAACTTGGACTCTCCCAAACTCTTGGAGCCTCCCAAACTCTCTGAGCCTCCCGAACTCTCAGGGCCTCCCGAACTTTCTTAATCTTTGTGATTCCAGTGTTGGATCCAGTTCTAGAGAATGACATTGGGCAAGTGGAGCAAGTTTCTTCCGATGAGTTTTTGGTAAACAATGATAACAATATCATTACCTACAGAGTAGTTATGCTAATGATGTTGGAAAAATCAAACGTGAATATCTGCAAATCGATGAGGGCTAATTTCAGCGGGTTCACAGGGGATCTGCCCCATGTGGATTGTACTTAATCTACGATTCGCAGGTACAATATTAAACAAGCAATGCGAAGCCTCCAGTGATGAAATAATTTGCATACAGTCTGGGCACATTCGCACAAGAGGGAAAGTAAGGGCATCCAAAACTAGAGCTAGAGGTAGGCCGCCCATTTAAAACTGAAATGAGGAGGAATTTCATTCCTCAGAGGGCTGTAAATCTGTGGAATTCTTTGTCCCAGAGTGCTGTGGAAGTTGGGTCATTAAGGTTGAGTTGGACAGATGTTTGAGTGATGAGGTAATAAAGGGTTATCGGGAGTGGGCAGGGAAGTGGAGCTGAGTCCATGATAATATCCGCCAAGATCTTATTAAATGGCGTATCAAATGGCCTACTCCTGCTCCTATTTCTTGTGTTCTTGTGTTTTCCCTGAATTAATTAAAATATAGGGGGCAAAATTGTCCTGCACCCACAATGGGAGCGGTAACCTTTGGAGGCAGGGGCTTTTAGCGCCTGGTGCACCATCTCACGTGCTCCACTTCCTTTGGGCACGTCTGGGGCGTGGTGAAGGAAGCATTACACAGATGCTCCATGTAGCACTGATGCGCTTCAATGCCTCTACCCTTCGATTAAAGGGATGGGTCACTGCGCACACTGCAAGGTCTCTGATAGCCTCCATGAAGCCACCAACGTAGCGTGCAATCAGGCAAGTAGTCCGGCACCCAAGGCAGATTGCCCGGCTGCACGATAGGTCACTGCACCAAGCAAGGGCTGCCACCGCCGAGCTGACTCGAGAGTCAGCGTACAAAAAAAGATTGTGGGCCGTGGCGGTGGTGCCTTACCCTTTAAGGAGCACCCTGAGAGCAGATGTCCAGACATCCGCTCGTGCCAGCATGGCATTCCCCCCCATGAGGCTTTAATGGTTCGGCTCAGGACGCTGAAGGATTGCTGTGCATGGCAGTGTCATCATCACTATTTGCACGGCAGCCTGGGGTGGTAACTGTGGGGCACCTTGCTACCATGGCAAAACCTCTGCAAACTCCCGGGCAATTTCGCAGGAGGCTGTACCGACCCCCCTCCCATGGTCGAAAGGTTTCTTGCGCCCTGTTACCGCCCTCTGGAGGCGCTATAAAAAGGGGAAATTTCACTCCATAGAGATTAACTTGAAGCTAAAAAAGGAGGCTCATGATAAATGTTAAGTTCATTATACATTAGAGAACCAAGCTGAATACAGAAAGCACAGAGGAGAACTGAACGAAGAAACAAGAGGAACAAAATATATGAGAATAGAATAGTGAGTAACATGAAAAGAAATCCAAAAACTGTATAAATAGTAAAAGTGCCATCAAAGGAAGGTTGGACCAATTAGATACAAAGTACAAACTCTTCCGTTCACAAATCATTTCCCCCATCCTAGTTCATATCCATTTTGATCAATTGTATGCAGTTCATGCACTGTAGGAGTTCTTTTTTGCCTTACTGTTGCTTTGCACCATGCTATAAACACTCAGCAGGTCAGGCAACATCGCTAGAGTGAGAACGGTTGGGTTAAATTTCAGGCCAAAGATCGTTCATTTGATCCCATATGGAAGAGAGGTGCAGAACCTCCTCAACGTTGGCCTTCTTTAAAGAGAAGTGACCGTGAATTAAATAATAAAAATGTGTGAAGTGAATTTTCTTGATTAGTGTGCTTACATCTCAACAAAGATGGAAGAATGTGCTGGATCTAGTTCTGGGGCATGTGGAGTAAGTTTCAGTGGGGGAATACTTTGGAAAATGTGAACACAATATCATTAAGCTTAGCGTAGTAATGGAAATGACAAAGGAAAACTCAAATGTGAAATCAAGGACGGTTAATTTTAATGGGTTGCATAGGGATCTGGCCCAGGTGGATTTTTATCAAAGATTGGCAGTTACAGTAGTAAACAAGCAATGGGAAGTCTTCAGTGTCGAGATAATTCGGGTACAGTCTGGCACATTTGCACAGGATGTAAATGGAGGGCATCCAAAGCCAAAGCTGCCCGAATGACGAATGATATAGAGTTAACTTGTAACTGAAAAAGGAGGCTTATGATAAATGGTCATTATACATTAGAGAACCAAACTGAATACAGGAGAACTGAAAGAAGAATTGAAAGGTATAAAGTGAGAATATGAGAATAGAATAGTGGGTAACAAAAAAGTAACCCAAAGTCATTTATAAACATGTAAATAATAAAAGGATAGTCAAACGATGGGTGGGACCGATTAGGGACCAAAACGAACACTTCTTATGGAAGCAGAGTGCATGGCTGGAATACTAAATAAAAATTTTGCATGTGTCTTCACTAAAGAAGAGGATAATGCCAATGTCACCATAAGGGAGGAGGTACTACAGAAATTGAATCGGATAAAATAGATAAAGAGGAGGTATTAAAATTTGTCTGTGTTTAAACTAGAAAAGTTTTCATGTCAAGATAGGATGCATCCTACATTGCAGAGGGAAGTAAGGGTGGAAGTTGTCCACATTCTCCGAATAATATTGGAGTGGTTCCAGAGTACTGGAGGAATGAACATGTTACACCCCTTTCAAAAGAGTGGAAAGCGATAAATCCGGCAAACACAGGCCAGACAAGATGACAAAAGTGGTGGGGAACCATGCAGAGACAATAATCAGCCACAAATTTAATGGGCACGGACAAATATGGTTCCATAAAAGAAAGCCAGCATGGATTCGTTAATGAGAATTATTAAGTTTGACAAACTTGCCTTCGTCCTTTGATGAAGTAATGGACAGAGTTGATGAGGATGGTGCAGTTGATGTTGTGTGTTATGTACGTATGTAAACCTCACCAAAATATAAGACTTGCCACTAGGGGGCACACCTGTAGGAGAACTAAGGGTCACCTGTGCACTCTGGAGCAGGCAGGTATAAAAGGTGATTCACTATGCCGCTTCTCCACTTTGGAGACTGAATAAAGAGACAGAGGTTGTTATATATGTAAACTTGTAAATACCCTGTGTCGCCACCAGAGGGCTCATCCCCTGGCGTCCCAAGGGATTCCACAATCCCTTGGGAGCACCTGTACTTAAGGAAACCTCACAGGCTGGAGAGGCACTCTGGAGACCTGCAATAAAAGACTAAGTTCACACTTTACTTTGAACTCAGTATGTAGTCAGACTCTTTATTCATGCATAACAACTGGCACCGAGATACAGATGACGAAGCCAACGATGCAGAGAACAGTGGGCATCCTGGAGAAATTTTTGGAGGGAGATGATTGGGAAACCTTTGTGGAGCAACTCGACCAATACTTCGTGTCCAACGAGCTGGAAGGAGAAGTGAACGCCGCCAAATGACGGGCGATTCTCCTCACCGTCTGCGGGGCACCAACGTATGGCCTCATGAAAAATCTATTTGCTCCAGCGAAACCCACAGAGAAATCATATGATGATTTGTGCACACTGGTCCGGGAGCATCTGAACCCAAAGGAAAGCGTTCTGATGGACGAGGTACTGGTTCGACACCTATAAAAGGTCTGAAAGCCAGGAAGGGGAGAGCAATGTCGCTGAGCTGAGACACCTTGCAGGATATTGTGAATTTGAAGGACATTTGGAGCACATGCTCAGGGACTTCTTCATAATTGGCATTGGCCATGAAGAGATACTTCGCAAACTTTTGACTGTAGCGACCCCAATCGTGAGGAAAGCCACAGCGATAGCCCAGACGTTCATTGCCACCACTGAAAATACGAAGCAAATCTCTCAGCACACGAATGCTGCGACAAGTACTGTGAACAAAGTGATGTTGTTTTCAAATGGCAAAGTACAGGGCAGGCCCCACATCCCTGCATCTGCATGTCCGCAGATGTCTCAGAGTGCACCATCAAGGGTGATGAATGCAAGGCCATTAACACCTTGGTGGCGCTGCGGGGGTTATCATCGTTTCCATTCATGTCGCTTCAAAGGGTATGTTTGCAAGGGATGTGGAACAATGGGACACCTCCAACATATGTGCAGGCATGCTGCAAACCCTGCTAATCCTGCAAACCACCATGTTGCAGAGGAGGACAAATCCACGGTCGATCACGACGAACCAGAGTCTCAGACCAAGGAGGCAGAGGTATATGGGGTGCACACATTTACCTCAAAGTGTCGCCCGATAATGCTGAAGGACTCCCGGTGTCAATGGAGCTGGACATAGGCACGAGCCAGTCCATTACGAGCAAAAAGACTTTCGATAAATTGTGATGCAGCAAGGCCTCAAGGCCATTTCTGACTCCTATTCGCACTAAACTGAGAACTTACACAAAGGGACTGATTCCCGAAACCAGCTACTGTAAAGGTCTCCTACGATGGAGCAGTGCAAAAGCTACCACTCTGGTTGGTACCGGGCCATGGTCCCACGCTGCTCGGCAGGAGTGGGTTGGGAAAGATACGCTGGAACTGGGACGACGTCCGTGCGCTCTCATCCGTTGATGACACTTCACGTGCCCAGGTCTGAAACAAGTTCCCCTCGCTGTCTGAATCAGGTATCGGGAAGTTCCAAGGAGCAAAAGCACAGATCCACCTAATGCCGGTAGCGCGACCCATCCATCACATGGTGAGAGCAGTACCGTACATGATGAGAGAGAGGATGGAAATCGAGCTGGACTGACTGCAAGGAGAAGGCATCATTTCGCCAATCGAATTCAACGAGTGGGCCAGTCCGATTGTTCCAGTCCTCAAGGGAAACAGCACCGTCAGAATCTGTGGCGATTAGAAACATAGACACATAGAAAATATGTGCAGGAGTAGGCCATTCGGCCCTTCGAGCCTGCACCGCGATTCAATGAGTTCATGGCTGAACATGCAACTTCAGTATGCCATTCCTGCTTTCTCGCCATACCCCTTGATCCCCCTAGTAGTAAGGACTACATCTAACTCCTTTTTGAATATATTTAGTGAATTGGCCTCAACAACTTTCTGTGGCAGAGAATTCCACAGGTTCACCACTCTCTGGGTGAAGAAGTTTCTCCTCATCTCGGTCCTAAATGGCTTACCCTTATCCTTAGACTGTGACCACTGGTTCTGGACTTCCCCAACATTGGGAACATTCTTCCTGCATCTAACCTGTCTAAACCCATCAGAATTTTAAACATTTCTATGAGATCCCCTCTCATTCTTCTGAACTTCAGTGAATACAAGTTCAGTTGATCCAATCTTTCTTGATATGTCAGTCCCGCCATCCCGGGAATCAGTCTGGTGAACCTTTGCTGCACTCCCTCAATAGCAAGAATGTTCTTCCTTAGGAGACCAAAACTGTACACAATACTCCAGGTGTGGCCTCACCAAGGCCCTGTACAACTGTAGTAACACCTCCCTGCCCTGTACTCAAATCCCTTCGCTATGAAGGCCAACATGCCATTTGTTTTCTTAACCACCTGCTGTACCTGCATGCCAACCTTCAATGACTGATGTACCATGACACCCAGGTCTCGTTGCACCTCCCCTTTTCCTAATCTGTCACCATTCAGATAATAGTATATCTCTCTATTTTTACCACCAAAGTGGATAAACTCACATTTATCCACATTATACTGCATCTGCCATGCATTTGCCCACTCACCTAACCTATCCAAGTCACTCTGCAGCCTCATAGCATCCTCCTCGCAGCTCACACTGCCACCCAACTTAGTGTCATCCGCAAATTTGGAGATACTACATTTAATCCCCTCGTCTAAATCGTTAATGTACAGTGTAAACAGCTAGGGCCCCAGCACAGAACCTTGCGGTACCCCACTAGTCACTGCCTGCCATTCTGAAAAGTACCCATTTATTCCTACTCTTTGCTTCCTGTCTGTCAACCAGTTCTCAATCCACATCAGCACACTACCCCCAATCCCATGTGCTTTAACTTTGCACAATAATCTCTTGTGTGGGACCTTGTCGAAAACCTTCTGAAAGTCCAAATACACCACATCAACTGGTTCTCCATTGTCCACTCTACTGGAAACATCCTCAAAAAGTTCCAGAAGCTTTGTCAAACATGATTTCCCTTTCACAAATCCATGCTGACTTGGACCTATCATGTCACCTCTTTCCAAATGCGCTGCTATGACATCCTTAATAATTGATTCCATCATTTTACCCACTACCGATGTCAGGCTGACCAATCTATTATTCACTGTTTTCTCTCTCTCTCCTTTTTTAAAAAGTGGGGTTACATTGGCTACCCTCCACTCCATAGGAACTGATCCAGAGTCTATGGAATGTTGGACAATGACTGTCAATGCATCCGCTATTTCCAAGGCCAGCTCCTTAAGTACTCTGAGATGCAGATGATCAGGCCCTGGGGATTTATCGTGTTTCAATCCCATCAATTTCCCCAAAACAATTTCCTGATTGATAAGGATTTCCCTCAGTTCCTCCTTCTTACTAGACCCTCTGACCCCTTTTATTTCCGGAAGGTTGTTTGTGTCCTCCTTAGTGAATACCGAACCAAAGTACTTGTTCAATTGGTCTGCCATTTCTTTGTTCCCAGTTATGACTTCCCCTGATTCTGACTGCAGGGGACCAATGTTTGTCTTTACTAACCCTTTTCTCTTTACATATCTATAGAAGCTTTTTCAGTCAATTTTAACGTTCCCTGCATGCTTCCTCTCATACTTTATTTTCCCTGCCCTAATCAAACCCTTTGTCCTCCTCTGCTGAGTTCTAAATTTCTCCCAGTCCTCAGGTTCGCTGCTATTTCTGGCCAATTTTTCTGCCACTTCTTTGGCTTTAATACTATCCCTGATTTCCCTTGATAGCCACGGTTGAGCCACCTTCCCTTTTTTATTTTTACGCCAGACAGGGATGTACAATTGTTGTAGTTCATCCATGCGGTCTCTAAATATCTGCCATTGCCCATCCACTGTCAACCCCTTAAGTATCATTCGCCAATCTATCCTAGCCAATTGACGCCTCATACCTTCAAAGTTACCCTTCTTTAAGTTCTGGACCATGGTCTCTGAATTAACTGTTTCATTCTCCATCCTAATGTAGAATTCCACCATATTATGGTCACTCTTCCCCAAGGGGCCTCGCAAAACAAGATTGCTAATTAATCCTCTCTCATTACACAACATCCAGTCTAAGGTGGCCTCCCTGCTAGTTGGGTCCTCGACATATTGGTCTAGAAAACCATCCCTTATACACAGCAGGAAATCCTCCTCCACCCTATTGTTTCCAGTTTGGTTAGCCCAATCTATATGCATATTAAAGTTACCCATGATAACTGCGGCACCTTTATTGCATGCACTCCTAATTTCCTGTTTGATGCCCTCCCCAACATCACTACTACTGTTTTCAGGACTGTACACAACTCCCACTAGCGTTTTCTGCCCTTTGGTATTCTGTAGCTCCACCCATACCGATTCCACATCATCCAAGCTAATGTCTTTCCTTACAATTGCATTAATTTCCTCTTTAACCAGCAACGCCACCCGCCTCCTTTTCCTTTCTGTCTATCCTTCCTAAATGTTGAATACCCTTGGATGTTGAGTTCCCAGCCTTGGTCACCCTGGAGCCATGTCTCCGTGATGCCAACCACATCGTATCCGTTAACTGCTATCTGCACAGTTAATTCGTCCACCTTATTCCGAATATTCCTCGCATTGAGGCACAGAGCTTTCAGGCTTAACTTTTTAACACACTTTGACCCTTTAGAACTTTGCTGTAAAGTGGCCCTTTTTGTTTTTTGGCTTGGGTTTCTCTGCCCTCCACTTTTACTCATCTCCTTTCTGTTTTTTGCATCTCTCTCCATTTTGTTTCCCTCTGTCTCCCTGCATTGGTTCCCATCCCCCTGCCATATTAGTTTAACTCCTCCCCAACAGCACTAGCAAACACTCCCCCTAGGACATTGGTTCTGGATCTGCCCAGGTGCAGACCGTCCGGTTTGTACTGGTCCCACCTCCCCCGGAAATGGTTCCAATGCCCCAAGAATTTGAATCCCTCCCTGCTGCACCACTGCTCAAACCACATATTCATCTGAGCTATCCTGCGATTCCTACTCTGACTAGCATGTGGCACTGGTTGCAATCCCGAGATTACTACTTTTGAGATCCTACTTTTTAATTTAGCTCCTAGCTCCTTAAATTCGTCTCGTAGGACCTCATCCCATTTTTTACCGATATCGTTGGTACCAATGTGCACCACGACAACTGGCTGTTCACTCTCCCTTTTCAGAATGTCCTGCACCCACTCCGAGACTTCCCTGACCCTTGCACCAGGGAGGCAACATACCATCCTGGAGTCTCGGTTGCAGTCACAGAAACGCCTATCTATCGACCACGGTGCCATGAACTTGGCTGCTGCTGCCCTCCCCTGATGAGTCATCCCCCTCAACAGTACTCAAAGCGATGTATCTGTTTTGCAGGGGGATGATCGCAGGGGACCCCTGCACTACCTTCCTTGTCCTGCTCTTCCTGTTGGTCTTCCATTCCCTATCTGGCTGTGGACGCTTTACCTGTGGTAAGACCAACTCGCTACACATGCTAATCACGTCATTCTCAGCATCGTGGATGCTCCAGAGTGAATCCACCTTCAGCTCCAATTCCGCAATGCGGTCCATCAGGAGCTGGAGGTGGATACACTTCCCGCACAAGTAGTCATCAGGGACACTTAATTTGGTGACAACAATGTTACCAGGTTGCTTACTGATATAAAAAAGAAAAAGAAAAGCTACTTACCAATTACCAGCCAATCACTTACCCCTTTGGCTGTGACGTCACCTTTTGATTTCTTTCTACTTCTTTTTTGCTTTCTCTCCCCGCCAAAGCTGCACAGGCATGCCTTTATAGGCCTCACTCACGCCGCTCCTGCCTCTTGCCGACTGCTGCCGCCTCAGGAACACCCGCTGGGCCTTTATAGGCCTCACTCACGCCGCTCCTGCCTCTTGCCGACTGCTGCCGCCTCAGGAACACCCGGTGGGCCTTTATAGGCCTCACTCACGCTGCTCCCACCTCTCGCTGACTGCCGCCACCTCAGGAACACCTGCTGGGCCTTTATAGGCCTCACTCATGCTGCTCCCTCCTCTCGCCGACTGCTGTCGGCTCAAGGACACCAGCTGGACCTTTATAGGCCTCAGTCACGCCGCTCCTGCCTCTTGCCGACTGCTGCCGCCTCAGGAACACCCGCTGGGCCTTTATAGGCCTCACTCACGCTGCTCCCACCTCTCGCCGACTGCCGCCGCCTCAGGAGCACCCACTGGGCCTTTATACAATGTAACTATCAATCATTTCTCCCTGCAGGATCAATACCCACTAGCAAAGGCAGATGATCTTTTTGCGACGCTGGCAGGAGGAAAGACGTTCATGAAGCTGGACTTGACCTTGGCCTACATAATGCAAGAGCTGGAGGAATCATCGAAGGACTGGTATCAACATGCACAAAGGTCTCTTCATTTACAACAGATGCCCATTTGGGATTTGATCAGCCGCGGCGATATTCCAGAGAAACATGGAAAGCTTACTGAAGTCTGTCCTGTGCACGGTGGTCTTCCAGGATGACATCTTGGTTACAGGTCTGGACACAGTCGAGCATCTGCAGAACCTGGAGGAGGTTCTTAGTCAACTCAACCATGTTGGGCTAAGGTTAAAACGCTCGAAGTGCATTTTCCGGGTGCCTGAAGTGGAGTTCCTGGGGAGAAGAATCGTGGCGGATGGCATCAGGCCCACCGATTTGAAGATGGAGGCAATCGAGAATGCACTGAGACCACAGAATGTGATGGAGCTGTGGTTGTTTCTAGGACTCCTGAACTAATTTGGTAACTTCTTACCGGGTCTCCGTACACTGTTAGAACCACTACATGACTTACTGCATAAAGGAGACGAATGGGTATAGGGCAAAAGCCAAGAAAATGCCTTTGTAAAAGCTAGAAAATTGTTATGCTCAAACAAATTGCTTGTGTTGTATGATCCATGTAAGTGTCTGGTACTAGCATGTGATGCGCCGTCATACGGTGTCGGGTGTGTATTGCAACAAGCTAATGAATCTGGGAAATTGCAACCCGTTGCCTATGCATCCAGAAGTCTGTCTAAGGCTGAGAGAGCCTACAGCATGATTGAAAAAGAAGCGTTAGCGTGTGTTTATGGGGTAAAGAAAATGCATCAATTACTGTTTGGGCTCAAATTTAAATTGGAAAGTGACCATAAGCCACTGATATCTCTTTTTTCCGAAAGTAAGGCGATAAATACGAAACCAGAGATGGGCGCTCACATTGTCGGCATACAACTACACCATCTGCCACAGGCCAGGCTCAGAAAACTGTGCCAATGCTCTCAGTAGGCTGTCATTGCCCACCACAGGAGTGGAAATGGCACACCCACAGATTTAGTCATGGAAATGGAAGCATTTGAGAGTGAGCAATCACCCGTCACATCCCAACAGGTTAGAACCTGGATGAGCCAGGACCGCTTATTGTCCCTAGTAAAAAAATTGTGTGCTTCACGGGAGCTGGTACAGTGTCTCATTGGAAATGCAGGAAGAGATAAAGCCGTACCAGCGGTGCAAAGATGAAATGTCTATACAGGAAGACTGCCTTCTGTGGGATAATCTGGTAGTGGTCCCCAAGAAGGGCAGGGAAACTTTCATCAGTGATCTCCACAGTACTCACCCAGGCATTGTAATGATGAATCATAGAAACATAGAAAATAGGTGCAGGAGTAGGCCATTCGGCCCTTCGAGCCTGCACCACCATTCAATAAGATCATGGCTGATCATTCCCTCAGTACCCATTTCCTGCTTTCTCTCCATACTCCTTGGTCCCCTTAGCCGTAAGGGCCATATTTAACCCCTCTTGAATATATCCAATGAACTGGCATCAACAACTCTCTGCAGCGGGAATTCCACAGGTTAACAACTCTCTGAATGAAGAAGTTTCTCCTCAACTCAGTCCTAAATGGCCTACCCCTTATCTTAAGACTGTGTCCCCTGGTTCTGGACTTCCCCAACATCGGGAACATTCTACCCACATCTAACCTGTCCCGTCCTGTCAGAATCTTATATGTTTCCATGAGATCCCCTCTCATCCTTCTAAACTCAAATGTATAAAGACCCAGTTGATCCAGTCTCTCCTCATATGTCAGTCTAGCCATCCCGGGAATCAGTCTGGTGAACCTTCGCTGCACTCTCAATAGCAAGAACGTCCTTCCTACGATTAGGAGACCAAAACTAACACACTATTGCAGGTGAGGCCTCACCACAGCCTCACACAACTGCAGTAAGACCTCCCTGCTCCTGTACTCAAATCCCCTAGCTATGAAGGCCAACATACCATTTGCCTTCTTCACCGCCTACTGTACCTGTATGCCAACTTTCAATGACTGATGAACCATGACACCCAGGTCTCATTGCACCTCCCCTTTTCCTAATCTGCCGCTATTCAGATAATATTCTGTCTTCGTGTTTTTGCCCCCAAAGTGGATAACTTCACATTTATCCACATTATACTGTATCTGCCATGCATTTGCCCACTCACCTAACCTGTCCAAGTCACCCTGCAGCCTCTTAGCGTCCCCTTCACAGCTCACACCGCCACCCAGTTTAGTGTCATCTGCAAACTTGGAGATATTACACTCAATTCCTTCATCCAAATCACTGATGTATTTTGTAAATAGCTGGGGTCCCAGCACTGAGACCTGCGGCACTCCACTAGTCACTGCCTTCTATTCTGAAAAGGACCCGTTTATCCCAACTCTCTGCTTCCTGTCTGCCAACCAGTTCTCTATCCACGTCAGTATATTACCCTCAATACCATGTGCTTTGAATTTGCACATCACTCTCTTGTGTGGGACCTTGTCAAAAGCCTTTTGAAAGTCCAAATACACCACATCCATTGGTTCTTCCTTGTCAACTCTACTAGTTACATCCTCTAAAAATTCCAGAAGATTTGTCAAGCATAATTTCCCTTTCATAAATCCATGCTGACTTGGACTGATCATGTCACTGCTTTCCAAATGCGCTGCTATTTCATCCTTAATAATTGATTCCAACATTTTCCCCTCTACTGATGTCAAGCTCACCAGTCTATAATTACCCGTTTTCTCTCTCCCTCCCTTTATAAAAAGTGGTGTTACATTAGCTACTATCCAGTACATAGGAACTGATCCAGAGTCGATAGACTGTTGGAAAATGATCACCAATTGTGATAGCCAGATCCCACGTGTGGTGGCCAGTATCGATGCCGACTTAGAGTCCTGCGTGCACAAACGTAATACATGCTCGCAGTTAAGCAACGCACCCAGGGATGCACCACTGAATTTATGGACTTGGCACTCCAAACCGTCGTCCAGGGTTCATGTCGACTATGCAGGCCTGTTTTTGGGTAAAAAGTTCCAAGCGCTTGTAGATGCGTACTCCAAAGGGATTGAATGTGAGATAATGTCGGCAAGAACGTCTGCTGCCACCATTGAAAGCCTGCGGGCCATGTTTGCCACACACAGCCTGCCTGATGCCCTTGTGAGCGACAACATGCCATGATTCACCAGTGCCGAGTTCAAGGAGTTCATGACACGTAATGGGATCAAACATGTTACATCTGCCCTGTTCAAACCAGCATCCAATGGTCAGGCAGAGAGAGCAGTGCAAACAATCAAGTAGAGCTTGAAGAGGGTAACTGAAGGCTCACTGCAGACTCGCCTATCTCGAGTCCTGCTTAACTACCGCACGAGACTCCACTCGCTCACTGGGATTCCACCCACTGAACTGCTCATGAAAAGGACACTTAAGACAAGACTCTCGTTAGTCCATCCAGTTACTCCTTGAACTCGACACTGGTGAAACATGGCATGTTGTCGCTCACAAGGACATCAGGCAGGCCGTGTGTGGCAAACATGGCCCGCAGGCTTTCAATGGTGGCAGCAGACGTGCTTGCCGACATTATCTCACATTCAATCCATTTGGAGTACGCATGAACAGGTAGAGAGCAGGCAGCTTCAACAAAATACGTATCATGATCGTGCAAATGTGTCACGCGAAATTGAAATCAATGATCCTGTATTTGTTTTGAACTATGGAGTAGGTCCCAAGTGGCTTCCCGGAACTGTTGTGGCCAAAGATGTGAATAGGGTGTTTCGGGTCAAACTTTTAAATTGACTCATGTACCGGAAATACTTGGACCAAATCAAACTCAGATTCACGGACTATCCAGAGCAACCCACATTGGACCCTACCTTCTTTGACCCCCCAACATACACACCAGTGGCAACCAACACCGCAGTTGACCACAAAGCAGAACCCATCACCTGCAGCAGCCCAGCGGGCCTTACCACACCAGGCAGCCCAGCAAGGCCAGCTGCACAGAAGCCCAGCGAGGGCCCAACAAATGATTCACCAAAACCAGCATTTGCACCAAGACGATCAACCAGGGAAAGAAAGGCCCCAGATCGACTCACCTTGTAAATAGTCACACTATTGACTTTGGAGGGGAGGGGGGGGATTGTTGTTATATATGTAAACCTGTAAATATCTTGTGTAGCCACGAGAGGGCTCATCCCCTGGAGTCCCAAGGAATCCCACAATTCCTTGGCAGCACCTATTCTTAAGGAGGTCTTACAGGCTGGAGAGGCACTCTGGAGACCTGCAATAAAAGACGAAGGTCACACTTTATCTTGAGCTCACAGTATCTAGTCAGACTCTTTATTCATACATAATAACTGTCACAACAGTTTGAGCTTGCAATACCGTCTTGTGGATTTATTCTGAACATTACAAATTAGCGACGAGTAACGAATCACAAACTTTCACGCGGTAATGGCTGCCATTGGTATTCTTGAGAGATTTGTTGAGCATGATGATTGGGAAGCCTTCGTTGAGCTCCTCGACCAGTACTTCATGGCCAATGAACTGGAAAAGGCTGAGACAGCGATCAAGCACAGGGCAATTCCCCTCACCATATTTGGGTCTTTGATATATATGGCCTCCTCAAAAATTTGCTGGCATCGGTCAAACCAATGGACCAGTCTTACACAGAGCTGTGTATGCTGGTAAGGAAACACCTCAAGCCAAAGGAGAGCATTTTGATGGGCAGGTATTGCTTTTGCACGCACCATCGCTCCGAGGGCCAGAACGTGACGAGTTCTGTCATAGAAACGTAGAAACATAGAAACATAGAAAATAGGTGCAGGAGTAGGCCATTCGGCCCTTCGAACCTGCACCACCATTCAATAAGATCATGGCTGATCATTCACCTCACTACCCCTTTCCTGCTTTCTTTTTATACCCCTTGATCCCTTTAGCTGCAAGGGCCATATTTAACTCCCTCTTGAATATATCCAATGAACTGGCATCAACAACTCTCTGCGGTAGGGAATTACACAGGTTAACAACTCTCTGAGTGAAGAAGTTTCTCCTCATCTCAGTGCTAAATGGCTTACCCCTTATCCTTAGACTGTCTCCCCTGTTTCTGGACTTCCCCAAAATCGGGAACATTCTTCCAGCATCTAACCTGTCCAGTCAGAATTTTACATGTTTCTATGAGATCCCCTCTCATCCTTCTAACCTCCAGTGAATACAGGCCGAGTCGATCCAGGCTCCTCAGATGTCAGTCCTGCCATCCCGGGAATCAGTCTGGTATCTTCGCTGCACTCCTTTAATATCAAAAATGTCCTTCCTCAGATTAGGAGACTGAACACAATATTCCAGATGAGGCCTCACCAAGGCCCTGTACAACTGCAGTAAGACCTCCCTGCTCCTATACTCAAACCCCTAGCTATGAAGGCCAATATACCATTTGCCTTCTTCACCGACTGCTGTAGGTGCAGGCCAACTTTGAATGGCTGATGTACCATGACACCTAGGTCTTGTTGCACCTCCCCCTTTTCTAATCTGCCACCATTCAGATAATATTCTGCCTTCATGTTTTTGTCACCAACCTAAGACGCCTTGCGGGACAGTGCGAATTTGCAGGATCCTTGGGGGAAATGTTGCGGGACTTTTTCTTGCTTGTAATTGACCACGAGATCATTCTTTGCAAACTGCTCTCTGCTGAATCCCTAGATCTGAGCAAGGCCATCACGATAGCCCAAGCCTTCATATCCACGAATGATAACACGAAACAGATATCTTCACAGAATTGAAGCTCACCGGCAAGTACTGTGCAAAAAATAATGTTTTCAGCAGGCAGAACAGTACAGGGCAGGCAGAACAGTACAGGGCAGGCAGAACAGTACAGTACAACTGCAGAGGCCAGACCTAGGCCTAGAGTGACTCAGAGTCTGCCGTGGAGCATGAATGCATATCCATTAGCACCATGTTGACACTGCAGGGGCAGTCATAGAGCTCTTCAATGTCGATTCAAGCCCTATATGTGTAAGGGCTGTGGAACATTGGAGCACCTCCAGCAAATGTGCAAACGACCTCTGACTCACCATGGGGCAGAGTCATGAGAGGATGACTGATCCAGTATTGATCATGCTGAACGAGCAGGAGAGGCAACTCAACCTGAGGATGAAGAGGGAGTATATATGGGATACACACTTTCACCACCAAAAGTCCTGCAATAATGTTAAAAGTTGAACTTAACGGCACTCCAGTCTCCATACAACTCAACACGGGGTCGAGTCAATCAGTTATAAGTCAGAAGGCATTCGAGAGGCTGTGGGGCGACAAAGCACAACGACCGAAGCTGATCCCGATTCAGGCAAATCTGCACACCTACATCAAGGAACTTGTTATGTCGAATAAAGAGTCAGACCAGATACTGCAAGCTCAAAGTAAGATGTGATC
Organism: Pristiophorus japonicus; assembly: GCF_044704955.1. Taxonomy (NCBI): domain Eukaryota; kingdom Metazoa; phylum Chordata; class Chondrichthyes; family Pristiophoridae; genus Pristiophorus; species Pristiophorus japonicus. The sequence goes on from NC_091982.1 coordinate 249,120,245, forward strand.
GTAGTCCTTTATTACAGATCTCAGAATGTCCCTCCAGCATGTGAGGCCTCCTTATATACAGGTGCTCCCAAGGGATTGTGGAATCTCTTGGGACTCCAGGGGATAAGTCCTCTGGTAGTTACACATGGTATTTGCAGGTTTACATACATAACAACACTCCCCCCCCACCCCCCAAATTCAATAGTTTAACTATTTACAATGTGAGTCGATCTGGGGCCTTACTTTCCCTGGTTGATCGTCTTGGTGCAAATGCTGGTTTTGGTGAGTTGTTTATTGGGTCCTCGCTGGACTGCTGCATAGCTGGCCTTGCTGGGCTGCTGGGAGTGGTGAGATCTTCTGGGCTTCTGCGGGTGATGAGTTCTGCTTCATTGTCAACCGCTGGGTCGTGTGTGTTGGAGGGTCAAAAAATTTGGAGTCTATTGTGGGTTGTTCTGGATAGTCTGTAAATCTGAGTTTGTTTTGGTCCAAGTGTTTTCTGCAGGTGAGTCCATTTGAGAGTTTGACCACAAACAATCTACTCCACTCTTTGGCCAAAACAGTGCAAGGAAGCCACTTGGGTCCTTGTCCATAACACAAATACAAGATCATTTATTTCAATTCCACGTGATACATTTGAGTGATCATGATATGTATTCTGTTGAAGCCGCCTGCTCTCTACCTGTTCATGTAGATCAGGGTGTACCAACGAGAGCCTTGTCTTAAGTGCCCTTTTCATGAGCAGTTCAGCAGGAGGGACCCCAGTGAGCGAGTGGGTTCTTGTGCGGTAACTAAACAGTACTCGGGATAAGCGACTCTGCAGTGAGCCTTCAGTTACACTTTTCAAGCTCTGCTTGATTGTTTGAACTGATCGTTCTGCCTGACCGTTGGACGCTGGTTTAAACGGGGCAGTTATGACATTGTGGGTCATGAACTCCTTGAACTCGACACTGGTAAAGCACGGCCCATTGTCACTTACAAGGACATTACGAAGGCTGTGCATGGCAGACATGGCCCCAGGCTTTCAATGGTGGCAGTGGACGTGCTTGCCGACATTATCACACATTCAATCCATTTGGAGTTCGCATCTACAACCACTAAGAACATTTTTCCCAAGAATGGGCCTGCGTAGTCGACATGGTCCCTGGACCACGGTTTGGAGGGCTAGGACCATAAACTTAGTGGCGCCTCCCTGGGTGCATTGCTTACTGTGAACATGTATTACATTTGTGCATGCAGGACTCTAAGTCTGCATTGATACTGGACCAACACATATGGGATCTGGCTATCACTTTTTCATTACGATGCCTGGGTGGGTGCTGTGGAGATCACTGATCAAAGCGTCCCTTCTCTTTCTTGGCACCATGACCCAATTGCCCCTTATAGACAGTCTGCTTGTATAGACATTTCATCTTTGCGCCGCTGGTACGGCTTTATTTCCTCCTGCATCTCTAACGGGACACTTGACCAACTCCCGTGGAGCATACAGTTTTTTTTCTAAGAACAGTAAGGGGTCCTGGCTCATCCAGGTTCTAATCTGTCGGGCAGTAACAGGTGATTGCTCACTCTGGAATGCTTCCATTACCATGACTAAATCTGTGGGCTGTGCCATCTCCACCCCTGTGGTTGTCAATGGCAGCCTACCGAGAGCATCGGCACAGTCTTTTGTGCCTGGCATGTGGCGGATGACATAGTTGTATGCGGACAACATGAGTGGCCATCTCTGGATGCGGGCCGATGCATTCGTATTTATCCCCTTGCTTTCCGAAAAGACGGATATAAGTGGCTTATGGTCGGCTTCCAATTCAAAGTTGAGCCCGAACAGATATTGATGCATTTTCTTTACCCTGTAAACACATGCTAAAACTTCTTTTTCGATCATACTGTAGGCTCTCTCGGCCTTAGACAGACATCTCGATGAATAAGCAACCGGTTGCAATTTCCCACATTCATTAGCTTGTTGCAATACATACCTGACCCCGTACGACAACGCATCACATGCTAGTACTAAACGTTTACATGGATCGTACAACACAAGCAATTTGTTTGACCATAGCAGCTTCCTAGCTTTCTCAAAGGCATTTTTTGGCTTTTACCCCATACCCATTCATCTCCTTTACACAGTAAAGAGTGCAGGGGATCTAACATTGTGCTAAGACCCGGTAAGAAGTTAGCAAAATAGTTCAGGAGTCCTAGGAATGACTGCAGCTCCGTCACGTTCTGTGGTCTCGGTGCGTTCTTGATTGCCTCCGTCTTCAAATCGGTGGGCCTGATGTCGTCCGCCACAATTCTTCTCCTCAGGAACTCTAATTCAGGTGCCAGGAAAATTCACTTTGAGCATTTTAGCCTGAGCCCCACACGATTAGGCTGACTAAGAACCCCCTCCACGTTCTGCAGGTGCTTGACTGTGTCCCAACCTGTAACCAAGATATCGTCCTGGAAAACCACGGTGCACGGGACTGACTTCAGCAAGCTTTCCATGTTCCTCTGGAATATCGCCGCAGCTGACCGAATCCGAAATGGGGATCTGTTGTAAATGAAGAGAACTTTGTGCATGTTGATGCAGGTGAGGCCTTTCGATGATTCCTCCAGCTCCTGCTTCATATAGGCCAAGGTCAATCCAGCTTTGTGAAAGTTTTCCCTCCCGCCAGCATCGCAAAAAGCTTGTCTGCCTTCGGCAGTGGGTGTTGATCCTGCAGTGAGAAATGATTGATAGTTACTTTATAATCACCACAGATTCTGACAGTGCCATCTCCCTTGAGGACTGGAATGATCAGACTGGCCCACTCATTGAATTCGATCGACGAAATGATGCCTTCTCATTGCAGCCTGTCCAGTTCGATCTCCACCCTCTCGCTCATCATGTAAGGTACCGCTCTCGCATTGTGATGGATGGGTCGCACCCCCGGAATCAAATGGATCTGCACTTTTGCTCCTTGGAACTTCCCGATGCCTGGTTCGAACAGCGAGGGAAACTTCTTTACGACCTGGCACATGAGGTGTCATCGACGGATGAAAGCGCTCGGACGTTGTCCCAGTTTCAGCGTATCTTTACCAGCCAGCTCCTGCCAAACAGCATGGAGCCATCGCCCGGTACCACCCAGAATGGTAACTCATGCACCGCTGCATCGTATGGTAGCACTGCCGATTACGGGAATCAGTTCCTTTGTATACATTTTCAGTTCAGTATGAATCGGAGTTAGGACTGGCCTTGAGGCCTTGCTGTACCACAATTTATTGAAAGCCTCTTTGCTCATTATGGGCTGGCTCGTGCCCATGTCCAGCTCCATGGACACCGGGAGTCCATTTAATTCAACTGTCAGCATTATCATGGGACACTTTGTGGTTAATGTGTGCACCCCAAATACCTCTGCCTCCTCGGTCTGAAGCTCTGGTTCTTCGTGATCCACCGTGGATCTGTCCTCCTCTGCAACATGGTGGTTTGCAGGATTAGCAGGGTTTGCAATTTGCCTGCACATACATTGGAGGTGTCCCATTATTCCACAGCCCTTGCAAACGTATCCTTTGAAGCGGCATGAATGGAAACATGACCACCCCTGCAGCGTCAACAAGGTGTTAATGGCGATGTATTCACTAGCCTTATGGTGGACTCTGAGTCATCTGTGGACATGCAGCTGCAGGCGTTTAAGTACTGCTCTGTACACTTCAATTCAAAAACAACGTTACTTTGTTCAAAGTACTTGCAGCAGCACTCGTGTGCTGATAAATTTGTTTGGTATTGTCACTTGTGGCGATAAATGCCTGGGCTATCGCTATGGCTTTACTCAAGGTTGGGGTCTCTGCAGTCAAAAGTTTGCGAAGTATTACTTCATGGCCAATGCCCAGTACAAAGAAGTCCCTGATCATGTGCTCCAAGTGTCCTTCAAATTCGTAATGTCCTGCAAGGCGCCTTAGCTTGGCGATGTAGCTCGCCACTTCCTGGCCTTCAGACCTCTGGTACATGTAGAACCGATACCTCGCCATCAGAATGCGTTCTTTCGGGTTTAGATGCTCCCCGACCAGTGTGCGCAACCCATCATATGACTTGTCTATGGGTTTCGCTGGAGCGAGCAGATTTTTTATGAGGCCATACGTTGGTGCCCTGCAAACGGTGAGGAGGATCACCCTTTGTTTGGCAGCATTCGTTTCTCCTTCCAGCTCATTGGCCACAAGGTATTGGTCATGTCACTCCACGAATTTCCCAATCATCTCCCTCTGAAAATTTCTCCATGATGCCCATGGTCCTCTGCATTGTTGCGGTGGGGTTCATCATTTGTATCTCGTCACCAGTTATGTCTTGAATAAAGAGTCAGACCAGATACTGTAAGCTCAATGTAAGGTGTGACTGTCGTCTTTTATTACAGATCTCAGAGTGCCTTGACAGCCTGTGAGGCCTCCTTATATACAGGTGATCCCAAGGGATTGTGGGATCCCTTGGGACTCCAGGGGCTAAGCCCTCTGGTGGTTAGACATGGCATTTACAGTTTTACATACATAACAGAACTGATACCAGTAATTGGTAGTGAGGTCATAAGAGTATCCCATGAGGGAGCGGTGCACGATTTACCAATGGAGATTGTTTCAGGTGATGGGCCAACGCTGCTTGGTAGAAGGTGGATGGGGAAGATTCGATGGAACTGGAAAGACCTCTGGCAAATGACGTCCCCACTTCTCAAAGGCTGAGCAAACCCCCACCTTCAGCTGAACCAGGCATCAAAGTGCAGATCCATTTGCAGATCCCCGAGGCACAGGCCGCTCATCACGACCACGAGGAGCAGAAGATCAACCGAGCAGCGGTACAGGCGCGGTCCAAAGCCGATGACCTTTTCGCGACGATGGACGAGGCTCCAAGTCGACCATGCAGAGTGGGAATTCGGCCGAATCAATCCAAATGTGTCTTCACGACACCAGAGGCCAAATCACTGAGGAAGAAGATCGGCGCAGTCGGTATCATGGACACGGAGGAGAGGGCGTTCCGACCATGGGACAAGAATGCGTCCAGACCATGGGACGAGAGTGCATACAGACCACAGGATGAAAGGGCGTCCAGACCATGGGACGAGAGAGCATCCAGACCACAGGAGGTCACTGCAATGTAATGCAGGAATGTGCCACCAAGCAAGGAAGATAATTGGGTTTGGGGCAAAGGTAAAGGCCAGTAGGCGCTGAGAAGGCCAGGAACCCACTACCTTCCAATAAGTTGTTTGCACTATGTAAACCATGTGAGCAGTATTTCACGGCCAATGTTGTACTATCATATGGGGTCGGGGGGACCTTACAACAAGCCAAAGTAGCGGGCAAACACCAACCGGTCGTATATGTATCTGACAAAGTACTTGGAACAAGTGATGTATTATCACACGGTGTCGGGTGTGTTGTGCAGTAAGCCAAGGTAGCGGGTAAATCTCAACTAGTTGTATATGTATCTAGCGAAGTATTCATAGCAACTGATGTGTTACTGCACAGGTTCAGGAGTGTTGTGCAGCAAACCAAAGCATCTTGCGAGCCCCAAACGGTTGAACATGTATCCAATAAGTTAACCAAGGCAGCAACCTCTATTCACAGAACAAAAGAGACATACCAAAGCGTGTCCCAATATTTGCTCGAGTCAGACAAGCTGCCCATCCCACAGTTTTGGGAGAGCAGAGGCATCATTATCGATGCATTGGTTCGTGAATGTTAAAAACTGTGCACTGTAACATGATCCACCACGCGCCAGGTACTGAGAATGGGACTAATGCCCTCAGTTGGTCACCATTGCCCACTACTGGGGTGGAAACGGTGGAGACTGGAGACGCACCCCTGGTTATGGAAGTGCTCGAAAGTGAGGGGTCAACCGTAATGGCCCCCTCCAGTTTAGGACCTGGACCAGCCAGGATCCCACATTACCACCTGCCAAAGGTGAACTGCTAGATGGGATGTTGCAACCTATCCATCGCAAAGCTGAAAGGCCCATTCCAATGTTGCAAAGAAAGGCAGGGCGGCTACATACAGTCGGTGGTCCGGGGCAGCCACACTGTGGCCCAGGATCCACGGGGATCATGAGGCCTCCCACCACCACTGAAAGTCTCAAGGCCATAGTGGCCATCCTGGGCTTGCTAGACTTTAGCTTCAGTGACAATAGTCTGGAGCAGGCAACACAAATCACAAAATCAAGCACCACGTGTGTCACATAGAAACATAGAAAAATAGAAAATAGGTGCAGAAGGAGGCCATTCAGCCCTTCGAGCCTGCACCACCATTCAATAAGATCATGGCTGATCATTCACCTCACTACCGCTTTCCTGCTTTCTCTCCATACCCCTTATCCCTTTAGCCGTAAGGGCTATAACTAGCTCCCTCTTGCATATATCCAATGAACTGGCATCAACAATTCTCTGCGGTAGAAAATTCCACAGGTTAACAACACTCTTAGTGAAGAAGTTTCTCCTCATCTCAGTCCTAAATGGCTTACCCCTTATCCTTAGACTGTGTCCCCTGGTTCTGGACTCCGCCAACATCGGGAACATTCTTCCTGCATCTAACTTGTCCAGTCCCGTCAGAATTTTATATATTCCTATGAGATCCCCTCTAATCTTTCTAGACTCCAGTGAATATAGGCCCAGTCGATCCAGTCTCTCCTCATATGAGAGTCCTGCCATCCCAGGAATCAGTCTGGTGAATCTTCGTTGCACTCCCTCAATAACTAGAACGTCCATCCTCAGATTAGGAGACCAAAACTGAACACACTATTCCAGGTGAGGCCTCACCAAGGCCCTGTACAACTTCAGTAAGACCTCTCTGCTCCTATACTCAAATCCCCTAGCTGTGAAGCTCAACATACCATTTGCCTTCTTCACCGCCTGCTGTACCTGCATGCCAACTTTCAATGACTGATGTACCATGACACCCAGGTCTCGTTGCCCCTCTCCTTTTCCTTATCTGCTGCCATTCAGATGGTATGTTGCCTCCCTGGTGCAAGGGTCAAGGATGTCTCAGAGCAGCTGCACGACATTTTGGAGAGGAAGGATGAACAGCCAGTTGTCGTGGTGCATATAGGTACCAACGATATAGATAAAAAAACGCAATGAGGTCCTACAAGCTGAATTTAGGGAGCTAGGAGTTAAATTTAAAAATAGGACCTCAAAGGTAGTAATCTCAGGATTGCTACAAGTGCCACATGCTAGTCAGGGTAGGAATCGCAGGATAGCTAAGATGAATAGGTGGCTTGGAGTCTGGTGCATAAGGGAGGGATTCAAATTCCTGGGATATTGGAACCAGTGGAACCAGTACATATTTAAAACAAAAATCAAAAAAATACTTTTTTTCGAAAACATTTTCAATTAATTTTAAATATGTGAGGTGTTTTTTATTTGTATACTGTGTTTCTGTGTTTTTGAGTACACACGTCTCCCCTTTTACTTCCAATATATGCAATATTTGTCAACTCAAAATTACTAAAGATCAGCATTGGCGCAAACTCCAAACAATGCATTGAGCTGACTAATCTGCGGCTCCATTTCTCCCCCACTTGTTTCTCTGCAAGTGCAACTGTCGAGGAAACTCTATTTGCCCTTTTTTCAAACCTTACCAGTGTTCAATTATTCTCTTAAAGTGAATTTCAGTGCATCACAAATGTCCCTTTTGTCTCGCTTTTTAATTACTTTTAGAGCAACGGATGAATACTTTGGAGTCATGTTTTGCATCTGCTGCTGTATTCCTTTGCCCTCCCCACAGCACACATGGAAACGTTTTTTTTACATTTATTTTCTTCGTTCAAAATTAGAACTCATTGTGTACCCTGTAAGCTTTGTAAATATTTTCCTTCCTAATATTTAAATGTTCTTGTCCATAATTTTGGCAACATTTTTATTTATTTTGGCTTTGCTGAAATCATGGATGCGTCCTACAACTTCTGCAAAATTTCCTCATTAATTCCTATTCTTCTGCATTCTTATTTTTGGCTTCCGACTTAATTGCAAAATGAACAATGCACTGATCACCTAGAAACTGACACATGGGATGTGTCACAAAGGCATTTGTACTCACTTAGGATATTGACTAATTTCCCGAAGGCTGACCGAATAGTTTCCGATTTGTTGTTTGACGACTTAAATCCAGTGTTCCAGAAATTCATGTTTGCTGACTGATCGTCTTCAGCTAAAAAAAGTGCATAAACAGTATAGTCAACGTGTTGCAAGGTGATCAGTAACAGTTATCCATGATTCTGCGATGTTTCAGCTTAAGTTGGAAGTCCTACTGTTGGTGGTTTTTGCATGGGGGTCAGATGAGTGAACCTGCATACTTCGTGAAAGATTCTATCTAACTAATATATCTAAGGATGGGGACATCTTGGTTGGAGGGCTCTTTACCATGCACTCGAACAGGTTTGAGCAGATCAATGTATTTACAAAAGCACCAGAAGAAATCATATTTAGAAGGTTAATTCAGTTCTATTGTGAACGTTCATTATTTTGACTAATTTAACTAATAGTCCTGTTTGAGTTTATGCTCCTCCATGTATTGCATTCAGAGTGGAAGTTTGCCACTGAGGCCAAACCTCTTTACCCAGAGAGTGGTTAGGATGTCGAACTCGCTACCACAACTAATAGTTGAAGCGACTAGCACAGATGCATTGAAGCTGGATAGGCACATGTGAGAGAAATTAATAGAAGGATAGATGAAGTGGGTTGTGAGGCGGCGCATGTGAAGCTTTAAGACTGCCATGGACCAGTTGGTATATATCGGTATATGTACCATTTACCCTGTAACACTATTACTATCACTGAATATTTTCAATACCTCTATAGCCTCTAAATATGAATATAAACTTTCAAAAGGCAATTGGAAATGCACTTGAAGGGGTCTACGTTGCAGGTTTATAGGGAATAAGCTGTGGTGTGGAATTAAATTGTGCAGCTCTTTTCAAGAACTGACAGAAATACGACGGGCTGACTGGTCTCCGACTGTGCGATAGGATTATATAATTTTACTCTATTAATCTAAGGGTATTCAATATTCAGGAAAGAAAGACTGAAAGGAAAAGGAGGTGGGGTAGTGTTGCTGGTTAAAGAGGAGATTAACACAATAGTAAGGAAGGACATTAGCGTGGATGAGGTGGGATCTGTATAGATAAAGATGCGGAACACCAAAGGGCAGAAAACGCGAGTGGGAGTTGTGTACAGACCACCAAACAGTCATAGTGAGGTTGGGGATGGCACCAAACAGGAAATTAGGGATGCATGCAATAAAGGTGCAGCAGTCATCATGGGTGACTTTAATCTACATATAGATTGGGCTAAACAAAATGGTAGCAATATGGTGGAGGAGGATTTCCTGGAGTGTATAAGGGATGGTTTTCTAGACCAATATGTAGAGCTGGCCATCCTAGACTGGGTGTTGTGGATTGAGAGAGGGTTAATTAGAAATCTTGTTGTGAGAGGCACCTTAGGGGAGAGTGACCATAATATGGTTGAACTCTTCATTAAGATGGAGAGCGACACAGTTAATTCATAGACTAGAGCCCTGAACTTACAGAAAGATAACTTCGATGGTATGAGATGTGATTTGGCTAGGATAGACTGGCAAATAATAGGAAAGGGTTGAGGTGGATAGGCAATGACTGACATTTAAAGATCAGATGGATGAACTTCAACAATTGTACATCCCTGTCTGGCATAAAAATTAAAGGCGGAAGGTGGCTCAACCGTGGCTAACAAGAGAAATTAGGGATAGAGTTAAATCCAAAAAAGATGCATATAAATTGGCCAAAAGCAGCAAACCTGAGGACAGGGAGAAATTTAGAATTCAGCAGAGGAGGACAAAGGGTTTAATTAGGACGGGGAAAATAGAATATGAGAGTAAGCTTGCAGCAGCATAAAAACTGACTGCAAAAGCTTCTACAGATACGTGAAGAGAAAAAGATTAGTGAAGACAAATCTAGGTCCCTTACAATCAGAATCAGGTGAATTTATAATGGGGAGCAAAGAAATGGCAGACCAATTGAACAAATACTTTGGTTCTATCTTCGCTAAGGAAGACACAAATAACCTTCCAGAAATACTAGGGGACTGAGGGTCTAGCGAGAAGGAGGAACTAAAGGAAATCCTTATTAGTCAGCAAATCGTGGTAGAAAAATTGATGGGATTGAGGGCCGATAAATCCCCAGGGTCTGATAGTCTGCATTCCAGAGTAGTTAAGGAAGTGGCCCTCGAAATAGTGGTCATTTTCCAACAGTCTATACATCAGTTCGTATGGACTGGATGGTAGCTAATGTAACACCACTTTAAAAAAAAGGAGGGCGAGAGAAAACAGGGAATTATAGACCAGTCAGCCTGACATCAGTGGTGAGGAAAATGTTGGAATCAATTATTGAAGATGTAATAGCAGTGCATTTGGAAAGTAGTGACAGGATCGGTCCAATTCAGCATGGATTTATGAAAGGGAAATCATGTTTGACAAATGTTCTAGAATATTTTGAGGATGTAACTAGTGGAGTGGGCAAGGGGGAATCAGTCGATGTGGTGTAGTTAGATATTGAAAAGGCTTTTGACATGGTCCCACACAAGAGATTAGTGTGCAAAATTAAAGCACATGGTATTGGGGTAATGTATTGATATGGACAGAGAACTGGTTGGCAGACAGGCAGCAAAGAGTAGGAATAAATGGGTCCTTTTCAGAATGGCAGGCAGCAACTAGTGTGGTACCGCAAAGTTCAGTGCTGGGACCCCAGCCATTTACAATATACATTAATGATTTAGACATTAAGGAATTGAACATAATATCTCAAAGTTTGCAGATGACATTAAGCTGGATAGCAGTGTGAGCTGTGAGGAGGAGGCTAAGAGGCTGCAGGTGACTTGGAGAGATTCGGTGAATGGGCAAATGCATGGCAGATGCAGTATAATGTAGATAAATGTGAGGTTATCCACTTTGTTGGTAAAAATAGGAAGGCAGATTGTTATCTGAATGGTGACAGATTAGCAAAAGGGGAGGTGCAATGAGACCTGGGTGTCATGGTACATCAGTCATTGAAAGTTGGCATACAGGTACAGCAGGTGGTGAAGAAGGCAAATGGCATGTTGGCCTTCATAGCAAGAGGTTTCAAGTATAGGAGCAGCGAGGTCTTACTACAGTTGTACAGGGCCTTGGTGAGGCCACACCTTGAATATTACGTATAGGTTTGGTCTCCTAATCTGAGGAAGTACGTTCTTGCTATTGAGGGATTGCAGCAAAGGTTCACAGACTGATGCCCGGGATGACAGGACTGACATATGAAGAAAGACTGGATCGATTAGGCCCATATTCAGTGGAATTTAGAAGAATGAGAGGGGGTCTCATAGAAACATATAACATTCTGATGGGATTGGACAGGCTAGATGCAGGAAGTATTTTCCAGATTTTGGGGAAGTCCAGAACCAGGGGTCACAGTCTAAGGATAAGGGGTAAGCCATTTAGGACCCAGATGAGGAGAAACTTCTTCACTCAAAGAGTTGTGAGCATATGGAATTCTCTAGCACAGTAAGTTGTTGAGGCCAGTTCGATGAATATATTCAAAAGTGAGTTAGATGTGGCCCTTATCGCTAAAGGGATCAAGGGGTATGGGGAGAAGGCAGGAATGGGGTACTGAAGTTCATGATCAGCCACGATCATGTTGAATGGTAGTGCAGGCTCGAAGGGCCGAATGTCCTATTCCTGCACCTATTTCCTATGTTTCTATGTTTCTATAATCAAGATTACTAAGATGAAAATCAAGAGGGATAGTAATCGTAAACAACTATGTAACTAACATTAAGTGTCATCATCATAGGCAGTCTCTCAGAATCGAGGAAGACTTGCTTTCACTCTTAAAATGAGTCCTTAGGTAGCTGAACAGTCCACTACCGGAGCCACAGTCCCTGTCACAGTTGGGACAGATAGTCGTTGAGGGTAAGGGAGGGTGGGACAGATTTGCCGCACGCTCTTTCCGCTGCCTGCGCTTGATTTCTGCATGCTCTCGTCAATGAGACTCGAGGTGCTCAGCGTCCTCCCGCATGCACTTCTTCCACTTAGGGCGGTCTTTGGCCAGGGACTCCCAGGTGTCAGTGGGGATGTTGCACTTTATCAGGGAGGCTTTGAGGGTGTCCTTGTAATGTTTGCTTTGCCCACCTTATGCTCGTTTGCCGTGAAAGAGTTCCAAGTAGAGCGTTTGTTTTGGGAGTCTTGTGTCTGGCATGTGGACAATGTGACCTAACCAGCAGAGCTGATCAAGTGTGGTCAGTGCTTCAATGCTGGGGATGTTGGCCTGGTCGAGGATACTAATGTTGGTGCATCTGTCTCCCAGGTGATTTGAAGGATCTTGCGGAGACATCATTGGTGATATTTCTCCAGCGACTTGCGGTGGCTACTGTACATGGTCCATGTCTCTGAGCCATACATGAGGGTGGGTATTACTGCAGCCCTGTAAACCATGAGCTTGTTGGCAGATTTGATGGCCTGGTTTTCGAACACTCATTAAGTGTATAGTCGTGGAGTAAATACAACATTAATAACTTTTATGATTAGGTTTTGGTAAATTGTCCCAGCTGCTGTCCCTTCATATCGGTTTAGAACATAAGGTAAGAACATAAGAAATATGAACAGGAATAGGCCATACAGCCCCTCGAGCCTGCTCTGCCATTCAATAAGATCATGGCTGATCTGATCATGGACTCAGCTCCACTTCCCCGCCCGCTCCTCATAACACCTTATCCCATAATTGTTAAGAAACTGTCTACTTCTGTCTTAAATTTTTCAATGTCCCAACTGCCACAGCTCTCTGAGGCAGCAAATGCCACATATTTACAACCCTCTGAGAGAATAAATTTCTCCTTATCTCTGTTTTAAATCGGCGGCCACTTATTCTAAGATCATGCCCTCTACTTCTAGTCTCCCCCATCAGTGGAACCATCCTCTCTGCATCCACCTTGTCAAGCCCCCTTATAATCTTATACGTTTCGATAAGATCACCTCTCATTCTTCTGAATTCCAATGAATAAAGGCCCAGCCTTCTCAACCTTTGCTCAAATGTCAACCCACTCATCCCCGGAATCAATCTAGTGAACCTTCGCTGAACTGCCTCCAAAGCAAGTATATCCTTTCTTAAATATGGAAACCAAAACTGCACGCAGTATTCCAGGTATGGCCTCACCAATACCTTATATAGCTGTAGCAAAATTTCCCTGTTTTTTTACTCCATCCCCTTTGGAATAAAGGCCAAGATACCATTGCGGAATTTTGCAATCTTTCTCAATTTCAATAATAACTTGCACTTTGATTTTTTTCTGCCAAAGTGCATGACCTCACACTTTCTGACATTATACTCCATCAGCCAAATTTTTGCCCACTCACTAAGCCTGTCTATGCCCTTTTGCATATTTTTTGTGTCCTCCTCACACATTGCTTTTCCGCTTTGTATCGCCAGCAAACTTGGCTACGTTACACTCAGTCCCTTCTTCCAAGTCGTTAATATAGATTGTAAATAGTTGGGGTCCAGCACTGATCCCTGTGGCATCCCACTAGTTACTGGTTGCCAATCCGAGACTGAACCATTTAGCCCGACTCTCTGTTCTGTTAGTTAGCCAATCCTCTATCCATGCTAAAATATTACCCCCAACCCTATGAACTTTTATCTTGTGTAATAACCTTTTATGTAGCACCTTGTCAAATGCCTTCTGGAAGTCCAAATATACCACATCCACTGGTTCCCCTTTATCCACCCTATTCGTTACATCCTCAAAGCAACTTTGTCAAACATGACTTCACCTTAGTAAATCCATGCTGATTCTGCCTGACCAAATTTTGCTTTTCCAAATGTCCTGCTACTGGTTTTTTAATAATGCTTCCAACATTTTCCCAACCGCAGATGTTAGGCTAACTGGTCTATAGTTGCCTGCTTTTTGTCTGCCTCATTTTTTAAATAGGGGCTTTACATTTGCAGTTTCTGGTACATCTGCTGGGACCTCCCCAGAATCCAAGGAATTTTGGTAAATTACAACCATTGCACCCACAATCCCTGCCACTACTTCTCTTAAGATCCTAGGATGCAAGCCTTCAGGTCCTGGTGATTTATCTGCCTTTATTCCCATTATCTTACTAATACCACCTCCTGAGTGATTTTGACTGTGTGAAGTTCCCCTCTCCCTATAGTGCCTAGACTATCCACTGTTGGAATATTGTTAGTGTCCTCTACCATAAAGACTGATACAAAATATTTGTTCAGAGTTTCTGCCATCTCCATGTTCCCCATTACTAATTCCCCGGTCTTGTCCTGTCAGTGAATAACCAAGTAATATTTTACACTTATCCATAATAATTATCAATATCATTGTCATAATCATCGTGTAATCCTTATTTCATACCAGTTTCAATTCATAGCATGTACTATCATTGAGACGGGGAGTTTGCAGCAGATTTAATACTCTGTCCTGCAATATGGAGGTGAATTTTCACGCCGGGGGCGGGGAGGGGGTGCGGGGGGGTGCGGGGGGGGGGGGGGGGGGGGCTGTCACCTTTCTGCCATAACTTCGGCAGGCCGCTGTAACCCCTAGAAAATGCTGTAGCCATATCTGCTGTTTCCCCGTTGCTTTCTCTTCTCTTACGTCGAATTTACGGTGGACGAACACATTTTACGCAATCCTTGTTTTTGATGGTTTTAAATTAGCAACCAAAAGCGATGGCAGAAAACTAATTCTATCTTCAGAAACTTGTATGAAACATCAAGGAGAAAAACAAGTTCATTAATGTGCTTCTACACATATTAATTGTATATTTTTTTAACAAGCGTTTGTAGATCTGCGAAGGATTTGATCAGCTTTCTACATAGAATCATAAAATCATGGAATATTTACAGCACAGAAGAAGGCCAGTCGGCCCCTCGAGCCCGTGCCGGCTTTCAGCTAGTTCCAATCCCCTGCTCGTTCCCCATAGACCTGCATTTTTTCCCTTCAGATACTTATCTAACTCCCAATTGAAAGATAAGATTAAGTCTGCCTCCACCACCCTTTCAGGTAGTGCATTCCAGATCCCAACCACTCGCTGCATAAAAAAGTTTGCCATTATGTTGTCTTTGGTTCTTTTGCCAATCACCTATAATCTGTGTCCCGTGGTTCTCGATCCTTCTGCCAATGGGAACAGTTTATCTCTATCTACTCTGTCTAGACAGCGAATGGTTTTGAACACCTTTATCAAATCTTCTCTCAATTTTCTCTGCTGCAAGGAGAATAACCCCAGCTTTTCCAGTCTAGCTTCGTAACTGAAGTCCCTCATTCCTGGAATCATTCTTTTAAATATTTTCTGCACCTTTTTGTAAGGCCTTCACATCCTTCCTAAAGCATGGTGCCCAGAATTGGACACAACACTTCAGTTGGGGTTAAATTATTGTTTTATACAGCTTGCTCATAATTTCCACACTTTTGTACTCTATTTATGAAGCCCAGGATCCCGTAAGTCTTTGTAACTGCTTTCTCAACCTGCCCTGTCACCTTTCACGATTTGTGCAGACATACCCCCAGGTTTTTCTTTTTGTGAACCCCCTTTAGGATTGTCCCATTTAGTTTATATGTCCTCTCCTCATTTTTCCTAACAAAATGTATCACTTCACACTTTTCTGCATTAAATTTCAACTGCTACGTCTCCGCCCATTTCATCAGCCTGTCTATGTCTTCCTGAAATCAATCACTCTCCTCCTCACTGTTATCTATACTTACAAGTTTTGTAACATCTGCACATTTTGACATTGTGCCCTGTACACCCATGTCCAAGTAATTAATATATATCAAGGAAAGCAGTGGTCCTAGAACTGACCCCTGAGGAACGATTACTGTTTACACCCCTCCAATCGGAAAAACAAGCCTTCATCACTACTCCATGTTTCCTATTACTTAGCCAATTCCGTATCCATTCTGCCACTGTCCCTATTGTGTTCCTAACACAGATGAGGCTGCACGGAGGGAGGTTAAATAACAGTGACCCCAGTCTTTAATAAGACACTCCAGAGTGAGGAACAGGCCTTAGGGGCCGCCTTATATACAGTGCTCCCAAGGGATGCTGGGATCCCTTGGGACTTCAGGGAATGAGCTCCCTGGTGGCGGAACATGGGAGTGCATGCTTTACAAATACACAACATCACTCGCCCCACAAAGTCAAAGTGAAAACTATTTACAAGGTGAGACGGGCCGGAGCCTTTCTTTCCCTGGTGGACCGCCTCTGTACAAATATCTGTTCTGGTGTGTTGGCTATGCCCTCGCTGGGCTGGCGTGTTGTTGGCCCTGCAGAGCTGCTCGGTGAGCCTGGCCTTGCTGGGCTGTTGGGCGTGATGGATTCGATTTCCTGGTCCGGCGTGGTGTCGTTGATCCTTTGGGTGTGTGTTGTGAGCTCGAAAAAGGTCGTGTCTGCTGTGGGTTGTTCAGGGCAGTCTGTGAACCGCAGCCTCGTTTGGTCCAGGTGCTTTCTGCAAATTTGTCCATTGTCTAGTTTGACTACAAACACCCTACTCCCTTCTTTAGCTATCACCGTGCCTGCCATCCACTTGGGACCATGTCTATAGTTTAGCACATACACAGGGTCATTCAGAGTAATTTCCCGTGACAGAGTGGCGCGACCATCGTTTTTATTTTGTTGCTGCCGCCTGCTCTCTACCTGATCATGCAGGTTGGGGTGAACCAGCGAGAGTCTGGTTTTAAGTGTCCTTTTCATGAGTAGCTCAGCCGGAGGCACCCCTGTGAGTGAGTGGGTTCTCATGTGGTAGCTGAGCAGTACTCTGGGCAGGCGGGTTTGGAGTGAGCCTTCTGCGACTCGTTTAATGCTCTGTTTGATGGTTTGTACTACCCGCTCTGTCTGCCCATTGGAGGCTGGTTTAAACGGGGCCGAGGTGGCATGTTTGATCCCATTGCGTGTCATGAATTCTTTAAATTCGGCACTGGTGAAACATGGCCCGTTGTCACTGACCAGTATGTCAGGCAGGCCGTGGGTGGCAAACATGGCTGCCAGGCTTTCAATGGTGGCGGTGGCAGTGCTTCCTGACATTATTTGACATTCAATCCATTTTGAAAAAGCATCCACCACCACCAGGAGCATTTTACCGAGAAACAGGCCCGAATAGTCGACATGGATCCTCGACCATGGTCTGGAAGGCTAGGACCACAAACTCAGTGGTGCCTCTCTGGGCGCGTTGCTCAACTGAGCACATTCGCTGCATTGCCGTACACAGGACTCTAAGTCAGATTCGATACCGGGTCACCACACGTGGGATCTGGCTATTGCTTTCATCATTACTATACCCGGGTGTGTGCTGTGGAGATCTAAGATGAACGTCTCCCTGCCCTTTTTTGCTGGCACTACATGGTTACCCCACAACAGGCAGTCTGCCTGAATGGACAGCTCGTCCTTTCGCCACTGGAATGGCTTGATTGGCTCTTGCATTTCAACTGGGATGCTGGCCCAGCTCCCATGCAGTGCACAGTTTTTTTTACTAGGGATAGCAGAGGATCTTGGCTGGTCCAAGTCCTAATCTGGCGGGCCGTGACAGGTGATTTATCATTTTCAAACGCTTCCATGACCATCAACAAGTCTGTGGGCTGTGCCACCATCAACAAGTTTGCAGGCTGCGCCATTTCTGCCCCGGTGGTGGGCAATGGTAGCCAACTGAGAGCATCCGCATAGTTCTTGGTGCCTGGCCTGTGGCGGATGGTATAGTTATAAGCTGATAGCGCGAGTGCCCACCTTTATATGCGGGCTGAGGCATTAGTATTTATCCCCTTGTTTTCAGTGAACAGGGATGTGAGGGGCTTGTGATATGTTTCCAGCTCAAATTTGAGGCCAAACAGGCACTGATGCATTTTCTTTACCCCGAACACACACGCTAATGCCTCTTTCTAAATTATGCTGTCGGCCCTCTCGGCCTAAGACAAGCTCATGGAGGCATAGGCGACAGGTTGCAACTTGCCCGCAATGTTAGCTTGTTGTAATGCACACCCGACTGCGTACGACGACGCATCACATGCAAGCACAAGTCTTTTACACGAGTTATACAATATAAGCAGCTTGTTGGAGCATAAAATGTTTCTGGCTTTCTCAAAAGCAATTACTTGCTTTTTTTCCCCATACCCAGTTCTCACCTTTCCGCAATAACACATGTAGAGACTCTAAAAGGGTGCTTAACCCCGGTAGGAAGTTACCTAAATAGTTGAAGAGTCCCAGGAACGACCGCAGCTCCGTGACATTCTGTGGCCTGGGCGCTTTCCTGATAGCCTCTGTCTTGGCATCTGTGGGCCGAATGCCATCCACCGTGATCTTTCTCCCCAAAAACTCCACTTCTGTTGCCATGAAGATGCATTTCGTCCTCTTCAGCCGCAGCACTATGCGATCCAGTCGCTGGACGACCTCCTCCAGGTTTTGTAGGTGCTCGGCGGTGTCCCGACCCATGACCAATATGTCATCCTCAAAGACCACCGTGTGTGGTACCGACTTGAGTAGGCTCTCCATGTTTCTCTGGGAGATCGCTGCAGCCGACCGAATTCCAAACTGGCATCGGTTGTAGATGAACAGTCCCTTTTGCGTGTTGATGCAGGTGAGGCCCTTCAAAGACTCCTCCAGCTCCTGCGTCATGTAGGCCGAAGTCAGGTCGAGCTTGGTGAACGTCTTGCCTCCTGCCAGCATCGCAAATAGGCCATCAGCCTAAGGTAGCGGGTATTGGTCCTGTAGCAAGAAACGGTTAATAGTTACTTTATAATCGCCGCAAATCCTGACCGTGCCATCACTTTTGAGTACTGGAACAATCAGGCTGGCCCACTCGTTGAATTCGACTGGAGAGATGATGCCCTCGCGTTGCAGCCTGTTCAGCTCGATTTCCACTTTCTCCCTCATCATGTGAGGTACTGCTCGCACCTTGTGGTGAATGGGTCGTGCCTCTGGGACCAAGTGGATCCGCACCTTCACCCCGGAAAAGTTTCCAATGCCTGACTCAAAAAGGCAAGGAAATTTGTTAAGAACCTGGGTACATGAGTCCTCATCGAATTGTGATAGCGTTCGGATGTCATCCCTGTTCCAGCGGATTATTCCCAGCCAGCTCCTTCCAAGCAGTGTGGGGCCATCGCCCGGGACAATCCAGAGTGGCAGTTCATGCACTGTGCCCTCATAGGTGACCTTGACCATGGTGCTGCCCAGGACAGTGATAAGCTCTTTGGTGTACATTCTCAGTTTCATGTGGATGGGGCTCAGGGTTGGTCGGAATGCCTTGTTGCACCACAGTCTCGCAAACATCTTTTTACTCATGATGGATTGGCTAGCACCAGTGTCCAGTTCGTGGCTATGGGTAAGGCATTCAATTTTACATTTAGCATTATAGGTGGACATTTCGTCGAAAATGTGTGCACCCTGTGTACTCCAGCATCTGCCTCCTCTCTCTGAGGCTTGAAATTGCTTTGATCCACCATGGACCGATCTTCCTCTGCCACGTGGTGGTTAGCAGGTTTTGCAGAGCTTGCAGCTCATTTGCAAGCTCGTTGGAGGTGCCCAATTTTTCCACAGCTCTTGCAAACACACCCTTTGAAGCGGCATGAATAGGCTGAATGGTAGTCTCCACAATGCCAACAAGGTGTGAATTGCCTTGCATTCATGCTTTGTTGGGGACTCTTGAGTAATTTGGGTCACCTGAGGCCTGCTGGCAGTTACAGATTCGTGGTTTCTGCCCTGTACATTTCTGCTCGCATACACAGTTCCAGGTAATTTATGAACATTGCTAGCACGTGTGTGCTGAGAGATTTGTTTGGTGTTATCACTGGTAGATATAAACGCCTGTGCTATCGCAGTGGCCTTACTGAGGGTCGGTGTCTCTACAGTCAAAAGATTTTGTAGGATGGTCTCGTGGCCAATGCCCAGTACAAAAAAGTCTCTGAGCATTTGCTCCAGGTAGCCATCAAACTCACATTGACCTGCAAGTCCCTTAGCTCGGCGATGTAGCTCACCACTTCCTGACCTTCAGAATGCTGGCACATGTAGAACCGATACCTCTTCATCAGCACACTCTCCCTCGGGTTAAGATGCTCCCGAACCAGTGTACACAGCTCCTCATACGACTTATCTGTGGGTTTCACTGGAGCCAGAATATTCTTTATGAGGCTGTAGGTTGATGCTCCGCAGACTGTGAGGAGGACCACTTTCCTTTTGGCAGCACTTCCTTCTCCATCCAGCTCGTTGGCTACAAAGTACTGATCTAACTGTTTGACATAAGCTTCCCAGTTCTCACCCTCCGAGAACTTCTCCAGGATGCCCACAGTTTGCTGCATCTTTGTATTGGATTCATGTACTCGTCGCCAGTTATTGTGTTCCTAACACAGATGAGGCTGCACACAGGGAGGTTAAAGTAACAGTGACCTCAGTCTTTAATAAGACACTCCAGAGTGAGGAACAGGCCTTAGGCGCCGCCTTATAAACAGTGTTCCCAAGGGATGCTGGGATCCCTTGGGACTTCAAGGGATGAGCTCCCTGGTGGCGGAACATGGGAGTGCATGCTTTATAGATACAGAACAATCCCCTTTGTTCCATGGGCTTGAACTTTGCTGGCAAGCCTATTGTGTGACACTTTGTCAAACGCCTTTAGCAAATCCATGCACTCTACGTCAACCACACTACTTCTCTCTAATTCCATCAAAAAACTTCATCAATTTGGTTAAAAGCGATTTGCCTTTAAAAGAATCCATGCTGGCTTTCTTTAATTAATCAATACCTATCCAAGTGACTGTTGAATCTGTCCCTGATTACAGTTTCTAAAATATATCCCACTACCTCGCTTAAACTGACTGGGCTTAGTTGCTGGGTATATCTTTACACCCTTTTCTGAACAATGGCGTAACATTTGCAGTTCTCCAATCCTCTGGCACTACACCCTTATCGAAGGAACATTGGAATGTTATGGCCAGTATCTCCGCAATCTCCGCCCTAAATGCAGCCTAGGCAGTACTTCATCCACTCCTGGTGATTTAAGTACAGCCAGCCTTACTAATACCTCTTCTTTACCAACTTTTATCCGATCAAGTGTCTCTACTACCTCCTCCTTCACCATGTCTATGGCAGCATTCTCTTCCTTTGTGAAGACATATGCAAAGTATTCGTTTTGTATCTAGCCATATCCTCTGCCTCCATGCATAGTCTTCTTTTTGGTCCCTAATCACACCCATCCCGCCTCTTACTTCCATTTTACTAGTTATATGAATATAGAAGACTTTTGGATTAACTTTAATGTTGGCTGGCATTCTATTCTCATATCATCTCTTTGCCCATTTGATTTTCTTTTTCACTTCTCTTCTGACCTTTCTTTTTTTGCTTGATTCTCAGATGTATTCACAACTGACATCTGTCATACACATGCTTTTTCTGCTTCATCATATTCTCTATATCTTTTGTCATCCAGGGAGCTCTGAAGTTATTTGTTCATCCTTTCCCCCTCGTTAGAATGTACCTCAACTATACCTGAACAATTACCTCTGTAAAGGCAGCCCATTGTTCCATTATAATTTTACCTGCCAATCTTTGATTCCTGTGTCCCTGGGCCAGATCCGTTCTCATCTTACTAAAAGTTGGCCTTCCCTCAGTTAAACATTTTTAATCTAGATTGCTTCCTGTCTTATTCGATAGCTGATCTAAACTTTATGATATTTTGATCACTGTTCTCTAAATGTTCACCTACTGACATTTGACTTACGTCATTTCCCAGAACCAGACCCAGCAATGCCTCCTCCCTCGTCGTGCCAGGGACATAGTGACCAATAAAATTTTCCTGAACACACTTCAGAAATTCTTCCCCTTCTCTGCCCTTTACACTATTACGATCCCAGTTTATATTAGGACAGCTGAAGTCCCCCATTATTCTTACACTATATGTCTTGCACACCTCTTGTTGATAAGAGGCTCCCTTACCCACAACCACTATCTGTTCCACCTGTGACAGGGACTGTGGCTTTCGTATTGGACTGTTCAGCCATCTAAGGACTCATTTTAAGAGTGAAAGCAAGTCTTCCTCGATTCCGAGGGACTCCCTATAATGATGATGATGCACCTCTCTGTAATTTCTCTTGCAAATTTTCTCCTCCATATCCTTCCCACTATTTTGGCAGTCTATAGAATACACCTAGCAATGTAATGCCACCTCTATTATTTCTTAACTCTAGCTCTATAGATTCTGTCCTTGACCCCTGCAGGACATCCTCGATCTCCAGCACTGTAACATTCTCCTTACCCAATACTGCCACACCACCTCCTATCTTTCCTTCCTTATCTTTCCTGAACAAATTATTACCAGGAACATTTAACACCCAATCTTGCCATCTTTGAGCCAGGTCACAGTTTTTGCCACATCATCATATTACCATGATTTGTGCCTGCAATTACCTTACCTTTTTTTTACTACGCTTTGTGCAGTCACAGACATACATTGTAAGCCCATCGTAGACCATCCTATATTCTCTCTTACTTTGACTCCACTTAATTTTCCTTATTATTTCTTAGTTTAGTGCTCTCTGCCTGCCCCAATCCTTTGAGCACTATATTTCCCCTTTCTAATGTTACATCCTTCTGCCCATCCCCCTGCCAAATTAGTTTAAATCCTCCCAAACAATACTAGAAAACCTTCCCCTGAGGATATTGGTTCTGGCCTTGTTGAGGCGCAACCTGTCTGACCAGTACAGCTCCCACCTTCCTCAGAACTTGTCCCAATGACGCAGGAATCTGAAGACTTCACTCATGCACAATCTCTGCAACCACGCATTGATCTGCTCTATCCTTCTATTTCTACACTCACTTGCACGAGGCACTGGGAGTAATCTGGAGATTACCACCTTTGAGGTACTGCTTTTTAATCTCTTTCCTATCTGCCTAAAATCTTCCTGCAGGACCTCCTCCCTCTTTCTACCGATGTCGTTGGTACCGATATGGATCACGAGCTCTGGCGTTCACCACATTACTCAGAATGTTCTGCTGCTGCTCAGAGACATTCTGAACCCAACACCAGGGAGGCAACATATCATCCAGGAGTCACGTCTGCGGCTGCAGAAACGCCTGTCTGCTACCCGAACTATTGAGTCCCCTTCCACTTTTGTTCTCCCACTCTTCTGCATCTGTACCCCCCCCCCCCCAACCCCAGCGCCCCCACGTCCCGTACAGCTCAGATACCCATGCGGCCAAGTACTTGGCTGTGGCTGTACTATTCAGAGGAACCACCGCCCTCACCAATATTCAGAACCGAATACTGGTTGGAGAGCGAAATGCACTCAGGGGACCCTTGCACTTCGCTGGAGGTATGTTGCCCTGTGATGTCACTTCTTGATTTTTCTGTTTGAAGGCTCTTTTTAGCGTCGCTGATCCCGCTCCTCTCAGCGCATGAGATTTGTTCTTTAAGCTGCGATTATTTGTGAATGTAAGTATTGGCCAAACTGCATGTTTTATTTCACAATAAGAATTTTGCAGAGGATATGTGATTTGTCTGCCAAAAGCAAAAATGAGAAGTTTTCATTGATCAATGCTATTAAATGGTGCAATGCAGTTACATAGTTATAAGTAGTTTTCAAAGTAACTGCAGAACTACCTCAAACAAAAGGTAAAGCTAAGAAAAAGTTATACAATATATTATTTTAGTACAGTTTTAGCAACTTAATGCTGTCTATGGACTCTATGGCTGGGAACTCAACATCCAGGGGTATTCAACATTCAGGAAGGATAGAATAAAAGGAAAAGGAGGTGGGGTAGCATTGCTGGTTAAAGAGGAGATTAATGCAATAGTTAAGAAAGACATTAGCTTGGATGAAGTGGAATCTATATGGGTAGAGCTGCAGAACACCAAAGGGCAAAAAACGTTAGTGGGAGTTGTGTAGAGACCTCCAAACAGTAGTAGTGATGTTGGGGAGGGCATCAAACAGGAAATTAGGGGTGTATGCAATAAAGGTGCAGCAGTTATAATGGGTGACTTTAATATGCACATAGATTGGGCTAGCCAAACTGGAAGTAATACGGTGGAGGAGGATTTCCTGGAGTGCATAAGGGATGGTTTTCTAGACCAATATGTCGAGGAACCAACTAGGGGGGAGGCCATCTTAGACTGGGTGTTGTGTAATGAGAGAGGATTAATTAGCACTCTCATTGTGTGAGGCCCTTTGGGGAAGAGTGACCATAATGTGGTGGAATTCTGCATGAGGATGGAGAATGAAACAGTTAATTCAGAGACCATGGTCCAGAACTTAAAGAAGGGTAACTTTGAAGGTATGAGGCGTGAATTGGCTAGGATAGATTGGCGAATGATACTTAAGGGGTTGACTGCGGATGGGCAATGGCAGACATTTAGGGACCGCATGGATGAACTACAACAATTGTACATTCCTGTCTGGCATAAAAATAAAAAAGGAAAGGTGGCTCAACCGTGGCTATCAAGGAAATCAGGGATAGTATTAAAGCCAAGGATGTGGCATACAAATTGGCCAGAAATAGCAGCAAACCCGGGGACTGGGAGAAATTTAGAACTCAGCAGAGGAAGACAAAGGGTTTGATTAGGGCAGGGAAAATGGAGTACGAGAAGAAGCTTGCAGGGAACATTAAGGCAAATTGCAAAAGTTTCTATAGGTATGTAAAGAGAAAAATGTTAGTAAAGACAAACGTAAGTCCCCTGCAGTCAGAATCAGGGGAAGTCATAACGGGGAACAAAGAAATGGCAGACCAATTGAACAAGTACTTTGGTTCGGTATTCACTAAGGAGGACACAAACAACCTTCTGGATATAAAAGGGTTCAGAGGGTCTAGTAAGGAGGAGGAACCGAGGGAAATCTTTATTAGTCGGGAAATTGTGTTGGGGAAATTGATGGGATTGAAGGCTGATAAATCCCCAGGGCCTGATGGACTGCATGCCAGAGTACTTAAGGAGGTGGCCTTGGAAATAGCGGATGCATTGACAGTCATTTTCCAACATTCTATTGACTCTGGATCAATTCCTATCGAGTGGAGGGTAGCCAATGTAACCCCACTTTTGAAAAAGGAGGGAGAGAGAAAACAGGGAATTATAGACCGGTCAACCTGACCTCAATAGTGGGTAAAATGATGGAATCAATTATTAAGGATGTCATAGCAGCTCATTTGGAAAGAGGTGACATGATAGGTCCAAGTCAGCATGGATTTGTGAAAGGGAAATCATGCTTGACAAATCTTCTGGAATTTTTTGAGGATGTTTCCAGTAAAGTGGACAAGGGAGAACCAGTTGATGTGGTATATTTGGACTTTCAGAAGGCTTTAGACAAGGTCCCACACAAGAGATTAATGTGCAAAGTTAAAGCAGATGGGATTGGGGGTAGTGTCCTGACGTGGATTGAGAACTGGTTGGCAGACAGGAAGCAAAGAGTAGGAGTAAATGGGTACTTTTCCGAATGGCAGGCAGTGACTAGTGGGGTACTGCAAGGTTCTGTGCTGGGGCCCCAGCTGTTTACATTGTACATTAATGATTTAGATGAGGGGATTAAATGTAGTATCTCCAAATTTGCGGATGACACTAAATTGGGTGGCAGTGTGAGCTGCGAGGAGGATGCTATGAGGCTGCAGAGTGACTTGGATAGGTTAGGTGAGTGGGCAAATGCATGGCAGATGAAGTATAATGTGGATACATGTGAGGTTATCCACGTTGAGGGTAAAAACAGAGAGACAGACTATTATCTGAATGGTGACAGATTAGGAAAAGGGAAGGTGCAACGTGACCTGGGTGTCATGGTACATCAGTCATTGAAGGTTGGCATGCAGGTACAGCAGGCAGTTAAGAAAGCAAATGGCATGTTGGCCTTCATAGCGAGGGAATTTGAGTATAGGGGCAGGGAGGTGTTGCTACAGTTGTGCAGGGCCTTGGTGAGGCCACACCTGGAGTATTGTGTACAGTTTTGGTCTCCTAAATTGAGGAAGGACATTCTTGCTATTGAGGGAGTGCAGCGAAGATTCACCAGACTGATTCCCGGGATGGTGGGACTGACCTATCCCGCTCAACTGGATCAGACTGGATCAACTGGGCTTGTATTCACTGGTGTTCAGAAGAATGAGAGGGGATCTCATAGAAACGTTTAACATTCTGACGGGTTTAGACATGTTTGATGCAGGAAGAATGTTCCCAATGTTGGGGAAGTCCAGAACCAGGGGTCACAGTCTAAGGATAAGGGGTAAGCCATTTAAGATCGAGATGAGGAGAAACTTCTTCACCCAGAGAGTGGTGAACCTGTGGAATTCTCTACCACTGAAAGTTGCTGAGGCCAATTCACTAAATATATTCAAAAGGTAGTTAGATGAAGTCCTTACTACTCGGGGGATCAAGGAGTATGGCGAGAAAGCAGGAAGGGGGTACTGAAGTTGCATGTTCAGCCATGAACTCATTGAATGGCGGTGCAGGCTAGAAGGGCTGAATGGCCTACTCCTGCACCTATTTTCTAATTCTATGTTTCTATGTGCATGGCCCATACCAACTAACTAGCTTTAAAAGGACATTGTGTATCTTAATGTTCTTTATTTTGGAAATATGTCAAGGTTTTAAGATATGTTCATGAAAACTGAAGTACCTTCTCTAAACAAGAACTGTGATTGTTTTTCAGTTTTAATTTAAGATCGTTTCGCTTGGTGCAGACCATGATGTTTGCAATCGAGGAAATAAACAAGGAAATAAACACTTCTCTTGAACATTAAAGTGGGCTACAGGATTCATGATGACTGCGCGCCATCCAATATTGCAACACAAGTTGCTCTGACTCTGGTTAATGGGCAGCAAAAACATTATGCGGCTCGTATCTGTAACGGGTCCCTCAATATCCATGGCATTGTGGGTGCTGATGGATCCTCACAGTCTATAGCAGTGGCAAGAACAATTGGTTCCTTTAAAATACCAATGGTGAGATTCGCTTAAGTTATTGTGGTTGCACTCATATAAATGGAATAAAATCATTAATTGCTAGATATTTATTGGTATTTGTATATTTAACTGCCAACCGTGCCTCAGTGATATCACTCTTCCCTCTAAATCAGAAGATTGTGTGTTCTATTTCCCTCTTTAGTATCTTGAGCACAACATCTAGGCTGACTGCTGAGGGAGTGCTCCACTGTCGGAGGTGCCATCTTTCCGATGAGATGTTAAATGGATATCTGACCTCTGAGGTGGACTTAAATGTGCATATGACACTATTTGAAGAGGAGCTGAGGAGTTTGCCCCATTGTCTTGGCCAAAATGTTTCCCTCAACCTGCATCGTGAAAATCGATTATCTGATGATTATCACGTTGCTGTTTGTGGGAGATTGCTGTGCAAAAAAATGACTGTTATATTTCCTACATTAGCATTGTGACTACACTTGAAAAGGACTTCACTGACTGTAAAGTGTATTGGCATATCCCGAGTTCGTGAAAATTCTTCTTTATTCCTGCAAAGGGGAAACAGTGGAAGCAGTATATTTGGATTTCCAGAACGCATTCGATCAGGTACCACATAAAAGTTTGTGACACAAGATAAGGGCTCATGGCTGTAAGTAATGTGGCCCACAAGCATCAGTGCTTGGGCCTCAACAATTTACAAACTATATTAATGACTTAGATGAAGGGACCAAGTGTAATGTATCCAAGTTTGCTGATGATACAAAGCTCCATGGGAAAGTAAGCTGTGAGGAGGACACAAAAAGGCTGCAAAGGGGTATAGACAGGTTAAGTGAGTTGTCCATAAGGTTGCAGATGTTGTATCATGTGGGGAAATGTGAGGTTATTCATTTTGGTAGGAAGAATAGAAAAACAGAATATTTTTTAAATGGTGAGAAATTATTAAATATTGGTGCTCAGAAAGAATTAGGTGTCCTCGTGCAGAGAGTTAGCATGCAGGCACAACAACTAATTAAGAAGACAAATGACATGTTGGCCGTTATTACTAGTGGGTTGAAGTACAAGACTAAGAATGTCTTCCTATAATTGTACGGAGCTTTGGTGAGACCACATCTGGAGTACTGTGCACAGTTTGGTCTCCTTATCTAACAAAGCATACACTTGCCTTCGAGGCGGTTCAACCAAGGTGCACTGGACTAATTCCTGGGATGAGAGATTTGTCCTATGAGGATAGATTGAGTAGATTAGGCCTATACTCTTTGGAATTTAGGAGAATTAGAGGAGATCTCCGTGAAACATTTCAGAGTCTGAGGGGAATTGACAGGATATATGCTGAGAAGTTGTTTCATAAGTCTGAACAGTCCAGTAAATGGGGCCATGGTCTCCAGAATAAATGGTCGGTCTTTTAAGACTGTGATGGGCAGGAACCACATCATTTAGAGGGTTGTCATTTTTGAAATTTTCTGTCACAAAGGTCTGTGACTGCTCAGTCGTTGGGTATATTTAACGTTGAGATAGATAGATTTTTGTCCCGTTGTCTTGGCCAAAATGTTTTCCTCAATCAGTGTCACGAAAATAGATTATCTGATGATTATCACATTGCTGTTTGTGAGAGCTAGCCGTGCAAAAAAATGGCTGTTGTTTTTCCTACATTACAAGAGTGACTGCACTTCAAAAGTACTTCACTAACTGTAAAGTGCTTGGGCATGTCCCGAATTTTTGAAGTCCCAATACTAATGTAATTCTTCTTTATTCCTTCAAACGGGAATCAGTCGATTCAGTATATTTGGATTTCCAAAAGGCATTCGATAAGGTGCCATCTAAAGGTTGACATAAGATAAGGGCTCATGGCTGTAACTAGTGGGGTCACAAAGGTCAGTCCTTTGGCCTCAGCAATGTCCAATCCATATTAATGACTTAGATGAAGGGCAGAGTGTAATGATACAAAGCTACGAGAGAAAGTAAGCAGTGAGAAGGACACAAATAGGCTGCAAAGAGTTACAAATAGATTAAGCGAGTTGGAAATAAGGTGGAAGATGGAGTATAATGTGGGGAAATGTTATGGTATTCGCTTTGATAGGAAGAATCAAAAAACGGAATATATATTAAATGGTGAGAAATTATTAAATGTCATTGCTCAGAGAGAATTAGGTGTCCTCGCACAGGAAACTCATAGAGTTAGCATGCAGGTACCGCAAGCAATTATGAAGACAAATGGCATGTTGGCCTTTATTATTAGTGCAGTAGAATACAAGAGTATGGATGTCTTGCTACAATTGTACAGGGCTTCGGTGAGACCACACCTGGAGTACTGTGTAGTGTTTGAGTGTCAGCATCTGAGGAGGCAGATAGTTGTCTTACAGGTGGTTCAACGAAGATTCACTAGATCAATACCTGGGAAAAGAGGGTTGTCCTATGAGCAGAGATTAGGTAGATTAGGTCTATGAGCTTTGGAATTTAGTAAATTGAGAGGAGGTCTTGTTGACACATTTCAAAGTCTGCGGGTGACTGACAGGATAGATGCTGAGAGGTTATTTCCCCTGGCTGAAGCGTCCAGAACTAGGGGGCATGATCTGAGGATAAGGGGTCGACCTTTTAATATTGAGACGAGGAAGAACGTCTTCACTCAGAGAATTGTGAATCTTTGGAATTCTCTGCCCCAAAGTTCTGTGGATGCTCAGTCGTTGAGTATATTCAATGTTGACAAAGATACATTTTTTGATTCCAGGCAAATCAAGAGATATAGGGATAGGGCAGGAAAGTGGAGCTGAGGTCATAGATCAGCCATGATCTTATTGAATGGCAGAGCAGGCTCGAAGGGCAGTATGGCCTACTCCTGCTCCTAATTCTTATGTTATTTTGTTATCTGTATGTTGCTTCCTTGAAGTTATCAAAGGGAAAACGTGAATTCGTTTTATCGCTAAATGTGCTATTAGGGTGATTTTATTCTTTCTGATTCCAGTGAATTTAAAATATTTGGAAGTGTGCAATATGCTTATTTCACCCGCATGCCAATGACCTGCTTTAATTTTACTTCCTGTTTGATTCAATGCAGGTTAGTTACTTTTCCACGTGTGTCTGTCTCAGTAATAGGAATCAATATCCAACCTTTTACAGAACAATACCAAGTGACTTCCATCAATCCAAGGCTTTGGCGCAACTTGTCAAGGGGTTTGGATGGACTTGGATTGGAACCATTCACAGCAACAATGACTATGGCATCTCGGGAATGATAGCGTTTCTAGAAGCTGTGGTGAACTGCAGCATTTGCATTGCCTTCTCCGAATCCTTTTACAGAAGCGATCCTGCAGAAAAGATTTTAAAAAGTTGTACAAGCGATAAAAACATCGACCACGAAAGTCGTGGTGGCTTTTGCGTCTCTGGGGGAAATGCGACTTTTGTTTGAGGAGATTTTACGGCACAACGTCACTGGAATACAGTGGATAGGAAGCGAAGGTTGGATCACAGCGGATATTATTGCTGTAGATAAAAGATCGAGGTTCCTCACCGGGGCAATCGGAACTGCGGTGCGAGCGGTAGAAGTTCCAGGTCTGCGGGAATTCCTGCTCAGGGTCTATCCTTCTGTGTTTCCCGGTAACAGTTTGGTAAGGGAGTTTTGGGAAACTACGTTCAGATGCTCTCTAATATTAGATAATAACAGAAGCCAAGTAGGTTCATTTTCTCGGCTCCCTCAATGTACAGGAAATGAAACCTTGAATGAAATATATAATGTCTATGCTGTCCTATCGATGGACAGAAGTTCATACAATGTATACAAAGCGGTCTATACTTTCGCACACTCGCTGCACAACATGTTTTCCTGTGAAAATGGCAAACGACCATTTATAAATAATACCTGTGCACATGTTTCCAACTTTCACCCGTGGCAGGTAGGGAATATCCCCATTTAATTTCATTCATTGTAATGGTAAAATAAATTGGCCAATGTAAAATAAAGTCTGTGAAATAACATTTAGGAAATATTTCTCGAACGATATCATCTTAATGTATAGACGAAACTCTTTTTATATGCGATGTCGCCAAAGAAATCTGTTCCATTATTTTCTAAAGCTGCTAAATTACACGAAGTCCGTAAATTTCACAACGAAAACTGGTGAGAAGGTGCATTTTGATAATAGTGGCAATCCAGAAGCAGGGTACGACTTTGTGAACTGGCAAATTAATGAAAACGGTGCTGTTGAAGTAAAGATAGTTGGACATTATAATGGGTCGGGACCTCCGGGGAAAGAACTGGTGATGAATCCGAAGCAAATTGTCTGGAGGAGTGGTGAGCAAGAGATATGGCTGCTAATTGAAACTGGCTGCAATTTTAATGTATTTCATAATCAATGTCTAACTATTATAATTTGGAATTACCCCGAGCTATAACCTTTTATAATGGGCTGTAAAAGGTTACTAATCCGATAGTTCATGCTGGAAATTAGCCCAGATTTAGACAAGGGGGAGGGCAGAATGTTTATCAACTCACTGGGCTAGGAACCCACCAGATCGGCGCAACGCAGGTCTTACTCCCCGCTCAATATTGCTCACCCTTCTCTTTAATGGAGAGTAAATTTGGCGTGTTGCAAAACCAGCATTGTTCCCGTTTCCGTCAGTGTCCCGAACTCTGGGATAGGGTAAAATTGCCTCCGATCGCAGGGAGTAATTTGGGTCTGATAATCGTCCAAAGATTCGTTTGATAAAAATCCACATAAGAGACTAGTTAGCAAAATGAAGACGTGTTATATTATAGATGAATTGGAAAAATGATGGAAGGACGGCGGAAGCATACAAAACGGAGTAAACACACGTTAACCCTTTATTCCCCGTTATTGTTGGCGGAGAATAAAATTTGGGCTTCGAGAGTGCAGATGGTGAAATCCATGGGATTTAATCAACATTTGAGGACAACATCACGTCAATGGGTATGATCGACTGGGGAGCATGTAGGAGACTGCAAGGCGTCAGGTTCGAGGCTTGGGCAGGCATGTGCCAGTCGTAGTTCAACTTAAAAAATGCAGTAAATCAAAAACGTCAATTTAATATAACACCTTTCATGGCGTACCATAGTGCGGCACGGCAAAGCAATTGTCTTTAAAGTATAGTCCTTGGTGTTTTGTACATAATTATCGCACATAAATATCCCACAAACAATAATGATGCTAAATGACCAAATAATGTATTTGTGTTTACATTGATTGAGCGACAACTGTGAGAAAACGGGGAGGGAGAGCTACCCTGGACTTCATAAATGGCAGGACATTTGGACAGTAAAGCATATGTCTTGGAATACAATGTGAACTTTAACCTGAATTGTTAAAATGTAATTTTACAGGAGAAGACACAGATATTGATGTTAGAAATACGTGCATGTGCAGTGTATCTATCGACAGCACAATGTAGATAATCTATCGTTTCCTTCGTTGAAGATTCCCCGTGCAGTGTGTTCTGAAAGTTGTTCTCCTGGAACAAGGAAAAAGGCAAGGAAAGGACAACCTGTTTGTTCCTCTGACTGCACTCCCTGTGCGGATGGGGAGATCAGTAACACTAAGGTGGGGTCGAAATACAGCTGTTATTTTTATATATGTATTTCGACAAGTATCCTCAGAGATATATAAAACTGAACATCGAAACTATATAATGTTGTCATTTTCCCTTAGACTCCACAGACTGCATCAAGTGACCTGTCCAATGAGCGGGAAGATCAATGCATACCAAAAAATATAGAATATCTGGTTTTCACAGAAGTCCTGGGAATTGTCTTGGCGACCCTAGCATTGATTGGAGTATGCATGGCTATAAATATATAGCTGTTCTATACGTTCGATATCGAGGGACATCTCTAGTCAAAGTCAACAATTCCGAGCTGAGCTTCCTTCTTCTTATAGCATTAGGAAGCTATTTTTTGTGCTCATTTGCATTCATTGGCGAACCGTCCGACTGGTCTTGTATGTCACGACGCACAGTGTTCGGTATTGCATTTGTGTTGTGCATTTCCTGCTTTTAGTGAAAACCATCCTCGTGCTGATGGTATTTACGGCAACGCATCCCAGAAACAGCAGGATGAAATGGTATGGTCAAAAACAGCAGAGTATAAGTGTTTTCCTCCGAACATTCGCTCAGGGTTTAATATGTGCCCTTTGGCTGATCACTGCGCCCCCATTTCCCGTGAGAAACACAAACCATGACAGGGAGATTATTATTTTAGAATGTGATGCGGGTTCTTCTGCAGCCTTCTATTGTGTGTCAGGTTATATCACTTTGTTATCGTGTCTATGTTTTGTCTTGGCCTTTGTCGCCCGGAAGTTGCCAGATAATTTCAACGAGGCCAAATGTATAACTTTCAGCATGCTTATATTTTGTGGCATTTGGATAACTTTTATTCCGGCTTCCGTGAGTTCACCTGGGAAATACACTGTAGCGGTAGAAGTATTTGCGATTCTGGCCTGCTTCGGATTGCTGCTCTGCATATTTGCTCCGAAATGTTACATTATCATGATAACTCCAGAGAAAAATACAAAGAAGTACCTAATGGGGAAATGGACTGACAAGAAACTTTAAAGAACGATAAGACATGTTTATATGAATATTTGCTGGCACAAAACTTGTACTTCGAAGGCTTTGTGTAGCAACGATCTCAGGTCCTGCAAATCGATTCATTTATCAAATTCAAGTATATGTTTTATAGTGATTGATCTGTTCTAATATAATTGCGCTGGAAACATCGACATTAATGTGTGGAATTAATATTGAAATGTACATTTAATAAATATATGGGACTCAAACTTACGCTGTCAAATGTTAAGTTAGTAACGCACTTATGTATTATGGAAAATGAAACAATTAATTCAGAGACCATGGTCCAGAACTTAAAGAAGGGTAACTTTGAAGGTATGAGGCGTCAATTGGCTAGGATAGATTGGCGAATGATACTTAAGGGATGACAGTGGATTGTCAATGGCAGACATTTAGAGACCGCATGGATGAACTACAACAATTGTACATCCCTGTCTGGTGTAACAATAATAAAGGGAAGGTGGCTCAACCATGGCTATCAAAGGAAATCAGGGATAGTATTAAAGCCAAGGAAGTGGCATACAAATTGGCCAGAAATAGCAGCGAACCCAGGGACTGGGAGAAATTTAGAACTCAGCAGAGGAGGACAAAGGGTTTGATTAGGGCAGGGAGAATAGAGTACGAGAGGAAGCTTGCAGAGAACATTAAGACGGACTGCAAAAGCGTCTATAGGTATGTAAAGAGAAAAAGGTTAATAAAGACAAACGTAGGTCCCCTGCAGTCAGAATCAGGGGAAGTCATAACGCGGAACAAAGAAATAGCAGACCAATTGAACAAGGACTTTGGTTCGGTATTCACTAAAGAGGACACAAACAACCTTCCGGATATAAAAGGAGTCAGAGGGTCTAGTAAGAAGGGGGAAATGAGGGAAATCCTTATTAGTCGGGAAATTGTGTTGGGGAAATTGATGGGATTGAAGGCCAATAAATCCCCAGGCCTAATGGACTGCATCCCAGAGTACTTAAGGAGGTGGCCTTGGAAATAGCAGATGCATTGACAGTCATTTTCCAACATTCCATAGACCCTGGATCAGTTCCTATCGAGTGGAGGGTAGCCAATGTAACCCCACTTTTTAAAAAAGGAGGGAGAGAGAAAGCAGGGAATTATAGACCGGTCAGCCTGACATCGGTAGTGGGTAAAATGATGGAATCAATTATTAAGGATGTCATAGCAGCGCATTTGGAAAGAGGTGACATGATAGGTCCAAGTCAGCATGGATTTGTGAAAGGGATATCATGCTTGACAAATCTTCTGGAATTTTTTGAGGATGTTTCCAGTAGAGTGGACAAGGGAGAACCAGTTGATGTGGTGTATTTGGACTTTCAGAAGGCTTTTCACAAGGTCCCACACAAGAGATTAATGTGCAAAGTTAAAGCACATGTGCTGACGTGGATTGAGAACTGGTTGTCAGACAGGAAGCAAAGAGTAGGAGTAAATGGGTACTTTTCAGAATGGCAGGCAGTGACTAGTGGGGTACCACAAGGTTCTGTACTGGGGCCCCAGCTGTTTACAATGTACATTAATGATTTAGACGAGGGGATTAAATGTAGTATCTCCAAATTTGAAGATGACACTAAGTTGGGTGGCAGTGTGAGCTGCGAGGAGGATGCTATGAGGCTGCAGAGTGATTTGGATAGGTTAGGTGAGTGGGCAAATGCATGGCAGATGGTATAATGTGGATAAATGTGAGGTTATCCACTTTGGTGGTAAAACAGACAGACAGACTATTATCTGAATGGTGACAGATTAGGAAAAGGGGAGGTGCAACGAGACCTGGTCATGGTCATGGTCATTCAAGGTTGGCATGCAGGTACAGCAGGTGGTTAAGAAAGCAAATGGCATATTGGCCTTCTTAGCGAGGGGATTTGAGTACAGGGGCAGGGATGTGTTACTACAGTTGTACAGGGCCTTGGTGAGGCCACACCTGGAGTATTGTGTGTAGTTTTGGTCTCCTAACTTGAGGAAGGACATTCTTGCTATTGAGGGAGTGCAGCGAAGATTCACCAGACTGATTCCCGGGATGGCGGGACTGACATATCAAGAAAGGCTGGACCCAACTGGGCTTGTATTCACTGGAGTTCAGAAGAATGAGAGGGGATCTCATAGAAACGTTTAAAATTCTGATGGGTTTAGACAGGTTAGATGCAGGAAGAATGTTCCCAATGTTGGGGAAGTCCAGAACCAGGGGTCACAGTCTAAGGATAAGGGGTAAGCCATTTAGGACCGAGATGAGGAGAAACTTCTTCGCCCAGAGAGTGGTGAACCTGTGGAATTCTCTACCACAGAAAGTTGTTGAGGCCAATTCACTAAATATATTCAAAAAGGAGTTAGATGTAGTCCTTACTACTAGGGGGAATCAAGGGGTATGGCGAGAAAGCAGGACTGGGATACTGAAGTTGCATGTTCAGCCATGAACTCATTGAATGGCGGTGCAGTCTCGAAGGGCCGAATGGCCTACTCCCGCACCTAGTTTCTATGTTTCCACATCCACGCATTTAACATTAATGGCATGGTATTGGCTCCGCCCTGTATGGCACTGGATCGCAGACCTGGAAGATCTCAGGTTCAGTTCTTTGTTACGAGTGAGCTGATGTTAGACTTTGTTGTTAACGGATTTTAAAACTAGCTTCATGGTCCCAACCTACTCAGGGTAATATAATTGAGTTTGAAATGAGGGTGAGTTCATGCTTGATTGTTCAATCTTGGTTTCACATGTGTGCTCGCACATTTAAGAGGGAGACAACTCTCACGCACTATGATGTGAACACTTGCTTCAGTAAAGAAAAACGCATAAATAAAAACATCTATCATTCTGTCCCAAATCCTAGATAAAATGTTGATGATATTAAGGGAAAATGAACTGCTGTTTTCGCAACGACATAGTAAATGCAGTCGAAAATAACAAATTTACGTTATCATTATAGCAATTTTCCCATTGTGTTCATAAGAAGCAACACTGATTTATTGGACATATGCCGACCTATTACCCAAAATGGAATTTGCCAATTGATAATTCAATCACTCCTCTGTGTACGTGGTATTCTGCAGTTGTACTATACCCGTGTGAGAGGCAGAATAGGAGGTTGCTCCACCATCAGCAGGTTGGACTCACACTGGGGTAGATCTTGACTTTGTGCGATGGTAAAACAGGCGAGCAGCTCCTTTTACATCTCTTCTAATTATTACTTCAATTGGCTTCAAGGCAAGGAAATTCGTGCATGGTGGATATTGGGCAGTAAAGTAGATAGCGCTCGTTTCACACCCTCGGCCAAAGACAAAATTACCCCCATGCGTCTTGGCATATTTCTCTGCTTCATTTGCGCGTGCAGACACATAGACATAAATTACTGTTAACAATCTTACTGCAAGCCCTCTCAACGCATTGGCATGCCGTGCCTCTGCCTCTTATTTTCTGGCTAGGACGATCTAATTTGTTTGAAGTTGCTAATGCCTTAGTTAAAATTGCAGAAAGAGCTTTGTCGTAACAAGGTGGTAGACTTTCTTACTACCGGGCTAATGACAGTAATTCCTACCCTGTACTGGAGTAAATAGTGACTAGGAAAATATGTTCCTAATTCCCTTTATTTTTGAAGTTTTGTTTTGGGAAGGTTAATGGTAACTTAGCATTTTACTTCATGAGCCAAGCGCTTGCCACATAGAAGTGCTCTGAACTTAGGCTGCCACATGGAACCGATTGAATTGTCAAAATCGTATAGCTTTTATCTAAAAATTAGGATTATGTGCACTTTGTGTCGCACTAAGCTGAGTCTAGTCCTTAATTAAAGGAACACTGAACTGACAAGCAAACACTTTAAATGCTGACACTGAAAAATCGCATGTAAGAATTAAGACGAGTGGATTGATTTCTTCTCTCGAGGTGTCTCTGCACACTTTTATATTTTCAGGACTACAGCAGTCATTTATTTTGTTTAGCTGCATCAATTTATTCTGCTGCTGTTCAGGACTTGCTTTAGGTGAAACAATAATTACCGTAAACCCGAAGACAGAATCAAATAATACAACACATATTCTACGTTTAAAACAAGTTTTATGCCGTCTGATCCCTTAACTTTTAAGTTTTTAGATTTGAATGTGATATATTTCACGTTTTATCTTACTCACAAATTTCTGCAATTGCGAATACGGCAGCGAGTGACTTTGA
The DNA here is from genome assembly GCF_044704955.1 of Pristiophorus japonicus. NCBI lineage: Eukaryota > Metazoa > Chordata > Chondrichthyes > Pristiophoridae > Pristiophorus > Pristiophorus japonicus. The sequence goes on from NC_091982.1 coordinate 249,157,822, forward strand.
TTGGACATTTTAAACTCACCGTTCGCTATGGCGAGTAATTCGGGCTCAATGTAAAAAACATTGTTGCACCCGATCCTATCATTTAATTGAGGGTGGGTTAGGATGTACTTTGCACATGACATCAAGCTAACGGAGACTGGCGAGAGGGAATTGGTTGATGCTGGTCCCTTTGCTTATGCATATATGGCTCCTGAACTCAGTGTACAGCCACTTCAGTAAATCTGGCCTGCCATGAACTTAGCGAGTGCCGGGCCGACTATATTGAGGAAAATGTTTTTATATGAGGCTTCATCAATGGTCCTTAAAGGGGTTATTGGAGGCCGCCATCAAAAAGGTACGTTCATGAAAATATTCTCACCTGTATGTGACACCGAGAGGTGCAGGTGTCCTCCTCCTGGCTCCAGTGCAGTGCCAAAGATAACTGTCAGCTCCACCTTGTCCTATCTCAAAAGCCTCCAGCAAATACCACCCGCTCGTCCAATAATAAGAAAATAAGAACATAAGAAATAGGAGCAGGAGTAGGCCATATGGCCCCTCGAGCCTGCTCCACCATCCAATAAGATAATGGCTGATCATCGACCCCAACTCCACATTCCCACCTGATCTCCGTCTCCCTTGATTTCCCATGACTCCAAAAATCTATCTATCTCAGCCTTGAATATATTCAGAGCCTCAGCATCCACAGCCCTCTGGGGCAGAGAATTCCAAAGATTCACAGCACTCTGAATGAAGAACGTCCTCTCCATCTCTGTCTTGAATGGCCTATCCCTTGTCCTCACACTGCGCCCCCTTGTTCTCGGCACTCCAGCCACGGGAAACAACTTCTCAGCATCTCCTTATCAATCCGCTTCAGAATCTTGTATGTTGAAATGAGATTATCTCTGATTCTTCTAAACTCCAGAGAGTATAGGCCCCTTCTACTCAATCTCTCATCATAAGATGACCCTCTCATCACAGGAATCAATCTAATGAACCATCATTGCACCACCTCCAAGGCAAGTATATCCTTCCTTAGATAAGGAGAACAAACTGTGCATAGTACTCCTCGTATAGTCTCACCAAGGTCCTATACAATTGTAGCAAGACTTTCGTACTCTTATACTTCAACCCCCTTCCAATAAAGGACAACATGTTATTTGCTTTCCTTACTGCTTGCTCTACATGCAAGCTGGCTTTCTGTAGTTCTTGCAGAAGGACACCCAAATCTCTCTGAACACTAACATTTAAAAGTTTCTCACCATTTAAAACATATTCTGTTTTTTGTTCTTCCTACCAAACATTTCCCTACATGATACTACATCTGCTACCTTATTGGCGACTCACTTCATCAATCTATATCCATTTGCAGATGCTTTGAGTTCTCCTCACAACTTACTGTCGCACCTAGCTTTGTATCATCAGCAAACCTAGATATATTACACTAGGTCCCTTTGTCGAAGACATTAAGATAGATTGTAAATAGCTGAGGCCACAGCACTGAGCCTTGTGGCACCCCACTAGTTACAGTCTAACAACCTGAAAAATACCATTTTATCCCTACTCTCTGTTTTCTGTTTGTTAACCAATCCTCTATCCATGCCAATATGGGGAGGGTTTAAGCTAGCTTGGCAGGGGGATGGCAACCTGAGAATAGATTCAGCAGGGAGGGAAGTAAAGGTAGAATTGGAAAGCAAAAATGTAGAAATTGAATTTGAAGGACAGTGGAAAACAATATCTGGAAAGTAGTTAACATGCAGGTTTGGCTGTAGTAAATGGTATATACTTCAGTGCAATGAGTATAGCGAATAAGGAAGAAGAGCTGGGAGCACAGGTAGACACTTGGGAGTATGCTATTATAGCTATTACGGAGACAAGGCTAAAATAGGGACAGGTATGCTGCTCAAAATTCCTGGTTACAGGATTTTCAGACGGAATAGAGAGAGGGGAAAAAAGTGTGGGGGGGAGGGGGGTGGTTCGTGGAATTGATTAAAGAAATTATTACAGCTAAGAGGAGCAGTGATATGTTACAGCAATATTCAAACGAGGCCACATGGGTCCAACTGAAAAACAAAAAAGGCGTGATCACACTGCTGGAAATGTACTATAGACCCCCAAACAGTAAGAGGGAGATAGAAAAGCAAATATAGAAACATAGAAACATAGAAAATAGGTGCAGGAGTAGGGCATTCGGCCCTTCGAGCCTGCGCCGCCATTCAATGAGTTCATGGCTGAACATGCAATATGAATATGTAAGCAAATTTCTAAGAAATGCAAAAACTATAGGGCAATAATAGTAGGCGATTTCAACTACCCTAATATTAACTGCGTTAAAATTAGTGTGAAGAGTAAAAACGGTGCAGAATTTCTAAAATGCTTTCAGAAGAACTTTTTGAGCCAGAATGTAGCAAGCCCAACACGTGAGGGGGCGGTTCTGGACTTAGTTTTAGGGAATGAAGCTGGGCAGGTGGAAGGGGTATCAAAGGGAATGCATTTAGGTGCTAGTGAACATAATTCAGTTAAATTTAAGGTCGTTATGGAAAAGGACAAGGATAGTCCAGGAATAAAAGTTCTCAATTGGTGAAAAGCCAATTTTGCTAAGGTGAGAGCAGAGTTAGCCATAGTGGACTGGAAACAGCTACTTGAAGATAAGTCAGTGTCAGAGCAGTGGGAGGCATTCAAGAAGGAGATCCGGTGGGTGCAGATCATATATGTGCCCTTAAACAAATCTAGGGCCCCCTGGATGTATGGGACATACAAGAAAGGCTAAAGAAAAAAAGGGAGGGTTATGATAGATACCGAGGGCTAAATACTGCAGAATCTCTAGAGGAGTATAGAAAGTGCAGGGGTGAAATTAAAAAGGATATTCGGAAAGCAAAGAGTGAGAATGAAAAAATCTTGGCAAGTAAAATCAAGGAAAACCCAAAGATGTTTGATAATTTGTTAAGATCAAGAGGATAAACAAAGAAATGGTAGGGCCTATTTGAGACCATGGAGTCAGGAGACGTGGGTATGGTTTTTAATGAATACTTTGCATCTGTTTTCACAAAAGAAAGGGGCGATACAGATATTGCTATTGGGGAGGAGGAGTGTGAAATAATAGATGAAATGCATCCCAGAGTATTAAAAGTGATGGCGGAAGCTATAGCAGACGCATTTGTTATAATCTACCAAAATTCTCTGGACTCTGGGGAGGTACCAGTGGATTGGAAAGCAGCTAATGCAACGCCTCTGTTTAAAAAACTATAGGCCGGTTAGTTTAACATCTGTAGTGGGGAAAATGCTTGAAGCTATCATTAAGGAAGAAATAGCGAGACATCTAGATAGGAGTAGTGCAATCAAGCAGATGCAACATGGATTCATGAAGGGGAACTCATATTTAACTAATTTACTGGAATTCTTTGAGGATATAACGAGCATGGTGGATAGAGGTGTACCAATAGATGTGGTGTATTTAGACTTCCAAAAGGCATTCGATAAGGTGCCACACAAAAGATTACTGCAGAAGATAAAGGTATGTGGAGTCAGAGGAAATGTATTAGCAAGGATCGAGAATTGGCTGGCTAACAGAAAGCAGAGAGTCGGGATAAATGGGTCCTTTTCGGGTTGGAAATCGATGGTTAGTGTTGTGCCACAGGGATCGGTGCTGGGACCACAACTGTTTACAATATACATAGATGATCTGGAAGAGGGGACAGAGTATAGTGTAACAAAATTTGCAGATGACACAAAGATTAATGGGAAAGCGGGTTGTGTAGAGGACACAGAGAGGCTGCAAAGAGATTTAGATAGGTTAAGCGAATGGGCTAAGGTTTGGCAGATGGAATACAATGTCGGAAAATGTGAGGTATCCACCTTGGGAAAAAAAACAGCAAAAGGGAATATTATTTGAATGGGGAGAAATTAAAACCTGCTGCGGTGCAGAGGAACCTGGGGGTCCTTGTGCATGAATCCCAAAAAGTTAGTTTGCAGGTGCAGCAGGTAATCAGGAAGGCGAATGGAATGTTGGCCTTCATTGCGAGGGGGATGGAGTACAAAAGCAGGGAGGTCCTGCTGCAACTGTACAGGGTATTGGTAAGACCACACCTGGAGTACTGCGTGCAGTTTTGGTCACCTTACTTAAGGAAGGATATACTAGCTTTGGAGAGGGTACAGAGATGATTCACTAGGCTGATTCCGGAGATGAGGGGGTTACCTTATGATGATAGATTGAGTAGACTGGGTTTTTACTCGTTGGAGTTCAGAAGGATGAGGGGTGATCTTACAGAAGCATTTAAAATAATGAAAGGATTAGACAAGATAGAGGCAGAGAGGTTGTTTCCACTGGTCAGGGAGACTGGAACTAGGGGGCACAGCCTCAGAATATGGGGGAGCCAATTTAAAACCGAGTTGCGAAGGAATTTCTTCTCCCAGAGGGTTGTGAATCTGTGGAATTCTCTGCCCAAGGAATCAGTTGAGGCTAGCTCATTGAATGTATTCAAATCACAGATAGATTTTTAACCGATAAGGGAATTAAGGGTTATGGGGAGCGGGCGGGTAAGTGGAGCAGAGTCCACGGCCAGATCAGCCATGATCTTGTTGAATGGCAGAGCAGGCTCGAGGGGCTAGATGGCCTACTCCTGCTCCTAATTCTTATGTTCTTATGTATGTAAACACAGTGAGAGAGGAGGCATTAAGGGGTTTAGCAGATTTTTAAGTGGATGCCCCAGGCAGGCCCAGATGAAATGTATCCCCGGCTGTTAAGCGAAGCAAAAGGGAAAATAGCAGAGCATCTGACCATCTTTTTCCAATCCTCTCTGGCTTCAGGAGTAGTGCCGGAGGACTGAATGACTGATAATGTGGTACCTTTATTTAAGAAAGGAGAAAGGGATAGACCAAGTAATTACATGCCAGTCAGCCTAACCTCGGTGGTGGGAACATTTTTCGAAAGAATTCTGAAGGACAGGATACATCTTCAATTATAAAGACATGGATTAATCAAGGAGAATCAGCATAGATTTGTTAAGGGAAGGTTGTGTCAGACTAAATTGATTGAATCTTTTGAGGAGATAACAAGGAGGGTCATGAGGGTAGTCCATTTGATGTAGTATATATGGATTTTAGAAAGGTTTTTGATGTGGTCCCGCATGGCAGATGGTCATGATAGTAAAAGCCCATGGGATCCAGGGCAAAGTGGCAAGTTAGATCCATAATTGGCACAAAGGCAGGAAGCAGAGGGTAATGGTTGATGGGTGTTTTTGTGACTGGAAGGATGTTTCCAGTGGGGTTTTGCAGGGCTCAGTACTAGTTCATTTGCTTTTTGTGGTATACATCAATGATCTAGACTTTAATATAGGGGGTATGATTAAGAAGTTTGCAGATTAAATAAAATCGTCTGTGTGGTTGATAATGAAGAAGAAAGCTGTAGACTGCAGGAAGCTATCAATCAACTGGTCAGGTGGGCAGAACAGTGGTAAATGGAATTTAAGCTGGAGAAGTGTAAGTTAATGCATTTGGGGAGGGCTAACAAGGAAAGGGAATACACATTAAATGGTAGGAAAAGTGTAGAGGAACAAAGGAAACATGGAGTGCATGTCCACAGATCCCCGAAGGCAGTAGGCCAAGTAGATAACGTCGTTAAGAAGGCATATGGAATGCTTGCCTTTATTAGCTGAGGCATAGAATACAAAAGCAGAGGGATTATGTTTGAAATGTATAAAACTCGAGTTAGGCCACCGCTAGAGTACTGCTTGCAGTTCTGGTCACCGCATTGCAGGAAGGAATCAGAGGCATGGACGATGTACAGAAGACACCTCAAGTCACTGGAGATATATCACCAATGATGTCTCCGCAAGATTCTGTAAATCCCCTGGGAGGACAGCTGCACCAACATCAGTTTATCAAGGAGGCTTTGAGGCTGTCCCTGAATCATTTCCTCTGCGCACCTGGGGCTCACTTACCGTGCAGGAGTTCCAAGTAGAGCACTTGCTTTGGGAGTCTCACGTCGGGCATGATGTGGCCCGCCCAATGGAACAGATTGAGCATGGTCAGCGCTTTGATGCTGGGGATGTTGGCCTGGGCGAGAAGACTGACGTTGGTGCATCTATCCTCCCAGTGGATTTGCAGGATCTTGTCGAGGCAGCGCTGGTGGTATTGGTGGATGCCGATAGGATATTTCCACTGATAGGGGAGATTAGAACTAGGAGGAATAATCTTAGAATAAGGAGCCACCCATTTAAAACTGAGTTGAGGAGGGATTTCTTCTCTCAGAAGGTAGTAAATCTGTGGAATTCACTGCCTGAGGGAGCTGTGGAAGCTTGGTCATTGAATAAATTTAAGACAGAGATAGACAGTTTCTTAACCGATAAGGCAATAAGGGGCTCTGGGGAGCGGGCAGGGAAATGGACCTGAGTCCATGATCGGATAAGCCATGTATTTGTATTAAATGGTGGAGCAAGCTCGAGGGGCCATATGGCCTACTCCTTCTCCTATTTCTTATGTTCTTATGTTCTCCAGCACGTTGAGGTGTCTGCTGTATATATCCACGTCTCTGAGCCATATAGAAGACAGGTATCACTACTGCCCTGTAGACCATAAGCTTTTTGTCAGATTTAAGGTTCGTTGTCTTCAAACGTTCTCTTCCTCAGGTCACAGAAGGCTGCGCTGGCACACTGGAGGTGGTGTTGGACCTCGTCATCGATGTCTGCCCTTGCTGATTGTAGGCTTCCGAGTTATGGAAAATGGTCCACGTTGTCCAAGGCCGAGCCATGGATTTTGATGACTGGGAGGCTGTGCTGTGTGGCAGGGTCATGTTGGTAGAGGTCCTTTATCTTATGAATGTTTAGCGTAAGGCCCATGCTTTTGTATGCCTTGGTGAAGGTGTTGATGAATGTTTGAAGTTTGGCCTCTGAGTATGTGCAGACGCAACCCGCCGTCCACGTACAGAAGTTCAACAACCCTGTTGATGAGTCCTTTTTGTGTCAATCTACTCCAAGCGGACGATGCCTGTGTCTGCGCACATTCTGAGGCTAAACTCCAGAATATAGTCGATGTATTCACTGAGGCATATGAAAGCATGGGCCTTAAGCTTAACATCCGTAAGACAAAGGTCCTCTACCAGCCTGTCCTCGCTGCACAGCACTGCCCCCGAGTCATCAAGATTCACGGCGCGGCCCTCGACAACGTGGACCACTTCCCATACCTCGGGAGCCTCTTGTCAACAAAGGCACACATTGATGCGGAGATTCAACATTGCTTCCAGTGTGCCAGTGCAGCCTTCGGTCGCCTGAGGAAAAGAGTGTTCGAAGATCAGGCCTTCAAACCTAACACCAAGCTCACGGTCTACAGGGCTGTAGTAATACCCAACCTCCTGTATGGATCAGAGGCATGGACGATGTACAGAAGGCACATCAAGTCGCTGGAGATATATCACCAACGATGACTCTGCAAGATCCTGCAAGTCCCCTGGGAGGACAGATGCACCAACATCAGTGTCCTCGCCCAGGCTAACATCGTTAGCATTGAAGCACTAACCACACTCAATCAGCTTCGCTGTGCAGTCCACTTAGTTCACATGCCAGACACGAGACTCTCCAAGCAATTGCTCTACACGGAGCTCCCTCATGGCAAACGAGCCAAAGGTGGGCAATAGAAAGGTTACAAGGGCACCCTCAAAGCCTCCCTGGTGAAGTGCGAATCTCAACGCTGTGAACGTGAAGCGGTCAGGCGCAGGCAACGGAAGGTGCGTGTGGTAATTCAGTGCCAGCCCCCTTCCCTTGATGAATATCTGTCCCACCTGTGACAGGGTCTGTGGCCCTCATGTTGGATTGTTCAGCCTCCAAAGAACTCACTTTAGGAGTGGAAGCAAGTCTTCCTCGATTCTGAGGGATTGCCAATGATGATGACTCCAAGCGGTTCACCCTGGCATAGATAAACAGCTCCAATTAAGTTTAAATTTGTTCAATATAATCGTCTCCACATTTTGAGGGTTCTCAGCTTGCAATTGTAGGTCTGAATTGTCTTCACCTATTAACATTTGATGTGTATGATTGGTTTGTGGGTAAAATCATTCCAACTCGCTGTATTTTACTGGATCTAATGATTCACATACCTGGGGAGAAATCATCAAGTAAATTATATGCTCAGTTTTAACTTTTAAAATTAAAATTAAAACATTTGGCTCGGTGCCAAAAACCAACAATAAACTTTGTTAATGTTATTTAGATTTCCTCAGGCAGAATGGAAAAATGTATTTTGACACATTATTCTCTGAAGGGATTTTGTTGACACATGTTGATTACATTCTTTCCTTTGATCTGAGGTGTTATTACCCAGCAGTGCCAAGGAAAACCATCATGTATATAAATTTGTACACATTTCCACGAGTTGCAGCGAGAATTGAAGAACAGTTACCCGCTAAAAAGCTTCGTGATGCATTACTTCTTGATTTGGTATATATTTACAGTTGCTGTAACAGCGACTAACAAACCAAGCTGTCAACTTCAAGGAAAGTTTAACTTACCAGGTATCAGTAAAAGTGGAGATATCATCCTTGGCGGAATGTTTAACGTTCACTCGCACAGATTTGAAAATAATCGAAACTTTGAACATTCGCCAGAGCAAACAAGATGCAAAGGGTTAGTTCAGCTCTCTTGTATGCGATTTGTTTACCGAAATATATATTGTTGTCAATGTTGCTGCTCAAAAGCATGTACATTTAGAGTGGGTTTGAAATGGGTGAGTTTGCTTTTAGTACATTGAGTACATTTAACTTTAATTTACCATGGATTCCAGAATGAATGAACTTATTCTGAAGTACTTATTTTCTAGGTTTTACTTCTGTTGATTTTGTAACAACACACCGAATATTTAATTATTTCAAACTAAGGGATAAATACAGAGTAACAGTTCAGGTCACAAGGTTCAATAACCATGCTGTGCTGGGATTACTGACACCAGCAAGGATCGCGTTTAGAGGGCTATCTTCCAAGAAATTGAGGAAGGGGAAAATCTGTGCATTGTTTGGTGGGCAGGGGGATGAGGGAGGGATTGTTGTGTAAAATGTGTTTTTAGCGCACTTACATTGAGATTCTAAAGGTTATCGTTATTTTGTCTATCTATCTATCTATCTATCTATCTATCTATCTGAAATAAATAAATAGTGGAGGAAGGTCAGCATTTGTGAAGAAGGAAAAATAAGTCTATGTTTCTACCAAGACCCCTTTTTAGAACTGGGAAATAATTGTAAGAGAACACGTGTTATAACACAATCAGAAACGAGTGGAGATTGAAAACACATACTCTGTGCATAGCAATGAATTTAGTATCCCAAATGTTTTGCAACCTGCTTGAAGAAGTCAGGAAATTGTTTCGTGGCAAAAATGATCATCTTCGGTAGATAACAGACAAAATAAGAAATAAATTAAATAAAATAATTACTTGTTTTGAGCATAATAATTCAACTCATCCTAATACTAGGTTTTGAAAAGTATAAATTCGAGTAACTTATATCATTCGGATAACAGTTAGTATGTCATAGGTTTATAATCAGAGGGTTAAATTAGGCAGGAAACTTTTAGGAGATCACATGCCAGGTGCAAGCGGCTTACTTAAAGAAAGAACATATTTGGGACTAAGGTCATATTTCTTGGTCTATATTGAGCGTTTAATTAGAAAAATAAAGCATGTATCATATACTAAAATACAGTGGATTATGGAATGGAGTAAGACGCGCTTCAAAGAGAGAACGAAGATAACTTTCAGGTAAAAGAAGTAAAGCTAAATTAGACAATGTCGGGAATAGAAGTAAATCCTTTAAAAGCAGTATTTTATAGAACAAACAGGAAATGTAGTAGATGACCTGATTGAAGGAGTATTCTATTTTATATCACATACGGCAATTTCTTATTCTTCTGTCCTTGGGTTATACATATATGCATGACTCACCGAATGCAATTTTTTTTAACAAACTCTTATCAGTCAGAGTGAAATAATGAAATGTAGAATATTTTTTGAAGATTTAGTTGTAACATATATATATATATATATATAATACATCTTATAGCAGTCAAAATAGGACTTAAAGTCGCCAAGATATAGAACATAATTTAATTGTCAACAATCAAATTTGTTAAATTTACTTCACATAATCTCTTCTGTAGTGAATTTATCACGTAGACTGCAATCAATATTAAGCAGGTGTAAGGAATATCAAAATGAAATATGATGACAGGTGGCTGGCTCATGTACATGCCTACCAACTAGTAATTTGTACTCTACAGTTTTGATTTCAGATCTTTTCGCCTTGTGCAGACTATGATCTTTGCCATCGAAGAAATAAATAGAAGCCTTACATTGCTTCCGAATATTACAATGGGCTATAGAATTCTCGATGACTGTTCATCATCTACAACCGCTACGAAGGCAGCCCTGGCTCTTGTTAATGGAAGGGAAGAAATTATTTCTGCCAATGATTGTAAAGGTCCTCCCAATGTCTTGGCGATCGTTGGGGGCGGTGGATCCTCCCAATCCATCGCAATATCAAGGACAATCGGTCCTTTTAGAATCCCATTGGTAAGGTGGGCATTTCATGGGAGCATTCTGGTCCAAGCATAAATGATAGCAACAATACCTCATTGAATTATATTCATGTACATGCTAGTAGAAGCAAATAACAGGACACGTCCTTGGTTAATATTTTAATGGGTTGGATGTATTAAAATATTACGATGAGTTTATATTTTATTGTAATCCAATACATTGATTTTATGAACTAATGCAACCAACAAGAAAGGTAATTCTTGTCTTTGTGATTACAACCTCAATGAAAGAATTAAAACTATATACATTAAATAACATAAATGTTGTAATCATCGTTATAAGTAGGATTACATTCTGTGGCCTTTATCTTCTTTGACATTGATTTCTATTGTATGAGACTTACTGCCGGTTGTTTTCAACAGATTAGTTACTTTTCCACGTGTGCGTGTCTCAGTAATAGGCAGGAATACCCCGCTTTTTATAGAACAATACCCAGTGATTACTATCAGTCCAAGCTTTTAGCTCAGCTCGTTAAAACCTTTGGATGGACGTGGATCGGAACCATAAGAAGCAACAATGACTATGGTAATTTTGGAATGCAAGCTTTTATGGAAGACATTGAAAAGCTGAGAATTTGCGTAGCTTTCTCCGCATCATTTTCAAGAACCGATCCCGAGGACAAAATATCAGAAATTGTTCAGATCATCAAAAAATCAACAACAAGGGTCATAGTAGCATTTTCTGCCACAGGAGAAATGCGGATTTTGTTAAGAGAAATTGTACGTCAGAATGTGACGGGGATACAGTGGATAGGAAGTGAGGCTTGGGTTACAGCAGAATTACTTACTCCAGAGGAAAGGACCAGGTTCCTCATTGGGACAATGGGACCTGCCATCCATATGGCAGAGGTGGTAGGATTACGAAAATTTCTTCTTAAGGTTAACCCATCTACACTCTTGGGCAACAGCTTAGTGGCGGAATTTTGGGAAACAACATTCAAGTGCACTCTACTGTCAGAAAGTGACCGCACATCAAAATCTGCTCCTGCATATCAGCAATGTACAAGCCATGAATCTCTATACGATGTAAACAATGCATATTCTGACGTAAGTATGGATGGAAGTTCCTACAACGTATACAAAGCAGTCTATGCCTTCGCCCATGCAATGCATGGGATGCTTACCTGTGAAGATGGAGAAGGCCCGTTTACAAATGACACGTGTGCACGCATTTCTGCTTATGAACCGTGGCAGGTAAGAAGCTGACACATGTAAAAAGTAGATAATATTCAAGCTAGATTTTCATATAAACATAGAATGATGCATCATAGAAGGTGGCCATTTGGCCCCTTGTGTCTATGCTGTCTGTTCAAAAGCACTAACCAATTAGTGCCACTCACCTGCTATTTCCAAAGGGCTCTGGATTTTGTTTCTTTTTCAAGTATTCATATTCCGTTTGGACAGTCACTATTAAATCCGGTTCCATTAGCCTTTTAGGCAGTGCCTTCCAGATCATAAAAACTAGCTACCTATTTTGTTCTCCCTCATGTCACTTAGGTGCACAACTCATGTTTCAGTGCTTCAACCAATGACCTTCTGATTAAGCGCAAGAATGGAATCAATTGAAATAAATTGAAAATTACAGAGAAAACCAGGGGTGCGGGGGGTGGGTGGGTGGGTGGGAAGTGGTGTTGGTGGGTGGGATCCTGTGGAGCCACCCTGTTAACTAAACAGGCTAACTTCTGAAAACCTATCGGTACAGACTGGAGAAAAGAGAAGGTTGAGTGATATTAAAATAGAAATCTTTAATATTGTGAAAATGTTAGATATGAGGAAATAATGGGGGAATCGAAATATAAGGGCCATAAATATAATATGGTTGTTAATAAATCCAATACGGAATTCAGGAGAAACCTCGTTACTCGGAGAGCTGTGAGAATGTGGATCATTCTGAACACATGAAGTAGTTGAGACAAATACCTTAGATGCCTTTAAGGAGAAGTCTAGATAAATGCACGATGGATATGCCGATAGCATGAAATGAAGCATGGCCAGAGGAGGATCGTATATAGCATAAACACCAGCATAGACCTGTTAGGCTGAATACCTTGTTTCTATGCTGTCATGTCTATGTAATTCTAGGAAGTATCCTGAAAGCGATGATAGTGATACCTCCGGTGCGACATAACATTTATAAAAGGAAAAATATTTTTGCAGTTGTTAATCCTACTCGTTAAATCTACTGCAGCTCCTTGAGAATATAACTGAGTTACTTGTCAAAGTCAACTCAGTAGGTCTATTTTAGGATGAACATTGATGGTCCCGATGGTCTTTTTCATTTCTCTTTACTTTATTTAATGTAATTACTGAAGTGACTTTAATATATCTTGCCTGGATAGGCTCTAAATCTGTCTTTTTATATTATTTGTAATATGGAACAATAAAAATGATGTGCTTCATCCTCAATTAATTAATACACGCCCTACTGTTTTGCAGCTACTTCATTATATAGAATCAGTTAATTTCACAACTAGGAATGGTGACAACGTCTACTTTGATTCCAATGGCGATCCAGTGGCGAGATATGACCTGATAAACTGGCAAGTCAATAAAAATGGTTTACCAGAGATTGTGACTGTTGGCTATTACGATGCTTCTGCATCTTCCGGCCAGCCAATTGTTCTAAATAAAGAAGCTATTGTGTGGAATGGCGGAAACAACAAGGTGTGTCCATCAAGAAAATAATCCTTCTTATTTAAATTCTTCACAATGGTACCTGTCTATTTATTCAAGTCTTGTTTACTACAAACAGTCTCAAATAAACTTAACCTACAATTAATTTTTAATATATGTAAATAGAATGTTATGGGATTTGGCCCATTATCCGGCTGACTTTCTGAGCTTGTATCTCGGAACTTAGATCCAAATTGTCCTAGTATCATGAAACTCTTATCTCTCTGCTAAAGGCAATGGCCCTATGTAGAATGTCTGTGGGTAATGTCTAGGAAGTTAAGATAGCTATTCTTAATGTTGCCATAATTGCAGCTTAATTTAGTGTTCACTCTTTGAAGGGCATTCTGAATAAAATGAACATTCAGCCCCTCCCAAACTCATGACTTCCACGACTTAGAAGGAGAAGAGTAGCAGATGCATAGGAACTCAGTCACTTTCATTTGCCCTCTATGTCACACAGCAGCCTGACTTGGACATATATCGCTATTGCTTCATCTTCAGTGGGTCAAAATCCTGGAACTCCCCAACTATCAGCTCTGTGAGAGCACCTAAATACACATTAGCACACCACTGCGGTTAAATGCCATATAATACCTGATGTCAGTTTAACTCGATTAGATACAGGTGAGATAACAGAAATAAACACTGTCCCATGTATCATCTTCAAACGCTTAATCCATGGTGAACATTATTACTGGAAAGCACTAAAGCAGAAAAGAATGAAAGAATCATGGCAGGAAAGACAATAAAGGGAAGATATGCATATAGCCACTTTTACGTCCACATGATGGCCCAAAGTTCTTCACGGTCAGTAGATTACATTGAACTGGAGTCACACGTGAGATGTCGGCAAACGCTGCAGCCTATTTGCGCACAGCAAGGTTGCATAAACACGTTTTTAGAGGAATCAAGCAGTATATGTTATATTTAAATCAATAGGTATAAATATTTTAAAAATAATTAAATAATTCCGATCTAAAAAGCTGAGGTGCACATGATTGATTGTCATAATAGTTGTAGTCATCTATTGATGTTGTTGAAGCTACAACTGTGGCAACGTAATAGAGACCGCTGACTAAAAATATAGCTTAATATTAATTCAATGTAAAATCACTAATGCTGTGCTCCCTGTACCTGTATCGGCATTAAACATGGACTGCAGGCAAAAATATGATTTTATTCCAACAGTAATCATTGCTTTAAATATAAATATATGGAATAGGAATTCACAAATTAGTAGAGTTCAGTTTTACCAAAATTACATGTAAAACATTTTATTAACTATTAAGTACCTGAGGATGAAGATCGTAATTGGTGCTTACAAAAACAACAAGATTGTTTCGTTAAATTGTGGACAATTGTAAACCAGGTGAAACATTACTTGCTGTAATCTTAATGATAATCTTTGCATTGCCAATTGTGGGATCTTGATGCGTGTACATTGGCTGCCGCCGTTTCCTACCAAATAACTTGGAAAAGGTTTTCCATTGACTACCGAATGTTCTGACATGTGGGGAGACGTGAAATACGTCATATGAATGCAAGTTGTTGCTTTCATTGTTTTAGATACGAATGAATACGCACCTAACTATTTTCTATAGGAACGTAAGATCAGGAGTAGGCCCTCAAGCCTGTTCCGTCATTTAAATAGATTATTGTTGATCTGTATCTTAATTCCAGATTCCTGCACCAGAGGAAATTGTATCACTGTATATACCATAATAAATTCTTCAATCATCTTAAACAATTTAATTCAATCTCCACATAAGCGTCTATATTCAAGGGAATACAACCAACATATCCTCATAACTTAACACCTTTAGCTCTGATATAATTCTGGTGAATCCATGCTGCACCTGTCAAAGAACAATATAGCATTCCTGCTGTGCGGTGCCCAGAACTGAATGCAATACTTCAGATGGGGTCTAACCAAAGCTCTGTACAGCTGTAACATACCTTCCACCACTTGTGCTACAGCCCTCCTGAGATAAAAGCCAACATTTAATTATTTTAAATTATTTTTTGCACCTGTCCACTAGCTTTTAGTGATTTCTCTAATTGGACCCAGAAATCCCTCCACTGATCCACATTTCCTACCTTCTTCTATTTAGAAAATACTCTGATCTATCTTTCTATTTTTAAAATGGGGAACAAAGAAAAGGAAGACACAAATAACCTTCCGGAAATACTAGGGGACTGAGGGTCTAGCGAGAAGGAGGAACTGAAGGACATCCTTATTAGTCAGGAAATTGTGTTAGGGAAATTGATGGGATTGAAGGCCGATAAATCCCCAGAGCCTGATAATCTTCATCCCAGAGTACTTAAGGAAGTGGCCCTAGAAATAGTGGATGCATGGGTAGTCATTTTCCAACATTATGTAGACTCTGGATCAGTTCCTATGGATTGGAGGGTAGCTAATGTAAACCCACTTTTAAAAAAAAGGAGGGAGAGAGAAAACAGGGAATTATCGACCAGTTAGCCTGATATTGGTAGTGGGGAAAATGTTGGAATCAATTATTAAAATATAATAGCACCTTATTTAGAAAGCAGTGACAGGATCGGTCCAAGTCAGCATGGATTTATGAAAGGGAAATCATGCTTGACAAATCATCTGGAATTTTTTGAGGATGTAACGAGTAGAGTGAACAGGGGAGAACCAGTGAATGTGGTGTATTTGGACTTTCAAAAGGCTTTTGACATGGTCCCACACAAGAGATTGGTGTGCAAAATTAAGGCACATAGTATTGGGGGTAATGTATTGATGTGGATAAAGAACTGATTGGCAAACAGGAAGCAAAGAGTAGGAATAAACGGGTCCTTTTCAGAATGGCAGGCAGTGACTAATGGGGTACCGCAAGGTTCATTGCTGGGACCCCAGCTATTTACACTATATATCTTAATGATTTAGATGAAGGAATTGAATGTAATATCTCCAAGTTTGCAGATGACACGAAGCTGGGTGGCAGTGTGAGCTGTGAGGAGAATGCTGAGAGGCTACAGGGTGATTTGGGTAGGTTAGGTGAGTGGGCAAATGCATGGCAGTAAAAAGTAAATAATTGTGAGGGTATCCACTAAACATGAAGGCAGAGTATTATCTGAATGGTGACAGATTAATAAAAAAGAAGCTGCAACAAGACCTGGGTGTCATGGTACATCAGTCATTGAAAATTGGCATGCAGTTTCAGCAGGCAGTGAAGAAGGCAAATGGCATGTTGACCTTCTTAGCGAGAGGATTTGAGTATAGGAGCAGGGAGGTGTTACTGCAGTTGTACAGGGCCTTGGTGAGGCCACACCTTGAATATTATGTACAGGTTTGGTCTCCTAATCTGAGGAAGGACATTCTTGCTATTGAGGGAGTGCAGCGAAGGTTAACCAGACTGGGATAGCAGGACTGACATATGAAGAAAGACTGGATCGACTCGGCTTATATTCACTGCAATTTAGAAGAATGAGAGGGGATCTCATAGAAACATATAACATTCTGACGGGAATGGATAGGTTAGATGCAGGAAGAATGTTCCCATGTTGGGGAAGCCCAGAACCAGGAGTGACAGTCTAAGCCATTTAGGACCAAGATGAGGAGAAACTTCTTCACTCAGAGAATTGTGAACCTGTGGAATTCTCTACCACAGAAAGTTGTTGAGGCCAGTTCGTTAAACATATTCAAAAGGGAGTTAGATGTGGCCCTTATGGCTAAAGGGATCAAGGGGTATGGAGAGAAAACAGGAATGGGATACTAAAGTTGCATGATCAGCCATGATCATATTGAATGGTGGTACAGGATCGAAGGGCTGAATGGTCTACTCCTGCACCTATTTTCTATGTTTCTATGTTTCTTCAGTCCAAACGAGGTGACCTCACACTTTCGCACATTGAACTCAATCTGTCCCATTCAAATAATTTATCAATTTTAGCTTTGCACTTTCTTCTCCCATATACACTATTTACTGTGCCATCTAACTTAGTGTCATCAGCAAAATTAGATACATGGCTCTCTATTCGTTCATGCCAGTCAATTCTAAATATAATGAAAAGCTCGGCGACACCACTAGTTACATCCTGCCAATTTGAGTACATTACCGTACTCTCGATCTACTACCTCCTAACTAATTCCCTATCCAAGCCAATAGAACACCTCCAATTCTATGCTCTCTCAATTATGTTATCATTGAACAACATTTTCAATATATATTCAGTGTCATTCACAAATGTAGAGTTAATAGTGTTCTAAGTTATTGAGCAAAAATATTATCACATGATTATTAATTGTAGAAAACTCTTTGTTTCATTTGTAACCCCTGTAAAAATAAATATAAAATATTTACAATTGGATACTGAATACGTATAATACTATGTTCGAATACATCACTTACTTCACAATATCTACTCTAGATTTACATGGAAAGGATTCTACTTTGCTATATATCATTTGCATCAATTAATCCTTTATTGAACAATATAACCTGTGATATAATTTCAAAAAAAGTGGCTGATGTTGCGAATAACATTACTTTCTAAATATCGTTATTTGGAACTACAGTATATTAACTGTGTTTTGCACAAGGTGTAATTTTATCATAATATGAACGTTGCTGTCACATTTTCTTTAGGTTCCACATGCAATTTGCACAGAGAGCTGCCTCCCAGGAACACGGAAAGTCCCCAGAAAGGGACAGCCGAGCTGTTGCTTTGACTGCACTCAATGCGCTGACGGTGAGATCAGCAACACAACAGGTATGTGAAAACTCGAGTTCCCTGTTTGTCTTTTTACTTTGATGGCGCAAAAATGCTTGACTTTCGTTTACCACTTTCTATTTCTCCTAGATGCTTTAGAATGCACTCAGTGCCCTTTCGATTTCTGGCCCAATCCGAGCAAAAACACATGCGCCGCAAAGGAAATTGAGTTTCTCTCTTTTGGAGAGACATTGGGAATCATATTAGCGATGCTGGCGTTGCTCGGAGTCTGTGGAACTGCAGCAATAGCTGGTGTCTTCCTTCAGTATAAGGACACTCCCATTGTGAAGGCTAACAATTCCGAGCTGAGCTTCCTGCTTCTCTTTGCATTGACTCTTTGTTTCCTTTGCTCTCTGACTTATATTGGTGAGCCTTCATTCTGGTCCTGTGCCTTACAACGTGTATCATTTGGCATTACTTTCGTCTTATGCATTTCTTGCGTTTTGGCAAAGACTATCCTTGTACTGATGGCCTTTAAAGCAACACTCCCCAACAACAATCTCATGAAATGGTTTGGACCCACACACCAACGCTTCGGCGTATTTGCTCTGACATCTATTCAAGGATTGATATGTACAATATGGCTAAGTACGGCGCCACCTTTTCCAATGAAAAACACAAACTATTACAAAGAAATTATTATTTTGGAATGCCGCATGGGGTCTATAACAGCCTTTTATTGTGTGTCAGGTTATATTGCTTTCTTGTCCTGTGTTTGTTTTATTCTTGCATTTCTAGCCCGGAAACTGCCCGATAATTTCAATGAGGCCCAATGTATAACTTTTAGCATGCTCATCTTCTGTGCTGTTTGGATTGCATTCATTCCAGCCTACGTGAGCTCCCCTGGAAAATATACTGTAGCGATAGAAGTGTTTGCTATTTTGTCATCCAGTTTTGGGTTGCTTCTATGTATTTTCTTTCCTAAATGTATTATTATATTGCTTAAACCAGAAAGCAACACGAGAAAGCATGTAATGGCCAAAATGCCTTCAAAAAAGCTTTGAAATGTTGATAATATGAATAATTCAATAAACATGTCAATATCAATTGCTTTTTCTGTAATTGCATGATAATGCAATAGTATCAACTCAATCAAATCAAAGTACTTGTATGCAAAATTAATTTATTGTGGATTTAAACGCTGTTGACACTGTATAATCTTAATTTCCAGCTGAATAAATGTTTACTTCTGATCTGTAATGAAATGTATCATTTTAGATTACTGCACAAGATAAAAGATCATGGTGTTGGGTGTAATATATTAGCATGTTTGAGGATTGGCTAAGTAACAGAAAACAGAGAGTCGGGATAAATGGTTCATTCTCTGGTTGACAACCAGTAACTAGTGGGGTGCCGCAGGGATCAGTGCTAGGACCCCAACTATTTACAATCTTTATTAACGACTTGGAAGAAGGGGTTGATTGTAATGTAGCCAAGTTTGCTGACGATACAAAGATGGGAGGAAAAGCAATGCGTGAGGAGGACACAAAAAATCTGCAAAAGGACATAGACAAGCTAAGTGAGTGGGCAAAAATTTGGCAAATAGAGTATAATGTTGGAAAGTGTGAGGTCATGCACTTTGGCAGGAAAAATCAAAGAGCAAGCAATTATTTAAATGGGGAAAGATTGCAAAGTGCCGCAGTACAGCGGGACTTGGGGGTGTTTGTGCATGAAACGCAAAGGATAGTATGCAGGTACAGCAAGTTATCAGGAAGGCCAATGGTATCTTGGCCTTTAATGCAAAGGGGATGGAGTATAAAAGCAGGGAAGTCTTGCTACAGCTGTATAAGATATTGGTGAGGCCACACCTGGAAAACTGCGCGCAGTTTTGGGTTCCATATTTACGAAAGGATATACTTGCTTTGGAGGCAGTTCAGAGAAGGTTCACCAGGTTGATTCCGGGGATGAGGGGATTGAGTAATGAAAAAAGGTTGAGTAGATTAGACCTCTATTCATTGAAATTCAGAAGAATGAGAGGCGATCATATCGAAAGGTATAAGATTATGAGGGGGCTTGACAAGGTGGAGGCAGAGAGGATGTTTCCACTGAAGGGAGAGACTAAAACTAGAGGGCATGATGTTCGAATAAGAAACATTTAAAACAGAGATGAGGAGAAATTTCTTCTCTCAGAGGGTTGTAAATCTGTGGAATTCGTTGCCTCATCGAGCTGTGGAAGCTGGGACATTGAATAAATTTAAGACAGAAATAGACAGTTTCTTAAATGAGAAGTGGATAAGGGGTTATGGGGAACGGGCGGGGAAGTGGAGCTGAGTCCATGATTGGATCAGCCATGATCTTATTCAATGGCGGAGCAGGCTCGAGGGGCTATATGGCCTACTCCTGTTCCTATTTCTTATGTTCTTAACTTAAATCTCCTGTTCAATGTCCTCAATCGGGTATAAAGTTGAGCAGCATTGAACTTTGTATAGAAGTTTGATAACTTGTTCCTGTATTTTAGCTATTATTTTAAATCTTGAAATTAGAGAATCATACAACACAGAAGCTGGCGATTGAGTTCATCATGCTAGTATCGACTTTTTAAAAGGAGATGTCCAATTAAGCCCCACTCCATTTCTCTATCCCCATAGCCCGACAATTGTTTCCTTTTCAAATATAAAACCAATTCATTCTGAAGATTACTGTTGAATCTGCTTCCACTACCCTTTCAGGCAGTGCTTTCCAGATCACAACAATTTGCTGCATTGAAAAAAAAGTGATTATTTGCAATGCATTTATTACTCTCACTACGCAAGCATGCCGGTTTCATACCACGCATTGCACTTTATCTGTTCGCGCATGCGCAATACCAACCGCTTCGACGGCTGCAGCTTGCACTGGCATCTGTCCATTATCTCTGTGCAGATAAGATCAGGGGAACAGTTGGAAGCCAGTGGAGGCAGAGCGGAATGGGGGGAGAGTGGAGAGGGGAATAAAGGGGGTAGAGAGAGGATCGAAGGGGGAGGAGAGAGAGGATCAGAGGGGGAGATCGAAAGGGAGAGGGAGCGTATCGGAGGCAGAGAGAGAGAGTCAAAGGGTGGAGAGGAGATGAG
This sequence comes from Pristiophorus japonicus, assembly GCF_044704955.1. Taxonomy (NCBI): domain Eukaryota; kingdom Metazoa; phylum Chordata; class Chondrichthyes; family Pristiophoridae; genus Pristiophorus; species Pristiophorus japonicus. Next base: position 249,178,832 of record NC_091982.1, read on the forward strand.
GAGCTTGGCGGCGTAAGGTGGGGGCGGGCAGAAAGTCAGCAACTCCGGGAGGAAGCGAATGGAGAATACAGTGGGAATGGGGGAAGGAGGGGAGGAATGAGAGCAAGAACATGATCCTAATGGGAAGTCGGATCACATTCTCCCCCCTCTGTTAAACTTGGATCACGCTCTTCCAACCCCATCCCACCCCGTTTGCACCCATACCATGTTCTCACTCTCCTCCTCTAGACGTGGTTGATTTCTACTAGCATGTGCGGCAAGTGACATCATTGGACTGGATGAAATGCTGATACTGTCACTATCACTTCATATCCAATACGCCGGTTAACAATCTGTGATCTACACACGGTGCCCCATCTATGAGCAGGGGAGAGAGGAATCTCAGGAACCTGTTCGGTTCGCAGGGGAGAGAATGGCAGTAACCTTTTGGGCGGAAGGTCAGGAACTCGGACGTGAGTAGAAAGTCAGGAACCCGGCCGGGAAGAGGGGAGGAATAGATGAGGAACTTGTGTGGGCTGGGATGGGCGGGGGTGAATCAGAAATGTGCTGGAGCAGGGGCAGATGGCTAGGAACTTGCGGGGGGGAAGAAGAATGTCAGGAACATGGGCGTTGGGGGGAGGAGGTGAGTAACACGGTGAGGAACTTTTTCGGGAGGGAAAAGATGAGGGACTTTTTTGGGGCGAGAAGTTCTGGAACTCAGGGGAGAGACGGACAGGAATGCGAGGGATGGGGTGTTGTTGAGCGGGCGGATGTCAGGAACTCAGTGGAGGGAGAAGATCAGAAACTTGTTGGGGGTTAATGTCAGGAGTGGGCATGGGGAGAAGGTCAGGAACTCGGGAGAGGTGGAGGCCAGGACACTGGGCAGGAGAGAAAGTCAGGAACCCGGTGTGTGGGCGGGGGAGGGGAAACTCAGAAACTCGTTGGGCTTGGGGTTGGGGTTGGGTGAAGGCCATGAACTTGTAGGGGAGGGGAAATGTCAGGAAATTGTTTTGGGGGAAGGTCAGGAACTCAAATAGTGGGGAAGATCAGGAACTTGTGGGTCGGGGTCAGGAATTTTTTTGGGGTGTGGGAGAAGGTCCTAACATAGAAACATAGAAAATAGGTGCAGGAGCAGGCCATGCAGCCCTTCTAGCCTGCACCGCCATTCAATGAGTTCATGGCTGAACATGAAACTTCAGTACCCCCTTCCTGCTTTCACGCCATACCCCTTGATCCCCCGAGTAGTAAGGACTTCAGCGAACTCCCTTTTGAATATATTTAGTGAATTGGCCTCAACTACTTTCTGTGGTAGAGAATTCCACAGGTTCACCACTCTCTGGGTGAAGAAGTTTCTCCTCATCTCGGTCCTAAATGGCTTACCCCTTATCCTTAGACTGTGACCCCTGGTTCTGGACTTCCCCAACATTGGGAACATTCTTCCTGCATCCAACCTGTCCAAACCCGTCAGAATTTTAAACGTTTCTATGAGGTCCCCTCTCACTCTTCTGAACTCCAGTGAATACAAGCCCAGTTGATCCAGTCTTTCTTGATAGGTCAGTCCCACCATCCCGGGAATCAGTCTGGTGAATCTTCGCTGCACTCCCTCAATAGCAAGAATGTCTTTCCTCAAGTTAGGAGACCAAAACTGTACACAATACTCCAGGTGTGGCCTCACCAAGGCCCTGTACAACTGTAGCAACACCTCCCTGCCCCTGTACTCAAATCCCCTCGCTATGAAGGCCAACATGCCATTTGCTTTCTTAACCGCCTGCTGTACCTGCATGCCAACCTTCAATGACTGATGTACCATGACACCCAGGTCTCGTTGTACCTTCCCTTTTACTAATCTGTCAACATTCAGATAATAGTCTGTCTCTCTGTTTTTACCACCAAAGTGGATAACCTCACATTTATCCACATTGTACTTCATCTGGCACGCATTTGCCCACTCACCTAACCTATTCAAGTCAATCTGCAGCCTCATAGCATCCTCCTCGCAGCTCACACTGCCACCCAACTTAGTGTCATCCGCAAATTTGGAGATACTACATTTAATCCCCTCGTCTAAATCATTAATGTACAATGTAAACAGCTGGGGCCCCAGCACAGATCGTTGCGGTACCCCACTAGTCACTGCCTGCCATTCTGAAAAGTACCCATTTACTCCTACTCTTTGCTTCCTGTCTGACAACCAGTTCTCAATCCACATTAGCACACTACCCCCAATCCCATGTGCTTTAACTTTGCACATTAATCTCCTGTGTGGGACCTTGTCGAAAGCCTTCTGAAAGTCCAAATTTTCCACATCAACTGGTTCTCCTTTGTCCACTTTACTGGAAACATCCTCAAAAAATTCCAGAAGATTTGTCAAGCATGATCTCCCTTTCACAAATCCATGCTGACTTGGACCTAACATGTCACCATTTTCCAAATGCGCTGCTATGACATCCTTAATAATTGATTCCATCATTTTACCCACTACTGAGGTCAGGCTGACCGGTCTATAATTCCCTGCTTTCTCTCTCCCTCCTTTTTTAAAAAGTGGGGTTACATTGGCTACCCTCCACTCCATAGGAACTGATCCAGAGTCAATGGAATGTTGAAAAATGACTGTCAATGCATCCGCTGTTTCCAAGGCCACCTCCTTAAGTACTCTCGGATGCAGTCCATCAGGCCCTGGGGATTTATCGGCCTTCAATCCCATCAATTTCCCCAACACAATTTTCCGACTAATAAAGATTTCCCTCAGTTCCTCCTCCTTACTAGACCCGCCGACCCCTTTTATAACCGGAAGGTTGTTTGTGTCCTCCTTCGTGAATACTGAACCAAAGTACTTGTTCAATTGGTCTGCCATTTCTTTGTTCCCCGTTATGACTTCCCCTGATTCTGACTGCAGGGGACCTACGTTTGTCTTTACTAACCTTTTTCTCTTTACATACCTATAGAAACTTTTGCAATCCGCCTTAATGTTCCCTGCAAGCTTCTTCTCATACTCCATTTTCCCTGCCCTAATCAAACCCTTTGTCCTCCTCTGCTGAGTTCTAAATTTCTCCCAGTCCCCAGGTTCGCTGCTATTTCTGGCCAATTTGTATGCCACTTCCTTGGCTTTAATACTATCCCTGATTTCCCTAGATAGCCACGGTTGAGCCACCTTCCCTTTTTTATTTTTACGCCAGACAGGAATGTACAATTGTTGTAATTCATCCATGCTGTCTCTAAATGTCTGCCATTGCCCATCCACAGTCAACCCCTGAAGTATCATTCACCAATCTATCTTAGCCAATTCACACCTCATACCTTCAAAGTTACCCTTCTTTAAGTTCTGGACCATGGTCTCTGAATTAACTGTTTCATTCTCCAGCCTAATACAGAATTCCACCATATTATGGTCACTCTTCCCCAAGGAGCGTCGCAAAATCAGATTGCTAATTAAACCTCTCTCATTACACAACACCCAGTCTAAGATGGCCTCCCCCCTAGTTGGTTCCTCGACATATTGGTCTAGAAAACCATCTCTTATGCACTCCAGGAAATCCTCCTCCACCGTATTGCTTCCATTTTGGCTAGCCCAATCTATGTGCATATTAAAGTCACCCATTATAACTGCTGCACCTTTATTGCATGCCCTCCTAATTTCCTGTTTGATGCCCTCCCCAACATCACTACTACTGTTTGGAGGTCTGTACACAACTCCCACTAACGTTTTTTGCCCTTTAGTGTTCTGCAGCTCTACCCATATAGATTCCACATCATCAAAGCTAATGTCTTTCCTAACTATTGCATTAATCTCCTCTTCAACCAGCAATGCTACCCCATTTCCTTTTCCTTTTGTTCTATCCTTCCTGAATGTTGAATACCCCTGGACGTTGAGTTCCCAGCCCTGATCATCCTGGAGCCACGTCTCCGTAATCCCAATCACATCATATTTGTTAACATCTATTTGCACAGTTAATTCATCCACCTTATTGCGGATACTCCTTGCATAAAGACACAAAGCCTTCAGGCTTGCTTTTTTAACACCCTTTGTCCTTTTAGAATTTTGCTGTACAGTGGCACTTTTTGTTCTTTGCCTTGGGTTTCTCTGCCCTCCACTTTTCCTCATCTCCTTTCTGTCTTTTGCTTTTGCCTCCTTTTTGTCTCCCTCTTTCTCCCTGCATAGGTTCCCATCCCCCTGCAATATTAGTTTAACTCCTCCCCAACAGCACCAGCAAACACTCCCCCTAGGACATTGGTTCCGGTCCTGCCCAGGTGCAGACCGTCTGGTTTGTACTGGTCCCACCTCCCCCAGAACCGGTTCCAATGCCCCAGGAATTTGAATCCCTCCCTGCTGCACCACTGCTCAAGCCACGTATTCATCTGCGCTATCCTGCGAGTCCTACTCTGACTAGCACGTGGCACTGGTAGCAATCCCGAAATTACTACTTTTGAGGTCCTACTTTTTAATTTAGCTCCTAGCTCCTTAAATTCTTTTCTTAGGACCTCATCTCTTTTTTTACCTATGTCGTTGGTACCAATGTGCACCACAACAACTGGCTGTTCTCCCTCCCATTTCAGAATGTCCTGCACCCGCTCCGAGACATCCTTGACCCTTGCACCAGGGAGGCAACATACCATCCTGGAGTCTCGGTTGCGGCAGCAGAAACGCCTATCTATTCCCCTCACCATTGAATCCCCTATCACTATCGTGCTCCCAATCTTTTTCCTGCCCTCCTGTGCAGCAGAGCCAGCCACGGTGCCATGAACTTGGCTGCTGCTGCCCTCCCCTGATGAGTCATCCCCCCCAACAGTACTCAAAGCAGTGTATCTGTTTGCAGGGGGATGACCACAGGGGACCCTTGCACTATCTTTCTTGCACTGCTCTTCCTGCTGGTCTTCCATTCCCTATCTGGCTGTGGACCCTTCTCCTGCGGTAAGACCAACTCACTACACGTGATACTCACGTCATTCTCAGCATCGTGGATGCTCCAGAGTGAATCCACCCTCAGCTCCAATTCCACAACGCGGACCGTCAAGAGCTCGAGGCGGATACACTTCCCACACATGTAGTGCCCAGGGACACCGGAAGTGTCCCCGAGTTCCCACATGGTACAGGAGGAGCATATCACGTGACCGAGCTCTCCTGCCATGTCTTAACCCTTAGATACCCTTAAATTGGTAATAACAATGCTAAAGTTCACTTACTGATATAAAAAATAAAAAGAAAAGCTACTCACCAATCACCAGCCAATCACTTACCCCATTGGCTGTGACATCACTTTTTGTTTCCTTTCTACTTCTATTTTGCTTTCTCTCCCACTGTAGCTGCACCGGTACGCATTTTATAGGTCGCTCCCCTCTCACCAACTGCCGCTGGCTCTCGATCTCCCGCTGGGCTTTTGATAGGTCGCTCCCCTCTCACCAACTGCCGCTGGCTCTCGATCTCCCACTGGGCTTTTGATAGGTCGCTCCCCTCTCACCAACTAACCCACAAGGGTGAGCCCTGCATGTTAACTGAAAGCAGTATTGTGAGCTGTGTCTGGAGCCTGGAAGTCGTAATGAATGTTAAAATTACACATCACAAATAATTGATGGCTCAGGCAGGCATGATCTAATTACACGCTCCAGACAAAATGCTGGGTGTGACTTGTCCTCCAAGCGGACCAATGAGAAATCTTCTTTTATCTAAGGGGAGCAGGCAGAACTTTGGTGTTGCGAATACACTCAATCTTAAAAACGTCTAAATATCTCCCCGCTGGTTCATTTACCAAGTACCTTAAATCTATATACAGACCATCTCCAACAAGCGAGAGATTAACCACCTCCTCATGATATTCAACAACATTACCATCACAGAATACCCCACTATCCACATGCTGGGGTCACTATTGACCAGATACTTAACTGGATCAACCACATAAATACTGTGGTTGCAAGAGTAGGCCAGAGGCTGGTTATGATGCAGTGAGTGTCTCACCTCCTGGCTCCCCAAAACATTTCCACCATCTCTACAAGGAACATCAGGTGTGTAATGGATTTGTGCTGCTCCAACAACACTCAAGGAGCTCGATACTGTTATGTATTTAACCCTTTGTAACCTGCATGGCACCTGACCACCAGAGGGCCCAGCTGTTCGAGTCCCAAGGGATCCCAGCATCCCTTGGAAGCACAGTATAAGCAGGCCACCCACGAGATACCTGCACTCTGGAATCTTATTAATGGAGCTAAGATGATACTTGCTCATTGTACAAGGTACTCAGTTTCCACCGTTATTATGAGTGAATCAAGTGGCGATGCGGTAACGAACAGCTGCGCGAAAAGGCAAAGAAAATGAAAGTACTTAGGAGGCAGAAGTGTACGGGGTACACATTCACTACGAAATGTCCACCTATAAGGTTGAAAGTTGAACTGAACGGTATTCCAGTGTCTATGGAGCTGGACACGGGGGCAAGTCAGTCCATAATGAGTAAACGGGCCTTCGACAGGCTGTGGGGCAAAAAGGCACACAGGCCCAAGCTCAGCCCCATTCACACTAAACTAAGGACTTACAGCAAGAAACTAATCCCTGTAATTGGCAGCAGGGCTCAGGTTGAAACGCTCGAAGTGTGTTTTCCTGGTACAGGACGTCGAATTCTAGGGAAGAAGATTCTCAGCAGATGGCATCAGACCCAACGTCACCAAGATGGAGGCCATCAAGAATGTGCCACGCGCACAGAACATGACAGAGCTGCGGTCGTTCCTGGGACTCCTTAACTATTTTGGTAATTTCCTATCTAGGTTAAGCATCCTGCTAGAACCCCTACATGCGCTACTGCACAAGGGAGACGACTGGGTATGGGGTAATTCACAAGAGGCTGCCTTCAAGAAAGCCAGAAATCTGTTGTGTTCTCACAAACTGCTTGTCCTGTACAATCCATGTAAATGATTAGTGCTAGCTTGCGATGCGTCGTCATACAGGATCGAGTGTGAGTTACAACAAGCTAATGAATCAGGGATTTTGCAACCAGTCACTTAAGCATCCAGGAGTTTGTCCAAGGCTGAAAGGGCCTACAGCATTGTTGAAAAAGAGGCTCTGGTGTGCATTTACGGGGTAAAAAAATGCACCAGTACTTATTTGGCCTCAAGTTTGAGCTTGAAACTGACCATAAGTCGCTCATATCGCTGTTCTCTGAGCAAAGGGATTAATACCAATGCCTCTGCCCGCATCCAAAGATGGACGCTCATGGTTCAGCATACAATTATGTAATCCGCCACAGACCAGGCACAGAGAACTGCACAGATGTTCTCAGTCATCTGCCATTGCCCACCACCAGGGTGGAAATGACACAGCCAGCGGACTTGCTCATGGTCATGGGGGCATTCGAGAACGAGAAGTCTCCCATTACAGCCCGCCAGATCAGGACCTGGACCACCAGGATCCTTTAATGTCTTTGGTAAAAAAACTGTTTCCTTTATGGGAGCTGGTCTGGTGTCCCACTGGAAATGCCGGAGGTGATTAAGCCGTTCCACAGGCGCAAAGACGAGTTGTCCCTGCAGGCAGACTGTCTATTGTGGGGCAATCGCATAGTCTTGCCCAAGAAAGGCAGTGACACATTCATAGGTGAACTGAACAGCACGCACCGAGGCATTGTAATGATGAAAGCCATAGCCAGATCCCATGTGTGGTGGCCCGGCATCGACTCAGATTTAGAGTCATGCGTACGCCAGTGCAACACTTGCTCTCAGCTGAGCATTACACCCAGAGAGGCACCGCTAAGTTTGTGGTCGTGGTCCTCAAAACCGTGGTCGAGAATCTATGAAGACTATGCGGTCCCAGTTCTAGAGATTGTCCTACGAGGAGAGATTGCATTCACTAGAGTTTAGAAGAATGACAGGTGATATAATTGAAATATATAAACTTCGCTCGTGGCTTGACAGGGTAGCTTCTTTGAAGATATTTATTCTGGCTGAGGAGTCTAGGCCTCACATTCTCAGAATAAGGGGTCGGTCATTTAGGACTCAGATGAGGAGAACTGTCTTCATGTGACTCTTTGGAATTCTCTACTCCAGAAAGCTGTGGGTGCTCAGTCGTTTTATTATATTCAAGGCAGAGATTGATAGATTTTTGCATATTAAGGAAAATAAGGGATATGGGGACAATGTGGGTATTAGAAGTTGAGGTAAGAAATCAGCCTTGATCTTTTTGAATGGCTGGGCAGGCTTGATGGTCAGTATGGCGTACTCCTGCTCCTATTTCTTATGTTTTTATAATCTGCTTTGCTTTTCTCCCCTGTCTGGTCACTCCTCTTTCTGGAAGGCTTTACATTCTAATGTTGTTTGTCTCTCCCAATCCTCTATGCACTTTATTTCTCCTCTCCGATGCATCATCCTTGTTCCGCTGTCCCTCCCACTGCCAAATTAGGTTAAACCCTCCCCCATAGCACTAGTTAACCTTTCTGCTAGGACATTGGTGCAACCCATCCATCTTGTATTGTTCACTGCTGCGAGAACAGGCCAGAAACCCCTGGAGTCTGAAGAACTCCCTCCTGCACAATTTCATCAACCACATATTATCTTACTTCATCTTACTGTTCCTATATCTCCTATGATTTAATAGAACGGTGAAACAGTCTCTGGGTGCTATCTGGCATAATCTTGTTCCTGTGTTCCTCATATACTATCGGTGCTGACGTCTGCTTTAGAGGGTATGGTAGTATAGCGGTTATGTTACTGGACAAGTAATCCAGATACCAAGACTAATAATCCAGAGCCATGATTTCAGACCCCACCACTAGCAATTCAGTTTATTGCATAAATTTTGAATTAAAAACTAGTATCAGTAATGGTGACATGAATCTACCGGATTGTCAGAAAACCCCATCTGGTTCACTAATGTTCTTTCGGGAAGGAAATCTGCCGTCCTTACCCAGCCTGGTCTATATGTGACTCCAGACCCATCTATATTATTGATTCTTAATTGTCCTCTGAAATGACCTAGCCACTCAGTTGTAGAAAACTGCTACGACTGTGGGAGTACATCCACCACAAGGACTGCAGCAGTTCAAGAAGGTGGCTCACCACCACCTTCCCAAGGGCAATTAGGGATAGACAATAAATGCCAGCCTTGCCAGCGATGTCCACATCCTGTGAACGAATAAAAAAAAACTAACATCTACTCACCTGCTATCTCTGTCATAGCTTACATCTACCACCACCAACCGCGGAGATTTTTCTAAATTCTCGGTGTTATTTATCAATCCCATCATATTCTCCTGACCACTTTTGCAGTTCGCATCTCGGTTAGTCCCATTCTCACTGTTACTCATCTATCCTTTACTTCATCATAGTCACAGTTCTCTGGAAGACCTTTGTTGTTGCCCTATGCACTGCTACCATGTCTCCCGACTTTCTATAGAAATACACCAAACCTGTTTTTTCAAGCTCGCCATTGGATTTCCCCTTTGTGAAGTCCCTCGATATCTTTCCTTACTTTGATACCACTTTGAAAAAAGAATGTCGATACCGCTTTTTCAGTACTGTTCTGTCTTATAACAGTAGGATATACACGGTAATTTGTGCAGACTGTCCGTCCCGCCATCTGGTTCATCATGGTGCTAAGTTGCCATATATATATATATATATATATATTTATATATATAAGTATAAAATATATAATTGTAGATTATCGACAGAAATGTTTGATAAATAGATGGTGGTGAATCTTTTCCCACCTTATCGAGTCAGGGCGTTGTGTTTACCATCGTGTATGTGTAATGCAATAGAACAATATCCATGAATGATCATTTATTAAACTCTTCAATCAGATTCTGCAGAGGTATATGTATTGTACGGAGACCTAATCTAAAATGCAAGGCAGATAAATTTGAATGTCACACACATATTTGCACGATGAAATGAAGTAAGAGGTTGCTGCAGATGCCTGGTCTCAGTTTCCTGTCGTGTCTGAAAGAACAAAATGTGACCTCAATCAGTGGCAGCGTCTCTTTGTGTCAGGTATGACGGTCGGGAGTACGGGAGTCCGAGAATTCGGGAGCCTGAGAGTTCTGGAGTTCGGGAGTCTGAGAGTTCAGGAGTCTGATAGTCAGGTGTTCAGGAGTCCGAGAGTCCGAGAGTTTGGGAGTTCAGGAGTCCAAGGATCGGGAGTTCAGCAGTCCGAGAGTTCAGGAGTCTGAGAGTTCGGGAGTTCAGGGGTCCGAGAGTCAGGCATCCAGGAATCTGAGAGTTCGGGAGCTCGGGAATCAGAAAGTTTGAGAGTTCAGGAATCCGAGAGTTCGCGAGTTCAGGTGTTATGGATAAGTACATGTATATGAAATAAAATTCCCAAATCTTGGAAAAGCTAAGTTTGCTAAGTTGAGAAGTGATTTGGCCACAGCGGGCTGGAACAGCTACTTGCGGGTAAATCAGTGTCGGAAAAGTGGGAGGCATTCAAGGAGGAGATCTGGAGGGCTCAGGCCAAACATGTGCCCTAAAGAAAAATAATAACAATTCTAGAGCCCGCTGGATGTCTGAGGACTTACAGGGGAGGATAAAGAAAAAAAGGGAAGCTTATGTCATATACCGATAGCTAAATAGTGTAGAATATCTGGAGGAATATAATTAGTTAAGAGGTAAAATTAAAAAGGATATTAGGATTGCTAAGAGAGAGTATGAGAAATTTTTGACAAGTTAAATCAAGGAAAACCCAAAGATGTTCTATTAATATATTAAGTAAGAGGATAATTAAAGAAAGGGTAGGGTCTTTTAGAGACCATAAGTGAAATCAGTGTATGGAGGCAGAAGATGTTGATATGATTCTTAATGAACACTTTGCGTCTGTTTTCACAAAGGTAAGTGACAATGCAGATACTGCTATCGAGGACGAGTGTGAAATTCTGGATGAAAGTGAGAGAGGAGGTATTAAGGGGTTTAGCGGCTTTGAAAGCGATTGTCCCCAGCTCCGGATGCAATGCATCCCAGGCTGTTGAGACAAGCAAAAGAGGAAATAACAGAGGCCTTGAGCATCATTTTTCAGTCTTCTTTGGAGGACTGGAGGACTGCTAATGTGGTACCCTTGTTTAAAAATGGAGAATGGGATAGGCTGAGTAATTACAAACCTGTCAGCCTAACTTCAATGGTGGGAAAATTATTGGAAAAAATCCTGAAGGACGGGATAACTCTACATTTAGCAGAGAGTTGTTGATGCCATTTCTTTGGATATATTCAAGAGGGAGTTAGATATGGCCCTTATGGCTAAGAGGATCAAGGGGTATGGAGAGAAAGCAGGAAAGGGGTACTGTAGGAATGATCAGCCATGATCTTATCGAATGGTGGTGCAGGCTCGAAGGGCCGAATGGCCTACTCCTGCAACTATTTTCTATGTTTCTATGTTTCGATGTGATCGAACCTACGTGTTAGCTCAGTCAAGATAATCAGACACGGCCTCCCCCTACCAAATGCATGCTGGCTCCCCTTGATTAAACCATGTCTTTCTAAATTACGATTAATAATGACCCTCAGAACTTTTTCCAATAATTTGCCACCAACGAGGTTAGGCTGGCTGGTCTATAATTGCTTGGTCTATGCTTTTCTCCTTTTTTGAACAACAATTCAACTTGCTGTCTGCCCTTACAGGGCGGAACCTGGTGATGCACAGTCTTCGCATTTTCATCCGTGCTGAACTGATTCCATCTCCACATTTGACCCATCAGGATGAGCTAAATTCATTCTAAAATATATGATCAGTTAGTTTCGTTTAACTAACTTGCAAATGGCGTAATTAGAGTTGTGTTTTATTACATTCATGACAAAAATGAGTGGTAAGATATCTACCAATCTCTTTGTCAAAATGTATTGTGGTCATTTATATATTTGATGTAAAACAAATCAATTGATGAGCAATCAACCCTCATTTCGCCAGATTTGTTTTTGGTTCAGTCCAGTTCCATAAAGCACGTGTCAGTGAGTTTACAGTCGCAGTCTAAATGGCAATGGGTCTATATTAAATCCTGTGGCTTACAATATCTTCCAACTTGATGTTGGCTACTAAAAGATGGGAGAGAATGCAAGGTCCGTTTCCGCGAGTGAGCACTGCTGCTGAACCCCAGAAAATATCTAATGCAGACTAGAAAGTAACAGGATAGCGTGTGGATTTATGGTTGTCACCTTTGTCTATCTGGCTGTCGAAGCCCAGTTAATTCAATCTGAGTAATCAGCCTTAGCTAATAATGAAGCCTTACACCCCAGTGCAGTGCTGAGGGAGTGCTGCACCGTCGGAGGTGCCGTCTTTCGAATGAGATGTTAAATGGTCTGCTCTCAGGTGGACGTCAAAAATCCACGGTGCGCTGTGAAGAAGAGCAGGGCAGTGCTCCACTCTGTCCAGGCCAATATTTATCCCTCAAACCTAAATTATTAATAAAATGAATATAATTCTGCCTGGGCTCTGATTCCTACATTCCAACAGTGGCTACACTGCAAAAAAACGCACTTCAATTGCTGTGAAGTGCTTGTGGGTCCTGAGGCCGCCTAAAGCATTAAATAAATGAATGTTCTTTCATTTTCATTGTTTCTGATACGTACAGCTTTGTCCAGTTTAAACTCCAAGTTAATGGAAATTATCACAGTATATTGGGGATATTGGGAACTACCAACCAAAAGGCATTGCACGCACGCATCCATCGGGCTGATATCCAACATCAGAACAAAAGAACATAAGAAAAGAAGAATTAAGAGCAGGAGTAGGCCAAATGGCACCCCGTACGTGCTCTGCTCTTCAATAGTTCATGGCTGATCTTCTTCCTCAACTCCACTTTCCTGTCCTATCTCCAAATCCATTAATTCCTCTGGAGTCCAAAAATATATCTATCCCATTATTGAATATACTCAATGACTGAGCATCGACAGCACTTTGGGTCAGGGAATTTTAAAGATTCACAACACTATGAGTGAAGAATCTCAATCTGAAAAGGCTGGTTGCTTATCCTGAGATGATGACCCATAGATCTAGTCTCTCAAGCAAGAGGAAACAATCTCTCAGCCTCTACCCTCTCAATCTTCGTCATAATCTTTAATGTTTCAATGAAATCACCTCTCATTCTTTTAAGTTCCAGGGAGTGCAAGCCCAATGTACTCAATCTCTCCTAAGTAGACATCCCTTTTGTTAAGTATTTAACCCCTGGTAACCTGTATCACACCACCAACAGAGGGCCTACCTGTTGGAGTCCCAAAGGATCCCAGCATCTCTTCGGAGCACTGTAAATAGGCAGACCACCCACGAGGTACCGGCACTCTGGAGTCCTATTAAAGGAGCTAAGGTCACACTTACTCATTGCTCACAATATTCAGTTTCATCCTTTATTATGAGCGTATCAGTTGACGACGAGATAACAAACAACCACGCGAAAATGCAAAGAACAGTTGGTATCCTAGAGAAGTTCTCAGAAGGGGACAATTGGGAGACCTTCGTGGAGAGACTCGACCAATACTTCATGGCCAACGAGCTGGAAGGGGATGAGAATGCTGCCGAACGAAGGGCGATCCTCCTTACCTTCTGCGGGGCAACAACCTATGGCCTCATGAAGAATATTCTAGATCTGGTAAAACTAACAACTAAATCCTATGAAGAATTGTGTACGCTGGTCTGGGAGCATCTAAATCTTAAAGAAAGTGTCTTGATGGTGAGGTATCGGTTCTACACATCTCAGCGATTGGAGGGCCAGGAAGTGGCGAGCTACATTGCCAAACTAAGGCGCCTCGCAGGACATTGCAAATTTGAGGGATTCCCAGAACAAATGCTAAGACACTTTTTAGTGCTTGGCATTGGCCATGAGGTAATCCTTCACATGAGGCAGTCCTATTGACTGTTGAAAGCCCGAACCTGAGCAAAGCCATAACAATAGCCCAGGCAGTTATGTCCACCAGCAACAACGCCAAACAAATTTCTCAGCATAAAGAGGTTTCAACCAGTACTGTACATAAAGTAACATCTTTTTCGAGCATGGTTATACATTGCAGAATGTACACATCGGCTGCTGCACGACCTCAGCTGACCAATAATCCGCCATCCATCGTTAATGCGAGGCAGTTAACAATCTTATGCGTTGGGGAGGTGATCATCAAGCCCATCAATGCCGCTTCAAGCACTATGCGTGCAACGGCTGCCGAACAATGGGACACCTCCAGCAGATGTGCAGGTGGGCTGCAAACCCTGCAAAGCCCGCAAACCCACCACGTTACAGAGCAAGATCGATCCACTGTGGATCAGGCTGAATTGAAGACTCGAACCGAGGAGACAGAAGTGTACGAGGTACACACCTTCATCACGAAATGTCCACCAATAATGCTGAAAGTTGAACTGAACGGAATTCCAGTATCCATAGAACTGGACCCGGGTGCGAGCCAATCCATAATGAGAAAAAAGGGCTTTGACAGGCTATGGTGCAATAAGGCACACAGGCCCAACCTCAGCCCCATTGACACCAAGCTAAGAACTTACACCAAGGAACTGATCCCTATAATTGACTGCGAAGAAGTGAAAGTCTCCTATGATGGAGCAGTGCACGAACTCCCACTGTGGATTGTGCCACGGGATGGCCCCACACTATTTGGCAAAAGCTGGCTGGGGAAAATCTGCTGGAACTGGGATGACATCCGAGCGCTTTTGTCCATCAATGATGCCTCACCTGCCCAGGTTCTGAGCAGATTACAATCGTTGTTCGAGCCAGGCATTGGAAGCTTCACGGGGGCAAAAGTGCAGATCCATTTGGTTCTCGGTATGCGACCCATCCAGCACACGGCATGGGCAGTACCGTATATGATGCGTGAGAAAGTGGAAATTGAGCTCGATAGGCTGCAGCAAGAAGGCATCATCGCACCAGTGGAATTCAATGAGTGGGCCAGTCCGAGTGTCCCAGTACTTAAAGGTGATGGCACGGTCAGAATTTGTGGGGACTATAAAGTATAAAGTAATGATTAACCGTTTTTCGCTACAGGACAGTACCCGCTACCCAAGGTAGATGACCTATTTGCAACCCTGGCTGGAGGGAAGACATTCACCAAGTTGGACCCGACCTCAGCCTACATGACGCAGGAGCTGGAGGAATCTTCAAAAGGCCTCACCTGCATCAACACGCACACAGGTCCGTTCATCTATAACAGATGCCCATTCAGGATTCGGTCAGCCGCGACAATCTTCTAATGGAAAATGGAGAGTCTGCTTAAGTTGGTCCCTCACACCGTGGTTTTCTAAGATGATATACTGGTTGCAGGTCGGGGCACCATTGAGCACTTGATGAATCTGAAAGAGGTTTTTAGTCAGTTGGACTTAGGTTGAAATGCTCGAAGTGTGTTTTCCTGGTGCTGGAGGTCGAGTTCTTGGAAAGAAGAATTGCAGTGGATGGCATCAGAGCCACCGACACCAAGACAGAGGCCATCAAGAATGTGCCGAGATCACAGAACGTGACAGAGCTGCGGTCGTTCCTGGGACTCCTCAAATATTTCGGTAATTTCCTACCCAGGTTAAGCATGATGCTAGAACCCCTACATGTACTACTGTGCAAGGGAGATGACTGGGTATGGGGGAAATCACAAGAGGCTGCCTTTGAGAAGGCCAGAAATATGTTGTGTTCAAACAAACTGCTTGTCCTGTATAACCCATGTAGTGCTAGCTGGCGATGCATCGTCATACGGGACGGGTGTGTGTTACAACAGGCTAATGAATCAGGGATTTTGCAATCAGTCATTTATGCATCCAGGATTCTCTCCAAGGCTGAAAGGGGCTCCAGCATGATTGAAAAAGAGGATCTGGTGTGCGTTTGCTGAGTGAAAAAATGCACCAATACTTGTTTGGCCTCAAGTTTGAGCTTGAAACTGACCACAAGCCACTCATATCGTTCTTCTCTGAGAGCAATGCCTCTGCCCGCATCGAAAGTCGGGCGCTCACTCTGTCGGCATATACCTATGTAATCCACCACAGACCGGGCACAGAGTACTGCGCTGATGCTTAGTCGGCTACCATTGCCCACCACCGGGGTGGAAATGGCACAGACTGCGGAATTGCTCATGATAATGGATGCATTCGAAAATGCATGCATCCATTACCATCACCCGTTATGCCACACCATATCAGGATCTGGATCAGCCAGGTTCCTTTACTGTCCTTGCTAAAAAAAACTGTGTCCTCCATGGGGGCTGGTCCAGCATCCCAGCGGAGCTGCAGGAGGCGATTAAGCCATTTCACAGGCGCAAAGACGAAATGCCCTTGCAGGCGGCCTGTCTGTTGTGGAGTAATCGTGTGGTCTTGCCCAAGAAAAGCAGAGAAACGTTCATTTGTGATCTACACAGCACCCACCCAGGCATTGTAATGATGAAAACCACAGCCAGATCCCATGTGTGGTGGCCCGGCATCAATTCAGATTTATAGTCATGCATGCGCCAGTGCTACACTTGCTCTCAGCTGAGCAATGCACCCAGAGAGGCACCGCCACATTTGTGGTCGAGGATCCATGTGGACTATGCGGGCCCATTTCTAGGAAAAATGTTCTTGGTGGTTGTGGATACTTATTCAAAATGGATTGAATGTGTAATAATGTCTGTAAGCACGTCTACGGCCATCAGTGAAAGCCTATGAGCCATGTTTGCCACCCACGGCCTGACTGATGGCCTAGTCAGCGACAATGGCCTGTGTTTCACCAATGCTGAATTCAAGGAATTCATGACCCGCAATGGGATCAAGCACGTCACATCTGCCCCGTTCAAGCCCACATCCAATGGCCAGGCAGAATCGGCAGTTCAGACCATCAAGCAAAGCTTGAAACGCATGTCATAGAAACATAGAAAATATATGTAGGAGTAGGCATTCGGCCCTTCGAGCCTGCACCACCATTCGATAAGATCATGGCTGATCATTCCCACAGTATCCCTTTCCTGCTTTCTCTCTATACCCCTTGATCCCTTTAGCCGTAAGGGCCATATCTAACTCCCTCTTGAATATATCCAATGAGCTGGCATCAACAACTCTCTGTGGCAGGGAATTCCACAGGTTAACAACACTCTGAGTGAAGAAGTTTCTCCTCATCTCAGACCTAAATGACCTACCCCTTATCCTAAGACTGTGTCCTCTGGTTCTGGACTTGCCCCAACATCGGGGACAATCTACCCGCATCTAACCTGTCCCGTCCTGTCAGAATCTTGTATGTTTCTATGAAATTCCCTCTCACCCTTCTAAACTCCAATGTATAAAAGCCCAGTTGATCCAGTCTCTCCTCATATGTCAGTCCAGCCATCCCGGGAATCAGTCTGGTGAACCTTCGCTGCACTCCCTCAATAGCAAGAACGTCCTTCCTCAGATTAGGAGACCAAAATTGAACATAATATTCCAGGTGAGGCCTCACCAAGGCTCTGTACAACTGCAGTAAGACCTCCCTGCTCCTATACTCAAATCCCCTAGCTATGAAGACCAACATACCATGTGCCTTCTTTACCGCCTGCTGCACCTGAATGCCAACTTTCAATGAGTGATGAACCATGACTCGTTGCACCTCCCATTTTTGTAATCTGCCACCATTCAGATAATGTTCTGTCTTCGCGTTTTTGCCCCCAAAGTGGATAACCTCACATTTATCCACATTATACTGCATCCGCCATGCATTTTACCACTCACCTAACCTGTCTAAGTCACCCTGCAGCCGCTGAGTGTCCCCCTCACAGCTCACACCGCCACCCAGTTCAATGTCATCTGCAAACTTGGAGATATTACACTCAATTTCTTCATCCAAATCATTGATGTATATTGTAAAAAGCTGGGGTCCCAGCACTGAGCCCTGATACATTCCACTAGTCACTGCCTGCAATTCTGAAAAGGACCCGTTAATCCCGACTCTCTGCTTCCTGTCTGCCAACCAGTTCTCTATCCATGTCAGCATATTACCCCCAATACCATGCGCTTTGATTTTTCACACCAATCTCTTGTGTGGGACCTTGTCAAAAGTCTTTTGAAAGTCCAAATACCCCACATCCACTGGTTCTCCCTTGTCCACTCTACGAGTTACATCCTCAAAAAATTCCAGAAGATTTGTCAAGCATGATTTCCCTTTCATAAATCCATGCTGACTTGGACTGATCCTGTCACAGCTTTCCCAATACGCTGCTATTTCATCTTTAATAATTGATTCCAACATTTTCCCCACTACTGATGTCAGGCTAACCGGTCTATAATTACCTGCTTTCTCTCTCCCTCCCTTTTTCAAAAGTGGTGTTACATTAGCTACACTCCAGTCCATAGGAACTAATCCAGAGTCGATAGAATGTTGGAAAATGATCACCAATGCATCCACTATTTCTAGGGCCACTTCCTTAATTACTCTGGGATGCAGACTATCAGACCCCAGGGATTTATTGACCTTCAATCCCATCAATCCCACCTAACACAATTTCCCACATAATAAGGATATCCTTCAGATCCTCCTTCTCACTAGACCCTCATTCCTACTACTTTCAAAGGTTATTTGTATCTTCCTTGTCAGAAGGTGCCCTGCAGACCTGGCTGTCCCAAATGCTGCTCAGCTACCACACCAGACCCCACTCCTTCACCGGGGTTCCCCCAGCCAAGCTGTTCATGAAAAGGGCGCTCAAAATAAGGTTCTTGCTTGTCCACCCTGATCACCATGATCACGTGGAGGGTAGGCGGCATCAACAAAGTATGTACCATGACTGTGCAAATTTGTCACGTGATATTGAGGTCAATGATCCTGTGTTTGTACTCAATTATGGACATGGTCCCAAATTGTTCGCTGGCATGGTCATAGCCAAAGAAGGGAGTAGGGTGTTTCCTCTACCTTTCCCCCAAGTGGGAATGTACCGCGACTGTAGACAAACTATTTTCTGTTAAAATCAGCCTTTTGTTCCACTACAGTTTTTCCTGCCAATCTTTGATTCCAATTTACATGAGCGAGATTTGTTCTCATCCCACTGAAAGTTGCTTTCCTCCAATTAAGTATTTTTACTCTAGATTTCTCTCTGTCCTTTCAATAGCTAATCTAAACCTTATGATAGAGAGCAGAAAAGCTTTCGACTGCAGGAAGATATCACTGGACTGGTCAGGTTGGCAGACAAGTGGCAAATTGATTTTAATCCAGAATAGTGTGAAGTAAAGCATTTGGAGAAGGTCAACAAGGAAATTAGTACACAATAAATAGTAGGATACTGAGAAGTGTAGAGGAGCAGAGGGACCTTGGAGTGCATGTCCACAGATACCTGAAGGTAGCAGGAGAGGAAGATAAAGTGGTTATGAAGAAAGACGGGATATTTTTGTTTACAAGCAGAGGCATAGCATATATAAGCAGGGAAGTTATGCTCAAACTGTACAAAAATAGTTAGGCCACAGCTAAAGTATTGCATACAGTTATCGTGACTACATTGGAGGAAATATGTGATTGCACTAGAGAAGGTACAGAGGACATTTACAAGGATGTTGCCAGCACTGGAGAATTTTCGTTAGGAGGAATGATTGGATAGGCTGAGATTGTTTTCTTTCCAACAGAGGAGGCTGTTGCGAGATTTAAATGAGGTTTATAAAATTATGAGGGGCTTAGTTAGAGTGGATAGGAAGGATGTATTTCACTTAGCAGAGAGTTCAATAACCAGAGGGATAGATTTAAAGTATTGGTAGAAGTATTAGAGCGGAGTGGAGGAGACGTTTTTGCACGCAGATCTGAATCCCTCTGCCTGAAAGAGTGGTAGAGGCAGAAACTCCCATTGAATTTAACAAGTAATCGCAAATACACTTGAAATGCCATAACCTAAAGGGCTATGGACCAACAGCTGGAAAACGGAATTAGACTGGATAGCTCTTTTCCGACCAGCGCAGGCACGGTGGGCTGAAAGATCTCCTTCTGTGCCTTACATTTCTATGATTCTAAGATTCTATTCTATGAGAAGTCAAAGCCCTCAAATGCTTTATTTTTCCTGATATAGAGATAAGTGGAGTTTAAATTCATCCAAAACTTAATGTCAGACAGGCAGTGGGGTAGTACAGCAAAGAGCCGATGCAATAATTCATCAAGGACAAAAGGATGTTGACTCGCATCAAGGCAAAACAAGGCTGGAATGTTTAATAGCGATTGTAAGAATGTTAACCGTTGCACTTCCCAATAGTTACAAGTGGGAACTAGATTTAAGATTGTTGCTCTTGCAGTCATTGACACCACAGGTTTGTACTGTCTGTAAAGAAAGGGTTAATCCGACTATCCTCAAGTCTACTAATGTTACACTGATATTGATTATTCTTTATATTGTAGAAATGTTAATATTTGATTTTTAAGCAGGCAACTTTTAGTCAGTTTCAGGTACCACTGGGCTGTTGACTCTTTCATTCATCAAAGGTCAACCATGTGCCCTCCTAATAAAGGGATGCAACCAATGAAACCGGTAAATTAATGAATAATTTCAAATGAACCTGAACAAATCAAACCGATATCTTACTTCCAGTGGTGAGGATGCACTCCAGTCCTTCCGGTGCCCACTGGTCACTGAAGGCTTCGAACTTGCTGGCAGACACCACATGCTCCATCTCCAAGGACACCTGAGTGTGACTGTAGCCTGGATCTGTTAATGGCCACATTGACCAGGCCCAGGAGCAGTCCTACGAGGAGATCTTTCCATTTGCCCGCTCCATTCCCCACGCCCCGGGAGCCCAAAGGTCAGGAGCGTGGGACTAAAGTGCAACCAAAAATCGAGGAGCAGTCCCTGCAAATAGTGGAGGAGGGGCTGCAACCTCTCACACTCTACATTTCATAGGCAGTCCCTCGGAATCGAGGAAGACTTGCTTCCACTCTTAAAATGAGCCCTTAGGTGGCTGAACAGTCCAATATGAGAACCACATTCTCTGTCACAGGTGGGACAGATAGTCGTTGAGGGAAGGCTGGGTGGGACTGGTTTGCTGCATGCTCGTTCCGCTGCCTGCACTTGACTTCTGCATGCTTTCGGTGATGAGAATCGAGGTGCTCAGCACCCTCCAGGATGCACTTCCAACACTTAGCGCGGTCTTTGGCCAGGAACTCCCAGGTGTCAGTGGAGATGTTGCACTTTATCAGGGAGGCTTTGAGGGTGTCCTTGTAACGTTTCCTCTTCCCACCTTTGACTCGTTTGCCGTGAAGGAGTTCTGAGTCGAGCACTTGCTTTAGGAGTCTCGTGTCTGGCATGCGAACAGTGTGGCCTGCCCAGTGGAGTTGATCAAGTGTGGTCAGTGCTTCAATGCTGGGGATGTTGGCCTGGTCGAGGATGCTAATGTTGGTGTGTCTGTTCTCCCAGGGGATTTGTAGGATCTTACAGAGACATCATTGGAGGTTTTTCTCCAGCGACTTGAGGCGTCTCCTGTACATGGTCCATGTCTCTGAGCCATACAGGAGGGCAGATATTAGTACAGCCCTGTAGACCATGAGCTTGATGGCAGTTTTGAGGGCCTGCTCTTCAAACACTCTTTTACCTCAGGTGGCCAAATACTGCACTAGTGCACTGAAGGTGGTGTTGAATCTTGTCGTCAATGTTTGCTCTTGTTGATAAGAGGCTCTCGATGTATGGGAAATAGTTCACGATGTCCAGGGCTGCGCCATGGATCTTGATGATTGGGTGACAGTGCTGTGCAGTGAGGACAGGCTGGTGGAGGACCATTGTCTTATGGATGTTTAGCTTTCGTACGCCTCAGTAAATACGTAGACTATATCCTGGTGTACAGCCTCTGTGTGTGCACAGATGCAGGTGTCGTCCACATACTGTAGCTCGACGACAGAGGTTGGAGTGGTCTTGGAGCTGGCCTGGAGATGGCGAAGGTTGAGCAGGTTTCCACTGGTTCTGTAGTTTAGTTTCACTCCAGTGGGGAGCTTGTTGACTGTGTGGTGGAGCATGGCAGTGAGGAATATTGAGAGGAGGGCTGGGGCGTTGACACAGCCCTGTTTGACCCCTGTCCGGACGTGGACTTGGTCTGTAATAGATCTGCTGGTAAGGATCATGGCCTACATATCGTCGTGGAGCAGGTGGAGGATGATGATGAACATTTGGGGGCATCCGAAATGGAGGAGGGCGCTCCATAGACCCTCACGGTTGACAATGTCAAAGGCCTTTGTAAGGCCGAAGAAGGCCATGTATAAGGGCTGGTGCTGTTCCTTGCATTTTTCCTGCAGCTGTCACGCTGCAAAAATCATGTTGATTGTGCCCCGTAGGGGACAAAATCCACACTGTGACTCCGGGAGTTCCTCAGCCATAGGAAGAAGATGGTTGAGGAAGTTTCTAGCAACGATGTTCCCAATGGCTGATAACAGAGAGATTCCTCTGTAGTTGCTGCAGTTGGACTTGTCCCCCTTTGTAAAAATGGTCACGATCACTGCATCTCTGAGATCTCCTGGCATGTTCTCCTCCCTCCAGATGAGATAGATGAGGTCACGTATTCGGGCCAACAGTGCCTTTCCACCATAATTAGCAGGGATTCCATCTGCTCCCGTAGCCTTGTTTTGAAGCTGCCTTATGACTTTTCCTAAGTCGTGCAGTGTTGGGGTTTTACTAAGGTGGTTGCAGGTAGTATGCTGTGGGATGCAGTCATGAACACTCCAGTCAAAGGCAGAGTCTCGATTGAGGAGATATTCGAAGTGCTCCTTCCAGCGGGCAATGACTGCCTCTGTGCCCTTGATGAGTGTTTCCTGTTCTTGGCCAGCAGCAGGGTGGGGCCTTGGGTGTTTACATCGTAGGTGTCCTTGACTGCGATGAAGAATCCTCACATATCATGGTTGTCAGCCAGCTGCTTTATCTCCTGTGCTTTCTCCATCCATCACCTTTTCTTTAGGTCCCGGGATCAGAAGGTCGAAGAGCTAATAGATCTCAAGCGCAAAGCATTTCTGAGCCTTAAACAACAACCCAACTCAGGAGCAGCAAAGCAGCATCACAGACGGCTCAAGGCTGAGGTCCAATAAAAAACCTGGGACCTAAAGAACAGGTGGTGGATGGAGAAAGCACAGCATATACAACAGTTACATATATGTAGAAGATAGACTCCTGCATGAACCGACTTAACATTTTACTGCATGGGACTGCCCTGTGCCGTACCCTCCACGCCAATACCACAATAGATGAAGGTAGGAAAAGGGAGGACTCCCATGTAGAGAGCTCTCCACTGGAACCACTGGGCTGCTGGGCCAGGCCTGACCCTGCAACAATCGGCAGTTTCAGGATGAAGTAATAAGTGGTTTTCATTAAAGACCACAATTGAATCATTTGATAAAAGCGTGGGGAAAATGCTTTGTTCAGCAGAGAACACATCTGGGCCTACATCATCCTTTGTAATTGTTAAAAATGATAGAGAAACAAAGACATACTTAACATTAAAGATTTGACTTGGTAAAATAGCAATTATGTGGAATTAGAGAGAAGCTAACAAAGTTGAGGGGTTTTCACCTGTTATGTATGTAAACACTACCAAAGTGTAAGACTTTGCCACCAGGGGGCGCACCTGTGGGAGACCCAAGGGTCACCTGCACACCCTGGGCAAGCAGGTATAAAAGGCAGACTACCATGCTGGCTCCTCACTCTAGAGTCACAATAAAGAGACCAAAGTCGCAACAGTTTGAGCTTAAGACATACAGTCTTGTAGAGTTATTCTAAACGTAACAATTGGTGATGAGTAACAGATCACAAACTTTTATGCAGTTATGGCTGTCGTAGGTATTCTTGAGAGTTTTGTTGAGGGTGATGATTGGGAAGCCTTCGTTGAGTGCCTTAACCAGTACTTCATGGCCAACGAGATGGAAAGGAAGAAACTGCGAACAAGTGCAGGGCAATTCTCGTCACCATTTGTAGATCCACTGTTAGCACAAATTTTTTCCTGAAAGAATCACTCGTCAATCTGGGTGGGTTCCAACATCAAAACGGTCTTTATTACGCTGGTGGGGAGAAAGCCTTTCGGTTACTCCAGGCACTTCTCTCCACTGAACAAAGAAATTCATCAATATTTATATGTTTTACAACAGTTTGCTACAGCTACACAGCCCACTTCAGCTGGACACAATCCAATCATAATGAATATAGATTACAAATCGAATCCTCTGGGCCAATGGAGTTGTTCCCCCAGGCACTAGGGGACTGCTTGATCATCTCATGCCTAGTTGAAGCTTACTCATGTCCTTGTGATGTTCTCCGGACCCCCTATACTACTGTCCTTGAGTTCTGCCTGCGCCTAGCTTTCTTATCTTAATACAGAGTCCCATTCTGTATCATTGGACAGAGACAGCTAGTCTGGGCTTCGGAATGTGCTGATTTGGACTTAATTGTGTGTGCCTGTATGAGAAACACAGTTGTATCAATTACCTAGGAATGTGGTCAAGGCAGCCAGTTGAGTTCCCCTGATGCTTTGCAGAATCTCTGGTTGCCATTTTATATCTGGCAGCCATTTTATACATACATACATACATATACCCTGCAGGTGCCTTTGCCTTCGGAAGCGCCCTACAACATCCACGATATAATGGCTCATCAAAAATCTGCCAGCACCAAAGAAACCAACAGAGAAGACATATGAAGAGCTGTGCATGCTGGTTCGGGAACACCTCTAGCCGAAGAAGAGCATCTTGATGGCCAGGTATCACTTCTTTACGCACCACCGCTCCAAGGGCCAGGACGTGGCGAGCTATGTCGCAGACCTAAGATGCCTTGCGGGACTGTGCATATTTGGTGGAATTTGGGTAGAAGTGTTGCGTGACTTTCTCCTCCTTGGAATCTGCAATGAGGTCATTCTTCACAAAGTGCTGTCTGCCGAATCCCTAGATCTGAGCAAGGCTATTACGATAGCCCAGGCTTTCATGTCCATGAACGTGAACACCAAACAGATAAAATTGCAGCTTTGGAACTCACCAGTAAGTACTGTGAATAAAATAAAGTCTTCAGCAGGCAGAACTGTACATGACAGGGCCTACAAGCCCGCAGAGGCCAGACGCAGGATGACTCAGAGCCTGCCGTGGGTGTGAATGAAAATCCATTAGTACCATGTTGACACTGCAGTGGTAATGATCAAGCCCATCAATGTCGATTCAAGCACTACATATGCAAGAGCTGTGGAACAATGGGGCACCTCCAGCGAATGTGCCATGACTTACCACGTGGCTGAGTCAGCAGAAGATGACTGATCTGGCGCAGATTACGCTGAACGAGAAAGAGAGGCTACTCAATGCGAGGCTGAAGAGGAAGTGTATGGGATACACACTTTCACCATCAAAAGCCCTCCAATAATGTTAAAGGTCAAATTGAATGGCATTTCAGTTTCCATGGAATTGGACATGAGGGTGAGTCAGTCAATTTTGCGCCAGAAGGCTTTTGAGAAGCTATGGGACAACAAGGCACAAAGGCCAAAAGTAAGCCCGATCCACACCAAGATGCGCACTTACACCAAAGAGCTCATACCAGTCTTTGGCAATGTTGCAGTGAAGTTATTGTATGATGGAGCTGTGCATGATTTACCACTATGGATTTTACCAGGCGATGGCCCAACGCTGTTCAGCAGAAGCTGGCTAGGAAAGATCCGATGGAACTGGGATGACATCAAAGCACTGTCTTCAGATGATGATGCCTCATGCTAAACAAATTCCCATCGTTATTCAAGCCAGGCATTGGCAACTTCACAGGTGCCAAAGTGCAGACCCATCTAGTCCCCGATGTAGGACCTGTTCATCGCGAGACCCAAGCGGTTCCATATATGATGCGAGAGAAAGTCGAGATCGAGCTGGACAGACTTCAATGAGAGGAGATCATATCGCCAGTCGAGTTCAACAAGTGGACCAGTCCAATTGTGCCGGTGTTGAAGAGCGATGGGCCAGTCAGAATCTGTGGGGATTACAAGGTAACGATCAACCGAGTCTCGTTACAGGACCAGTACCCACAACCCAAAGCAGATGACCTCTTTGCAATGCTAGCATGGGGGAAGTCGTTCATCAAGCTGGATCTAACCTCTGCTAACATGACACAGGAGTTGGCTGAAGCTTCAAAAAAATTGACGTGCATCAACATGCACAGAGGACTGTTCATATACCACAGATTCCCCTTTTGGATTCGCTCGGCGGTGACCATCTTATAGAGGAACATGGAGAGGCTGCTGAAATCGGTTCCATGAACCATGGTGTTCCAAGACGATATCTTGATCACTGGCTGTAACATCACTGAATACTTGCTCTACCTGGAAGAGGTTCTCAAGCGACTGGACAGAGTGAGACTCAGGCTGAAACGCTCCAAGTGTGTTTTCCTGGCGCCAGAGGTCGAATTTCTGGGGACAAAGATTGCGGCGGATGGCATCAGACCCACGGACTCCAAGACGAAGGCCATCAAGAATTCACCCAGACCACAGAATGTGATGGAGCTGTGTTCGTTCCTGGGAATCCTCAACTATTTTGTTAACTTTCTATCAGGGTTGAGTACTTTGCTGGAACCATTGCGTTTATTGCTACGCAAGGGTGACGACTGGGTTTGTGATAAATCGCAAGAGACAGCCTTTAATAAGGCCAGAAACCTGCTATGTTCTAACAAGTTGCTTGCATTGTATGACCAGTGTAAACGTTTAGTACTAGCTTGTGATGCATCTTAGTATGGGGTCGGTTGTGTGTTACAGCAAGCCAATGTGTCAGGCAAACTGCAAGCATTTGCATATGCGTCCAGAAACTTATCTAAGGCTGCAAGAGCCTACAGTATGGTTGAGAAAGAAGCATTAGCATGCGTATACGGGGTTAAGAAAATGCATCAATACTTATTTGGTATCCGGTTCGAGCTTGAAACCGACCACAAGCCACTCATTTCATTGCCCTCAAAAAGCAAAGGTATTAACACCGATGCTTCGACCTGCATCCAAAGATGGGCACTAATGTTATCTGCGTATGATTATGTAATCCGCCACAGACCGGGCACTGAGAACTATGCGGATGTCCTCAGTCAGCTACCATTGCCCAACACTGGGGTGGAAATGGTGCAACCCGCAGAATTGCTCCTTGTAATGGATGCTTTTTAGAGCGAGGGGTCATCCATCATGGCTCGCCATATCAGGACCTGAATTAGCCAGGACCTGTTGCTATCACTAGTAAAAAGCAGCATCCTCAATCCGAGCTGGTCGGCGGTCCCAGGGAAA
Organism: Pristiophorus japonicus; assembly: GCF_044704955.1. Taxonomy (NCBI): domain Eukaryota; kingdom Metazoa; phylum Chordata; class Chondrichthyes; family Pristiophoridae; genus Pristiophorus; species Pristiophorus japonicus. The sequence goes on from NC_091982.1 coordinate 249,205,908, forward strand.
TGCAAGATGAAATTAAGCCGTTCGACTGAAGCAAGGATGAAATGTCCATCCATTCGGACTGCCTCCTATGGGGGAATCATGTAATTTTGCCAAAAAAAAGGCAGGGAAACTTTTATACGCGACCTTCACAGTACCCACCCAGGCATAGTCATGATGAAGGCTATCACCAGGTTGCACGTTTGGTGGCCCGGCATTGATTCAGAATTGAAGTCATGCGTACACCAACGTAACACGTGCTCACAGTTAAGCAACGCACCAAGGGAGGGCCCACTGAGTCTGTGGTCATGGACCTCCAAACCGTGGTCAAGAGTCCACGTAGATTTTGCTGGTCCCTTTCTAGGAAAGATGTTCCTAGTAGCAGAGGACGCTTACTCTAAATAGATTGAATTTATAATAATGTCCTCATGTACATCCACTGCCACTGCCATTGAAAGCCTCTGGGCCATGTTCGCCACCCATGGTTTGCCCAATGTCCTTGTTAGTGACAATGGACGATGCTTCACCAGCTCAGAATTTAACGAGTTTATGACCCACAATGGCATCAAGAATGTCAGTCTGTGCTGTTTAAGCCCGCATCCAATTGTCAAGCAGAACGTCAGTCCAAACCATTAAACAGAGCTTAAAATGTGAGATGGACGGTTCCCTGCAGACCCAGCTATCTCGGATTCTGCTCAGCTACTGGTTGCGACCCCACTCGTTTAACAGGGTTCCTCCTGCAGAATTGTTGTTGAGGAGAGCACTCAAAACCAGCCTCTCCTTAGTCCACACGGATATCAATGATCATGTAGAAACCTGGCATCACCGGCATAACATTTACCATGATCGTGCGGCTGTATCGCGTGACATTGAGGTCAATGACCCTGTGATGGTTCTAAATTATGGTCATGGTCCCAAACGGGTTGTTGGCACTGTTTTAACTAAGGAGGGGAATAGAGTGTTTGTTGTCAATCTTTTGAATGGACAAACGTGCAGAAAGCACTTGGATCAGACCAAGCTGCGGTTCACTGACGACAAAGAACAGTTTGAAGAGGACATTACCATCATTGATCCACCCACACACATCCAACCAGCAATCGACCTCGCGGTCAACCACGAGGATGAACCTACCATGCCCGACAGTCCGATCAGACCAACCACATCACAGTGTAGCTATGATCCGACCGACGCACCCATGCCAGGACTTCAACTCAGGTGATCAACCTGGGAATGCAGAGCCCTGGATCGCCTCAACTTGTAAATAACTTGTACATAAGACATTTTGGGGGCGGGGGCGGTGGGGAATGATGTTATGTATGTAAACACTACCAAAGTTTAAGACTTGCCACAAGGGGGCACACCTGTGGGAGACCCAAGGGTCACCTGCACACCCTGGGCAAGCAGGTATAAAAGGCAGACTAACATGCTGCCTTCTCCCTCTGGAGTCACAATAAAGAGACCAAGGTCACAACAGTTTGAGCTTAAGATGTTCAGTCTTGTGGCGTTATTCTAAATGTGACATCACCGTTCTTTGTAAACAAAATAGCCTTTTAAGTAAGGAAACTAAAGTTATTGATAAGGGATAAGTCAATTACATTCTCCTAATTTGGAGTTGTATTTTAGTTTTTACATAATTACTTAATGCAAAATTGTGTGCATTATCATGAAAAGTTGGAACCATAAGGTTGAGGCCAGGATCAGATCAGTCATGATCTTGCTGAATGGCCGAGCAGACTTGAGGTGCCAAATGGCCTACTCCTGCTTCTATTTTTTATGTTCTTACATTCTTACAATTAAACTCAGCAACCTAAGCCTTTATAACACATGTGAACCCAACAAAAGTATCAGGTTTTGTTGTAAAGTACTGCCTTTTGCATGTATGTTTAAGTTTTATTGCATGAACAGCATAATAAATGCATTTGTGACATCTGACTTTCAATGTTTATAAAGGTATTGATTTGAGAAGTAAGTTATAAATAAGCACCCGTCCTTTGCAGTCAGAGTTCAGCTTTAATAACAGATTACCAAGCTAACGAGACAAATGTTTACATATGAATAACTAAAGCGAGATTGTGAAACTGATAATATACAACTGGCATAGACATGGTCTGCTCCGCTGAGAATCACATGCATAGATTCATTGGTTAATCCATTTCACATCTGTCCGCATTTATTATGCCAGTACCAGCCCATCCGATAGGTCGTCTCACTGGAGATGATCCAACTTCAGGATCACCACTTTGAAGGAAACCAGTACCTGAGGATAATGAACAAAATCGAGCCTAACATAACTCCTCGAAGCAGGCACGTGCATTAACTATAATAAGAAAGCTGCCAGGCGTTTAAGACTGCATCTTGCAAAAGCAAATAGCAATGAAGCCAAAATTGTAAAGTTCCCAGTATTTATCAAAAATAAAATAAATCAAAACTAAACCCATTTTCGATTTACAACCGATATTAGAGTCTACAGAAATTTCTAAAGTGCCCATCTGTGCACAGCAAATTACTATCCTGTTTCATTCACGGAACTTCTCATTGGTGACGATGAGATTTCCTTTGGATTAAATTTTAGATTTCTAATTCCATGATCTGGTCCAAATCACAAATGACAGGATTGTTTGTATTTCCACAAACTGAAAGGTCAGTAACTGAAGTTATGGTGGTCCTCACAACTCCACTTCAAATTATTGAACATTGTCATATTCTCCTCCAAAGTCAGCATCGAAGAGAGTAAAGGAACCTAAAACATAGACAGACACATGCTGATGATTAGCGGCAATGTAACCACCAAAATAATGAGCGTAGCTATCCCATAGTCAGTTTGTGAAGCTATCCAACATCAATTAGTTTGCTATCTGTCCATCTCCTCACTATATGAATGCATTAAGCTATGGCTGGACATAAAGATTCAAATTACTATAATTGATTTCACTGTTTCATTGTATCCCACTAAAATAGCACTAGAGGCTTCAGAATGTAATCACTCATTAACTAATCATGCGTTTAATTTATAAGGAAACGCAAAGTGCCGGATGAATAATTTGTTCTGTTGATACGTGAAACAGAATTGCTTTGTTCTGTTTCTGAGTACTGAAGCCATGATACTGATTTCATGCCCATTCTATAAGATGCAGTACTAACACATTTAAAGTGTAGAGTAGTCAGAGGCAGGGTTTCTGTTGAGCCCAGTTGCTATGAGGTCCGTGTCCCTTCGAACCAACCAACACAGGGACATTGGAGTCTCGTCACTAATACCGGCAGAGTGTTATATATCTATGTTTAAAACTACACAACATGTCTAGATGATGTTTACAAATCCCTTCGAAAACTTTCCACAGTCTGGAGTCATACCTAACACAAAGGAAGTCTGTTTTGGTTGTTTGAGGCCGACCACCTCAGGCCCAGAATATTCTCAGGGCAGTGTCCTATGCACAACCACCATCCGCTGCTTCATTAATGCCCTTCCTTCAATCATAAAGTCAGAAAGTGGGGTTGTTCGCTAGTGATTGCACAGTGTTCAGTATCATTTGCAATTCCTCAGATAACGAAGCAATCTGCACCATCATGCAGCAAACCTGGACAGGATCCAGGCTTGGGCTGATAAGTGGTAATTAACAATTGCGCCACACAAGTATCAGAAAATGACTATCTCCAAAAAGAGAGTCTAACAACTACCCATTGATATTCAATGGAATTACGATCATCTAAGCCCCAACATTAACAACCTGTGGGCCACTATTCACCAGAAACTTAATTGGACAAGTCAGATAAATACTGTGGCTATGAGAACAGGTCAGAGCTTGATTATTTTGCGGCAAGTGACCACCACCCCCCCTCACTCCAAAGCCTTTCCACCGCCTACAAGGAACATGTTAGGTGTGTAATGGAATACTTTCTACTTGCCTGGATGAGTGTAGTTCGACATCATCCAGGACAAAGTAGTCCATTTGATTGGCACCCCATCCATTACCTTAAATATTCACTCCCTCCACCACCAACTCAAATTTGCTGCAGTGTGTTCCATCTACAAGATGCAATGTAGCAATGCGCCAATGCTTCTTCAACTGGACCTCACAACCTTCTGATCTATACCACCTGGAAGGACAAGGGCAGCATGCGCAGAGGAACACCACCCTGCAATTCTCCTCCAAGTCACACAGCATCCTGACTTAGAAATATATCACCATTTCTTCACCCTTGCTAGTCATTATTCTGGAATTCCCTCCCTAACAGCATTGTGGATTACAGTCACTAGGATTGCAGAGATTCAAGCAGATGGCACAACATTATGTTCTCCAGGGCAATTAGGATTGGGCAATAAATGCTGCTTTTGCGAGCAACGCCCACATCCCATGAATGAATAACAACAAGGACGCGCTTATTTGCAGCAGCAAAATTTTCTGATTGGCTCTCCATTAGCACATGACCTTATTGCTGATTGGTCTCCTGGAGGATAACACGCACCCAGCAGTTTCTCTGGAATATGTAATTAAAACCGCCCAGCCCAAGTTCTCAGTGACGTTAAAAGTGTAATTTGAACCATTCTGACTGCCATCTCCAGACAGGATCCCAGCCCAAGTTCCTACCTGATTCCCAGCCCAAGTTCCTGACACCGCCCAGCCTAATTCATGCCCCACTAATACAAATTCATGCCCCCCAACACAAGTTCCTGCTCCATGCCTGCCAAAGTTCCTAACACCCCCAGCCCAAGTTCCTGACCACCCAAACTGAAGTTTATGCCCACCAGCCCAATTTCCTGCCCTATCCCAGCGCAAGTTGTTGCCCCATCCAAGCTGAAGTTCGTGACTTCCCTCTCCCCCGCCCACCCTCCCCGGAGCCCAATTCCATGCCCCTAGCCCAAAGATCATTCCCGAAGCCCAGGTTCCTGCCCCATCCCAGCCCAAGTTCCTGACACGCACAGGCCAAATTCCTGTGCCCCCAGCCCAAGTTTCTGCGCCCCCTCTGTCCACGTTCCTGCCCCATCCAAGCCCAAGTTTCTGTCCTTATAGCACCCCCGCTCGCACGCCGCACCATAGATGGAGCATTGTGTGTGGGACACGAGGTTTATTGGGTATGAAGTAAATAGTGACAGTCTTGTGACTTCCGCATTTCATCCACTCCAATGGTATCACTTGTCACATATGCACGAGCTTTCTGAGAAATCAGGTGTGGGTGTAATGGAGGTGGGTTTGGACGAACATGATCCGTCTTCCCTGAGTTCTGTCTCTCCCCTCTGATCCCCTCTCCCCGATTCGCTCTCTCTCCCCCACAGCATCTTTCACTCCCCCAGTCTCTCTGTTCCCCAATCTCTCTCCAACTGTCTCTCTCTTCCCCTCACCAAACTCTCTCTCTCCCCAGTCTCCCTCTCTCTTCCCCAGTCTCTCTTGCCCTCCTCCCCAGACCCTCTTGCGCCCCTCCCCAGATTCTCTCTCGCCCCTCCCTGGACTCTTTCTCCCCCATTCCAAGACATTATCTCTCCCCTCCAAGGACGCCCCCCCCGTCTCTCTCTCTCCCCAGTCTTTGTCTCTCTCCCCAAGTCTCTCCCCTTGTTTCTCTCCCTCTCTCTCTCTCCCAAGTCTCGCTCTCTGTCCCAGCCTCCCGCTCTCTGTCCCAGCCTCCCGCTCTCTGTCCCAGCCTCCCGCTCTCTGTCCCAGCCTCCCGCTCTCCATGACCCTCGCTTTCTCTCCATGTCCCTTGCTCTCTCTCCATGCCCTTCTCTCTCCCCAGCCTCTGTCTCTCCTACCTCCGAAGTTTTCTCTCCCACCGAAGGCAGGGAAAATGTTCAGCGATATTCGATGCAAACGTCCTGAAGTTAATCCAAAAGCTATACACTTATGGCAGCTCCACAGGTCACAACTCCAGCTCAGAATACAGGCCCGACTTGGTGTCAGGTTCAAGGAATCTGTGCATGTGCAGGATGAAAGGGGCAGAGTCCAGGGCGTGAAGGCGCAGTAGGACGCTCAAAAAACGAATGAAAATAATTATTTTGCAAAAACAGAAGCAATGCGTCTGCAATAAATCCAGCCTATGGTTAGATTGCTGTGTGTTTGTAAAGAGTCTGAGTATGAATGTGAAGGTTTGGTTAATTTTTCTTCACTCTGTGTTGCGGTGTGCAGCGTGTGACAAAATCTTACATTGTCCTACCTTCCATATTTATATCTTCACTGTCACTTTCATATAAATCGCTGCCTATATAATATTCCAACTTGTCCACTGAATGGATGGATTGCAAATCTAATGAGAAAACACATTGTAATCTTAAAATACAAAGATTCTTCAAAATGAAAAGTCACATAGGCATCACTTTTAAAGATAATTACCGGCTCCTGCCCCAAGCTCCTGAATCTCTATCTCCTCATAAACTGGCACAGGGATTCCAGTCGGAGAATGTTGTCTGTTGCTGCTGCCTGTAATACCAAGAGTGGATAAATTCAGTGAGTAACCGGCAAGAGTCATTTATATCTCCATTTCCACTTTGCCTCTTTTTTTTAATCTCATTACTGCTTTCTCTCAATTATCGATTATTTGGATTCTAATATATCAGCGTAATTCCCCTTCCCCGTATCTAAAAACCCCTCAAGTGCTCTCTGCCCTCAATTTTCACTACTGGGTCATTAACACGGCCTGGGCCCATGCCCGGCACAGCATTTTTATGCTTTTAATAGGAAACATGGCTCAAGTCTCCTACCATTACGCACCTGGCTGTGCTAGCCAAAGCTTAGTGGCAGCAGTTGGAGAGGCGAATGCCTAAATACTCTGCTGAGGTAATGAAAACAATTGGCGTATCTCCAGCAATGCTTCGACAGGGCCTATTACCCACCCTCCCCCCCTGATCCTCCTCTTCACCCCCACACCACGAACACCAGAACACGCGGTCAGAGTATGGTTCTGCCACATCAACACTATCAACTGCTTGGGGCGTGCCTGCATCCCAGAACCCCATGGGCATATTTCAAGAACCTTGTGGCGGTGAGGTCTCACTCGAACAAATAGACCCGGGGCTCTTGCATTTGCAGATCCAGGTAGTTCCCATTTACAAATTACCTGGAAATCCAAGTGCAACATGTGATCATGTGATGCTGAAATAAAACATTAAGGATCTTCGACCCTTTTCGATTCAAAGCACCTGGGAACTTAAATTTTCTCAGGCGCTACAAAGAGGGAAATCAGCCCTTTCCTATTGCAGCAAATCAGCTCTTGCCTAGGATGCTAGTATCGCTGATATATCAAGGGAAGCTTTGATCATTTTGGTTGGATGTTTTCCCTATAAAGAGAATACGTGTTGAGTAACTTACCCTTAGTTTTGTTCTGCAATTCTTTGGCATTTAACAATGACTAGAATAGCCGATCAATATTAGAACACACCATTTATTCGCCAGGAGTTTTCAAGTCTCATTAACCAACCTTTCTGAAAGCTTCTCTGCAGCTCCGCGGCCAAAACAACTGACACGACAGCCAAAAGGGCACCAAGAATACAGGGAATGATGAAAATGGAGGATCTCTGTTGGGTAAAAGGCGCTGTGTACTGTTGATGGCCTGTAAGCAAAATCACTTAATATTGGCATAGGCAAACCTGTCCCACTCATTTCATTAACTCACGGATACAACAACCGAACTGAAATGTTCAAGGGCAGAATACCATCACCTGGCAAGACAACAATTGCCTTTGCAGATGCTTTTACTCTTCGCAACATTTTAAGTCAAACCCAGTTAAGAAACATCAGTTTCAAAATAAATATCACACTCTTTATCTTTTCCTCAGCTGGCGATCTCAAACTAACATTAAACATTAATTGCTCTGTCTGTATAGAAATATTTCAGTTCTAGACAGATATTGGGCCGTGGCACAGATGGGTAGATAATATGAAGGAATATAGTGATATATATATACAAATTAGCTGCCGACACTAGTTAGGTGCCACAGTAAATAAGGTAGATAGGAGCAAAAATTTACAGTGGGTCGTAGATTTTTTGAGAGAGTGGGCAAAACAGTGAGTTCATTGTGGGCATGTATGAGGTGATTCACTTTGGAGATAAGAACGAGTGATCAGAGGGGGCCGAGAATTGCGGCCTCATGGTGTGCATACGAAGTGTGCACGCAGATGATGAGGGCTCATAAAAGCTGGGAACTGGCTTTTCCGATCTGTCAAAATTTCTTTGAGAGATTCTAAGCATCCCGGGAGAAGGACATCTGCGTGATAGAAATTAAGCTATTTGCCCAACTCAGCCCCAGCGAATGTCCTTCAAACTTTTACGCATGTTAAAAGCAGGCGCATAGCTTACTTTTATCAGCATAACACATTTTAAAACAGAAAAATTAAATGTTATCATTCATTTTTATATTAACAACCTTGTCCATAAAGGTAAGTTTATTTTTAACCCTATTAAAACACATTTTAAAGAAATTCCAAAAAATGTTTTTTTTCTAAAACATTTAATTACATTTAATTTCAATTAGATTTAAATGTGTGGGGTGTTTTTACTTATTGTACCGTGTTTTGGAATTTAGGGGTTTATTCTCATTGATAGTATTGGGATCCTGTAGAAATAGAGCTCCCATTTTTATCAATGAGAATACTGCAGAGTGCTTGGTGATCCAGATCCACGTAATTCCAGCAGATGCATTTGTACATGAACTACATCTTCCTGTACGCTACACATCGAATGAAGGCCTCAGACCTAAACCTATGTTCCTCCAGGACTAACAGGTAATTTCATTATTTTTTGGTGGGTCACAGCCATTCGTAGGTAGGAAGCCTCTGACCACACTTTTCGGCTTTTTCAATGGTGAGAACCTAGGAACTGGGAATGAGCAGAGAGATTTACAAATATTCAAATCACTTAAATATAGTGGACACATATAAAAGATAGCAAATGGAGGAACAGACAAGTGGGGCTGAATGGCCTACTCCTATCCCTCTGTTCCTCGAACGTGGGACGGTTCTCATTATGGATTATGTTAAATCTACTGGTCCAACAAGATTTGGCTCTCTTCACTAGGTGACATCGTGGGGCAAGAATTGTTGTTTATGAAAGATATGCCTTTCAGTGAAAAGAAGATTACTGTGGTTACAAAGCAATGTTTTAAAAGAACATCTACATGGTAACCGGAAGCATTTAACTGTGCATTTAAAGTAGTGAGAGAGGCTTAGTTCTTCCTGCATAAAATTAGAAATTATCCTAGTGTTACGCTGGAGTGTTTTTTACTTGCAGATTATAATCAGAACTTGTATTTCTATAGCACATTTTACGCAATGAAATGTCCCAAGGCGTTTCACAGGAGGATTATCAAACACAACTTGATACCGACCCTGATCAAAAGATATGAGAAAAGGTGCCCAAAATCTCGATCAAAAATAGAGGTTTTACAGAGCAACTTAAAAGAGGAGAGGTAGCGAGGTGTAGAGGTGTAGGCAGTGAGTTCCATAGTTTAGGGCCCAGACAGATGAAGACACGACCACCAATGGTGGAGCGAAATAAATCAGGGATGTGCGAGAGCTGAGAATTGGAGGAGTGCAGAGGTATCGGACGGTTGTCGGGCCGGTGAAGGTTACAGAGATTGGGAGAGTCGAGGCCATGGAGGGATTTGAACAAAAGGATGAGAATTCTAAAACCGAGGTATTGTTTTCAAATTTCGTACCAGAACATATCACACCGACATCTTCTTTATGCCCACAGTCATGGCGACCCATTGCTGAAAATTGGCAGTCCCACAGGAATAGCTCACTCCCCTTGCAGTTAACCTCGCCCATCCAAATAGTGCCATTTACTCGGCCGAAGAGCATCTCTGCTGGAGCCCAGACTGGATCGCCACAGTTCAATTGTCTACAGATGACAGCAGCATCGTGTCTATCCCAGGAATCATCGCACACAGTCCCCCACGTACCACTGAGGAATATCTCAACTCTTCCGGAGCAATTACTGAATCCTGCAGCCAAACGCAGCTCTGCATCAAAAGATACACGTTTAAGCACTTGGAAAGTTTAACTTGCACTTGGATAGCCTCGAGCTCTTTTAATTGTTCTTTTACAAATCCCAACCCACAGGTTGGCGGGACAGAAGTAAAAGATCCTGGGATTCTCACTGGTCCAGGATAGTCTGCTGGAAAACATAAATCTAATTTGATGGCGAATGTATGCAACTCCTCACTCTCAGGATTGATGGTGTTGAATGAGATACTTTAGAAAATGTGCGCTTAGCCAATTTTATCAAACTGCAGTCTGGCTACAGTTAGAAACATAGAATAATACAGCACAGGAGACGACAATTCGGTCCACTGACTCTGCACCAGAACTTTTGAAGGGCAATCCTGTTAGTCCCATTCCCCGCTGCTTCCCCATATCTAAACCATTTATTTGTGCATCATTTGTTTATCCAATTCCATTTCAAATCAATTATTCAATTTTTTCTGCCATTTCATCAGGTAGTGCGTATTAAATCCTTACACTCCCTGCATAAAAATGCTTTCCCTCATGTTACCGCTGGTTCATTTGCCAATCACCTTAAATCGCTTGGTTATCCACCCTTCAGCCATTGGAAACACTTTCTCTTTAGTTACTCTAGTTAAAACCTTCATGATTTTAATCATCTGCATCAAATATCATCTCAGCCAGCTCTGCTCCAAGTAGAACAACTCTATCTTCTCCAGTATATCAACGTTAACTGTATTCGGTCATGCCTGGAACCAGTCTAGTAATACTCTCCTATACCTTCACCAAAGCTTTAACGTCCGTTGTCTAGAATTGGACACAATATTCCAACTCGGGTTGAATGATCGCTTGAAATAGCCTGAATTTCCTGATATATTAAAACTTTATCAAGCCTAGGATCACATATGCTTTGTGGTGCAATGCTTTAAGCAACGAACGTTTACTAGACTCACTCTGGGAATGAAGAGGTTGTCCAATGAGAAAATATTGGCAGAATGAGTGGTGATCTCATTGAAATGTATAAAATTATTAGAGGGCATGAAGGGTAGATGCAGAGATGCTGCTTCCCCTCAATGGAGAGTCGAGAACAGGTCGGCCATTCAGGATTGAAATGAGGAGATATTTCTTCACTCAGAGAGCTGTGAATTTTTGGAATTCTCTACCCTAGAGGGCTGTGGATGCTCAGTTGTTAAAATATATCCATGACTAAGATTGATAGAATTTTGTATGCTGAGGGAATCAATTGATATGTGTATAAAGCAGAAAATTGGAGTTTATGTTGAAGTTCAGCCATTATCTTATTGAAAGGCGGAGCAGGCTCGACAGGCCTTACAGACTGCTCGTGCCCCTATTTTTAGATAATTATGTTCTTAGGCTTTATTAACTACTTTGTTAACCTGTCTCATCATCTTCAAAGATCTCTGAACAAACACGAGGGATTTCCCCGTTCCTGCATCACGTTTAATATTGTGCCATTTAGCTGATACTGTCTGTTCACCTTCTTCCTACCTCACACTTTACTGCGTTGAATTTCAGATGCAATGCGTCTGCCTATTCCATCGACGTTTCTATCTTCTCTTGAAGTCTATTATTATCTTTCGCACTGTATGCTACACTTCCAAGTTTCAGGCCAACTGCAGATTTCAAATTTGTGCCTGGTAGCCCCGCTCCCCCCCCGACCAATTAATTTATGTCGGAAACAGCAGCAGTCTCTGTGGAACACCACTATATAACGCCCTCCATTCCCCCAAAAAACCTGCTATCACCACAACTTTCTGTTTTAGATTGCTCAGCCAATTTTGTATCCTTACTGCCACTGCCACAAACCTATTATTTAGTCCTTTATCAAACGGCCTTTAAAAGTTCATATACAAAATATTCACCCTCTCTATTTCCTCCTCAAAAGAACTCAATCAAGTTTGTCAAACACGATCTGCCATAATTAACTCCATGCTGGCTCTCCTTTATTCCTCCATGCTTGTCCAAGTGGCTGTTAATTTTCTCCCGGATTATTTTTTCTAAAAACCTCCTCACTACTGATGTTAAACTGACTGGCCACGTTCATCCTTCGCCCATCTTTGAACATGGGTGTGATATCTCCAATCTTCCATTCTTTTGACAGCAGCTGTATATATGGAAGGATATACTTGCATTGCAGGCTGTTCAGAGAAGGTTCACTAGGTTGATTCCGGAGATGAGGGGGTTGACTTATGCAGATAGGTTGAGTAGGTTGGGCCTATACACATTGGAGTTCAGAAGAATGAGACGTGATCTTAACGAAACATATAAGATAATGAGGGGGCTCAACAAGGTGGATGCAGAAAGGATAATTCCACTCATCGGGGAAATTAAAACTCAGGGACATAGTCTCAGAATAAGGGGTTGCCCATTTAAAACTGAGATGAGGAGGAATTTCTTCTCTCAGAGTGTTGTAAATCTATGGAATTCTCTGCCTCAGAGAGCTGTGGAGGCTGGGTCTTTGAAGGTATTTAAGGCGGAGATAGACATATTTTTGAGTGATAAGGGAGTAAAGAATTATGGGGAGTGGGCAGGGAATTTGAACTGAGTCCATGATCAGATCAGCCAAGATCTTATTGAATGGCGACACAGGCTCGATGGGCCGAATGACTTAATACTACTCCTATTTCTTATATTCTTATGTTCTTATTGCCGTTTCTAAAGATGATTAGAGGAGTGTAGCCAACAGCTCTGCAATTTCTACACTTACTTCCCTCTGCAACGTAGGATAATAAGATTGCCGGACATTCTAGTAATTCCTCTACATCGAGTTTTATCTTCTCAACTATCCTCGCTTATCATAGGTTTGGCAAAGTCCTTTTCCTTGTTGAAGACTCAAGAAAAATACTGAATAGTATCTGAGCCATGCATACTGCCTCCACCTAATCTGCCCCACCGCTTTTCTGACAACCCTTTTACTGTTAATAAACCTATAGAAGACCTTTTTATTCCGGTTCATGTTAGCTACTAATCTATTTTCTACTGTCCAATTTCCTCTCCTATTTCCTTTGCCACTTGTTTTCTGTACTTTTAATATTCAGCCTACTTCTCCCTTGTATTATAAAGCGGACATCTGTCATGCAACTTCTTATTCTTTTTCATCCGACTTGAACAATGTTGTCATTCAGGAAGCTCTACCTTTAGTTGCCTTCTCTTTCCTCCTTGTGTGAACGTACCTGTTCTGTACCCCAGTCATCACCTCTATAAAGGCCGCACATTGCTCCATTACATTTCTGAGTGCCAGCCTCTAACTCCAATTTATCGGGCCAATTTCACTCCTCAATTCACTGAAATTAGTATCGTCCAGGTAAATATTTTTTATTCAAGATTGTTCCTTGCCCTTCTGCTTAACTAATCTAAATCTTATGATACTATGATCACTAATCCCGAGATGCTCCCCTTCTGTGTCAATCTCTCATTCACCCATTTCATTTTCCAGAACTAGATCCACCAATGTCTCCTTTCTTTTTGGGCAAGAAACATACTGATGAAGAAAGTTCTCCCAAACACACTTCAAAAATTCCTCCCCTTCTATGTACTTAACACAATCACTGCATCGTTCAAAATTGGGTTCGTTAAAATTTCCTGAGATCCTGGCCTAGAGCAGATCCAATTGTTATGCAGAACCCACTGTGCCAGAATTCAATATATAAACTTTGAATATTCGCCGACAGGAGGCAATGTGACAAACTTCAGTGTTGGATGCAGAGTTGGTGCAGTCTGTGTAACAACCGACCCACAAAGTGAATATTTCTGATGAAAGAATCACCCTTTCATCAAAATGTTATGCTTGGTGCTTCTGTTCACTCCACCTTCCCCAACCTCTTCTATTGATTAACAACAGTGAGCGACGAAGTGGTCAATGCCATCGTCCAATTGTTACTTTCAAAGCAGATGATTCTGGCAGTGCTGAAATCAGCCCGCAAAAAGAAACTCAGTCACTCACTGTCCTTGCCCCTGTCGTGGCCATTAGCTGCTAGACGTAAACCGGCTGTTTCACAATTGGTACAAGGTGGACAGTCTGATTGTATGCACCTGGGATTTGAAATAATCAAAAATGACGGACACACAACAGAATTACTAAAGTAAGCCAAAGTAAAAAAAAAATCCAGGATACGTATACCACGATCTTTGTCAATATCCATATCAGTAATTACCAGTATCTTCTGGAATGGGTTCCATTTTATTTTTCTTCGTATTCGCCTCATCACTATTCTTTGTCGGATTGATTTCTGAAAAACAATTCCCACTCATTACTGACTGAATACTTCGCAAAGAAACGGGCTCCATTTGCAGCTTGTTACCTGAACAAGTGATCCCAACATCTTCCTTGTGGATACAGTTGTGTTGGCCCCATGGTGAAGACGGACATTGCCATAAGAGAGAATCGTGGAAACGACATTTCACATCATCGAGCCAGATCGGTCCAGAACCCTTTCCAAATGCTGTATCCGTTTCCACAGATTGCGCTGAGCCGCAACTGAGCTGGCTACAAACCACTTCTGCATCCTCGAGGCCAAAGTCGTCAGAACAAACAGTGCCCCATGTCATATTATACAAAACTTCAACTCTGCCCTGGCAGGGACTCCATCCGTTTTCCAGCCTTATCGCCCTATGTTCTGTAAAACAAAGAGTGAAGTTTAATCTTCATTTTAGCAGTATCTCACTTCAGTAAATATAGAAACAAGAGATCAGACGATTCCTGTTCTATAACAGCGGCACATTTAACAGAATGCAGATTTCAGAAGCGGCAAATGTCCAATTATTTCAGCAGAAGTAATTTAGAAGATATTGGACTGTTATAGCTACATGTTCTGGATTGCGATTGGGGTCAGTAGTTCAAAAGGTATTCATATTGGTTATCTATTTCATGAGGCCGTAAAGCTTCAAAATCAATGATTACTATGGCTACAAATTATTTGCCCTCAACCCACTTTTGTTAAAAATGGCACTTTAACTGGAGTCAAAAAGAGCACATGTTTGAAAGTACATCTCACCTGAGCAGATAACTCCAGCATCTTCTTTATGAATGCAGTCGCTCTCACCCCACGGCCCCACCAGACAGTCCCACAAAGTCGAATCATTCACTGAACATTTCAGGTTGTCCAACCAGATAGGCCCCGATCCCGGGCCAAACCAACCAGAAACCGTTGCGTTTAGTGCCTGGCCACACTTCAGCTGGTTACAGACAATATGTGCATCTGTTAAATCCCAGAGATCATCACACACAGTTCCCCAAGTTCCATTGTAGTAAACCTCTATCCTTCCAGCACAGCGACTTCCGCCATCCACCAACCTTATCGGAATATGATCTGCAGAACAGGAATAATTATATTAAATGGTATGCCGTCCAGGAAGCAGCTTCTGCTTGATCCCAATCCATTCATTCCCAACTGATTTTTTCTCTCGAATTAACTTTGTTACAATGATTAGTTTGTTGTCACGTTTCTGTCAAACCATTGTGCCAACTTTTTCTTTATCAATTCGTATGCACACATTGATAATGAAGACTAACTACATAAACTGATGAATAGCAGCCTCCCCAGTGCAGGTGCTACATTGCTATAAGTGATGAAAAGGTATAAAATAATAATATAAAAGTAAGGAGTGCATCTATGGCTTTAAATTTGGAACTGAATTTCATGCGGAGCAGCTTCTTCTGGAATCTACACAATTTAAAATCCGTTTGCTGAATATGGTTGTCACTGGAAAAGTTGCATTATATTATCCTTCTCCACCTGCCCTTCGGAAGCTGGTGATACAATCAATTGGCTTGTTACATTACTTCAGATGGCAATTAATTCAACCATGTTGGAGTAGGACTAGAGGCACGTATAGACCGGACTTGTTAAAGATGGTGGATTTTCTTTCCTAAAGGGCACTAGTGAACGAACGGGGTTTTATGACAACGCAGCAACTTCCTGGTTGTGTTTAATGATGTTAGTCTGTTATTTCCACATTTTTATTTTAAACTGATATTGTGTGAGATCAAAGAGACCTATTAAGACTGAAGTCAACGGGAATCAGGTGGAAAACATTCCACTGGCTGGAGTCACACATAGCAACAATGAAAATTGTTGCGTTTGTTGGAGGTCAATCATCACAGCCACAAGACATCACTGCAGGAGTTCGCCAGGGCAGTGTCCCAGGCACAGCCATTACAGCTACGTCATCAATGACCTTCCCTCCATCATATAGTCACAAGTGGGGATCTTTGCTGATGATTGCACAATGTTCAGTTCCATTTGCAACTATTTAGATAACAAAGCAGTCCATTTCTGCATGCATCAAGACGCGGCCGACATTCAGGCTTGGGCTGATAAGTGGCAAGTTACATTCACGTTACACAAGTTCTAAGCAATGACTATCTTCAACAAGTGAGAATCGACCATTGCCCCATGACATTCAATGGCATTACCATCGCCGAAACCCCCCGATAAAAATGCTGGGGGTCACCATTGACCAGAAACATAACTGGACCAGCCACATAAATACGGCCACAACAAGGGCAGGTCAGCGGCTGGATATTCTGTCGTGATTTTCTCACCTCCTGACTCCCAAAGCCTTTTCTGCCACCGACAAAGCACACATCAGCAGCGTGATGGTTTACTCGCCACTTCCATGAATGGGCAGCCCCAACAAAACTCAAGAAGCTCGACACAATCCAGGACAAAGCAGCTGCTTGATTGACAGCCAATCCACCACCTTAATCAGTCACTCCCTCCACCACGGTGTTTCCAGAGTGTACCATCTGTAAGATGCACTGCGGCAACTCACCAAGGCTTCTTTAGCAGCACCTCCCAAACCCACGACCGCTACCATCTGAAAGGACAAGGGCAGCAGGCACATGGGAACACCATCACCTGCAGCTTTTTCTCAAAGTCACACTCCATCCTGACTTGGAAATATATTGCAATTAATTCATTGTCGCTAGGTCAGCATCCTGGAACTCCCTCCCTACCAGCAATCTGGGAATACCTGCCCCATGTGGACTACAGCAGTTCAAGAAGGCATCTCACCACCATCTCAGGGGCAATTAGGGATGGGCAATAGATGCTCACTTTGTCAGTGACACCCAATACGGTGGAGGAGGATTTCCTGGAGTGCATAAGGGATGGTTTTCTAGACCAATATGTCGAGGAACCAACTAGGGGAGAGGCCATCTTAGACTGGGTGTTGTGTAATGAGAGAGGATTAATTAGCAATCTCGTTGTGCGAGGCCCCTTGGGGAAGAGTGACCATAATATGGTGGAATTTTGCATTAGGATGGAGAATGAAACAGTTAATTCAGAGACCATGGTCCAGAACTTAAAGAAGGGTAACTTTGAAGGTATGAGGCGTGAATTGGCTAGGATTGATTGGCGAATGATACTTGAGGGGTTGACTGTGGATGGGCAATGGCAGACATTTAGAGACCGCATGGATAAACTACAACAATTGTACATTCCTGTCTGGCATAAAAATAGAAAAGCGTAGGTGGTTCAACCGTGGCTATCAAGGGAAATCAGGGATAGTATTAAAGCCAAGGAAGTGGCATACAAATTGGCCAGAAATAGCTGCGAACCCGGGGACTGGGAGAAATTTAGAACTCAGCAGAGGAGGACAAAGGGTTTGATTAGGGCAGGGAAAATGGAGTACGAGAAGAAGCTTGCAGGGAACATTAAGATGGATTGCAAAAGTTTCTATAGGTATGTAAAGAGAAAAAGGTTAGTAAAGACAAATGTAGGTCCCCTGCAGTCAGAATCAGGGGAAGTCATAACGGGGAACAAAGAAATGGCGGACCAATTGAACAAGTACTTTGGTTCGGTATTCACTAAGGAGGACACTAACAACATTCCGGATATAAGAAGGGTCAGAGGATCTAGTAAGGAGGAGGAACTGAAGGAAATCCTTATTAGTCGGGAAATTGTGTTGGGGAAATTGATGGGATTGAAGGCCGATAAATCCCCAGGGCCTGATGGACTGCATCCGAGAGTACTTAAGGAGGTGGCCTTGGAAATAGCAGATGCATTGACAGTCATTTTCCAACATTCCATTGACTCTGGATCAGTTCCTATCGAGTGGAGGGTAGCCAATGTAACCCCACTTTTTAAAAAAGAGGGAGAGAGAAAACAGGTAATTATAGACCGGTCAGCCTGACATCGGTAGTGGGTAAGATGATGGAATCAATTATTAAGGATTTCATAGCAGCGCATTTGGAAAGAGGTGACATGATAGGTACAAGTTAGCATGGATTTGTGAACGGGAAATCATGCTTGACAAATCTTCTGGAATTTTTTGAGGATGGTTCCAGTAAAGTGGACAAGGGAGAACTATTTGATGTGGTATATTTGGACTTTCAAAAGGCTTTCGACAAGGTTCCACACAAGATATTAATGTGCAATGTTAAAGCACATGGGATTGGGGGTAGTGTGCTGACATGGATTGAGAAATGGTTGTCAGACAGGAAGCAAAGAGTAGGAGTAAATGGGTACTTTTCAGAATGGCAGGCGGTGAGTAGTGGGGTACCGCAAGGTTCTGTGCTGGGGCCCCAGCTGTTTACACTGTATATTAATGATTTAGACGAGGGGATTAAATGTACTATCTCCAAATTTGCGGATGACACTAAGTTAGGTGGCAGTGTGAGCTGCGAGGAGGATGCCATGAGGCTGCAGAGCGACTTGGATAGGTTAGGTGAGTGGGCAAATGCATGGCAGATGAAGTATAATGTGGATAAATGTGAGGTTCTCCACTTTGGTGGTAAAAACAGAGAGACAGACTATTATCTGAATGGTGACAGATTAGGAAAAGGGGAGGTGCAACGAGACCTGGGTGTCATGGTACATCAATCATTGAAGGTTGGCATGCAGGTACAGCAGGCGGTTAAGAAAGCAAATGGCATGTTGGCCTTCATAGCGAGGGGATTTGAGTACAGGGGTAGGGAAGTGTTGCTACAGTTGTACAGGGCCTTGGTGAGGCCACACCTGGAGTATTGTGTACAGTTTTGGTCTCCTAACCTGAGGAAGGACATTCTTGTTATTGAGCGAGTGCAGCGAAGGTTCACCAGACTGATTCCCGGGATGGCGGGACTGACCTATCAAGAAAGACTAAATCAACTGGGCTTGTATTCACTGGAGTTCAGAAGAATGAGAGGGGACCTTATAAAAACGTTTAAAATTCTGATGGGTTTAGACCGGTTAGATGCAGGAAGAATGTTCCCAATGTTGGGTTAGTCCAGAACCAGGGGCCACAGTCTAAGGATAAGGGATAAGCCATTTAGGACCGAGATGAGGAGAAACTTCTTCACCCAGAGAGTGGTGAACCTGTGGAATTCTCTACCACAGAATGTTGTTGAGGCCAATTCACTAAATATATTCAAAAAGGAGTTAGATGTAGTCCTTTCTACTAGGGGGATCAAGGGGTATGGCAAGAAAGCAGGAATGGGGTACTGAAGTTGCATATTCAGCCATGAACTCATTGAATGGCGGTGCAGGCTAGAAGGGCCGAATGGCCTACTCCTGAACCTATTTTCTATGTTTCTATGTTCCATGAGCGAATAATAACAATTCTCAAACTGCCAGAGTAAGATTTGAACTAATCTTCTATGGATTACTAGCCCAGTAACAAGATACAAATGTGCCAAATACGCCGTGTCTCTCTGACTACAGTGCCACAGGAGATCAGCAATCTCTATCTGTGCACACTTATTTCAATTTACACGGAGCTCTCTGTCTCTATATAAACTTGTGAAACTGAAATTTCAGCCTCACACCAGAGATGACGCTGTCGAGTTCTGGTCTCATTTCTTTGATTGCTCAGTTTATACTGCAGAGAACATTCTCTGGTTCAATCAACTCATATTCTTTGCTTCCTAAAATTACCCAAAAATTTACTTCTTAACTATAAACAAAAATGTACAGTCAAGGTATTATGAAAGAAATAAAGATATAAATTATTACATTAAAATGGGGATCGAATGCCCAGATTCATCGACAATGCACCATCTAAACTTACTTTAGTTGAAAACTGCACTCGAGATTCAATTCCCGCAGGGGAGATTGAAAAGATTATATTAACAGTCTGGTGTACAGTTAGGGCTTCGTGTAAGTGTCACACACAACTTCTTTTGAATGCTATGCCTTCATACATTCCTCATCACACTTTTCCCACTTGCTGTTTGCAAATTGCTGTGAGAAAGATCATGGGAATTTCAGGGTATATGATTTAAACATGATATTATAAATATATATTTTTATTTAGATAAGTATATAAGTTCTTACCAGAGCAAACCACACCCACGTTATCAGCGACAGAAAACTGGTTTTCTTGTGTAAAACTACAGTTCCACACGTACGGTTCACTTCCATTGCATCTGACATTGCTCATCGACACCCGGCTCGTGCCCAGTCCATAATTCGAGTGGTTATAAACACTTATTGCGGAGCCACAGTTCAGATGTCTGCACACTACATCTGCATCATTGAAATTCCACAGACTGTCAGTCACTCTCCCCTAAACACCGCCGTAATAAACCTCCACTAGGCCGTCACAACCACTCTTTCCATTGGCCAGTCTCAGCTGCCAATGTTTAGCTGTAAGATTAAAATTTGGGAGTCATCCTTCATTCATTTTTTCTCAAGACATATTGTGAACATAAAGTGTACTAGTCCTTATTATTGTGTGGCTTCACTGTGGCTGAGTTAATTTACGAGATAATTTTGGAAATACTCTACAATACACTGCACTATCTGCAATAGAGAGAGCAAAAGACAGGTTAACGTTTCAATGCAAGCCTCGTACACATTTAATCTAGTCAGCAGGGGAAGTCTTTTAAATACTGGCCATAAGAATGAAGTAGGGATATCTTCAGGTTAAGGGTACAGTGCATGTAAATTCCTTTCCAAATTTTTCAACAGCCAACTCAAATATACACCGATTGTGCTTAATAACCTGTAAATGTGGAATAAATTGGATGTAAATAATGTGTTATTTGGCAGAACAATTAAATAAATACTTTGGTTCTGTCTTCACGGAAGAGGACACAAAGAACATCCTAGAAATGCTAGGGAACCAAGGCTCTAGTGAGCAAGAGAAATTAAAGGATATTATTATTAGTAAGAAAATAGTGTTGGAGAAACTAATGGGATTGAAGGTATAAAAGTCCCCACGGCCTGATGATCTGCATCCCAGAATAATAAAATAGGTAGCCATGGAAATAGTAGATGCATTGGTTAACTTCCAAAATTCTATAGATTATGGAACAGTTCCTGCAGATTCGAGGGTGGCAAATGTAACCCCACTATTTAAAAAATGAGGGAGAGAAAAAACAGGGAACTACTGACATCAGTAGTAGGAAAAATGCTGGATTCTATTATAAAGGATGTGATAATGGCACACTTAGGTAATATCAACAGGATTAAACAGTCAACATGGATTTATGAAAGGAAAATCATGTTTGACAAAACTACTGGAGTTTTTTGAGTATGTAACTGATAGAATATATAAGGGAAAACCAGCAGATGTGTTGTATTTGGAGTTTCAGAAGGCCTTTGATAAAGTCCCACTTAAGAGATTAGTGTGCAAAATTAATGCACAAAGGATTGGGGGTAATGTATTGGCATGGATTGAAAATTGGTTAACTGACAGGAAACAGAGAGTTGGAATAAACGGGTCTTTTTTTGTGGTGCTGGGCAGTGACTAGTGGCGTACCACAGAGATCAGTGTTTGGGCCCCAGCTATTCACAATATATATAAATGATTTGGATGAGGGAACCAAATGTAATATTTCCAAGTTTGCTGACGACACAAAACTAGGTGGGATTGTGAGTTGTGAGGAGGATGCAAAAATGCTGCAAGGCGATTTAGATAGGTTGAGTGAGTGGGCAAACACATGGCAGATGTAGTATAACGTGGATAAATGTGAAGTTATCCACTTTGGGAGGAAAAACATGAAGACAAAGTATTATTTAAATGGTGATGTCTTGGGAAGTATCATTGTTAAGAGGGAGATGGATGGCCTTGTACACCAGTCATTGAAAGTTAACATGCAGGTGCAGCAAGCAGTTTGAAGGGAAATGGTATGCTGGCCTTCATTGCAAGAGGATTTGAGTACAGGAGCAAAGATGTCTTACTACAGTTATACAGGGCCTTGGTGAGACCGCACCTGGAGTATTGTGTGCAGTTTTGGTCTCCTTACCTAAGAAAGGATATACTTGACATAGAGGGAGTGCAGCGAATATTCACCAGATTGATTCCTGGGATGACAGGATTGTCGTATGAGGAGAGATTGGGTTGACTAGGCCTTTATTCACTAGAGTTTAGAAGAATGAAAGGGGATCTCATTGAAACGTATAAAACTCTGTTTGGGTTGGATAGACTGGATGTGGGAAGGATATTTCCCCTTGCTGGGAAGTCTAAAACAATTGGTCACAGTCTCAGGATACGGAGTAGAAAATTTAGGACCGAGATGAGGAGATATATTTTCACTCAGAGGGTGGTGAACCTGTGGAATTCTTTACCATAGAAGGCTGCGGAGGCCAATACACTGAATATATTTAAGAGGGAGATAGATAGATTTCTAGAAACAAAATGCATCAAGGGGTATGGGAAAAAACAGGAATATGGTGTTGAGTTAGAGGATCAGCTATGATCACATTGAATGGCAGTGCAGATTCGAAGGGCCGAATTGCCTACTACTGTTCCTATGTTTCTATCCTGGATTACAGCGTTCCCACAGCCAATTAAAATGTTCAGCCTTGTTGATTTAACGGTGCGCAAGGTCATAATTACTGTTTACCAACCGCTCTAGTCCTGAAATTAATTTTATATGTGTGGACTGTCATTTCTTCCATTCCACGATAAAAATTGGTTTGCAGTATGTGAGCATTCTTGATCTCATTGGCTGCTCAACCTGCTTAATGAATTCACGGTTCCTGCATGCCATAGATCCCCGTCAGATGGCACCAGATAAAATGTCACGCCGAAATACGGGACATTCAAGCCACAGAGTCGGCCACATCTTTGTGCGTAGCTTTCTTAAAAGTCAGCTGCGAGCACCATCCCTTTTCCGCTGACCATAAAAGCTGGGTCATAATAATTTTAAGAGGCAACTATTTCTAATTATATTGTATTTCTGGTTTGAAATACTTTAATTCTCTGTCAATGTTTATTCATTCTTTATAGTTATTGTTAATGATCGGTGCATATAATTAATTACCAATGCTAATTATAACCAATTATCATCATTACTGGTTGTTTTTAATGGTTGGCATTCATAAATAATGATTTCTGTTTATTTATCACAGTCGATTATTCTGATAAATAACTGATGCATAAAATTATTGCTATATATTATCATTAGTGTTCTTTACTACTTATTAATACTTATTGTTAATGATTGATATTTATCATTTATTTGAAATATCTTTAAGCAGGTTGTTTGATTAAAATCTCCGCTTTTCCCAATGTTATTCTATTGTACTTCATGTTATAAACTATTTTACGGTATGTATGATTTACCAACATTTAACTTTTTTCGGATTACGGTAATTACCAATCCCGAGCACACATGATCTATACCAATTAGTGCTCGTTGACGAAACATATATTTATTTATCAACAAGTGCCAATCACAACTCTCTGTAGCCATTAGTTACCAACTCTCCACTATATGAATCTTCCCTGACAGGTATTTGGTCAGCACAGGTCAATATACCATTATATACCATGGGAATGCCAATAAATGATCGATTTTATAATCAGGGTGTTCTAATCTAGGGCATACTTGTGTGCCCTGCCTGGTAATAAATTGTCTTTGTTGCTGAACTTAAAAGTTGCATGATTGCAATAAATCAACAGAAATATATATCACCAGGAAATTATGGGCACTTATTATTTGGGACTGAGGTTCACACACCTACTTGGGACTGAAGTGTATACAGCCCTTGGGGTTTATATATGCAAACCTCTTGAGACATTCGCAGTACACACATCTGCTTGGGACTGATATACCCCCATCACTTTAGGAATGATGTACACCCGCCCACTTGGGACTCAGGTGCACACATCCTTTTAGCAAGGGGATGCACAAACCTTCTTGGAAGAGTTAAATTAGATTAATTCTAATTTTTTGCTGCTCAATAAAGACAAATGGAAAAGGTGTAAATAATCCTGCTCCCTGGAACCCCTCAGCTTGCCTGTCTCTCTCTTTTTCCCAAAGTAACCAGAACCTGACATCGCATGTGGTGCAAAATTAATATAAGTAAATAATACGATTTATTAAAACTAATTAATATTTAATAATAAATAAAACACCTACCGGAACAGATTACACCAGCATCATTTCTGTGTGTGCACGGATGGTGCCCCCATGCTGCAACTGGGCAGTCGCTCAAACGCATCTCATTGCCGTTACATTCGTTGATATCCTTCCATATCGGACCAATGCCCTCTCCAAAGTATGCTCCCCCTGGCGTTGATAGCACCGGTCCACAACCGAGCTGATTGCAGACTACAGCCGCATCCTGTAAATCCCAGTAAGTATCACATACCGTGCCCCAGGTGTCACCAAGTAATATCTCCACTCTCCCTGAGCAGGTGTCCCCACCACCAAATAATCGCGGTCCTTTTTGTCCTGTGTATATAAACAGTAAACATTATTTAGTGGATTTATATTCCATTGGAAATTCTTTCTGTTTTAACCAATCAAAAGTACACGGAAGGAAAGAAAAAAAGGCCTGGATTTATATCGCGCCTTTTACGACCACCGGATATCTCAAAGTGCTTTACAGCCAATTTTGAAGTATAGTCACTGTTGTAATGAAGGAAATGCAACAGCACAGCAGCTCCCACGAACAGCAATTGATAATGACCAGATAATCTGTTTTTTTGTTATGTTGATTGAGGGATAAACATTGGCCAGGAAACCGCTGCTCTGTTTCGAAATAATGCCATGTATTATTTTAAGTCCACTTGAGAGAGCAGACAGGGCCTCAGTTTTACGTCTCATCCGACCATGCAGCACTCTTTCATCACTGCACTGGAGTGTTAGCCTAGCTTTATGTGCTCAAGTCCTTGGAGTGGGCTTTAACCCACAACCTTCTGACTCAGAAGCGAGAGTGTTACCCACTAAGACACAACTGACACTGATAGCTGACACAGATAGAACAGTTTAAAATTGAAAAGCTGTATATTTCGGCTTGGATTGAGTGAGAGAACCTGCAATGGGTGACAGTCAGCGTGACCCACACAAACAGGTTCTCAAGTTATCCATGGCATCACTGCAACAATTAACAATCATTGTAGCGCCATAATGTAAGGGAAGGACTGACTGGCGAATGCAGCATTGAGATACAGATATTGAGAGCCAAGGCAAACGATGAGGCCCTTTAGTTGAGGATGACACGAAGATTCTGAAGAATGGAAGAAGTAAACTTGGAAGAAGTGAACAGGAAGCTTTTGGCTTTTATCAGTCTGAATACCGTAGAGCAAAACGGAAGATGAGGCTTGGAGGATTTTGAAAATTTTAACTTCGTGGAAAAGATTGAGTTAAACAGGGGAAATATGCAATTAGAGTTCCTATGGAACGTAGTACAGAAGTGTCGACAAGGAAGGAAGATGCATGTACTGTGAAAAGGGCTGCTCATGCGGTGCTACAGTAAATTTCTTTTTCTGATCCACTTTTTGACAGGTTAGAACAAATTCATCAAAATCGGAGGGTATTTAATGCAGTTTGGGGCTGATACTGAGCTGCAACGATGTTTCCCATATCAATGATAGAGGTTTAGAGATTTCTTTAAAAAGTATTAGAGAAGTTGTACAGAATTCAAGCTGTTTTTGGGCCTGTCTCTATCAGTATCTGAAACCACATGTAAGAATATTGCGCAGATACACGCACTGCTATTTATACACTCAGATACAAAGAGATATTTGTGCCGAAATATGTGTGTGTGAGTGCACACGCACAGAAAAAAATACTCACCAGAACAAATCACACTGACATCATTTCTGTGCGTGCAGTTGTGCTGATTTCTTGGTGTAGTGGCGCAGTCCCAGAGAATGGATTCATTACCCTGACATTCATAGTTATCCTGCCATATAGGACCACTGCCCTCTCCAAAGTGAGCCCCTCCGAGTAATGATATCACGTTTCCACATTTCAGTGATGCGCAGACCACCCGGGCGTCTTGGGAATCCCAGTGCGAATCACACACAGTGCCCCAGGTCGCTCCATACTGTATCTCCAATCTTCCAGAGCATCCATCAGCTCCGCCAACCAGCCTCGGCTCTCTGTGTCCTGTTGAAACAAATGGTAAAACATGTTCAAAAGAACTTGCTTGAAGTAATGACGTTGTTAATTTGAACTACCTGCCTTGTGACTAAACCAGCAGTTCAGGGTTGAAAAGCACAGTTTATCGGCCAGGATTTTGGCATAAAAAATAACTTGAGGTTTTCAGTGCTCACCATTATTGGAGAGTAAATCAGACAGCGACATACAGGTGATGCGCAAGCATAGTTGAACGCGGAAAACACCTTTGCTGTCCCCGTTGCCCTGCTTCACCAGAAGCTTAGTTTTACTGGTGTGTCGTCGAGAGACTCGGCAGTCAAACACGTGGAAAGGCATGAAGTTGGCTTCTTACGAGATGGATACCCACTAAGCACTCCTGAAAAGTTTAGAGCTTGTCCATTCAAGTGTAGCTCAATTTTTAGCTGTGTGATAAAGCTTAATTACTGCCAAACAAACATTACTGTTGGCACTGAAAATTAATTGTTACAGTTGTGAAGTCAAATTTCTTCTGATTTTAATTATTGTTGGAGATTTAAAATTAAAAATACAATTTACTTTTTAAATGTTTCTTTCTATCTCTCTGACTCTTAATAATTGCTCTTTTTCCCCTGAATTAGCTATTCTAACTTACATTTTCTGGTACAGATTCTGCATCTCTCAGTGAGGATTCTTCGATGGTCGGCAAAGGCGAAGTGTGTGAAAAAAAGTGAGGGCACCTTGCAGTCTTGGATTTCTAAACCCAGCAAGTTCCAGTGCAAAGCCCATACCACAGTCTGTGGGCAAGTGTAAGTGTAATGAACGGTGATCGTCATTCCTTTGCCACTGACTGATTTTTTCATAGTTCTTTCAATTAATTTTTGTAATGCAATTTTACATGAACCACAGGATTTAGTCCTGCAATCTCTGAGGTGCGATCTAATTCGATCTTTTTTTAAAATATTTTACCCTTTGAGGTTATTTCTGAAATCCCAGTGAAAAGAATAACATTTAGGGAGTCGTTCAGATATCACCATGATACAGGACTAGATTTTCATCATATCACATCAGACAATACAGATTCAGAGTGTTATGTTCACCATTTGAAACTTAAAGCTGTCTGATGGGATAAAATGGTTGTAATTACTGACGAGTTACTGTAATCGTTTGCACAGAATCATAGAATAAAACAGCACAGGAGGAGGCCATTCGGCCCATCGTGCCTGTGCCGTTTTTTGGTAGAGCTATCGAATTAATCCCACTCCTGTGCTCTTTCCCCTTAGCCCTGTAAATGTTTCCCCTTAAAGTATTTATTCAATTACCCTTTGAATGTTACTAGCGAATCTGCTTGTGCCATCTTTTAAAGCAATGCATTGTAGATCACAACAACTTGCTGTATGAAAAAAAATACTTCCTCATGTCGCCTGTTTCTTTTGTCAATCACTGAAAATCTGTGTCCTCTGGTTACTGACCCTTATGCCACTGGAAACAGTTTATTCTTATTTACTCTATCAAAACTATACGTGATTTTGAACATCTCTAACAAATCTACTCTTAATTTTACCTGCTCCCAAGTAGAACAAGCCCAATCTCATCAAAATCTCGACATAACAGAATCCCTCATCCCTGGTACCATTCTAGTCAATCTCTTCTGCATCCTTTCCAAGGCCTTCCTTGCAGTGCCCAGAATTGAATACAATACACCAGCTGTGGCCTAACCATTATTTTATTAAGATTTAACATACCTTCCTTGCTTTTGTGATAAAGCCAATGATGACACTTGCTTTTTAACAGCCTTCTCAACTTGACCTGCCACCTTCAAAGACTTGTGTACATACACCCCTAGATCTCTCTTGCTGCATTCCCTTTAAAATTGTACCATTTAGTTCATAATGTCTGTCCTCATTCTTCCATCCAAAATATATCACTTCACACTTCTGTGCTTTGAATTTCACTTGCCATGTGTCTGCTCATTTCACCAGTCTGTCTAGATCCTCCTGAAGTCTGTTACAATCCTCTTCATTGTTTACTATATTTCCGAGTTTTCTAACATCTTCAATCTTTGAAGTTATGCACTATTTACCGAAGTCCAGGTCAGTAATATATCAAAAAGAGCAGTGATCCTAATGCCAACCCTTGCGGACCATCACTGCATAATTCCCTTCAGTCTAAAATACAAACATTCACCACTATTCACTGCTTTTATCTTAGGCGCTATCCTATTCGTATTTTCTCTCCTTGTCTCTCTTATTCCCTTGTTTAGATCTCCTCTCTATTTTCTAGATTTAGATTGGTTCTGTCCTGCATTCGGAACCTTGCAAATGTCATTGGTTTCATTTTTCAGTCTAATCTTGACCTCTATATTATTAATTATCCAGGGAGCTCTAACATTGGATGCCCTTTCTGCCACTCTCATGGGAATGTGTCTGCTCTGTACCCATGTCTACTTTCAAGGCATCCCACGACTTTGTTTACCAATTTTTGATTTCAATCCTCCTGTGCCAGATTGCCACTCAACTCACTGAAGTTATCCCTTCTCCAGTTAACTATTTTAATGCTTGATTGTACCTTGTGCTTTTCCATAAATATTCTAAATCTGATGATAATATTGTCACTATTCCCAAAATGCTCTCGCAGTGAAATATGCTCCACTTGCCCCACTTCATTTCGCAGCACTAGATCCAGCACTGCTTCCTGCCTTGTTGTGTTTGGAACACGCTGATGACTAAAGTTATCCTGTACACATTTCAGGATTCCTGTACCTTTTTTACCCTTTACACTATTACTATCTCAGTCTGAAATAGGGTAATAGAAATCTCCCTTCATCATCACTCTGTAGTTCTTGCATTCTTAGAAAGAACTGTTCTAAAAATATATTGGCGCTGATATCCCGGCTTTCCTGGATCCGTACTGAGTGCCTACAGACCCAGGAAGGCACCGCAAAAGCTGGTTTTCAGCGTGCAATATGCATGCGCTGGAAACTGGCTCATCCGATCTGTCAAGCTGGAGATTGACAGATCTCACAATATCGGGAGTGGCGACATTTGTAAGAGCAAAATTGTAGTATTTACCCATATCTTGCCCAGCAAATGTCCTCAAAATTCTTGCGCCTGATAAAAGCAGGCATATAGCCTACTTTTACAGGCATAAGAGTTCAAAAACATATAAAAATATAATTAAATTAATTTTAAAAAACACATTATTTTAACAACCCTGCCCACCACGTTACATTTACTTTAACTACAATTAAAAAACTTTTTAAAACTTCGCAAAAAATAATTTTTCTAAGATATTTATTATCTTTAATTTCAATTAATTTTAATTGAGTGAGGTGTGTTTTTTATTATGTGATTAGTATGTTTGTTTTTTCCCATTAAAAGCAATGAGAACTGGTAGATACAGTGTTCTCATCGCGATTAATGAGAAAGCTGTGGAATACTGCACCTGATTGGCTGAGCAGTCAAATGTGACTGCACCTTCTGCACGGGAACCTGGAAGATGGCAGCGCGCTTCGCAGCACAGCACGAGAAGGCCTCACCAATGGAATCTCATGCTCCTCTTGGACCACAGGTAAATTCTTAGAAGTGTTACAGGTCGGAGGCAATTGCCCACAGGATGCCTCTGACCGGAATTTCAGGGCCAATATCCGAGTTAACCAGAGCATCTATTCCATGCGTCAATTTAATGCTTTGGTACAGGCCTAAACTAATTGACAGGCCATAAATTGTGTAATAACTTAAAAAAAGTGCTTATCTCCTGATAAATAATAAGCCAAAGAACCGCAAGGTTAAAACTATGGTAAAGGTGATGACTCAAAGCAATTTAATTGGTATATATAGAGATAGCACAACCAGTGACTGTTAGAACAGATGTATTAATATACGAACGCAAAATACTGCGGATGCTGAAATCTGAAATAAAAACAGAAAATGCTGGAAATCTCAGCTGGTCAGGCAGCATCTGTGGAGACAAAAACAGGGTTAACGTTTCAGGTCGATGACCCTTCGTCAGACCTGGCGCATGTTCGAAAAGAACAGATTCTTAAGGAGCACTGAAAGGGGGAGGGGAAGGAAGAACAAAAGAGAAAGTCTATGCTGAGGTGGAAAATAGGGGAGATCAGAGAGACAAAAGGAATGATGGGCCGACTTGAAATATAAAGGCAGAAGTTAGAATATCGTTAGTCTAGATAGGATGTGAATGGCAGAATAATGACCAGATGCCATTGGAGAAAGAGACAAAAAAATTGAATAAGATCGGGGGGGGAGGGGGAGAAGGGAGCCAAATATGGCCAGAGGATATGGTCTGAAATTGCTGAACTTGATGTTGAGTCCGGAAGGCGGTAAAATACCTAAATGAAAGATGATGTGCTGTTCCTCAAGCTTACGTGGAGCTTCATTGGAACAGTGTAGGAGAACGAGGATTGAGATGTCGGAATGGGAGTGGAGCGGAGAATTAAAGTGACAGGCGACCAGAAGCTCAAGTTCATGGTTATGTACTGAACGGAGGTGTTCTGCAAAGTGCTCATCCAATGACAAGGGTTTTGACTATTCAAATCAATGTATGTCTCATATATTGGATGTCCGGCCATTATAGGTTGAGGAACTGTATAAAAACCCTATGTTTTTTGTTCAGAGAGAGCGAGTGAGGATTGCTCAGCAACAGGTTAACTGCAGACTCGACACTCTCTTGCAAGCAAATTAAAGACTACTTGAATCTTGAAACCCAGACCTGGTGTTGAGTGTTAATTTTAAATACTCCACTACCGGCCTCCCCAATGTAGAGGTTGATCACATCGTGATCAGCGAATACAGTATACTAAATTGAAAGAAGTAAATCGCTGTTTTAGCTGGAAGGAATATCTGGGGCTCTGGATAATGAGAAGGGAGGAGGTTAAAATATTAATATACCAACGCATTCTCCAAACTCTATTCTCTGGTTTGGGCACCAATACCCTATCTATATCTTCGCAATGCTGTTCATAAAATCACTAAACTAAATTGTTGCTATGAGCAAGATAATTTTTACTCCAAAACCATCAGTCTTCATCATTAATGGCAATATTGTTCTAACATTGCCAACCGCACATCGCGTGTGTGGGCTTTGCTCACTAACATTGCATCCAAGCACCTCAACAATCAGCTACATGTAAAGCACTTTATGTCGCTTTTAGATCCTGCATTTATAACCAAACTAGTACTGGACTCTAGTCCTTCTCAACATTTCTAGGAGTCAAATTTATGATTCGGACGCATCAAAAATTGAAAATCATTTCTCACAAGCGGTAATTATAAAACTCGGATGCTCATCAAATTTTACGCCAAATTTTTAGAAATATTTTTGCACTATGACTTTACTGCTTTCTTTTTTCGGGCAGAGAATATCTGTCGCCATTGCAACCACCATTATTTGTATTCCTGAGTAAATAACAGCAAGTTGCAGAACGCAGTACTTATTTTGGTTATGTTGAACAATAGAACTGAACAGGAAATTGGGCCCATCCCGTCTATGAAAGAGCAACAAAATTAGTCCCACACCCTGTACTTTCACCATAGCCCTGCAATTTTCCCCTTTGCTTATGTATCCAATTTCCTTTTAAAATCTCCTATTGACTCTGCTTCCATCCCCTTTGTGGCAATGCATTGCAGATTTAAACAACTCGCTGTGTAAACAATAAATCTCCTCATCTCCCCTTTGCTCTTTTGTCAATTACTTTAAATCTGTGCCTTGTTTTTACTGACCCGCCTGCAAGTAGAGACAGTTTCTCCGTATCTAGCCCTTCATGATTTTCAACATCACTATTAAATCTCCCCCAACAATGTCCGTTCTAAACAGTACAATCACAGCTTTTAGAGTCTCTCCACAAAACCACAATAATAAATGCATAGTTTATAAATATATAAAATACTAACCGTCCCCACATTCTGCCTTGGAAGCTGTCAGCCTTCAAAGTGAATTCAGTGTTTTAAAACGGCATTCCTTCCCCATTTTTGTGCTATGGGATGGAGTGACGTTACCTTCAGGCATTGTATAAGATATTAAAGACAAATAAATTACCTGAACAAATGACACCAGCAGTTTCCTCTTCCCTAGAGCAGTTATTGTGAGCCAACGGTTTCAGTTGACATTTCCAGGTGTCGTCCTCGGTGCCTTTGCAGTTAATTTCAGCGTTAAGCACAGGCCAGTCTCCAACTCCAAACTGGGAATTCCCTGATGCAGACACAGCTTCGCCACATCCCAGGTGTTTACACATGACGCGAGCCTCATTCATATCCCACATTCGACCGCAGGCAGTGCGCCATTCCCGATCGAGGCTAGCACCCTCAACTCTCCCAGCACATGGGCTACCTCCACCATTCAGCAGCACTACTCCCTCAGCTGATATGAAAAAATGGAGTTTGGATTAGTCACCTTAAATATATTTAACCGATTTAAACAAGACACACATGCTTCGGGTTGGAAGTTGTCTGAACAATAGATCACATATGAATCCTGCTGCAAAAGCACCAAATTTAAACAGATCACATACACAGTACAAGCAATTAGCTCTACAAACATAGCACAGAGAGCTCAGGCAGTGTTAAACATAAATATTGTATATACAGCCCAGGACATACAGCACACAAGCAATACAAAATAAATTTTGGAAGTAAGGAGATTGAAATAAAGTACGCCTTCAATGATACGATTTGAATTGTAGTGGAAGAGCACAGGGGCAGCACACATACACAAGGTCACAGGCAAAACCCTTAGCTTTCTATGTAGTGTGTAGAATATCAAACCAACAGAGCCTTGGTTAAGCTGTATTTGAGTATTGTGTATGGACACAGGTGAAACATTTCTGAAATCCATATTCGACATTCAATAAGACTTATAATTCTGGAATTTTAGGACATTTATTATGTTAACGCTGGTGATATGAAGAGGGTGATTAGACTTAGTGGCTAATGTACACCGGGGCTGGTTTGCTGTCAGAGTAGTGCATGCACAGCACATTCTAAGATTGTAGAACAGAAGCCCGATCTCTGCTGGCATGATAGCGAGTCCCATCATTTATACCCAAGGTTATTACTGAAATAGTATTGGAATTTTGCAGTCTGCAGGATACCATGTTAAATTCCTTCTCGAAGGAACAATTCTTGTGTGCTTTTATAACATTATGTGTTCACTAGATCTGAAACACAATCTATCTAAATATTACATCAAATATCTTAATGAGGAGGAGCACTTTGTGTCCATCAACCTTACTGCCTATGTTTATACTTTTGACAACTTTTCCTATTTGCAATTCAATGGTTCCCATCTTTAATCTATTTCTGTATCTGTCGTATCATTGTCACAACATTGCCAAGGCTTCTCCAGCAGCACTGGTTAAACCTATTATCCCCATCACCTGAGGTCAAGGGCAGCAGGTACACCATCAGACGTAATATGCCGTCCAATTCACATATCATTCGACTTGAACATATATTGACTTTCCTTAACTATTGCCAGATCAAAATCCAGGATTTCCTTATGCAACTTTGGGCTTAGCAGCATCACATGGTCTTCAGCATTTGAAGCAAAAAGTCCATCACCATTTTCACAAGGGCAACCAGTGATTGGGCAATAAATTGGGCCTTGGCAGCGACATCCATCGCCCAAGTATGAGTTTAGAAACATAGAAACATAGAAACATAGAAAATAGGTGCAGGAGTAGGCCATTCAGCCCTTCTAGCATGCACCGCCATTCAATGAGTTCATGGCTGAACATGAAACTTCAGTACCCCCTTCCTGCTTTCTCGCCATAACCCTTGATCCCCCGAATAGTAAGGACTTCATCTAACTCCCTTTTGAATATATTTAGTGAATTGGCCTCAACTACTTTCTGTGGTAGAGAATTCCACAGGTTCACCACTCTCTGGGTGAAGAAGTTTCTCCTCATCTCGGTCCTAAATGGCTTACCCCTTATCCTCAGACTGTGACCCCTGGTTCTGGACTTCCCCAACATTGGGAACATTCTTTCTGCATCTAACCTGTCTAAACCCGTCAGAATTTTAAACGTTTCTATGAGATCCCCTCTCATTCTTCTGAACTCCAGTGAATACAAGCCCAGTTGATCCAATCTTTCTTGATAGGTCAGTCCCGCCATCCCGGGAATCAGTCTGGTGAACCTTCGCTGCACTCCCTCAATAGCAAGAATGTCCTTCCTCAAGTTAGGAGACCAAAACTGTACACAATACTCCAGGTGTGGCCTCACCAAGGCCCTGTACAACTGTAGCAACACCTCCCTGCCCCTGTATTCAAATCCCCTCGCTATGAAGGCCAACATGCCATTTGCTTTCTTAACCGCCTGCTGTACCTGCATGCCAACCTTCAATGACTGATGTACCATGACACCCAGGTCTCGTTGCACCTTCCCTTTTCCTAATCTGTCACCATTCAGATAATAGTCTGTCTCTCTGTTTTTACCACCAAAGTGGATAACCTCACATTTATCCACATTATACTTCATCTGCCATGCATTTGCCCACTCACCTAACCTATCCAAGTCACTCTGCAGCCTAATAGCATCCTCCTCGCAGCTCACACTGCCACCCAACTTAGTATCATCTGCAAATTTGGAGATACTGCATTTAATTCCCTCGTCTAAATCATTAATGTACAATGTAAACAGCTGGGGCCCCAGCACAGAACCTTGCGGCACTCCACTAGTCACTGCCTGCCATTCTGAAAAGTACCCGTTTACTCCTACTCTTTGCTTCCTGTCTGACAACCAGTTCTCAATCCACATCAGCACACTATCCCCAATCCCATGTGCTTTAACTTTGCACATTAATCTCTTGTGTGGGACCTTGTCGAAAGCCTTCTGAAAGTCCAAATATACCACATCAACTGGTTCTCCTTTGTCCACTTTACTGGAAACATCCTCAAAAAATTCCAGAAGATTTGTCAAGCATGATTTCCCTTTCACAAATCCATGCTGACTTGGACCTATCATGTTACCATTTTCCAGATGCACTGCTATGACATCCTTAATAATTGATTCCATCATTTTACCCACTACTGAGGTCAGGCTGACCGGTCTATAATTCCCTGTTTTCTCTCTCCCTCCTTTTTTAAAAATATCATTGTCTCTGGCCAATAGGTGGTGCTGTATTAGCGTTTCTCAACATATCATTGTAAATGCTTCTAAGATATTAAAAACTGTGTGCCATTTATTGTCTATTCAACTGAGTGTTCTAATGTTCAAATTAAGACTTAATAAAAAGATTGGGCTGAATTTGGTTGGAGGCTTCCCACGAGTGAATGCCTCCGAACAGCAACAAAAGCAGGAACCGACCTGATGGTCTTGTACCTACGAAGACTCGCGCTCATGGGCCTGCATATATAATCCTGGTAAACTTTATATATTTAAAAAGCAGAAACGCTTCGTTCGTGTGTGAGAGGGGGAGATAAAATATAGTTCTGGATTCTTATCTGTTGCGTGTTTCATAAACTACAGAAATATTATTAAGCTGGGGAGAAAGGAAGCCAATGCATTAATAGCCTAAATGCAAGGGATTGCCTCAGTTTGCAGACAGAATTTAGGTAGGCACAGATAGACGTCTTCAGCAACCAGTTAAATTAATGGAATGAAAATCCAACAGGCTCTCTTATGGACCTGCAATCCTCAATAACCAATTGTTCTCTGTGGTAGAGCTAGTTTTAGTCGATGCCGCAGGAGTAAAGACAAAAATAGTCCTCATAATTCCTCCCCTCGCCATAATTTATGCTATTATTTAAGAAAAGATCATTTTGAAGCAAATGGAAAATGTCCAGTTATATTCCATGTTACGTTCAATGATCGAAAATGTAGCCATTCTAATTACTAACACGTGTGTGTGCGTGTGAAAGAGAGTACAACTATCATCTTCCCTGGGGGTGTAAAATGGAATGCACTGAATTGGTCACTCATTAGACACCCTGACCAGGTTCCATTCCATTGATGTCAATGAGTTGAATTTTAAAACTAAACAGTGAAACTCTAATTGGTTTTAATGAAAAGGAGTTCAGGCAGCGTGTGTCGGGGAAGCCAATCTATTACCATACTTTCTCACCACTGCGAAGTTAAAAATTCTATCCAGAAAGAGCATAAGTCGGGGAAGGAAAGACAGAGTTAGTGTTACTTTCCTCCTAATTTCTGACTTTATGAAATAGATTTTGAAAGCAGACCTGGAGCTTCTAATTATGACTTGATTATTAGTGGTATTTTGCAAATAATTAGAAAACAAATATTATTGAATTCTTAACAGCTGTTAAACTCATTGAGGGCACACGGGGAGGAGTCACAAAGCAAATTAACGAACAAAAGAAAGATTCTAATTTGAATTTATTAAAACAAATAAAAGAAAGAAGTTGAATATTGAGAACACTCAGAAAAAATCTGATTATCAGTTATGTTGATGGTAATGAGAATATTCCGTATTTTTAAAAGGGCGGATTCAGAAAGGTGTGAACAGAGAGAGAGACAGATTCAGACATAGCGACACACAGCCAGGAACCAAATCACAGAAAGAAAAATGCAATGTTAAAAGCAATCTGCTAAAAAAAAAGTTACAATCAAGTATAGCCATACAAGGAGTCCCCAAACAATGTGCAATCAGCTGCAAATTTGGTGGTTTACTCGCCAAACTGAATCTTTGAAATTCTCTATCCCAAAGGGCTGTGGATGCTCAAGGTTGGGATAGATATATTTTGGGACCCTAGGGGAATCAAGGGACATGGAGATCGGGCGGGAAAGTGAAATGGAGGTAGAAGATTAGCCAAGATCTTATTGAATGGAGGAGCATGCATGAGGGTCCATATGTCCTACTCACGCTCCAAATTCTTATATTCTTATGTTCTATCACCCATTACTCGCCAAATTGAAAAATAGTTAAAATTGCCTCTCACCCTCCCTCCCTCCTAGGATGTACATGTCCTCTGCTGGATGCCTGCCCGTGACTCACAACTCTTTGAGGAGACAAATGCCCGTGACTCACAACTGAGATTGAGAACTCAGCCTGTGGCTATGATTGTGAATGCATTGCATGTTCCTGGATAATTTTTAGTTCAAACGATTCAAACAAGCCAAATAAAATATTGAACATTAATTTGCAATAACACAATACCTTTACACGAGACGCCAACAATCTCCCCAGTTTCGCATTTATGTTGGCCCAATGAGCTAGACGGACACTCCGACAGTGACGACTCTGAACCCGTGCACTGAACCTTATCCAATAGCACAGGTCCCGTATCTCGTGAGATGGGATGGAAGACTGATGTGTGAAAAGATTTGCAGCCAATCTGCCTGCAGACGACTTCTCCATTAGCTGAATTCCACAAACTGCTACAGATAAAGCCCCACTGGCCTTGGTAATAAACCTTCAATTTCCCCACACAAGGCTCTTCAGAGTCCATCAATCTCAAGTCTCTGAACCCTGTTAAAATTAAGGAAGAGAAACACTAATTATGCAGTTTTACCGAACTGAACTGAAATAATCATCTTAGAATCATTACCAACCACTTTACAACATGATACTAAATGGCATTGGTTAAACAGGAATATAAAGTTTGTTGGTGCACTAACATGTCACTTTGTTCTACGTTTTGCAGTTTTATGTTTTGATATAATTTTTCACCATCTCCAACCTCTGGCAATAGCATAAATTATAACATTATACCGTTTGCTTTGTGTCACAGACGGAATTACTTAAATACAAATATGTTACACGTTTCATTTACCTATTTCATCTCGTCTTATATCTGATTTGTTTTTAATCCTTCGTTAATCCTTACGAGTGTATCAGTGACAACTGCGATGATCGGAGATGTACAACACACATGGCCTTGCAAGTGCCGTTCACATACAAAAATATTTATTTGTTTAAAGTTCGATATCTAGCTATATTGAATGGGCCGACTTCCATGTATTATGCACTCCAACTGCGGGAGATTTGGGGGCACAGCACTGAGGAATGCCGATCTATAACGCCAGGCCTACAACGCCGGTCCGGAGCAGCATATCTATGTTGGTGTGCATTTGCACTTAATTCCCTCTAGTGCTGTGCAGAATGCGCTTTGCAATGCCCGAAAAGAACATTGACGTACCGAATTAATTACAAATGTAATTATACCCT
This sequence comes from Pristiophorus japonicus, assembly GCF_044704955.1. NCBI lineage: Eukaryota > Metazoa > Chordata > Chondrichthyes > Pristiophoridae > Pristiophorus > Pristiophorus japonicus. The sequence continues at coordinate 249,244,211 of NC_091982.1, forward strand.
TGTACCACGTTTCCTTTGCCAAGGGCCAAGTGAAGGTTGCCCCAAAATAGTAGGCACTGGGGTTCCATTTCATCGGTAGTCGTTTGAAAGGAAGGTCAGAAAGCAGTGAAAAGCTTTCTTTAGGATGTTTGGGGTCATTGCTCAAAGTAACTTGTTCAGGAAACTGCGCAACGCGGGTTGCATTGATTTATGGGTAATGTTTGAAATACATCTCTCAGCAGAATCGGGACCACCTTGGGACGCCAGTGGACGTGGCTCATTAGCAAGAAGATGGAACGGTTTACACAGATACATTTCAAGATGCCAGCGAGCATTGGCTTTGCAGTCCTTAATGTCCAGGGGTGTAGTGCGAGAGCTGTGTGACCCACTGTGCCACATACCAGGGCAGACTCAGCGCTGTCATTGCCAGTGAGGTTCCCCAACAGTCTATTGTTTTCACCTTTCTGGGGACTGCGTGGGTGTAAGGATATTTCATTTATCAGTGTTAGCAGTATATTGCTGCATTAAACAACATATTGATACCTGCTTAGAAGAGCCAACAATTATACCAAGCTCACCTGGAATCCAGGGAGCAACAGGCTCGAGCACTCTGCTTCACTGAATGGCAGGAATACCAAAAGTTCAGGGGGCGATACATGCTGCGGACATTGCTTTCCTGCACCAACCAAAGTGAGTTCCTGCTACAGATCCTGGGAACATTGAAGAGGGGTGGGAGGAGGTGCTCGGGAGGTCGAAGAAGTACAAGAGCGAACCTGTATGTTCACAACAGGAATTCTGTGGCGTATTTCTTCTGAGCAAGTTGTTTAAGAAGTCAATACAATGGATTTAGTATCATATCTTATAAAATATTTCATGATATATTTATTTCCAAATTTAGCAAATCTTTACCTGTTCCATTCACTGCTTTAACAGAAGCACTTTGACTGGGTGGTTGCACAGAGGATCGAATTGCTGAGTCTGAAATGCAAAATGTGGGAGATACATAGAAACATAGAAACATAGAAAATAGAAACATAGAAAATAGGTGCAGGAGTAGGCCATTCGGCCCTTCTAGCCTGCACCGCCATTCAATGAGTTCATGGCTGAACATGAAACTTCAGTATCCCATTCCTGCTTTCTCGTCATACCCCTTGATCCCCCTAGTAGTAAGGACCTCATCTAACTCCTTTTTGAATATATTTAGTGAATTGGCCTCAACAACTTTCTGTGGTAGAGAATTCCACAGGTTCACCACTCTCTGGGTGAAGAAGTTCCTCCGCATCTCGGTCCTAAATGGCTTACCCCTTATCCTTAGACTGTGATCTCTGGTTCTGGACTTCCCCAACATTGGGAACATTCTTCCTGCATCTAACCTGTCTAACCCCGTCAGAATTTTAAATGTTTCTATGAGGTCCCCTTTCTGAAAATTTCTGAAAATCTGCAACCAAGGGAATGACATTCCATACATGGCAATGGTTAGGCAGGTGGCGAAATGCTGCTTTCGCGAAGCTAACGAAGCAATGGCGCAACTTCCATAGCAACTTTCCGATATTCGCATTTAACGGTGCATCAGCTCCTCACTTGAAGTTGCTGTACCACTTATACATAAATCATAGCGATCGCCATTAGCCTGAGCATTATTTTGAAAGCAAGTTCTGGCCCAGTGTAAATGAATGAAAATGGTGGTTAAAGTCTTTTCAGAGGTTTGCGCCGGTCTTAAAGCAGAGTTGCAGCGTGTGAGGATTGGGAGCACACAGAATTGCAGCGCCATAGTAAATAAGGACGAACCCAGCATATCCCCCACTGAACACCACTCGTTGCACCAGACCAAGTCAGAGAAATAAAAAACAATCACCCTGTTAACTTCAGTGACATTTCCTGCTAATTTATTTCATAGATTTCATTGAGTGAATTAATTCTATCTGAATTACCTCCTTGCTCATTTTTAATCTTTTTCCCTAGTTTTCCATTTCACCATGATGGATGAAATGGCGGGTGTGAATTTGTTTTAAAAATTTTAATAAAATCACCTCAAATCCAAGAAAAGTTTCCAAAGGAAACAAAGCAACATTCCCTCGAGTAGATTTTCGTGCGATAGTGTAAAACAGGTGCTTTCGAGAAGGCTGCCCATTTTATATCTTTCCTAATTTTTACTTCTATTCACTTCAAATTTTCACCTGTAATCCTTCTTCATAGATTAGATTGCTGATATCCAGCCTCTTCTTTCCCCCCTCCATACCTTATTAAAGGGCAATAATATGCTCCCTGTGATGACATCACCAGAGCTGTACATAATACTCCAGGTGCGATTTACCGAGAGCCTTAAAACTGTAAGAATAAAACTGCTTTGGTTTCACACTCTATGGGATTCAATTCAGCGAGGCGCCCGATTTTCTTTTAATTCAAGACAAACAGGAGGGCGGAAAGCGAGTGATCGTGAATCAACATCCCTTCTGATTGTCGTATCCATCCATATCAATGGTAAATGAAAACTGGACAGTTACAAAACGGTAGGAATAATCCTTATCACCCCTATTTTGCCCACCGATAAACATAAACATAAGAACATAAGAATTAGAAACAGAATTCGGCCCCTCGAGGCGGTTCAATAAGATTGTGGCTGATCATTTACCTCAAATCCACTTTCCTGCACTATGCCCATATGTCTTGACTCCATTAATATCCAACAATCTGTCGATATCTGTCTTGAACATAATCAATGTCAGAAGCTCCACAGCCCTCTTGGTAGAGAATTCTGATTCCCCACCCTCTGAGTGAACAAGTTTTTCCTCATCTCAGTCCTAAATGGCCAAGCCCTTATTGTGAGACTGTGACCCCTGTTTCTAGACTCCTCAGTCACAGTAAACATCTTCCCTGCATTTATTCTGTCAAGCCCTGTAATAAATGCGTATGTTTCAATGAGATCATCTCTCATTCTTCTAAACTCTAGAGAATATAGGCCTAGTCTACTCAATCTCCCTTCATAGGACAAAGCCCCCATCCCAGGAATCAGCCTAGTGAACCTTTGTTGCACTCCCTCCATGTAGCATTCCCTAGGTAAGGAGAACAAAACTGCACATAATATTCCAGGTGCGGTCTCACCAGGGCCCTATATAATTGCAGTAAGACGTCTTTACTCTTATACTCAAATCCTTTTGTAATAATGGTCAGCATTCCATTTGATTTCTTAATTCCTTGCTGTGACAGCATGTTAACTTTCAGTGATTCATGTACAAGGACACCCAGGTCCCGCTGAACACCAACATTTCCCAGTATCTCACTATTTAAAAAATACTCTGCTTTTCTATTTTTTCTACAGAAGTGGATAACCTCACAATTATCCAAATTATAATCCATTTACCATGTTCTTGCCAACTCACTTAGCCCGTCCATGGGCTAGAACCTCCACTTTTGGGCTTATCGCCCAAAAATGGGCGTTATTTCTAGCGTGGTTTGAAAAAAAGGTTTTTTAGATCGCAGGCTTCTTGCCCATTCTCAAAACACCTAGTTTACATTTTTGGAAATGGGTGTTACTGCGAGCGATATCAAATGGGTGGTAGCATTATATTTTTGACCTTCTGCCATAACGTGTGGCCATCCTTTGCAACGGCATGGCAACGCTCGATTCCCGCAATTCAGGAAGTCAAGGGTGGCCATGACATGTGCAGAAGAGGAGACAGAGAGAGAGGGAGCTCAGAGGGACTGAAGGCGTGGCTGGGTGTGGTGTGGCTGCTTTGGAAGGAAGGAGCAGATTTTTGAGCTTCACAGCAAGTAGGCAAACAAAGATTAGCTGTTACCAGCGACATATTTAACCGAATATGCCCTATAATGGAGGGAGAGGAAGAGGCATCACAGCACGCTGTGGAGACTGACGCTGAAAAGAGCAGTGAGGTGGGAGAGGAGCACATTGGAGGCTGCAAAAGAGCCAGGAGGATCTCAGATGAGGCAAATGCCTCCCTCTTGCAGGAGGTCGAGTCATGCTGGGGTGATTTGACACAGGTATGGGAAGCACACCCCAAAGCCTTCCAGAGGATATAGACCGAGCTGGCAGAGGTGGTCTCGTCAGTGACCAATGAGGTGCATGAGAGCAACCAGTGCAACAAATGATGGAACGACTTTATGGGATCCGCAAGAGTAAGTATTAGATTGACTTACTTGTTCCTATGCATTTATATAATTTGATTTGTAACAGTCATGTGTGACTATCAGAGGATGTGAGGTCTTGCACTTTTACCGGGAATGTTTTACTCAAAGCCTGAGGTCACGTGTACGTCTTTAGGTAAAGAATGATAATATAATAATCATAATAATCATGATTGCATTTGTCGGTTATGTGTTGTATCAGTGTCTGTGACATTACCTAGCAATAATATCACGCAATGATCTTATGCCATGTCGTCCTGTCACATGTTATAGAAGAAGCTATTGACGATGAGGTCCATGCAGAGGCGAATGGGTGGGGGGCCTCCAGTCCCCAGTGATATCACTGAGATGGAAGAGCGAGTGGTCGCACTCGTGGGGAAGCACCCCCGGACCGCCACAGATGCATCTGCAGACCCTGACATGATGCCACGTGAGTAAAGCTTACACCATTGCGTGATGTAAAGTCAATAGATGGCACACCTACTCATACCTGAACAATCATATATGTTAGATGATTTCTTAAAGTGTCATGGAAATAATGCTGGCCTAATGAAAATCATTGCAATGTACAATATCTTGGTGCTGAAATGTGATGTCCGCGATGATTTTGAGATTGGTGGTGCTTTTGTCGTGCATATGCTGTGTGTAGCGCTGGACTCACCTTGTCACCCTAGCATCCCCTTCTCCTCTAATAACCTCATTCGTGTTTTGTAGCTCAGCCAGCAGCACGGCCCCAGGCAAGACTGCAGAGGCCAGAAGGTGGGGGCACGGGGCATGAGTCAGCAGACGATCCTACTACATCTGGTGCTGAGGAGCTCCGATTGTCACCTGTCAATCCGTTGGGTCCATTCTTGATGGATGAGAGAGCGGATTTTGAAGAACCTGCATCGCCATGCTTTAGAAGCCATTCCACCCCAAGGCCATCTAGTGGTCCTCCAGTCGTTCCCGCCTCCACTCTGGAGGTGCCGACCCCAAGCATCTCTCCACAGGGCACCCCATTTGTCTCCAGGTTGGCGCCGACCCCACAGAAGCCTTGTGGACATGGCAGGTCTGTTCGACGAGCGTGACATGACAGTGGAGCAATGGTACAGTTGTCCAGGAGGACTGAAGATATTGGTGACCAGTTCATCGAAGTATTGGGGGGCATATCCCAACCCATAACCAAGTTACTTCTGTGCATGGCGGAGTCCCTGGATGCGATAGCCAGGAACACTGCTGCCACAGGACTCCCAGTGGTCCCTGAGTGCGGCACTCCACCCCTAGGTTCGGCACCACCACTGCGAACGATAGATGAGAGCAAGGATCAAGATCCTGCTTGTGCATCAGAGAATGTTGCCCCCTCGGCATCCCTCCGCTCCCATACCCGTGCAACCAACGCATCTGCCTTCATCCCCTCCAATGAGGCACCTCCAGGTGCCGTGGAGCGAGGAGTGGAAGTGGTAGAGGTGGGGAGAAGGAGAGAGGGAAGGAAAATGAGGTGCATATGCGCAGGTGATGGCTGCGTTATATCTCCTTCTGGATGTATGCAATTTGTTGCAATGTATGGGGCTCTGGGGACCACGTTCCTGCTTTGCATTTGTATTCTGTGCTGCTGGACATGTTGAACATGTGATTAATGTCAATGGTGGAAAAAGTGGGATGTGGGCATTGGGTGGGTTTTATCGGCTGCGATACTTATGATTTCAGAACAATATTGGAATTAAACTTTTGTTATTGAACATAACCTTGTTGCGCATTGTCTCAGATAGCTGGACCATTACACACTGGTGCTTCCTTACCATGAAAAGGTTAAATACAACTTAACATCAATCAACATAAACTTTAACTGGCACCAAGCTAATGGGAACCATTGATGTCTGAACTGCACACACATACAGCAGTGTGTCAGCATTGTCACTCACATCAGCGCTCTTTCAGGCAAATCTTTCCAATATCAGCTCCACATGTAAGAGCCACACCGCTGGCATCCGTCCTGGTTAGTTCCACTTTGTGCCCGTTTTTTTGAGCGAGCGATATTCTGGCCGATATGTGTGCGAGGTGATGAAATTGATGATGGACGATCTCCATGGCCGCTAGTTTGGGTAAATATGCTCTTTACGACAAAAAATAGTGGGCGGGCATTAATATTGAATCTTGGCATTAATTCCCCATGGAAAGTAATGCTGGGCAATATTATGGGCGTTGAATTCGACCATTTTGCTGATTCTGCCCCCAAAAAGTGGGCAGGTGGTAATATTTTTTCTTGCCGTTAAGCCCATTGTGAAAACAATGCTTGGCAATAAGTCTCCTAAAAAAATCCTTCAGTTTCCATTTTGTGGCAAAATGGGTGATATCTGGGCGTTATACGTCATTTCAGTGGTAAAATGGGCATTAAGTGGGCGTTAAGCATGCAATAAAGGTAGAGATTCTAGCATATCCCCTTGAAGCCTCTTTGCATCCACCTCACAACTTACATTTCAATGTAGTCATCAGCAAACATACATTTGATCCCCTCATCCAAATCATTGATATAGATTGTGAATAGCTGGTGCCCAAGCACTGGTCCTTGCAGCACACTACCAGTAACCACCTACCAATGTGAAAATGACTAGTCCATTCCGAATCTCTGCCCTCCAATCATCAACCAATCCTCAATCCATGCTAGTATATTACTCCCAATCCCATGAGCCCCAATTTTGTTTAATAATCTGTTGTGTGGCACCTTTTCGAATGCCTTCTGAAAATCCAAATACACCACATCCACTGGTCCCTCCCTCAAATATTCTACTAGTTGCATCCTCAAAACGCTCTACCAGATTTGTCAAACATGACTTCCCTTTCATAAATCTGTGTTGACTCTGCTCAATCCTGTTGTTGTTTTCTAAGTGCCATGTTATCAATAATAGACTGTAGCATCATCCCTACAATTTATATCAGGTTAATTGGTATTTCGTTCCCCGTTTTCTCTCTGCATCCTTTCCTAAATAGCAGGGCTACATTAGCTATCTTCCAATCTGTAGGAACCGTTGTAGAATGTAAATTTGGAAGATGACAACCAAAGCATCCACTATTTCTATAACCACCTATTTCAAAACCGTAGGGTGTAGGCCATCAGGTCCAGCGGATTTATTGTCTTTCAGTCCCATTAATCTCTCAATCACTTTTTTTAACTAATATTAGTTTTTTTCAGATCCTCATTCTGGCTAGTTCCTTGGTTCTCCATTATTTCCGGGAGCTTTTTTTGTGTCTTCTTCCGTGAAGACAGACTCAAAGTATTTGTTTAATTTCAAGATTAAAAGGTAAAAATTACTCCAATAGTCGATCCACTAATGCAAGTTTGTGTCTCCATTTCACACGCTCGCAGTGTCTAGTTTATATCTCCTTAAACACTCTGTGTAATTTATCTCTCACACACGCATTCTGCCTAATTTATCTCTCCCTCTTTCTCTATCACTGTTCCAATATCCGTTGTTCGTTTTCCACAGGTTCTGTTCACCACACAGCCCTTCATTCTCAAAAGGTTTCACTTCTCTGAGTAAAGTTACTTCCATTTTCTCGCGCTATCCGGCAGGGTTCAGTGCAGTGTGGCTCAATGTACTGGGGGCGATAATGTTGTTTATCACTGTGTCCGATGTGTCCAAAAAAGAACTGTTTGTGACATATAAACTGGTGCATGATGTAAATTGTCTGGGCTGGGCTTGTGACTGTACTTTAGTAACTGAAGATCATTACTTTTACGCTGGAATCCGCATGATTATAGAAATCTCCAAACTTATCTGACAGTTTTGTTTGTTTTGTGCTCTATATTTACATAAACAATACAAACTTTTGGTCCCATTATTTGTTGTCTTACAATTTGGGGACGAATTGCAAACATTCACTTACCTCAGATTCACGTCTCCTATCACCACAAGCTCCTAACAGTCTTCGAGCCAATTTTAAGAAGTTAACAGTTTAAAGAATTAATAAGAAACAGTTTGAAATCTTTCATTTTTCATCTTTTTACAGCAGAATCAAGCTGATATTTTGCATCTCAATCGCCCAAGTGTAGAATGTATTGCTGTTTAGTTCAGAAAATGAATAATCTGAAATGTTTAACAAATTCTCCAACTGCAACCTTTCCTCTGGTCCATGTTTAATTATCAGGAACAACTTGTTTCATTCTACTTTTTTGGGGAGACATAATATTTAAAAAGTATGAACGGGTGAATGGGCTGCTGTCTCACTGAGGGTGGATGAGAGTCATACCGAGCTGTTTGGTTTGAAGCGCTGGTGAAGGGGCTGTTGTCTCACAGTCGGTGAGGTGAATGTCGAACTTGCCGATGTGTGTAAACCGACGTTGCGGATCCTCTACCTTTTAAAGAAATTGAAATGAGGCGGTTCTATTAAGTGCTGCATATGGGAAACAACAGCTTGCATTTAGATACCCCCTTTGAAGTAGTAAAATGCGCTTTACAGGAGTATAATCAGACAAATTATCAGGAGATATTTTAGAACAGGTGACTAAAATCTTGGTAAAAAATGTAGGATTGAAGACGTTTCTTCAAGGAGGCGGGACATATGGAGAGATTTAGCTATTAGCCCCCAGGCAAGTTGAAAATCTATCCTACTGGGGATTGTTTTCACCTTATGGGGAAGGCGTTAAGATGGTCTGGGGTTGGGCGCCTGTTTCCACCCTGCCGGATTTATCGTCCCATTTGCCTGCTCTGATGCCGCCCGTTTTTAGGGCCCATCGAAGGTGAATTTTACACGCACGGAGTTTACAATAAGCAACCTGAACACTTTTACCAAAGTAATCTGCTGGTGTTGAAAAAGAGTGACATTGGTCCTGGGCCATAACACAAAACCGGCCACATGGAATCTGCAGCCCTGTTACACCCTGTCCGATGTTATTATTCATTGAAAGGAAATTGCATTGAGATGTTTAAGGGGCGGTTGGTCTGGGATCGCCCATTTTACGCTGTCCCAAAAGATTAAAATGCTACAGTTTTACAGCCCATATGTAAAACCGACGCTGCGGATCGGCTGTCACTCATTGAAAGCGCAAGACTTTTCATTTCGATCAATTCGAGCAACGCCCGGACGGCAAATTTAACATCAGGTCAAAAATGATACAACTTTACAAAATGGAACAGAGTAGGCAGGTAAGATTAGAGCTTCAGTAAAACATCATTAAACAGGCCCGTGCGACGGGAGAATCCGGCTAGGTCTGTTTTTTGTTATTGAATATAAATTTTAAAAAGCTGATGTGAACTCCCCACCTCTCGCCTCTACCGACATTTTTACTGGAACTAACCACAGAATTGGTCAGCATAAAAACCTGTCAGAATTTGGGAGTGGAGTCATTATGGATGGCACGGTACATACTAACGTGGAGTTAGTTGTTAGATGTTGCAGCGACCTATGTAAGAATGACGTTAAACATAGCTGAAATGTCGTGAGCGAGGAGCTACTGCAAAGGGCGGTAGATGTTGCTCTCATTGGGATGAAATTGTTTCAGGGATATTAGGGACAAAGTTGGCAACCTGAGATAATAATCTTTGACAACTGTAGTGTTTTCTAACCCAATCAGTGACCAATAAACCCTGCTGCAGGAAATATACAATCGGTGAGAAACATCTGGCACAAACACGCAGCAGCTGAAACTATAAGTTATGCCCAAATAAAATGGTCACATTATTGTTCCATTTTGCTGAAATTAGCTCACTGTTTATAGCCTCTGTACAACTAATTTTAAAGATGAGAAAAACAAGCATCAAGATACAAATCTTTATTCCTGAGTCTTTAGCATGCTAAAAATCTGAAACCAACTTCTAATTCACATGAATTTCAAGTTTCCTCTGTTTGGTTCAAAACTTTTTAGTATCGAATTAAACTACATTTCCAAAGGGGGATTTTATTTACTGGCATGATATTGCAACTAAAACCCGCTGACCAATTTGAAAGTAAATAATTTCACTGATATTCATCAGTTACCTTCAATGAGTTACTACATTAAATTCAGAGATCTAATTATCAAAACATAAAACCACACTCAAAATATCACAGAATTACATTAGTTATAAATGTAGTTTTCAGTGTAAATTAAATATGTGTAGTACCACAGAACATCAGCTGGAATTAAGCAGCAACATTTCAAATTAAAAAAAAAACTGTTTTGAGGAAGGAACTCCTTTAAAATTTTAGAAATCGTCAGAAAAAAACACAGGTGAAGGTGGGAGGTCAAACAGTGAATTTGGAAAAATAATCACCTATGTGACCGAATTAAATGGACACGGTTCTCTAATAGAAAAAGGGTAAGAGTAGTGTCAAAATTCTATAATTGTACATCGAGTTAGTTGAATGGATATAACCAAATCTATTATATTTTATAATTAATAAATGCAATTTTTTTAAAGTACAACTGCTCAGATAGCAGAATCTCGGCTTGTCGCATTTTCCTGCTGATTCGGTTCTCTGTTTGAATAAAACACAGATGGTAAAATATTTAGATTGAAACCTTATATCGGTCTATTTCCATTTCAAACAGCAGCAGTTTGGAAACTTTTCCATTTTTAGTGCACAGAATATTAAAGGCGCACGAACTCCAAGCACATAAATATGTACTGGTCTAAGGGCATTGACGTTCCCATATCCTTTTCTTCCCGGACAATGGATAACTGGGGCGTTAGAGTGAGGCTACCAATAACAACAGGGTGAATCAGAAAAGGATGGAAACGATAACAGGAAAATAATCCAATAAAAAACAATAGCGTCGTGCAGTGCAGTGTCCATGCATTGTGCGCGATTGATTGTAATATGCAGAAAAACTCCGAGAGTAGCAAAAGTTCCAGAAGACATATTTAGGACATTTTTACATTTTCAGGCTAAGCGGGATAGAGATATACTTACACTTTGTAACTTGCAGAAACAACACGAGTATCCCCAACCCCTGCATTTCACGAGATCTGTATTAAAAGAGTCACCAAGAAAAACCTCATCGACAGATCTGCTGAGAAAATATACCTCAGCTCTGTGAGAAAGATATCTGGCCCACATCAGACTGCTGCTCGATTCATTCACCGGAAGAAGGCTGTTAAATCCAGGCTGGCCAATGTGTTCTTACATCTTTGCCCAAAACACAGGTGTGGAACTGATTCACCAATAACAGGTCGTATTACCATTTTAGGCAAAAAGTCAGCAATGGGGTTCGAGGGAGCGGTTATAGCATCTTGAGCTAGTGCGACATGTTTCTCATTAGAGCTAAACTTGGAACAGAGCTGGGATTTGGATCCAATAATCGTCAATTATATTAACGGCTACTACAATGTTCCTATCTTTATACAGTTACGTACAGAGCAGAAATACCGAACAGATACAAAATATCACAAAGTATTAAGTCAGTCGCTCCACTCAATGACTTCTCTCTGTGCCTTGATAGCGGGGGGAGAGGAATGTCACACCAGAGGATCCATAATTGGATCTAGTCTACCGCAGGGTTGTTACAAATCTTTCTGAGGTAGATAGTTATATAGATAAAAAGATAGAAATATACGTAGGTAGACAGACAGACAGAGAGATAAATATGTAGATACAAAAATCAGACATACAACAATGGCTGAATACAGACAAGTAGAGGAATACATATAAAAATATTTTATATATATATATATATCCAGTGGCAAGGGTTAACAAGGACGACTGCAGACCTGTTCTGCTGCACGGACCTAATGCACACACATATCGTAGGGTGGGCTGGCCCGTGCTGCCCCTGGCTCTCCTGGGCCCCGTACCCTCAATTGCCGCACCTCCACCATGATCTCTCGCCACTCCTCCAACACATTCCACTCCTCCACCACCTTAATTCACTGCACCGCTGCCAGGATCTCTCACTGCTCTTCCACCAAAAACATTCGCCGCATCTGCGCCACGTTCTCACACCGCACCTCCACACCAAACATTTGCCGTACCTCTGTTACAATCTCTCACAGCACCTCTCAACTGGTCAGATGGCTGTACGTCATAAGCAATTGTTATAACCCTTCTTCATATCATTTTTAAATAATGTGAGGCCTAGCTCTGTCAGGCCTGTATGGTGGCTAATGTGCAACAAATATCACACGTTAAAAAAAATCCACGCACAGGTATCTTCCACCACTGGACTTCAGGACTGGAATATCGAGTCCTTGTTTGAAACAGCTATGAACTCATCCCTTTTGGTGTGGAAGCAAATCATCCTAGTTCGAGGGACTGCCTATGATGATGATGATATATATATATATATATATATATATATATAGAGAGAGAGAGAGAGAGATAGAAAGAGAGGGGGAAAGAGCGATTGAAATAAAAGTGACCATGAATCTGTAGGATTGTTTAAAAATGCAACTGTTATTTAGAGAAAAATACTTGCTGTGGTTACTGTATGTGGCCAATATGTGACTCCTGCCCCACACCTACGCTGCTGAGTCTTAACTTGCCTCTAAAGTGGTCTGGCAAGCCATTAAACTCAGAGCAACTAGGAATGGTCAAGAAATGCTGGACTTGCCAGCGAAGACTGCATATCGAGAGTAAGTCAAAGATTGCCTCGACATCGCTACGTGCATGTTAAATTTGGCATCGGAACGAGTAGGCCGGAAGCTCATTCGATTATTGGTCTGGAGCCTCATTTATATCAGACCAAAGAGCCACAGGTGCCTACTGGGCGTCCCAGCAGCTCGCTGGTGAAGAGTATCTAAATTTCGGGATGCTGCATCTCGAGCAGTGGACCTCCAGTAGAACTTTGAAGAGCGTGATAAGAAATTGGAAGGGAGGGAATCGACCCGGAGCCGGGGGGGAGGCAGCAGTCAGCAGAGGAAGGAATGTTACTGGGATGGGGCGGAGGTAAATATCGGGAGGTGGCGAATGATGACAAGCAGCAGCACATAGTTTTAATGTGGAACCGAGAGGAGCCCTCGTGCATCACGTGACTCCATCCTCAGATATGTTTCTTTAAAGCAGTGTCCTTATTGACTACGCCCAGCAGTTGTCGCATTAAGTAGCGTTAATTAGGCTGAATGTAAACTGTGCCTTGCTGAACGTAGCCAATCAATTTGGTAAACGGGCCTCAAGCAAGCGTTAGACCTTTTAATTGCATATCCAAAAGCCTAAAGGCTATTTCAGATGCGGCACTGCCCGCCTCTTTTCATAAATATACCAGGTTACGGGGTGAGGAATGTCTTTCTCAGAACACTGCCCGCCATATTGGATGCGATTGCACTTTTTCCTTGTGTAAAACCGGTGCCTCGTCGAATTTCTAGGCCCATGTCTGTCTCTACCTGTTCTCTTTATCTCACACACACTCTCTAACCTAGTTACTTTTTCTGTTTCTACCTGTCTCTGCATTTTGCAACTCTGTCCTATTTTATTTCCTGTGTCTATCTGTGTGTGTGTCTGTCTGCCTCTCGCTCTTTCTCTCTCACGACCGCCATTTATTTTCATGTCTCTCACTTCCTGTTTCTCTCAGTATCTCACTCTATTTGGCCTTTTTTATGTACCGTTCTTTTTCGTGGCCCTGCTTCCCAATGTGCCTGTTGTATTTACCGGTTGTGTCGTCAAAGTCAGCACCGTGTGTAAATGAAGTCTCACCGAGACACTGAACACCTCCTTGGGTTTTTGTTTTACTCTTCTTGTCCTTTTTCACAGTTGCGGTTACAAATCCAGCTGTGAGATTGGAAATCTCCCCTTGGTCATAACTGATATTGCCGACTTTTACCCAATTATCTGAACGGATTGTGGAGCCGTTGCCATGAGCAACTGGTTATCTGAACATCTTTGGTTTGAGCCTGACGCACAAGCGATCACACAGATCTATCTGAAGCGACGCTTGCAGCAGCAATACAATATGTAGTGAGCAGGAGCTGGGTGCACGCAATGGGTTGATTTACAGTGCAGAGTCTTATCTGATTTTAAACCCGGGCTTTCAATAACAGTACGATGTAAAAAAAAAGACATTGAAATCTACAGAGCAAAACTGCAAATAATCTCAATTTACAAGTGAAAACTTGTTTAAAGCATAAAAGGTGACTCTTCTCCTGGAGCAAACCATGCCCCAATCAAATAGGGATATTTTGGATGTTGTTACAAGACTTCAGCCTGCAGCTACCGATAGTTCAAGAATTCACCCTGCTGTGTGTTCCCGGCACAGAAAAGGCCGATATATTTGTCAAAAACTTGCTAAAGAATCATAGAATCTTCCAGCACAGAAGGAGGCCATTCGACGAATATTGCATGTGCCGGTTCTTTGAAAGAGCTACCAATTACTGCTACTCCTACTCTTTTCCCCGAGCCATGATTTTTGTTTTAGAAATAAAGATTCAAATCCATTTTCTATCTGGTCCACCACCCTTGCAAGCAAGCATTCCAGATCATAACAACTCCCTGAGTAAAACACAATTATTCCTTTGTCCTCTTAGCTTTATTGTCAAGTATTTTAAATCAGTGTCCTCTGGTAATTGATCCTACTGCAATTGGAAGCAGTTTCTTCCGATCTACTCTATCAAAATCCATATTATTTTGAACACCGCTATTAAATCTCACCTGAACCTTCTCTGCTCTCAGGAAAACAGTCCCAATTTCTCTTGTCTCTCCAGATAACTGAAATCCCTCATCCCTGGTAACATTCTATTAAATCTTCCCCATAAGTGCACACAATTTTATTCCCTAGTATTTCAAAAGTTAATCATAGAATCATAGATTTGTTCCAACACAGAAGGAGGCCATTTGGCCCATCGAGCCTGTGCATGCTCTCTGCTCGAGCAATTCAATGAGTCCCACTCCCCTGCCCTTTCCCCACAGCCCTGGAAATATATTTCCATCAGGTACTTATACAATTCCCTTTTGAAAGCCACAATTGAATCTGCCTCCACCAGGATTTCAGGCAGTGAATCACAGATCCTAGCCAGTCGCTGCTTAAAAAGGTTCTCCCTCATGTCAGTTTGGATTCTTCTGCCAATTACCTTAAATATATGTCATCTGGGTCTTGACCTTTCTGACAATGGGAGCAACTTCTCCCTATCTACTCTAAATAAAGGAGACTATAAAGGGCAGAGTTTCCTAAACTGGACTGGGAAAATAGATTAAAGTGTAAGAGGGTTGATAAAGAGTGGTGTACATTTAAGGAGATATTTCACAACTCTCAAGAAAAATATATTCCAGTGAGGAGGAACAGGTCTAAAAGAAAAGATAGCCATCAGTGGCTAACTAAAGAAATAAAGGATGGTATCCAATTAAAAACAAGGGCATACAAAGTGGCCAAAACTAGTGGAGGACAGAAGATTGGTAAGCTTTTAAAAGCCACCAAAGAATGACTAAAAATGATTAAGAAAGGGACTGTACACTATGAAAGTAAACCAGCACGAAATATAAAAACAGATAGCAAGAGTTTCGACAGGTATATAGAAAGGAAAATAGTGGCTAAAGTAAACATTGGTCCCTTAGAGGCGGAGTCCAGGGAATTAGTAATGGGGAACATGGAGATGGCAGAAACTCTGAACAAATATTATGTATCAGTCTTTATAGTAGCGCATTTAGAAAGCAGTGACAGGATTGGTCCAGGTCAGCATGGATTTATGAAAGGGAAATCATGCTTGAAATATTTTCTAGAATTTTTTGAGGATGTAGCTTGTAGAGTTGACAAGGGAGAACCAGTAGATGTGGTGTATTTTTAACTTTCAAAAGGCTTTTGACAAGGTCCCACACAAGAGATTGGTGTGCAAAATTAAAGCACATGGTATTGGGTGTAAAGTATTGATGTGGATAGAGAACTGGTTGGCAGACAGGAAGCAGAGAGTCGGGATAAATGAGTCCTATTCAGAATGACAGGCAGTGACTAGTGGGGTGCCGTAGGGCCCAGCCATTTACAATATACATCAATGATTTTGATGAAGGAATTGAGAGTAATATCTCCAAGTTTGCAGATGACACTAAGGCGGTGTGAGCTGTGAGGAAGGTGCTAAGAGGCTACAGGGTGAATTGAACAGGTTAGGTGAGTGGGAACATGCATGGCAGAAGCCGTATAATGTGGATAAAAATGAGGTTAACCACTTTGGTGGTTAAAAACATGAAGGTAATATATTATCTGAATGGCGCCAGATTAGGAAAAGGGGAGGTGCAACGAGACCTGGATGTCATGGTACATCAGTCATTGAAGGTTGGAATGCAGGTGCAGCAGGCAGTGAAGAAGGCAAATGGCATTTTGCCTTAAAAGATAGGGGATTTGAGTATAGGGGCAAGGAGGTCTTGCTACAGTTGTACAGGGCCTTCGTGAGGTCTCACCTGGAATATTGTGTTCAGTTTTGGTCTCCTAATCTGAGGAATGACATTCTTGCTATTGAGAGAATGCAGCGAAATTTCACCAGACTGATTCACGGGATGGCAGAACTGACATATGAGGAGAGACTGGATCAACTGGGCCTGTATTCACTGGAGTTTAGAAGAATGAGAAGGGATCTCATAGAAACATATAACATTCTGATGGGACTGGACAGGTTAGATGCAGGAAGAATGTTCCCAATATTGGGGGAGTCCAGAACCAGGGGTCACAGTCGAAGGTTAAGGGGTAAGCCATTTAGGACTGAGATGAGGAGAAACTTCTTCACTCAGAGAGTTGTTAACCTGTGGAATTCTCTTCCGCAGAGAGTTGTTTATGCCAGTTCATTAGATATATTCAAGAGGGAGTTGGATATGGCCCTTATGGCTAAAGGGATCAAGGGGTATGGAGAGAAAGCAGGAAAGGGGCACTGAGGTGAATGATCAGCCATGATCTTGTTGAGTGGTTGTGCAGGCTCGATGGGCCGAATGGCCTACTCTTGCACCTATTTTCTATGTTTCTAGGACACTAAAATTATCCCAACAGTGGATAGTCAAAGGGCTATGGGGGTGTGGGGGGGAACTTAACACAATCGCAATCACCAAGGTGGTGGTACTCAGTACGATAATGGGACTTAAGGCGGATAAATTCCCTGAACCTCATGGCTTGCATCTAGGGTCTTAAGAGTAGTAGTGAGAGGGATAGTAGATGCATTGATTTTAATTTATCAAATTGCCTGTATTCAGGGAAGGTCCCAGCCGATTGGAAAACTGCAAATGTAACGTCCCTATTTTAAAAAAGGAGGCAGACAAAAAGCAGGAAACTATAGGCCAGTTAGCCTAACATCTGTGGTTGGGGAAATGTTGGAGTACATTATTAAAGAAGGAGTAGCAGGACATTTGGAAAAGCATAATTTAGTCAGGCAGAGTCAGCATGGATTTATGAAGGGGAAGTCATGTTTGACAAATTTGCTAGAATTCTTTGAGGTTGTAACTAACCGGGTAGATAAAGTGGAACCAGTGCATGTCGTGTATTTGGATTTACAGAAGGAATTTGACAAGGTGCCACATAAAAGGTTACTGCACAAGATAAAAGTTCACGGGGTTGGGGGTAATATATTAGCATGGATAGAGGACTAGCTAACTAACAGAAAACAGAGGGTCAGGATAAATGGTTCATTCTCAGTTTGGCAATCAGTAACTAGTGGGGTGCCACAGAGATCAGTGCTGAGACGCCAACTATTTACAATCTATATTAACGACTTGGATGAAAAGACCAAATGTAATGTAGTAAAGTTTGCTGATGATACAAAGATGGGAGGAAAAGCAACGTGTGAGGAGGACACAAAAAATCTGCAAAAGGCCATTTACAGGCTGAGTGAGCGGGCAAAAATTCGGCAGTGGATTATAATGCTGGAAAGTGTGAGGTTATACACTTTGGCACAAAAAAACGAAGATTAAGTTATTATTTAAATGTAGAAACATTGCAAAGTGCTACAGTACAGCAGGATCTGGGGGGTCTGGGTGCATGAAACACAAAAGGTTAGTATGCAGATGCAGCAATTGATCAGGAAGGCCAATTGAATCTTGACTTTTATTGCAAAGGGGATGTAGTATACAAGCAGGGAAGTCTTGCTACATTTATACAGGGTATTGGTGAGGCCACATCTGGAATACTGTGCACAGTTTTGGTTTCCATATTTAAGAAAGGATATACTTGTTATGGAGGCAGTTCAGAGAAGGTTCACTAGGTTGATTCCGGAGATAAGGGGTTTGACTTTTGAGGAACGGTTGAGTAGTTTGGCCTTTTCTCATAGGAATTCAGAAGAATGAGAGGTGATCTTATCAAAAGTTATAAGATTATGAGGGGGCTTGACAAGGTTGATGCAGCATGGCTGTTTCCACTGATAAGGGAGACTAGAACACGGGGGCATAATCTTAGAATAAGGGGCCACCCATTTAAAACTGAGATGAGGAGGAATTTCTTCTCTGAGTATTCTTGAGAGCTATCGAAGCTGGATCCCTGAATAAGTTTAAGACAGAGATAGACACTTTCTTAACCGATAATGGAATCCGGGGTTATGGGAAGCGGGCAGGGAAGTGAACCTGAATCCATGATCAGATCAGCCATGATCATATTAAATGGCAGAGCAGGCTCGAGAGGCCATATGGCCTACTCCTGCTCCTATTTCTTATGCTGTTATGTCTAGACCTTTATCAATATTTCTCTCAACCTTCAACAGTTCGAACTCATCCCCGTGAGAAAGGCTTTCATGGGCGCAAATTTGGGCTGTTAGCCAAACTCCTGCCCAGTGAATGTCCTTCAAAGTCTTACACTTGCTAAAAGCAGACATGAGGCCTGCTTTTATCAGCGTATGTTTTAAAAGATAGAAAAAGTATTTTTTACGCCTTTCAAAACATATTAAAAACAATTAAAAAACATATATTTTTTTTCTAAATCATTAAATTCAATTAGATTTCAATTAATTTTAAATATGTAAAGTTTTTTCTCCTTTATTTTAACATTTTATGTGTTTTGGGGATATTCTTATTCATCATCGTAGGCAGTCCATCTGAATTGAGGAAGACTTGCTTCCACTCTTAAAATGAGTCCTTAGCTGGCTGAACAGTCCAATGCGAGAACCACAGTCCCTGTCACAGGTAGGGCAGATAGTCGTTGAGAGAAACGGTGGGTGGGACAGCTCTTTCTGCTGCCTGCGCTTGATTTCTGCATGCTCTCGGTGATGAGACTCCAGGTGCTCAGCGCCCTCCAGGATGTACTTCCTCCACCTAGGGCGATCTTTGGCCAGGGACTCCCAGGTGTCAGTGGGGTTGCTGCACTTTATCAGGGAGGCTTTAAGGGTGTCCTTCTAACATTTCCTCTGCCCAGCTTTGGCTCGTTTGCCGTGAAGGAGTTCCAAGTAGAGCGCTTGCTTGGGAGTCTCCTGTCTGGCATGTGAACAATGTGGCCTGCCCAGCGGGGCTGTTCAATTGTGGTCAGTGCATCAATGCTGGGGGTGTTGGCCTGGCCGAGGATCCTAAAGTTGGTGCATCTGACCTCCAGGGGATTTGTAGGATCTTGCGCAGACATCATTGGTGGTTTTTCTCCATTGACTTGAGGTGTCTATTGTACATGGTCCATGACTCTGAGGAGGGCGGGTAGTACTACAGCCCTCTAGATTATGAGCTTGGTGGCAGATTTGAGGGCCTGGTCTTCAAACACTCTTTTCATCAGGCAGCTGAAGTCTGCACTGGTGCACTGGAGGTGGTGTTGAATCTTGTCGTCAATGTCTGCACAATTTGATAGGATGGTCCCGAGATATGGTAAATGGTACACGTTGTCCAGGGCCACGCTGTGGATCTTGATGACTGGGGGGCAGTGTTGTGTGGTGAGGACAGGCTGGTGGAGGACCTTTGTCCTCCTGATGTTTAGCGTAAGGCCTATGCTTTCATACGCTTCAGTAAATACGTCGACTATGTCCTGGAGTTCAACTTCTGTATGTGCACAGATGCAGGCATCATCCGCGTACCGTAGCATGATAACAGAGATAGGGTTGGTCTTGGACCTGGCCTGGAGATGACGAAGTTTGAACAGGTTCCCACTGGTTCTGTAGTTTAGTTCCACTCCAGGGGGGAGCTTGTTGACTGTGACGTGGAGCATGGCAATGAGGAAGATTGAGAAGAAGTTTGGGGCGAAGACGCAGCCATGTTTGACCCAGGTCCGGACTTGGATTGGGTCTGTGATGGATCAGTTGTTAAGCATCATGGCCTGCATGGCGTCGTGGAGCAGACGGAGGATGGTGATGAACCTTTGGAGTAATCTGAAATGGAGGAGGATGCTCCATAGACGCTCGTGGTTGACAGTGTCAAAGGCCTTTGCAAGGTCGAAGAAGGCCATGTATAAGGGCTGGTGTTGTTCTGTGCATTTTTCCTGAAGCTAATGCGCTGCAAAAATCATGTTTGTTTTGCCCCTTGGTGGCCGAAATCTGCAATACGACTCTGGAGGAGCTCAGCTGCAGGGGGAAGATGGTTGAGGAGGACTCTAGCAACGACTTCCCAATGGTTGATAACAGGAAGATTCCTCTCTAGTTTCCGCAGCCGAACTTCTCCCCTTTTTAAAGGATGGTCATGATCACTGCATCTCTGAGATCTCCTGGCATGCTCTCCTCCTTCCAGATGAGAGTGATGAAATCATGTATTTGCGTCAACAGTGCCTCTTCATCATACTTCATTGCCTCAGGGGGAATTCCATCGGCTCCCATAGCCTTGTTGTTCTTAAGCTGTCTTACGGACCTTTGTACCTCGTGCAGTGCTGGGTTTTTACTGCTGCAGGATGACATCGAGAACACTCGAGTCAAAGGCAGATCACCATTATTGTTGAACTGTTTTCATTGTTTGGTCTGGCCCACATGATTACAGGCTGCACATATGCTCGGGAATTTTTGGGTCCTATGCGGGACTGCAAATGGAGGCCTCGTGGTGCAAGTGTTCGTCTCCTCCGGGATCACCAGGTATATTCGTCAACATCTTTGTGGTTGGAATTTCTGGTCGAGCGATGAACGAGACATTTTTCGATCTGGTTCTGGGAAATGAATTAGGTGAAGTGGAGCAAGTGTCAGTAGGTGAACTTTTAGGGAACAGTGACCATGGTATCATAAGATTTAGATTAGCTGTAGAAGAGTTAAGGGAGCAATCTAGAGTAACCATAGTTAATTGGTGGAAGGCAAATGTTGGTGGAAGGCAAATGTCAGTGGAATGAGAACGGATCTGGCCTGGGTAAATTGAAAACAAAGATTGGAAGACAAAACTATTGTGGTAAAATGGGCTGCCTTTATAGCGGAAATAGTTCGGGTACAGTTGACTTATATTCCCACTAGAGGGAACGGTAGGCAAATGGACAATAAAAGAGCTAGAGAGTAAAATGAAGCAGAAACAGAGCGATTATGACATATGTCAGATCGAGAATACATGAGAATCAGGCTAAATGTAGAGAGCTCAGCAAAGATTTGAAAGGAATTGTGGTCATAACCCCAGGAAAGGGTACAGACTTTGACAGGAGTTCTGAAGGATGCAGGGACATTGACAGAAACGTTCCGTTCCATTTGCTGCTAAGCTGCGGGTTGTCTGTAATGTTGACATCTCTACCGGAAACAAGAGAAACAATGACTTGTCTCCATTTCTGGTACCCCTTGGAAAGCAGTCACATCCTAAACTCTGGCCTCGGGGAGCACAAGGTATCGCAGAGGAGAAGAACAATATATGGGACAGTAACATGGCAGGTAGAAGGTGACCCATGAAGGTGACACATGAGCGATGATTACTGGCTTGAGCAATTCTCGATATAAAAAAGGAAGACTTGGATTTATGTAGTGCCTTTCACAACCACCAGATGTCGCAAAGCGCTTTAAAACCAATGAAGTACTTTTGGAGTGTCGTCACAGTTGTAATGTAGGAAACGCAGCAGCCAATTTGTGCACAAGCAAGTTCCCACAAACATCAACGTGATAATGACCAGATAATGTATTTTTGTTATGTTGATTGAGGGATAAATATTGGCCAGAAAAACAGGGATAACTCCACTGCATTTCTTCCAAATAGTGCGATGGAATCTTTTACTTCCACTTGAGAGAGCAGGCGGGGCCTCGGTTTAAGGTCTCATCTTAAAGGCGGGTGAGATAAAAGCACGCTTGTATGGAACACTGGAACAAAATCGCCCATTTTGTTTAAACTTTGGAAAATCTGGGACTGTGGACCTCTGATGCGTGTTCCCCGGTTCTGCATCGGGGTCGCCTTTTGGGGTATCAGGTCTCCTTGGTCAATTTTTACCGCTGGTGAAACATTTGCTTCAATTTCAACATCTCGACAGGATGTTGCATTCAATCGGAAACTTCAGAGTGCCCTTTTCCATTGGCAGACAGAAGATCCTGATGTATGTGACCCAACATGCAGCTGTATTTTGTCATCTTGCCACTAAGTGACACATGTGGTCACCAGGGATCGCCCTAAGCTAAATAAATGGCGTAGGTCAGGATTAATAGAATCATAAATTATTACAGTACAGAAGGACGCCATTCGGTCCACCATGTCCGTGCAGGATCTTCAATGAGTCACGCTCGTTCATACTTTCGCATAACACACTGACTTACATGTATTACCTGGGATAGTCCCTCTTCCCTTTTTGAATAAGGGCATAACATTTGCAACCCTTCAATCCTCTGGCACCACTGCATGTCCAAAGAGGATTGAAAGATTGCTGCACGAGCCATTGCTTTTTCCACCATTTCTGCCATTAGCAACCTGGGACACCTCCCATCAGGACCAGATGTGTTTCCTACGTGTGTGCCGCCAAGCTTTTAAGTAGCTCCTCTTCATCTCTATCTATCCTATCCAATTTATCTATCATCCTCATCTTTTACTGCGATATAAGTAACATCCTCTGTTTTGCGAATACAGATGGAAAACAGTCATTTCGTACATCGGCTAAGCCCTCTACCTCCACAAGGAAATGTCCTGTTTGGTCCATAATCTGCTCTGGAAAGCTCAATGATCCAGCGGCTGGACAAGGGCAATTGGGCTTCAGGTAAGTAAATCTGCTGACCTTACCTGGTCTGGCCTTTTGTGACTCCAGAACCACAGCAATGTGATTTACTCTTAACTGCCCTCTGAAATGTCCTTACAAATCACTCAGTTGTAGAAAAACTGTTAAGAGAAACAATAATAAGAATATAACCAAATGGACCACCCGGCAGCTACCTATACATCGGCTTCTGAAATGAAAACGATGCACCCAGCCCAGTCGACCAAGCAAATCCTCTTCAATATGTGTGGAATTGTGCCCAAATTGGGAGAGCTGTCCCAGGGACTACTCAAGCAACAGCCTGACATAGTCATACTCAGAGGAACAAGTCCCAGATTCCTCCATCACTATCCATGGGTATGTCTTGAGCCACCGGCAGGAACGACCCACCAGAGGTGCTTGCACAGTTGGATACAGGCGAGGTGAAGTGGTCCCTGGAGTCCTCAACATTGGGGGTGATTTTACCCCCACCCCACCCCCACCACAAAACAGATACATTGGGGTCAGTAGCGAGGTAAAGTGTTAAAAATCTGACTGCCATCTCAACCCACCTCCTTCTGGTTTTAACAAAGTCGGGACAGGGATGGTCAGCTAAGCCGCTCCCAAGAGTTGGGTCCTCCATTTATATATTGCAAGGAGGATGGCTTGCATCAGATTTAAGCGTCATTTTAAATTTAACTGTTACTCGTTGGGTTTTGCATGCCTCATGAAACCCAGCAGCTAGATGAAAACAAGGACTGCTGAATATAGGAGGTAAATGCTTTAGCTTATCTGCTGGATCCAGCGTCCTTGCCTAATCTACTCTTGGCGATTGGAGGTCCCTCCACTAGAAGTACGATCATCCCGACCCTTTCCCCATCCCATCCCCACCATAGCCCGGGCCCCAGCCTCTGTTTTCCAGCCCCCCCTCCTCCCCCCAGACAACCGTAGCATAGAAACATAGAAGCATAGAAAATAGGCGCAGGAGTAGGCCATTCGGCCCTTCGAGCCTGCACCACCATTCAATAGATCATGGCTGATCGATCACCTCAGGTCCCCTTTCCTGCTTACTCTCCATACCCCTTAATCCCTTTAGCCGTAAGGACCATATCTAACTCCCTCTTGAATATATCTAACGAACTGGCCTCAACAGCTCTCTGCGGTACAGAATTCCAGAGAACTGTCTGAGTGAAGACGTTTCTCCTCATCTCAGTCCGAAATGGCTTACCCCTTATCCTTAGACTGTGATCCCTGGTTCTGGATTTCCCCAGTATTGGGAACATTCTTCCTGCCTCTAAGCTGTCCAATCCCGTCAGAATTTTCTGTTTCCATGAAATCCCCTCTCATTCTTCTAAACTCCAGTGAATACAGGCCCAGTCGAACCAGTCACTCCTCATATGTCAGTCCTGACATTCCGGGAATCAGTCTGGTGAACCTTCGCTGCACTCCCTCAATAGCAAGAACGTCCTTCCTCAGATTAGGGGACCAAAACTGAACACAATATTCCAGATGAGGCATCACCAAGGCGCTGTACAACTACAGTAAGACCTCCCGGCTCCGATACTCAAATCACCCAGCTATGAAGGCCAACATGCCATTTGCCTTCTTCACCACCTGCATTCCAACTTTCAATGACTGATGTACCATGACATCCAGGTCTCGTTGCACCTCCCCTTTTCCGAATCTGTCACCATTCAGATAATATTCTACCTTCCTGTTTTTGCCACCAAAGTGGATAACCTCACATTTATCCACATTGTATTGCATCTGCTATGCATTTGCCCACTCACCTAACCTGTCCAAATCATCCTGCAGCCTCTTAGCATCCTCCTCACAGTTCACACCACCACCCAGGTTAGTGTCATCTGCAAACTTGGAGATATTACATTCAATTCCTTCATCTAAATCATTGATGTATATTGTAAATAGCTGGGGTCCCAGCACTGAATCCTGCGGCTCCCCACTAATAAAAAATTCCTTCAATTCCTTCTTCTCGCTAGACCCTCTGTCCCCTAGTATTCCCGGAAGGTTATTTGTGCCTTCCTTTGTGATGACAGAAATAAAGTATTTGTTCAAATGGCCTGTCATTTCTTTGTTCCCCATTATACATTCACCTGATTCTGACTGCAAGGGACCTATGTTTGTCTTCAATAATCTTTTTCTCTTCACATATCTATAGAAGCTTTTGCAGTCAGTTTTTAAGTTCCCAGCAAGCTTCCTCTCATACTCTATTTTCCTCCTCCTAATTAAACCTTTGTACTCCATTGCTGAATTCTAAATTTCTCCCAGTCCTCAGGTTTGCTGCTTTTTCTGGCCAATTTATATGCCTCTTCCTAGGATTTAACACTATCCCTAATTTCCCTTGTTAGCCACAGTTGAGCCACCTTCCCCGTTTTAATTTTTACTCCAGAGATGGATGCACAATTGTTGAAGTTCATCCATATGATCGTTAAATGTCTCCTATTGCCTATCCACTGTCAACCCTTTAAGTATCATTCGCTAGTCTATTCTAGCCAATTCACGTCTCATACCATCGAAGTTACCTTTCCTTAAGTTCAGGACCCTTGTCACTAAATTAACTGTGTCACTCTCCGTCTTAATAAAGAATTCTACCAAATTATGGTCACTCTTCCCCAAGGGGCCTCGCTCAGCAAGATTGCTATTTAGTCCTTTCTCATTATATATCACCCAGTCTAGGATGGCCAGCCCTCTAGTTCGTTCCTCGACATATTGTTCGAGCAAACCATCCCTAATACTCTCGAGGAAATCCTCCTCCACCGTATTGCTACGAGTTTGGTTAGCCCAATCATGTAGATTAAAGTCACCCATGATAACTGCTGTACCTTTATTGCACGCATCCCTAATTTCTTGTTTGATGCTGTCCCCAACTTCACTACTACTGTTTGGTGGTCTGTACATAGCTCCCACTAGCGTTTTCTGCGCTTTGATATTCCTCAGCTCTACCCATACAGATTCCACATCATCCAAGCTAATGTCCTTCCTTACTATCATGTTAATTTCCTGTTTAACCAGCAACGCTACCCCACCTCCTTTCCCTTTCTGTCTATCCTTCCTGAGTGTTGAATACTCCAGGATGTTGAGTTCCCAGCCTTGAGCCATGCCTCCATAATCCCAATTATATCATATTCGTTAATAGCTGCCTGCGCAGTAAATTCATCCACCTTATTATGAATACTCCTCGCATTGAGGCACAGAGCCTTCAGGCTTGTCTTTTTACCACCCTTTGTCCCTTTAAAATGTTGGTGTAATGTGGCCCTTTTTGATTTTTGCCTTGGGTTTCTCTGCCTTCCAATTTTACTTTTCTTCTTTCTATCTTTTGCTTCTGCCCCCATTTTACTTCTCTCTGTCTCCCTGCATAGGTTCCCATCCCCCTGCCATATTAGTTTAACCCCTCCCCAACAGCACTAGAAAACACTCCCCCTAGGCCTTTGGTTCTGGTCCTGCCCAGGTGCAGAATGTCCGGTTTGTACTGGTCCCACTTCCCCCAGAACCGGTTCCAATGTCCCAGGAATTTGAATCCCTCCCTCCTCAAGCCACGAATTCATCTTAGCTCTCCTGCTATTTCTACTCTGACTAGCACATGGCATGGGCAGCAATCCTGAGATTACTACTTTTGAGGTCCTACTTTTTAATTTAATTCCTAGCTCCCTAAATTCAGTTTGTAGGCCCTCATCCCGTTTTTTTTACCTATATCATTGATAGCTATATGTACCAAGACAACTGGCTGTTCACCCTCCCCCTCCATAATACCCTGCAGCCGCTCCAAGACATCTTTGACCCTTGCACCAGGGAGGTAACATATCATCTTGGAGTCTCGGTTGTGATCACACAAACGCCTATCTATTCCGCTTAAAAGTGAATTCCCTACCACTATAACACTCCCATTCTTTTTCCTGCCCTCTTATGCAGCAGAGCCACCCACGGTGCCATGACATTGATTGCTGCTGTCTTCCCCTGATGAGCCATCCCTCCCAACAGTACCCAAAACGGTGTATCTGTTTTGGAGGGAGATGACTGCATGGGACTCCTGTACTGCCTTCCTATTCCTGTTCTGCTTGATGGTCACCAATTCCCTATCTGCCATTGCAATATTTATCTGCATGTGATGAACTCACTGAACGTGCTATTCACGACATCCTTAGCATCGCGGATAAAGAGTGAATACATATGCAGCTCCAGTGCCACAATGCGGTCTGTCAGGAGCTGGATACACTTCCTGCATACATAGTCAATAAAAATTCCCAGCACTCTTTTATCCCTAATCATCGTGTTAAAATTAAAACAAAATAAAGAACTTACCTTTCTTTGCAGGGTACTCACCAACAGCCCTGTTTGAATAGCTTTTACAGGGCGGTTCTCTCGGCGATCTGGACGTCGGCGGTTGAGGCCAAACTTACGCCCTGGCAGGGGCGTTGCATGTCGGCGGTTTGGTCCCGCTAGGCGTGATGTTCAGATGTTGGCGATACCATGAAAAAACGTAAGGGTAAACTTACACAGGGCCAAAAAGCAGCTGTAACAACGAGAAAATCGCCAAGAAGTGAATGGAAAATCTAACCCTATGTTCGACAAAATATGCAAGTGGACAGAACAGTGGCTGATGAAATTTAATACTGGTAATCCAAGCGTGCTACACGATGGAAATAAAAATAAGCAGCATACATATTCCATGAATGGCGCTGAGACAGCGAAGGATGAAGCGGAAATAGACCTACGAGTCTTAGTAGACAGCGCTAAAATGTGCAATTATTGCAGAATAGCAATCATCAGAGCCAATTGGCCGTTGATTTACAAAGCCAAAACAGAAGGAAATAATTCAGACGACGTATTGCTCAAACTATACTGTATTCAGTTGTGATCCACAAAAAACATGGGAGACATTTAAACGTTGGAAGCAGCGCAGAGACGATCCCGAGGTTGATCATCAATGTCGGTGTCTGAGTTAAGAAGAAAGATTGGAGAGATTTGAGATTTTCAGTTTGAAATCAACACGTCTGAAGCGTGACTTAACAAAGGTTATTAAGATGTTAAGGGAATCAAACATTTAATCCAGAATAGTGCTTAACACTACATTGTGAGAGTAGAACAAATGCTCATGGGTCAACACGAGCAAATTATACATTTATGACTGCTATGAGAAATTGTTCATCACGTAAAAGTGATCAATATATTGAATAAACTTTCAAATAGAATGGGGGAGGCAAGATATTCGAGAAATTAATGGGATCATTTCAGAAACAGTTGTATATTACAATGTTCGACATTATTGAGATAAATGGACAGATAAATTACGATGGGTCGAAAGGCCGTCCTCATCTTTAATTATCCTGTCAACTTTTGAAGATTGCACTGCCATCACGTGGAGCAACTAAGAAACGCAGGCTTGAACATGGTCATTCCACTTCCATTACAACGATGTCGCGGGAGTGTCCTACTGATCCCACATGGACGATTATACATACATAAACCTGTATAATATATTGGCCCGGAATTTCGGTTGGTATGCTGGGGGCATCATACCACCTTTGAAATGGACAGCAAGTTCGGGATTTCTTCTAAATTTCAAACTTGTGACCTGTCAAGTTCTGACTTGAGTGATGATCCACACTGACATTGAAATTCTAATTGCTGATGCAAATTTGAGCTAATTGCCCACCAACGCCCCAGCAATTAGGTATGAACATTTTACGGCTCATGCAAACAGGCACAGGGCCGGCATCCACGACCTAAGTGGATACCTCCAGAGAAATCCAACTAATTTTCAAAGCTATATGTGGTTATGTCCATGAAAAGTAATGAACTGCCTTCTCAGGTTTTTAAAATGTTTTTATCGGGAGGGAAACAATGAAAATGTAGATTGTTATGTATGTAAACTTGACTAGTGTGTAAGACTTCCCACCAGGGGGCGCATCTTTGGGAGACCCAAGGGTCACCTGCACACACCGGGCAAATAGGTATAAAAGGCAACCTACCATGCTACTTCCTCACTCTGGAGTTACATGAAAGGGACCAAATTCACAACAGTTTGAGCTTACAGTGTACAGTCTTGTGGAGTTATTCTGAAAATAATAACACATCTCATATAAGAACAAAGGAACAGAAGAATTACGAACAGGGGTAGGCCATCTAGCCCCTCGAGCCTGTTCCGCCATTCAACAAGATCATGGCTGATCTGGCTGTGGACTCAGCTCCACTTACCCGCCCACTCCCCGTAACCCTTAATTCCCTTATTGGTGAAAAATCTATCTATCTGTGATTTGAATACATTCAATGAGCTAGCGTCAACTGCTTCCTTGGGCAGAGAATTCCACAGATTCACAACCCTCTGGGAGAAGAAATTCCTTCTCAACTTGGTTTTAAATTGGCTCCCCCGTATTTTGAGGCTGTGCCCCCTAGTTCCAGTCTCCGCGATCAGTGGAAACAACCTCTCTGCCTCTATCTTGTCTATCCCTTTCATTATTTTAAATGTTTCTATAAG
Organism: Pristiophorus japonicus; assembly: GCF_044704955.1. Classification (NCBI taxonomy): domain Eukaryota; kingdom Metazoa; phylum Chordata; class Chondrichthyes; family Pristiophoridae; genus Pristiophorus; species Pristiophorus japonicus. The sequence continues at coordinate 249,273,691 of NC_091982.1, forward strand.
ATCACCCCTCATCCTTCTGAACTCCAACGAGTAAAGACCCAGTCTACTCAATCTATCATCATAAGGTAACCCCCTCATCTCCGGAATCAGCCTAGTGAATCGTCTCTGCATCCCTTCCAAGGCTAGTATATCCTTCCTTAAGTAAGGTGACCAAAACTGCACGCAGTACTTGAGGTGCCCTGTACAGTTGCAGCAGGACCTCCCTGCTTTTTTACTCCATCCCTCTCGCAATGAAAGCCAACATTCCATTCGCCTTCCTGATTACCTGCTGCACCTGCAAACTAACTTTTTGGGATTCATGCACAAGGACCCCCAGGTCCCTCTGCACCGCAGCATGTTTTAATTTCTCTCCATTCAAATAATATTCCCTTTTACTGTTTTTTTTTCCAAGGTTGGTGACCTCACATTTTCCGAGATTGTATTGCATCTGCCAAACCTTAGCCCATTCACTTAACCTATCTAAATCTCTTTGCAGTCTCTCTGTGTCCTCTACACAACCCGCTTTCCCACTAATCTTTGTGTCATCTGCAAATTTTGTTACACTACACTCTGTCCCCTCTTCCAGGTCATCTATGTATATTGTAAACAGTTGTGGTCCCAGCGCCGATCCCTGTGGCACACCACTAACCACCGATTTCCAACCCGAAAAGGACCCATTTATCCCAACTCTCTGCTTTCTGTTAGCCAGCCAATTCTCGATCCATGCGAATACATTTCCTCTGACTCCGCGTACCTTTATCTTCTGCAGTAACCTTTTGTGTGGCACCTTATTGAATGCCTTTTGGAAATCTAAATACACCACATCCATCGGTACACCATGCTCATTATATCCTCAAAGAATTTCGGTAAATTTGTTAAACATGATTTCCCCTTCATGAATCCATGTTGCGTCCGCTTGATTCTACTATTCCTATTTAGATGTCCCGCTATTTCTTCCTTAATGATAGCTTCAAGATTTTCACCACTACAGATGTTAAACTAACCGGCCTATAGTTACCTGCCTTTTGTCTGCCCCCTTTTTTAAACAGAGGCGTTACATCTGCTACTTTCCAATCCGCTGGTACCTCCCCAGAGTCTAGAGAATTTTGGAAGACCATAACGAATGCATCTGCTATAACTTCTGCCATCTCTTTTAACACCCTGGGATGCATTTCATCAGGACCAGGGGACTTGTCTACCTTGAGTCCCATTAGCCTGTTCAGCACTACCCGCCTAGTGATAGTGATTATCTCAAGGACCTCCCTTCCCACATTCCCGTGACCAGCAATTTTTGGCATGGCTTTTGTGTCTTCCACTGTGAAGATCGAAGCAAAATAATTGTTTAAGGTCTCAGCCATTTCCACAATTCCCATTATTAAATCCCCCTTCTCATCTTCTAAGGGACCAACATTTACTTTGGTCACTCTTTTCCATTTTATATATCGGTAAAAGATTTTACTATCTGTTTTTATATTTTGCTCAAGTTTACTTTCGTAATCTATCTTTCCTTTCTTTGTTGCTTTCTTAGTCATTCTTTGCTGTTGTTTAAAATTTTCCCAATCTTCTAGTTTCCCACTAACCTTGGCCACCTTATACACATTGTTTTTTAATTTGATACTCTCCTTTATTTCCTTGGTTATCCACGGCTGGTTATCCCTTCTCTTACAGCCCTTCTTTTTCACTGGAATATATTTTTGTTGAGCACTATGAAAGAGCTCCTTAAAAGTCCTCCACTGTTCCTCAATTGCGCCACCATTTAGTCTGTGTTTCCAGTCCATTTTAGCCAACTCTGCTCTCATCCCACTGTAGTCCCCTTTGTTTAAGTATAGTATGCTCGTTTGAGACACTACTTCCTCACTCTCAATCTGTATTACAAATTCAACCATACTGTGATCACTCATTCTGAGAGGATCTTTTACTAGATCATCGTTTATTATTCCTGTCTCATTACACAGGACCAGATCTAAGATAGCTTGTTCCCTTGTAGGTTCTGTATCATACTGTTCTAAGAAACAATCCCGTATGCATTCTATGAATTCCTCCTCAAGGCTACCACGAGCGATTTGATTTGACCAATCGATATGTAGGTTAAAATCCCCCATAATTACTGCCATTCCTTTTTCACATGCCTCCATTATTCCCTTGATTATTGCCTGCCCCACCGTGAAGTTATTATTTGGGGGCCTATAAACTACGCCCACCAGTGACTTTTTCCCCTTACTATCTCTAATCTCCACCCACAATGATTCAACATTTTGTTCATTAGAGCCAATATCATCTCTCACAACTGACCTGATATCATCCTTTATTAACAGAGCTACCCCACCTCCTTTCCCTTCTTGCCTATCTTTCCGAATTGTCAGACACCCCTGTATGTTTAATTCCCAGTCTTGGCCACCCTGCAACCACGTTTCTGTAATGGCCACCAAATCATACCCATTTGTAATGATTTGTGCCGTCAGCTCATTTACTTTATTTTGAATGCTGCGTGCGTTTAGGTAGAGTGTTTTAATACTAGTTTTTAAAGCATAATTTTTAGTTTTGACCCCTCCTGCAGCCCATTTATATTCATACATATTGTCCCTTCCTATCACTTTGTGATTTACACTTACCCCAGTGCTACTCTGCTCTGTTGCCTCCTGCCTTTTGCGTTCTTTCTTGGGGTCCTGTTTATCTGAGCTCTCACACACTCTAACTAGCTCAGAGCCCTCTCCTAGGTTCCGAATACTCCTTGCATTGAAGCCCCGAGCTTTCATGCTTGCCTTTTTATTACACTTTGACCCTTTAGAATTTTGCTGTACAGTGGCCCTTTTTGTTTTTGCCTTGGATTTCTCTGCCCTCCACTTTTACTCATCTCCTTTCTGTCTTTTGCTTCTGTCTCCATTTTGTTTCCCTCTGTCTCCCTGCATTGGTTCCCATCCCCCTGCCATATTAGTTTAACTCCTCCCCAACAACACTAGCAAACACTCCCCCGAGGACATTGGTTCCGGTCCTGCCCAGGTGCAGACCATCCAGTTTATACTGGTTCCAGCTCCCCCAGAACCGGTTCCAATGCCCCAGGAATTTGAATCCCTCCCTGCTGCACCACTGCTCAAACCACATTCATCTGAGCTATCCTGCGATTCCTACTCTGACTAGCACGTGGCACTGGTAGCAATCCCGAGATTACTACTTTTGAGGTCCTACGTTTTAATTTAGCTCCTAGATCCTTAAATTCGTCTCGTAGGACCTCATCCCTTTTTTTTAAACCTATATCGTTGGTACCAATGTGCACCACAAATCTGGCTGTTCACCCTCCCTTTTCAGAATGTCCTGCACCCGCTCTGAGACATCCTTGACCCTTGCACCAGGGAGGCAACATACCATCCTGGAGTCTCGGTTGCGGCCGCAGAAACGCCTATCTATTCCCCTTACCATTGAATCCCCTATCACAATCGCTCTCCCACTCTTTTTCCTGCCCTCCTGTGCAGCAGAGCCAACCATGGTGCCATGAACTTGGCTGCTGCTGTCTTCCCCTGATGAGTCATCCCCTCAACAGTATGCAAAGTGGTGTATCTGTTTTGCAGGGGGATGCCCACAGGGGACCCCTGCACTACCTTCCTTGCACTGCTCTTCCTGCTGGTCTTCCATTCCTTATCTGGCTGTGGACCCTCCACCTGCAGTAAGACCAACTCGCTGCATGTGCTACTCACGTCATTCTCAGCATCATGGACGCTCCAGAGTAAATCCACCCTCAGCTCCTATTCCGCAACGCGGACCGTCAGGAGCTGGAGGCGGATATACTTTCCTCACACGTAGTCGTCAGGGACACCAGAAGTGTCCCTGAGTTCCCACATGGTACAGGAGGAGCATATCACGTGACCGAGCTCTCCTGCCCTTAGATACACTTAAATTGGCAACAACAATGCTAAAGTTTACTCACTGTTATAGAAGAGAAAAAAGAAAAACTATTCACCAATTACCAGTCAATCACTTACCCCCTTGGCTGTGACGTCACCTTTCTGTTTGTTTCTACTTCTTTTTTGCCTTCTCCTTGTAGCTGCACAAGCACGCCGAACTCGCGCTGCTCCTGGTCTCACTGGCCTTTTGTAGGCCTCTCCGATCCCCGGACTGTCGCCTCTCACCGAACTCGCGCTGCTCCTGGTCTCACTGGCCTTTTGTAGGCCTCTCCGATTCCTGGACTGTCGCCTCTCGCCGACGCTGCCCGACTCCTGCACTCGCAGCCTTTTGTAGGCCTCCACACACCCCAGACTCTTGCCTCTCACTGAACCCGCACGCCGACTCGAACGTGCACGCGGTTATGGCTGCCATTGGTATTGTTGAGATTAGTTGAGGTTGATGATTGAGCATCTTGACCAGTACTTCGTGGCCAACAAGCTGGATACGGAAGAGACAATTCTCCTCACCATTTGTGGGTCCACGATATTTGGCCTCATCAAAAATCTGCTAGCACCGATGAAACCAATGGAGAAGACATATGCAGAGTTGTGCACACTCGTTTGGAAACATCTCAAGCCGAAGGAGAGCACCTTAATGTCCAGGTATGCACGCACCATCGCTCTGAGGGCCAGAACGTGACGAGCAATGTTGCCGACCTAAGACGCTTTGCGGAACCATGCGTATTTGATGGATTTTTGGGGGAAAGATTGTCGGACTTTTTCATGCTTGGAATCGGCCACGAGTTCATTCTTCACAAACTGCTGTCTACCGAATCCCTAGGTCTGAGCAAGGCCATCACATTAGCCCAGGTTTCAGGTCCACAAATGATAACATTAAATAAATATCTTTGCAGCATTGAAGCTCACTGGCAAGTACTGTGCATAAAATTATGCCTTCAACAGGCAGAATTGTACATGGCAGGGCCTACACACCAACAGAGGCTAGACCTAGGATGACTCAAAGATCACTATAGGGCGTGAATGCGAAGCCATTAACATCATGTTGGCACTGCTGGGGTAATCATCGGGCCCATCAATGTCAATTCAAGCACTATGTGTGCAAAGGCTGCGGAACATTGGGGCACCTCCAGTGAATGTGCAAATGTGCTGCGACTCACCGTGTTGCAGAGTTGGCAGAAGATGACTGATCCGGCATGGATCATGCTGAATGCATAAGAGAGGCAACTCATCCCGAGGTTGAAGAGAAAGTATTTGGGGTACACACCTTCACCAGCAAAAGCCCTTCAATAATGTTGAAAGTCAAATAAGTGTCATTCCAGTTTCCATAGAATTGGACACGGGGGCGAGTCAGTCAATTATGAGCCAGAAGGCTTTTGAGAAACTGTGGAGCAACAAGGCACAATGACCAAAACTACACCCGATTCACACCAAGCTGTGCACTTACACCAAAGATCTCACAACCAGTCATTGGCAGTGTGGCAGTGAAGTATTGTACGATGGAGCTGTGCATGATTTATCACTATGGATTGTACCAGGCGATGGCCCAATGCTGTTTGGTAGAAGCTAGCTCAGAATGATCCGATGGAACTGGGACGACATCAAAGCACTCTCTTCAGTGGATAATGCCTCGTGCTTCCAAGTGCTAAACAAATTCCCATCTTTATTTGAACCAGGCATCGTCAACTTCACAGGTGTCAAAGTGCAGATCCAGCTAGTCCCTGATGCTCAACCCCTTCATCACAAGGCCTGAGCGGTTCCATATATGATATGAAAGTCGAGATCGAGCTGGACAGACTTCAATGACAGGGGATCATATCGCCAGTTGAGTTCAACAAATGGGCCAGTCCAATTGTTCCGGTGTTGAAAAGCGATGGGACGGTCAGAATCTGCGGGCTCTAGATGTTAACGATCAACCGAGTCTCGTTACAGGACCAGTACCCACTACCCAAAGTGGATGACCTGTTTGGAACGCTAGCAGGGGGGATGTCTTTTAACCAAGCTGGATCTAACCTCTGCTTACATGATACAGGAGCTGGCTGAACCTTTGAAAGAATTGACGTGCACCAACACATACAAAGGACTGTTGCTATATCACAGATGCTCTTTTGGGATTCTCTCGGCTGCAGCCATCTTCCAGAGGAACATGGAGAGACTGATGAAATTGGTTCCACGCACCCGTGGTGTTTCAAGACGACACCCTGATCACTGGTCACAACACCACCGAACACTTGCACAACCTGAAAGAGGTTCTAAAGCGACTGGACAGAGTGGGACTCAAGCTAAAACGCTCCAAGTGTGTTTTCCTGGCATCACAGGTCGAAATTCTGGGGAGAAGGATTGCAGCAGATGGCATCAGACCCGCGAACTCAAAGAGGGAGGCCATCAAGAATGCACCCAGACCACAGCATGTGACGGAGCTGCATTCGTTCCTGGGAATCCTCAAATATTGATAATTTTCTACCGGGTTTGAGCACTTTGCTGGAACCCTTGCATTTATTGCTATGCAAGGGTGATGACTGGGTTTGTGGTAAATCTCAAGAGACAGCCTTTAATAAGGCCAGAAACCTGCTATGTTCTAACAAGTTACTTGTATTGTATGACCCATGTAAACCTTTAGTACTAGCTTGTGATGCGTCATCGTATGGGGTCGGTTGTGTGTTGCAGCAAGCCAATGTGTCAGGCAACTATAGCCGGTTGTATATGCATCCAGAAGTTTATCTAATGCTGCAAGAGCCTACAGTATGGTTGAGAAAGAAGCATTAGCATGGATATACGGTGTTAAGAAAATGCACCAATACCGATTTGGACTCTGGTTCGAGCTCGAAACCGACCACAAACAGTTCATTTTGCTGTTCTCAGAAAGCAAAGGTGTTAACACCAATGCTTTGTCCACATCCAAAGATGGGCACTAATATTATCTGCATATGGCTATGTAATCCGCCACAGACCAGGCACAGTGAACTGTACTGATGCCCTCAGGCGGCTACCATTGCTCACCACTGAGGTGGAAATGACACAACCCGCAGAATTGCTTCTTGAAATGGATGCTTTTGCGAGCGAGGGGTCACCCATCATGGCTCGCCAGATCAGAACCTGGACTAGCCAGGATCCCATGCTATCACTAGTAAAAAGCTGCATCCTTAATGGGAGCTGGTCGGCGGTTCCTGGGTAAGTGCAGGACGAAATTAAACCATTTTACCGACGCAAGGATGAAATGTTCATCCATTCAGAAAGTCTCCTATGGAGGAATCATGTAGTTTTACCAGAAAAAAAGAGGCAGGGAAACCTTCAAACGTGACCTTCACAGTACTCACCCAGGCATAGTCATGATGAAGACTATCGCCAGGTCACATGTTTGGTGGCCCGGCAGTGACTCGGAATTGGAGCCATGCGTACACCAATGTAACACTCACTCACAGTTGAGCAATGCAGCAAGGGAGGCCCCACCGAGTCTGTGGTCATGACCCTCCAAACCATGGTCCAGGGTCCACGTAGATTTCGCTGGTCCCTTTCTCGGAAAGATTTTCCTAGAAGCAGTGGATGCTTACTTTAAGTGGATTGAATGTATAATAATATCATCATGTATGTCCACTGCCACCATTGAAAGCCTTCGGGCCATGTTTTCCATCCATGGTTTACCCGACGTTCTTGTTAGTGACAATGGATCATGTTTCACCAGCTCAGAATTCAAAAAGTTCAAGACCCGCAATGGGATCAAGCATGTCAGGTCTGCCCCGTTTAAGCCTGTATCCAATGGTCAAGCAGAGCGAGCAGTCCAAACTATCAAGCAGAGCTTGAAAAGCATGACGGATGGTTCCCTGCAGACTTGGATATCTCGGATTCTACTCAGTTACCGGATGTGACCCCATTCACTCACTGGTGTTCCGCCTGCAGAATTGTTAATGAAAAGAGCACTCAAAACCAGCTGTCCTTCATCCACCAGGATTTCAATAATGATGTAGAAACCCGGCGTCACCGGCATAATATTTCCCATGATCGTCAGGCTGTATCACGTGACATTGAGGTTAATTACCCTGTGTTTGTTCTAAATTATGGTTACGGACCCAAATGGATTGCTGTTTTAGCCAAGGAAGGGAATAAAGCGTTTGTTGTAAAACTTTTGAATGGATACATGTGCAGAAAGCATTTGGATCATATCAAACTGCGATTCACTGCTGCGATTCACTGACAACCAAGAACAGTTTGAAGAGGACATTACCCTCATTGATCCACCGACACACACCCAACCAGCAATTGACCTCGCAATCAACCACGAGCATGAATCCACCATGCCCGACAATCTGATCAGTCCAGCCATGCTGCAGTGCAGCAATGATCTGACCAACTCACCCAAGCCAGGACTTCAACTCAGGCGATCGACCCAGGAACGTAGAACCCCAGATTGCCTCAACTTGTAAATAACTTTTATCGAAGAATTTTTAGGGGTGAAGTATGTAAACTTTACTAATGTGTAAGACTTGCCACCATGTGGCGCACCTGTGGGAGACCCGAGGATCACCCACGCACAGCGGGCAAGCAGGTATAAAAGGCAGTCTCAATGCTGCTTCCTCACTCTGGAGTTACATTAAGGAGACCAAGGTCTCAACAGTTTGAGCTTACAGTACATAGTCCTGTGGAGTTAGTCTGACCATAACATAGTTGACTTACAACATGCATTCTGCAACCACCCAGACCTCAAAACTACAAGTTTAAGTTATTTTCGATGTACTGAAATTCAAGGACTAACGATGTCAAATTTAAGAGTAATTTAAAACCTGTTGAGTCTCAAGTTAATAGTTTCCGCTAATTGCCCTGATTTAAAGGCAAATTTATGTGGGATTAATTTAACAAAAGCAGAAGTATGTGCTGTTATGCATTTTTCTGCATTTGTAACTCTTACATTTCAGCATGAATGTTATTCTTGCAGCCCGTAACAAATATTACAGAAAAGATTGCACCAGCGATGTCAATACATAAGTTCTGCTAGCCCTTCTGTTTGTTGATTGGAGCACCAGCCCACGTGATCCCAGGTATGCTTACGCACACCTGTGCTCAACTCTGCAGCGACTGACATCAACTTTCGTTTGGGGCTTCGCAATAGGTAACTGCGCATTCTGTTGGGATGCTAGGGCGTAATCGTTAATTACGCAGCTGACCCCAAAATCCGAGCCCTTAAAATCTACATGAGTGATAACCTGCTGTTATTCTTTTTCACGATTATGAATTCCTTGCAATCAATATTTTTTTTTAAACGGGAAACAATGGAAACAAAATAATTACAAGGCTATAGGGAAACAGCACGGGGTGGGGCTGGATTAATAAATAGACACTCGCACTGTGGGTCGAATGTTCCTCTGTGCTGTATTATTCTATGATTCTATGAAACAAATTTACAATGGAATCTGCCCGTTTAAGCTTGTCAGGCTGTAATTACAGCCTCTGTCCAGTGGAGACACTTTATTCCACCGCTCCCACCCTCTATCCCCCGTCCCTCCACTCCCACAACTGCTGGTGAATTACTAAGTTTCATTTCAAATATAATTAGCACTCTCTGTAGAGATAAATCTGCAAGCACAACTGAAGTAACATTATCAATGCACTCAGTAAATTGCAGTTGATCCTCGAAATTTGACAGGAGCAAACTGATATGAACCTACAGGATTCCAGATTAAAGTTCCAAACCCTAGCTTCGATAATGGGTTCACACCGATTTGTAATTCTAAGCCACACAATAGGTTGCATTCTATCGTAATGAAATCCTCCTCTCCTCGGCCAGAGTGATAAGAAAATCTTTTCATCAGGCCTTTCATTTTCCTTTCTGAAATTCAGCTGGATTTCTCTTGCCCTCTGGTAGAACCCAATCTATATCCGGCACTCTTGCTTGTATCTTCATTTGTTTCCTTCTATGTTAAATCATTTACTTCAAAAAATAGTTTTAACGTGGTTAGATAGGGCTAGAAATTCACCTGCCTGTCGATATTTGTTTTTTTAACGTCATTTTATTAAAAAATAAGAATAAAAATTTCACCATTTTTTAAACTTGGCCAAAAAATACTCCTGTTGATAAAAATTGGCGTTGCTGGAGGAGTCGTGTTGGAAACTGCTGTCCTTGCTAACTTTACCCCGAGGCCAATATCGCCAAAAATACAGGGGAGAAAACAAAAATATTACAAAAATAAAATTAAAAATCAGAAAACTATAACAATACCCTTAAGTAATCAATCGCTAAAAAAATAATTTAAAAAAAACTTCAACTTACCTTCTTTGTGGGTCTTCTTACTTACTGATTTTTCTGAGGCTGCAACGCCTGCTTTTCTCTTACATTGTTTTTTCACCCGAGTATTTGGTATAGTATAAGCTTAAGAATGACCCGTTTCCATACCAAAAAGGGATCAGTTCGCAGGTGTTTCAATGAGGGAACTGACATTCTAGGTCCCGAACTACATACTGAAGGGTGGAAGATGCCTGTGTGTGAATTCTTTTAACTTGGAGTGGCCTTTGCACACCAGCCACCACACAGGTTTGACAGAACAAGGCCTTGGTCCAGTGGCAAGGGTTAACCAAGACAACTGGAGATCAAGCTCTGCTGCATGGACATAGTACGCACACATACTCTTACTCGCCATAGATCGCTGTGTGGGCTGGCTCATATTGCACCTTCTCTGGGCACTAATCCCGCTGTTGTTATACACTGCGCCACTCCCGGGCCTTTGCCTCGCTGCTGGGCTCCTCGACTCCGACCGTTCCGCTCCCCGGCACCGACACCAACGCCCCTGCCCTGGGAGTGTTTGGGACAGTGCAGACGTTCGCCAAACAGCCAAATTTAGTCGGTCCTATTTTTTACATATGGCGATCTGCATTTTGGGCATATTTCTAAACTGCCATTCTTTACGTCAGAGGAATTTTGTTAGGTTTCTTTTAAAGATAACAAAACATTTTTAACGTGAAAGGCTGGCTAATTTCTAGCTCTATATAATTTCTTCTTTTTAGAACATCGTGCACACAACGTATCAAAGACAGATTGGTGTAGAAATTGTCTTTGGCGTTTAATACTTGTGGAAACACGTGGGATGCCTGTAAGATGCCCGTTGCATATTGATGTCAACGGAGCATAACAGGCATTGAATGTGATACCGCCCGTCTTGTACTACTGCCCAAAACAAATTTCTACCCCAAATTTCTACCCCACTCGACAATGAATATTGACGTTGAGTAAGGAAACAAAACAGCGATGGACTTATACACTTACAAACAAAACTGACGTTAATAACAACTAGATTTAAACATGTGGGATGTATAACTTCTCCAAAGAAACTTGTACATTTTGGTCTCAACAGAACTCTTTGTTTTGTCATAAGTAAATAGCACTGTTGCAAGAAATAAAACAACATATTTACAAATAATTAAGAGATATTAGATTTAATAATGAGCAACTTAAAAATCGACCTTGCTTTTGATGATGGCAGAGTTCCTAATTGTCCACCGTCATACCATTAAACAATTGGTAAATCTTCAGGCCTAGCTCCACTAATAATATTGGTTTAAGAATCAAATAAATTATACTAATTCAACCATCTGGAAAATCTCCACCGTTTTGCATCCAATTTTGTTGTATATGTCTCGAGGGTATTTCCCTCTATATGGAAGCTTATTCCACATCTGGCTCTCTCACTTTGTGAAGAATTCCATGATATACACCTTAACATTACCCTTTTCTAGTTTAAAACCATGTCCCATGGGCTTACACCTGCAGCTTAATTGAATCAATATTCCTGGTTAATAAACCTCTATAAGAACATCACTTAGATATGGTGTTGCTAGACTGTACAGTCCAAATTCATCCAATGCTCTACTCACAAGTCTTCTCCCTCGCACGGGAAATCAGCCTCTGCAATTACCCCGTGCTTTTGGCGAGCAGAACTGGACACAGTATTCAAGGTGTAGAATGGCGAGAGTATGATGCAGTTGGATTATTACTTCCTCTTACATAATATACTGTTCAAAATTTATTAGCTGCTCTGTATTAGTTGTAAATGTTTAATGTTGACTCCACGAATAATCCTGGTTCTCTTTCAGTTTCCAGTTTTATCCTTAGCTATTTCAGCACTATTCCTGGAGTGTGTGCATTATTTATTTTTCGTCCGTCTCCGTTAAGTTCCGTCTGCTATTGTTGTTCTGACTGAAATAATTTGTCCCATTCATTTTTTCATTTCTGAACTGCCTCTTCCGTTTCTACTTCCTCTCTTAGTTCAGTTTTGAACTATCCTCATATTTCTGGCTTTCGGGCTCCGATACTATTTCTCCCTATATCATTCACCCCATTCACAAACTACCAAAGAGTATTTTATTGTTTACTTCAGTATCACCTACTATCCTTTCCACAGCATGTAAAAGAAATGAAGACTTGGATTTCACGATCACCGGATGTCTCAAAGTGAGTTACAGCCAATGAAGTACTATTGGAGTGTAGTCACTACTGTAATGTACTGCTCCAGTTTCTGGTACACGGCTCACCATCCTCATAGAATCATACAGCACAGGTGGAGTCCATGCAACCCATCGTGCCCGCAGTGAATCTTTGAAATTGCTATCCAATTAGTCCCAATCCGATCGCTAATACCCATTGCTATACACGCTCCTGATCCAAGAATCACCTGTAACTGCAATCTCTCTGTCACCTGCAGACTGCTTCTTAATGCCGCCTGTAAGCTACTTTTTGAGCAACGTTTACATCTGTACATTGTGTGTCATTTTGTTTTGCTGCTGGACTGTGCTTGGTATTCACTTACTAGTTTAATTCTTAATCCGCTATGAGCAGAACAATGTAGAAAATAGTAAATTAACTGACTATAAATACAGAGAGGAATGGAAAAGGAAGCAGCAGATCAGGGAAATCGATCCTGAGATTGTAACGGCAAACATGAGTTGGCAACCAATGACCGCAATGCATAATAAACAAGCAGAGATATGAAAATAATCATTGAGAAATGCTGCTGGAGAGACGAGGATAAATGGTTGATTTTGTATTAAATCTCTATCTCATCTCTTCTATGAATTTCTGGTGGAGAAAAGCTACCAAGCATGTCGGACGTATGTGGTCAAAAGCATTCAACTTTCGATTTGACATCAACAAAGTATGAAATGAGTTATACAATGTATCATTTTGAACATTTTTAAAGGCATGGGACTCACTTCAGTCCTGCGGAGATGTGGTAAGATGTTTAACTTTGCCCATCGCAGTTGGTACACCCCACACACCGATAATGAGCCACATCAATAGTCGAGTGAGTCCGAAATACATTATTTAAGTTGTCATTTATCAGCAAGATGTCAAACCACGCTATTTGCGAGAACAAAAGAGCAGACTCGCAGAAAGACAAGTGCAAAGTTTTTTTGTGTGTGCTGATGTGTTTGTGTGTGGCAGGCGGTAGATAGATAATCACTGTATTTGGAGCCAGTGTTTTATACAGTTTGCACATTTCTCATGGACTGGAATTTGGGAGATACAATTTGTCATCATTTAGTGATCATTGGAAGAATATTCCACAGTGAAAACAACATAAATAACTGGCATGTAAGAGAGAGATTGAGGGAGATTAACAGAGACGCAGAGAGATATAATGACAGAGAGAGAAAAACACAATAAAACCTTAATCGAGACAGAAGCTGATAAGCAGTGCGAGAGAGAAGTAGAACATAAGAACATAAGAAAAAGGAACAGGAGTAGGCCAAACGGCCCCTCGAGCCTGCTCCGCCATTCAATAAGATCATGTCCGATCTGATCATGGACTCAGCTCCACCGCTCTGCCCGCTCCCCACAACCCCTTATCCCTTTAGCGTTTAAGAAACTGTCTATTTCTGACTTCAATTTATTCAATGTCCCAGCTTCCACAGCTCTCTGAGGCAGCGAATTCCACAGATTTACAATCCTGTCAGAGAAGAAATTTCTCCTCATCTCTGTTTTAAATGGGCGGCCCCTTATTGTAAGATCATGCCCTCTAGTTCTAGTCTCCCCCATCCTCTCTGCATCCATCTTGCCAAGCCATCTCATAATCTTATACGTTGCAATAAGATCACCTCTCATTCTTCTGAATTCCAATGAGTAGAGGCCCAAACTATTCAACTTTTCCTCATAAGTCAACTCCCTCATCTCTGGAATCAGCCTAAGTGAACCTTCTCTGAACTGCCTCCAAAGCAAGTATATCGTTTTGTAAATATGGAAACCAAATCTGCACGCATTATTCCAGGTGTGGCCTCAGCAATACCCTGTATAACTTTAGCAAGACTCCCTGCGTTTATACTCCATCCCCTTTGCAATAAAGGCCAATATTCCATTGGCCTTCCTGATCACTTGCTGTACCTGCATACTATCCTTTTGTGTTTCATGCACAAGTACCCCAAGATTCCGCTGATGTGCAGCACTTTACATTCTTTCTCCATTTCAATAATAACATGCTCTTTGATGTTTTTCTGTCAAAGTGCATGTCATCGCATTTCCAACATTATACTCCATCTGCCAAATTTTTGTCCACTCACTTAGCCTGTCTATGTCCTTTTGTAGATTTTTTGTGAAGCATACAATCACAGAGTAAAAGTGACAGAGAGAGATATAGTAGAAGGAGAAAAAAATCAGATGGCGATAGGAGAGTAACCGAAAGCTGGGAGGTGCACTTAAATTCGTTCTTTGCAATATGAAATGTCACTTGATACTCTTGTCTATTATTGTGTTATACCACAACAGGACACTTGACTTGAGGAACAGAATTACAGAGACACAATAGCAAAAGCAGAGAAAAAACAGAGAGAGAGAGAGAAACAGAGAGAAAGTTAGAATAAGAGACAAAAAGAGACAATAAGAATAAGGAGCGAAAAGTAGAGAAATTGTGAGATTACGGGACAGAGAATTAGAGATACGGGGTAAGAATAAGAACAGAAGAAAAGAAGAAATAGGAGTAGGAGTAGGTAATTGTTCCCTTCAATTCTGCTCAGCTATTCAATATTTCATGGCTCATCCTCTACCTCAAACTTTAGCTTCCTGCCATATCCCCATATCCCTTGCTTCCCTTAGTATCCAACAATCTATCGATTTCTGTCTTGAATATATTCACCGACTGAGCACCCACAGACCTCTGGATTGGAGAATTTCAAAGAGCTACAACCCTTTGAGTGAATTAATCTCTCGTCATCTCAGTCCTAAATGGCCGACCCCTCAATCTGAGACTGTGGCTTTTAGTTCTAGACTCCCCTGAGAGAGAAACATCCTCCCAGCATTTACCTGTCAATTTCCTTAAGTATTTTATATTTTTCAATGAGGTTACCTCTCATTATTTTAAATTCTCGGGAATACAAGCCTAGGCTACTTAATCTCTCCTAATAGGACAATCTCCCCC
Source organism: Pristiophorus japonicus (assembly GCF_044704955.1). Taxonomy (NCBI): domain Eukaryota; kingdom Metazoa; phylum Chordata; class Chondrichthyes; family Pristiophoridae; genus Pristiophorus; species Pristiophorus japonicus. The sequence continues at coordinate 249,288,959 of NC_091982.1, forward strand.
TCCCAGGATTCAGTCTAGTAAAGCTTCATTCCACTCCCTCTAAGACAAGTATATCCTTCCTTATGTAAGGAGGAAGAAATTGTAAACAGTACTCCATGGTGTATATAATGCTAGTAAGATTTATCTACTCTAATACTTCAATCCCTTTGTAATAAAGCTACTTAGCTATGAAGCTAGCTTTGCACTATCTGTATTTTAACTTTTTACGATTCGTGTACAAGGCCACTCAGATACCTCTGAATAGCAACATTTCGCAGTCTCTTCTACCAAAGTTGATAACTTCACAATTCGCCACATCAATATTCCAGCCCACTGACTTAAACTGTCTATATCCATAAACAGCATCGTAGTTTGGTCATCACAGCTTACTTTTCCACCTAACTTTGTAACATAGCAAACTTGGATACATTACACTCGTGTTCCTCATCTTTAAATTATTAGTCAGTCACGGGATGTGGGCTTCACTGGCAAGGTCAACATTTATTGCGCATCCCTAATCGCCCTTGAGAAAGTGCTGCAGAGCTGCCTTCTTGAACCACTGCAGTCCATCTGGGAATGTACTTCAACCGTGACTTTGCTGTAACGATTTGGTACTATCGAGTGGCTTGCTATCGGCTTGCAATTTCAGAGGACAGATAAGCATCAACCGTATTCCTGTGCGTCTGGAGTTACATGTAGGCAAGACGAGATTATGATGGCAGATTTCCCTCCCTGAAACAAGGAACCAGGGATTAGAACACCGACTTTTGTGCTTATCGCCCCAAAATGGGGGTTATATCCGGCATAAAAAAGGGTTTTCAAATCGCCGGCTTCTCACCCATTCTCAAAACAGCTAATTTACATTTTTTTTAAATGGGCGTTGACGCGAGCGATATCAAATGGGCGGTAGTGTTAAATTTTTCGGAGCTTCTGCCATAAAGTTTGGCCGTCCTTAGCAATGGCATGGCAACGCTCAACATGAGCAGAAGAGGAGACAGAGTGAGAGGGAGCTCAGAGGGACTGAAAGCGTGTGTGGCCGTGGGTGTGTGTTTGTTTGGCTGCTATGTGAGGCACGATGGAGATTCAATAGTAGCAAAAAGCTCATTAAGCACCAAGAACATAGCCGGCACCGAGTTTTCTGTCAAACAAATAAGATATAACATGGAAGGGATGGAGGAGGCCCTGGAGCTGGCAGCCAGGAACACTGGTGGCAGAGGGCTCCCAGTGGTCCCAGAGCACCGCGCTGCATCCCAAAGTGCCGCACCCCCATTGCCAGCCACACGAGAGCCAGCAGCAACATATTGCTTCTGGCTTGGGGCACGTTCCCACCTCGGGACCGTCCTCTCTCGTATCTGTCCAAGCAGTGCTTCAGCCATCACCCCCCCCCCCCATGAAGCATCGCCTGAGGACCTCCTCGGCCAGGTGGCTTGGAGTCAGGAGGGGAAGTGGAAGGTGGGGAGGAGAAGTGGCGGGGGGAAGGAAAGTGAGGTGCATGTGCGCAGGTGATGGCTGTGTTGTATCTCCATCTGGGTGTATGCAATTTGTTGCAATGTATGGGGGCTGGGGACCACCTCCTGTTTTGCCTTTGTATTCTGTGTTAGTGGACCTGTTGAACAGGTGATTTATGTCAATGGTGGAAAAAGTGGGGTGTGGGCAGAGGTTGGGTGTTATTGGCTGTGATACTTATGATTTCAGACCAATGTTGATGTTAAACTATTGTTATTGAACATAACCTTGTTGCGCATTGTCTCAGATAGCTGGACTGTTACACACTGGTGATTCCTTAACATGAAAATGTTAAATACAACTGAGCAACCAACGTCAACTTGAACTGGCACCAAGGTGATGGGCACCATTGATATCTGAGCTGCACACACACAACAGTGTGTTAGCGTTGTCACTCACATCAGCACTCTTTCAGGAAAATCTTTCCGATATAAGCTCCTCACATAACAGTGGGATTTAACAAATGCCAGCCACACCACTGGCATCCATCCTGGTTCGTTCCACCTTTTGTTGGCAATTTTTTGAGTGGGTAATATTCTGGGCAATATGTGTGCGAGGTGGTGAAATTGACGATGGGCGAACTCCATGGCCGCTAGTTTGGGTAAATATGCTCTTTACGACCAAAAACAGTTGCCGGGTGTTATTATTGAATCTTGGCACTAAATCCATGAGGAAAGTAATGCTAAGTGATAATATGGGCGTTGAAATCGCCCATTCTGTTGATTCCGCCCAGAAAAAGTGGGTGGGCAGTGATATTTTTTCTCATCGTTAAGCCCATTGGAAAAATAATGCTGGTGATATGTCTCCTAAAAAAGCCCGTCAGTTTCCATTTTCTGCCAAAATTGTCGCTATCTAGGTGTTATACGTCATTTCAGTGGTTAAATGGGTATTAAGTGGGAGTTAAGCAGGCAAAAAAGGAGGAGGTTCTAGCCCCAGATGTCTTTTTATGACAATCTGGTAGTTTCATGGTCACCGTTACTGATGACACTATTATCTTCCAGATTTATTTAATTAACAGCTTTTAAATTCCCCAGCTGCTGTGGGATTTGAACTACAAGTCCAGTAACATAATATCGATGGTACCATTCCCGGTAATACAAATCATTGATATAGACTGTAATCAGCTCCGGCCCAAGAAAGAAAGACTTGCATTTATACACTGCCTTTCACGACCACCGGACATCCCAAAGTGGTTTGCAGCCAATGAAGTACTTTTTGAAGTGTAGTCATTTTTGTAATGTAGGAAATGCAACAGCCAATTTGTGCCCAGCAAGCTCCCACAAACAGCAATGTGATAATGATCAATGATGATGACTGAAAGATAAATATTGGCCAATATAATTGGGAAGCCTCGCCGGCTCTTTTTCGATATAGTGCCATGGGATATTTTACGTCCACCTGAGAGCAGACGGGGCCTTGGTTCAACTTCTTATCCAATAGATCTCATCTCTAACAGCGCAGCACTCACTCAGTACTGCACTGAAGTGTCAACCGAGATTATTGCGTTCAAGTTTCTGGAGTGGAACCTATCCCCAAAACGTTTAGCTCAGAGGCAAGGTTGCTACCAAAGTAGCCACTGGCACTGATCCTTACAGTACCCCACTAGGTACAGCCTGCCAACCTGAAATTGATCCATTTATTCCTACATATTTGTTTTCTGCCTGTTAACCAATCCTCAATCCATGGTACATTCTTCCTCCAATGGCATGGACCTTTATTTTAAGTAAACTCTTGTATGACACCTTATCGACTACATTTCAAAATCCCAATACATTATATATCCACTCATTCCCCCTTATCTATACTTTTAGTTACAAACTCAAAAAAATCAAAAAATTTTGTCAAGCACAACTTCACTTTTGTTATTCTGTGTTGACACTGCCCAAACATATTAGGATTTTCTAAGTGCTCTGTTACCACGTCCCCAGTAATAGACTCTAGATTTTTTTCTAGTACTAAGTACTACAGCCGACTAAATTTTCCCTATCTATAAGAGAGATACATCCAGAGAGACGGTAAAAATAAGTGAGAGAGAAAAACACAAGGACATGGTAACGATAATACACACAGGAGGAGTGTGTGTGAGACAAACTCTCACTGACTTAACAAAAAGTAAGCAATGATTCCGACCCATCTAGACATCCGTGGGGTCAATGGAGAAGGTACAGTGCTTGAATTGAATACACTTGAGAGCTCCTGTCTTAATGCGTGAAGATTTGTTACGGAACATAGTAAATTATTCAAAATCGTGAATAGGTAGACTTCCTATTTTACATGTAATTATGCAAAATTTCCAGGGTGACCCATGTCCACAGCTGAATTACTATCTACTCATTCAGTGTTAATTACATTACAACAAAGGGTGCAGTGGAAATAACATATTTTCCACAGTCGCTGGTTGTGAAAGCACTTAAGTCAGACCAAAAATTGGTTGCACAATAATGGTCTGAGGAGTTTGCAGCTAGAGCGCAGAAGCACGTGGTGAAACTTCATGATACTATTATTCAGCCTTGAAATCGAAACAAAACGGGAATATTCGGATGCATGCAAATGCTGTATATCAATGACATGGTGTTATTCAAACATTGTTATGTTGCAAGTACTGCAGTTGATTAACCAAAGCCTGACACAGGTTCATGAAACAGCACTGCATTGTCTCAGGACTCAAGAAAAAAACTTTGATCTCCCCAACATTGTATCAACAGTAAAAACGTTGAGCATTCATTACAAGTTGTATCCATCCATTTCGAAGGCAGAACGGTTTCGTTCTCAGCTGTCTAACTTGTTGGTTTAGTTTTACCTTGCAAAGTGCCCAATGTGTTCTTTGCAGGATGAGGCTGCTTATTACGTTGATGGCGAATGTCAGCTCAAGCTATAGGGCTCTAAGAGATGCTCATGTCTACAGCCACACGATTATAGACATGCCTGATCTTGGAGGCAAAGCATAATTAGGCTTGGTTAACGCTTAGAAGGGAAAACACCTGGGAATAGCAGGTGCAGTAGGCTAGATCGGATGAGGTTAACCGAGAAGGTAAGGTAATGAACTGCTAATCCATTATGATCTGCACGTGTCTTCGAAACCCATACTCATTAAATATTTGATGCGGATAAGACTTTTGATTTGTTAAGTTTCATTTAAATATGGTTTTTTTTGTAATTCACTGGTTGTGTCCCATTAAATGGGGCACTTGCTTACTAGCTTATTGTTGATGGCACTAGCCACCAATCACCGAATTTCAACATAAAATGTGTAGGGCCCCACGGGACCATTCCAGCTCCCCATGGCTTAACTTCATCTCACTCAGGAAATAGATATTTGGCGTCATGAGAGTAGAGACACAGAGTAGGAAAAGCGGCTATGCACTCTAATTGAAAATATGCGATCAGTCGTGTCCTAAAAAGGCCTCAGTTTTTCACTATATTTATCAGTGACTTAGCCGAAGGATGAGAGCCATATATCTAAGCTTACTCATAACACCAAGTTAAGTGGTACACAATGTAGTGTAGATGGGAGCAGAATGTTGCAAAGCGACATTGACAGATTAAGAAAGTGGGCAAAATTGTTGCAGCTGGTGTTTAATGTGGGGAACTGTGAAGTCATCTGACGCCTACATCTGGGCCAGGGTGTCCTGAGAGATGGAGCATGTGGTGCCACCGGTACGCTCGCGGCCTTCCGCGAGAGGTGGGCGCCAGAGGGACTGGAGTGCATCATCACACCCGGCAACCAAATTTTAATTTGATTTTATGTTTTAAAGTTTAATTTGTTGTAATTGCCAGTGTTTTTAGTGTCCCCCTCCCCTTTTATAGGGGGCACTTGTAAGATATGGAATTTTAGTACCCTAAATAAAAAACACAAAAACAAACCTACAAAAAAATATTTAAAAAAATATAAAAAACCCCACAAAAAATAGGGCCTTGAAAATGTTTGGTGTGTTCCCCAGATCGGGGGGCACGATTTAATGTTTAGTTTTTTCTCCCAAAAGAGTTGTGGGGGACTGTGAAGTCATCTGACGCCTACATCCGGGCCAGGGTGTCCTTAGAGGCAGAGCATGCGGTGTCCACCGGTACGCTCGTGGCCTTCCACGAGAGGTCGGCGGCGGAGAGACTGGAGTGCATCGTCATGCCCGGCAACCAAATTTCAATTTGATTTTATGTTTTAAAATTTAATTTGTTGTAATTGCCTGTGTTTTTAGTGTCCCCCTCCCCTTTTATAGGGGGCACTTTTAAGATATGGAATTTTAATGCCGTAAATAAAAAACACAAAAAAAAACGACAAAAAAATATTTTAAAAAACAAAAAAAACAAAAAAATGGGCCTTGGGAAATGTTTGGAGTGTCCCCCAGATCGGGGGGCACGTGACTTAATGTTTATGTTTGCCCCCAAAAGAGTTATGAAGTCATCTGACGCCTACATCTGGGCCAGGGTGTCCTTAGAGATGGAGCACGCGGTGTCCACCGGTACGCTCGCGGCCTTCCATGAGAGGTGTGCGCCAGAGGGACTGGAGTGCATCATCACGCCCGGCAACCAAATTTTAATTTGATTTTATGTTTTCAAGTTTAATTTGTTGTAATTGCCAGTGTTTTTAGTGTCCCCCTCCTCTTTTATAGGGGGCACTTGTAAGATATGGAATTCTAATGCCCTAAATAAAAAACACAAAAAAAACCTACAAAAAAATATTAAAAAAAACAAAAAAAAAACAGAAAAAAAGGGCCTTGGGAAATGTTTGGAGTGTCCCCCAGATCGGGGGGCACGTGATTTAATGTTTATGTTTGCCCCCAAAAGAGTTGTGAAGTCATCTGACGCCTACATCCGGGCCAGGGTGTCCTTAGAGATGGAGCACGCGGTGTCCACCGGTACGCTCGCGGCCTTCCGCGAGAGGTGGGCGCCAGAGGGACTGAAGTGCATTGTTACCCCCGGCAACCAAATTTTAACTTGATTTTATTTGTTTTAAAGTTTAATTTGTTTTAATTGCTGGGTTTTAGTGTCCCCCTCCCCTTTTATAGGGGCACTTGGAAAAAAAAACTATGATTTTAGTGCCCAAAACACCCCAGAAAAAAACCACAAAAATCACCAAAAAAAAAGAATAAAAAAAGGGCCTTGTGAAATGTTTGTAGATAGGGGGGCACTTGATCTAATATTTGTTTTGTTTACTCAAAAAGAGTTGTGAAGTCATCTGCTGTCGGCCTAAGAACCATATATCAGAGAATTTTCTAAATGGAAAGAAGCTAGGAACAGTGGAGGCGGAGAGAGATTTACGCTCCATGTACATAATACAATGGAAGCTAGTGGGCGCATATGCAAAATAATGTAAAAGGGTAACGGCATGTTCGCCTTTATCAGACAACGGCTGTAATACAATGGGTTGAATGTTTTGTTATACCTATATAAAGTTTTGATTACACCAAATCTGGAATACTGAATTCAGTTCAGACACTCCATTTCCAGAATGATATATTTGCTTTGGAGCGGGTGTAACGGGGATCCAACATGATATCAAAGTTAAAAGCATTAAAATATGAGGAATTTAAATCTGTTACGAACAGTGATTGTGGAAAATATGTTGCCTTGAATATGAGGTGGGCGGCGTATCTCCCTAGTACACCTCCGACCCACGAAACATCTCCGAACTTAACTCCAGGCTCCAAAGCTACCAAGAGTTCTAGTCTTGGGCCTCCCTGCATTTGTCTGTGTAAAAGCCCACGGATCACGAAATATAGGTGGTTCAGAAGCGTCCCTGGGATCAGGTGGACCGGGTCCTCCAATGAGAAAGGAGAATTCCCTTGTAGTCATTTCCGAATGGAATCCATTAATGACATGTAATGGAATCCCCAAATAATTAAAAAATAGACAATTCCACTAAACAGAAATGTTCTGATATTCAAATTTATTGAAAAGTCCATTCATTATAATAAATACATTAAAAACTACGTTTTTGAAATAAAATTTTAAGCATTTTAATCTGCGGCAATATTCGCATAATATAATTTTAATTGTTTGTGCATCAATTTTTATAATTTATTTCCATTTGGTTTTGATGACAAATCGAAGGTTGAACCCTTATGACCACATGCATCCCATTGTCTGCCATTGCATGAGATAATAGATGACAATATGTTTTAGTAGAAGTTTTAATCAGGAGAGATGTTTTCCCCATCAATCCTGCACAATTTCTTTTTGACTATTTTCACAGCTCTGCAACATTACTATCCCTTGCAATTCTTTGTTTTCATACTATGTTTGCCTTTTCCATCCTCCTGTCTCTGTTGCTGTCTGTTTTCATAGACATATTATTCCCCATTTTCTGCAATGTTCTCTTGACAGTGGAGTTACAATTAAACTAGAAATGAATAGCAAACAAAGTCAATCACCATGGAAGGATACATGGCCCAGAAGTGATAGTTGTTAGAAAACCAGCATACAGTCTGAACTAAGAGAAAATGTGTAGGTCACAGGTAAACTGTAGTCAAAGGTGATTCTTTGATCGGAATCGTGTATATCCATGTGTGTTCTAAGAATAATACCTACAGGAGTGGAACTAACTATGTAGCTCTTTCAAAGTGTCAGCAGAGGTACGATGGGCTGAATGGCTTCCACCATAGTATGATGCTATGAGAAAGGTCAGTGGTGTACCTGGAGCTAGTGAAGCACAGATTTCTGGAACGGTTAGAAGTAATACTTAATCGGGCATGTGACTACGTAATGTGAATGTCAATGGAACAATTGGCTTAGGATCCTTAAAAGGCACATATATGAATATTGAACCAAAACCCAAAAAAAAGACTATGTTCTCTGGAATATTCCCTGTTGTTATGAAGGGAGGCGAGCTTACCAAGAAAATTGAATAATTAAATGATTAATTGCAAGGATATGTGAGAGCAACAATTCTACAATTCATAAATAAGATGGAATTATTCCAGAATACAAATGACTGGAAGAGAAATGACAGTCGTTAGTTATATGAAGTAGGATCAAAGAGACCTTTTGAAAATTGAAACGGCAATAGAAAATAATGTAAATATAAAAGTGGGAGGAGCAGAGGGTGGAAATGGCATCGCAGGTGAGACAAACTGTAGGACAGAAGACTGTCCATCTGGATGTATGGCTACAGATACTCAGACCCAGCTCTCCCTTGTCACCACTCCTCTACCCCTACACTGCTCTTCTGTTGACAGACTGCTCATCGGACATGGAATATTGAATGAGGAGCACTTTGTTCCAGTTATGCATTGGCAAGACTGAAACCATTGTGTTCAGTCCCCATGATGTACTCTGTAACATTGCCATGGATTCTTTCCCGTCACCTCCAACGCTCGCCACTCATCAGGAACGAGACTGTCGACAAACTCGCCAGCTGAGATTTTTACCTATGCATCACAAAAACCACCTACTTCAATTTTCATAACCCTGTATGTCTCCTACCTTTCCTCAGTCCATATGCTGCTGAAACCCTGCTCAGTGCCTTTGTCACCTCTGCATCTGTGGTATCATCAAATACACCGCTCATAACATATATCCCATCAAGTCCCTCTCAAGGTTGACACCCACGCAGTTTTGCCAACTGACCCAAATTGGATCATGGTCCACCAAAACCTCAAATCTAAAATTCACAAAATCTTGTTCAAATCACTTCCGACCTCATCCCTCGTTATTACTGTAAACTTTCCGAGCTCTACAACCTTCCAAGAGTCTGAGTCCCTTTGACCGTTTGTGCAGCTGAAAAACCTTCAGCCCACCTGTGATAATTGTACTTTCACCATCAATAATTTAAACTCTGGAAGTCCCTCCCTAAACTCCTCTGTCTCCATCTTTTCCTGCAGCCCTTCTCTATAAGACTCATCTTTGAACAGGCTTTTCAGAACCATTCCTAATATCTCCTTCTTTGATTCAGTGTTCATTGTTTTTCTGAATACGCTCCTGTGAAGGACCTTGTAATATTTCTTCTATGTTAAATGCGTTTGATAAATGCAAGTTGTAGAGATTGTTGATTTGATTATCAGGAATAGATTTCAGGACCATCAGTCCAACAGTAACAGAGTTACCCGTAGTCACTGTAGATTCAGAAGGGGAATATCATGTCTGAACAGTCTCCACAACTTCTTTGATGAAATGACAAAATCATAATTGAACTGATTTCCCAATGATGCAATGTATTTTGATTTCCAAAAAGGCTTTAAAAAATGTCAACACAAAAGGATAATAATGAAATTCAAAACTGTGGGGAAATTGGATAAAGGGTAAAATAAATATTAAGAGGCTTGCATTGGAATAGGTGGGGATACTCAGTGGGGTAGCTGAGGGTTCGTTTCGTGGATTAACAAAAATTTACTGAATTTGGAAAGTGAATGCTACATTGTCACATTTGCAGATTATACCAAACTAAGAGAGGAAGTAGGATCTGAAGATTCGGTTCATTAATTATAGAACAAATTGAAAAAGATATTTAAGTGGAAGGAACGATGGCAAAGGGTATTCAATTGGGTACAGAACAAAAAAATGTTGACACGCATACTCCTGATGTTGAAATTGCTGAATGGTAAATTGAGAAAGACCCAGGAGTCTGAGTTGACTCAACACTTAAGATTTCAGAGCAGCAATCAATAAATCCAATGGAACGTTAAACTACATAGTGAAAATAGCATATTACCTCAGAAAATGTAAGGATCAAACTGTATCGGACTGCACCTTGTTATGTGTCACCCAAAAAAACGAACGACCCATTCAAGCACAGGAGGCAATGCAGTGGCTGATTTCAAGTATGCGGGATATGATTTGTGAGAAGTAGACACCTCAAAGCGCTGGAGAAGTAGCACCAGCACTATCTCCACAAGATCCTTCAAATCCAATGGGAGGATAGACACACCAACGTTAGTTTTCTCGATCAGGTCAACATTACCAGCTTCGAAGTACTGACCACATTCGACTCGTTGGGTGGACCACATCGTCCGACATGAGACTCCCAAAGCAAGCACTCTACTCGGAACTCCTGCACGGCAAGCGAGCCCCAGGTGGGCAGAGGAAACGTTTCAAGGACACCCTCGAAGCCTCCTTGATAAAGTGCAACATCCCCACTGGCACCTGGGAATCCCGAGGCCAAGACTGCCCTAAGTAGAGGAAGAGCATCCGCGAGGGTGCTGAGCACCTCGAGTCTCATCACTGAAAGCAAGCAGACAGCGAAAGGAGCGTGCGGAAAACCAGACTGCCCACCCACCCTTTCCTTAATCCACTATCTGTCCCACCTGTGGCAGAGACTGTAATTCCCGTATTGTACTGGACAGTCACCTGAGAACTCACTTCGAGAGACTGCTTATGATGAAAACATTGGATTGATTTGTAATTTTCAGCCTGCAAAAAACGTATCCGAGCGGTCATAATATAGTGGTTTATTACCCCGGAGAATTGCTCCAATTAAGCTGCAACAGTTGACCATGGGGACATAGTTTCAAACGAGTAATGATAGGATAGATAACAGGAAACTCTTTACACAGAGAGTGAACCATGTGTTGAATCATCTTTCGGATACAGGAAAAAAATCTGCAAATATTTATGAAATAAACTGAATGCTACACTGGAGAAAGGCTAAGATCTCTGAATGAATGGATCAGTGTATTTTTGTTTGCCAAAGTTCACTATGCCAGTAGTCTCGAAGGTGTCAGTTATGCACAATTCTAAATTGTGTCTTCTGTAAAATGTAAAACAATTTTAGTACAGCAAAGTCGACTCTATTTGTTTTTCATTATTAAATGTAATTTCTATTATTTATTGATAAACATGCTTTTTTTATTTCTTGCAACAGTGCTCTTTACTTTTTGCAAAACAATGTGTTCTCTTTAGATCAAAAAGTACAGGCTTCTTTGGAATGGATATACTTCCCGCAGCTTTAAATGTCACTGTATCTAAGACTGATGTTTGTAAGTGTATCACCTTCATGTGGCACCTTGTCAAATGCCTTCTGGATGTCCAAATACACCACATCCACTAGTTCCCCTTTATGCACACTGTTCGTTACATCCTGAAAGAATTCCAGCAAATTTGTCAAACATGACATCCCCTTCATAAATCCATGCTGACTCCGCCTGGCCTTATCTTTTAACACCATCAACCAGCGAAACTCATAATATTCCAGTCAGAATGGGGCCTTCATATTGCCAATCATCATTGGTGGCCGTGCTTTCTGTTGCCTAGGCACACAGCTTTAGAATTTCATCCCTAAACCTCCGGGCTTCTCTGTCACTCTCTCCTCCTTCAAGACGCTCCTTAAAACCTACCTCTTTGACCGAGATTTTGGTCACCTGACCTATTTTCTCCTTATACGGCTCAGTGTCAATTTTTTTTAACTCATAATACTCCTTTGAAATGGCTTGGGACGTGTCATTACGTTAAAGGCGCTAATTTGGCAGATGGAGTATAATGTTGGAAAGTGTGAGATCATGTACATTGGCAGAAAAACTCAAAGAGCAAGTTATTATTTAAATGGAGAAAGATTGCAAATTGCTGCAGTACAGCGGGACTTGAAGGTACTTGTGCATGAAACACAAAAGGTTAGTATGGAGGTACAGCAAGTGATCAGGAAAGCCAATGAAATCTTAGCTTTTATTGCAAAGGAGATGGAGTACAAAGCAGGGAAGTCTTGCTACAGTTATATAGGATATTGATGAGGCCACACCTGGAATACTGCGTGCAGTTTTGGTTTCCATATTTAAGAAAGTATATACTTGCTTTGGAGGCAGTTCAGAGAAGGGTCACTAGGTTGATTCTGGGGGTGAGGGGGTTGACTTATCAGGACAGGTTGAGTAGGTTAGGCCTCTATTCATTGAATTTCAGAAGAATGTGAGGTGATCTTATCGAAACGTTTAAGATTATGAGGGGGCTTGACAAGGTGGATGCGGAGATAATGTTTCCACTGATGCAGGAGACTAAAACTAGGGTGCCGCGCATTTAAAATTGTGATGAGGCAACATTTTTTTTCTCAGAGGGTTGTAAATCTGTGGCATTTGCTGCCTCACAGAGCTGTGGTAGCTGGGACATTGAATGCATTTAAGAACATAAGAAAATACATAAGAACGTAAGAATTAGGAACAGGAGTAGGCCATCTATCCCCTCAAGCCTGCTCCGCCACTCAACAAGATCAAGAAGTTGACTCAGCTCCACTTACCCGCCTGCTCCCCATAACCCTTAATTCCCTTATTGGTTAAAAATCTATCTATCTGTGATTTGAATACATTCAATGAGCTAGCCTCAACTGCTTCCCTGGGCAGAGAATTCCATAGATTCACAACCCTCTGGGAGAAGAAATTCCTTCTCAACTCGGTTTTAAATTGGCTCCCCCGTATTTTGAGGCTGTGCCCCCTAGTTCTAGTCTCCCCGACCAGTGGAAACAATCTCTCTGCCTCTATCTTGTCTATTCCTTTCATTATTTTAAATGTTTCCATAAGATCACCCCTCTTCCTTCTGAACTCCAACGAGTAAAGACCCAGTCTACTCAATCTATCATCATAAGGTAACCCCCTCATCTCTGGAAGCAGCCTAGTGAATCGTCTCTGTACCCCCTCCAAAGTTAGTATATCCTTCCTTAAGTAAGGTGACCAAAACTGCACGCAGTACTCCAGGTGCGGCCTCACCAATACCCTGTCCAGTTGCAGCAGGACCTCCCTGCTATTGTACTCCATCCCTCTCGCATTCCATTCGCCTTCCTGATTACCTGCTGCACCTGCAAACTAACTTTTTGGGAATCATGCACAAGGACCCCCAGGTCCCTCTGCACCGCAGCAAGTTGTAATTTCTCCCCATTCAAATAATATTCCCTTTTACTGTTTTTTTTTCCAAGGTGGATGACCTCACATTTTCCGACATTGTATTCCATCTGTCAAACCTTAGCCCATTCGCTTAACCTACCTCAATCTCTTTGCATCCTCTCTGTGTCCTCTACACAACTCGCTTTCCCACTAATCTTTGTGTCATCTGCAAATTTTGTTACACTACACTCTGTCTCCTCTTCCAGGTCATCTATGTATATTGTAAATAGTTGTGGTCCCAGCACCGATCCCTGTGGCACACCACTAATCACCGATTTCCATCCCGAAAAGGATCCATTTATCCCGACTCTCTGCTTTCTGTTAGCCAGCCAATTCTCTATTCATGCTGATACATTTCCTCTGACTCCGTGTACCTTTATCTTCTGCAGTAACAGAGATAGACAGTTTCTTAACTGATAAGGCATAAGGGGTTATGGGGAGCAGGCAGCGAAGTGGGCCTGATTCCATGATCCAATCAACCAAGATAGAATAAAATGGCGCAGCAGGCTCGAGGGGTCATATGGCCTACTCCTGCTCCTATTTCTTATGTTTTTATGTTCTTATGTAATGTGGGAAAAGTGGCAGACAATTAATGCACAGCAAGATCCCACAATCAGCAGCGTACTGAAGGAAACTACAGGCTTTCTGAATTTGTTAGCATGACCATTGCTTTAAGGTCAGTCTTAGTTATGCAATTCTGTTAGCACTGCAAATAAATTGACTTATAGTTCCCTGTTCCACTGGTATCGTCTTATAACATCGTTCTGTTGTTCACTTGAGTAGTAACAAATTCAGTCTTCTGGTTCTGTTCATTTTATTCTTTAACTTCAGCATGAAAAGCAATTTTCAAATGAAGTATAATCACAGATAAACCACACGAACCTAGGCATATGTCTTTACGTGCTGCTTGAACAAAGGAAAACGCTTATAATTATACACTATTCTCTTATCAAACTTGAGCTGGCATTGCCTAATATGGTAGTCTCTAGCAACTGTAAAGATCAGAGACACGTCTACATCTTTTTCAACATACATCAACAACGTTAAAAGCACCTAAAAACAGACATTGTTGTGGTAAGCATAACCCTTCCAGTCTCTAGACATTGTTTGCATAACATTTCTCATCTAAATACGCTATTATGAAAGTAGCCGAGATCGATTGATTATGAAAATTGGTTATTGCTTACTGAAAAATGTATCTCTCTCTCGAATGATGCAAACACATTTTCCCTATAATGAATGAACTAAACATGAACACCTTTCAGAAGCTGAATTCACAGAGTTCCTTATTTCAACAACAGTCAAAGGCTGTAGGTTAACTTTTAAAACCTTAAGAGGAAGCAATGGTTGTGTAATCATGGATTTATGAATACTTTCTTTGCACCAAAAATCTGTGGAATCAAACTAAAAACAGTTGTTAAATGTCAACGGAACATGGATGAGACTATTGCTGAAACTTATGAAGAATTGCATCAGAATAGATGTGGAGAAACAGCTTCCACTAGCAGCAGGGTCTGTAACCAGAGGACACAGATTTAAGATATTTTCAAAAGAAGCGGATGGGAGATCAGGAGAATGTTTTTATCCACAATGAATCGTTATGATCTGGAATCAACTGACTGAAATGCTGGTGGAAGCAGATTCAATAGTAACTTTCAAAATAGAATTGTATGCACTTCAAGAAGAAAGATTTGCAGAGTTATGGGGAAAGAGCAGGGAGAATGGAACTAATTTGATAGCTCGTTAAAAGAGCCTGCAAGATAGGTCGAGTGAATTCCTTCTGTGCTAGATAGTTCTATGATTAATGCTTTGTCTCATTGATGAAGTAATCCTAAATCACAACAACAAGATCGATTGAACATGCAGCCTGAGATCTCTGCAGGTTAAGTGGGACACGGATTTAAACTTTGCATTTGACCCCGTTGCGCCAATATAGGCAGCTGTGTGACCCACAACTCTCATCTACCAGATCAGGAGGTCGCCCACAGGGTCCATGTTGCTAGGGATCAAATCAGTTCGGGAAGTCGGGAGTTGCATGAGCATGAAATTATCTCTTTACGTGAGAGCTTCAAATGTGCTATTAACACTCCCACCTCACAGCTGTTCAGTTTCCAAGCTCAGAACCTGTTGTTACTGCATTTTGAAGACATATTGAGCTGCATGCCGGTTGCAAGTATTTGGTGGAAATGTTTTATCCAATGTCACCTCATTGGAATAAACAATCTCACCATTGACAGATCGCTTCTGTCATCTCAAGTTCTCCTGCCTTCTATTACAACAGCATCAGTGCCTTTGAAACTATCGCAACTTGATCTTCAGAATTCCACGACGATCCGCTCCAACACCAGCGGCACCAGGAACACCAGCAGAACCTTCTCCACAATCAACTGATGTTGCAAAGGACAGCGGACATCAGCACCCGATCACGTGGCTGCCTGGGAGGCCAGGCAATGCTTCACCATAGCCAGACTTACTTCACTTGACACCATATGATGTGCCAGGTTGGCACCACCCAACACCAAGACCATAAAGCATTCCTACAATGCTCAAGCCATTTCTTTCACATTCTCCAGCAATGCAGGTGGCGGCGGGGGGCGGGTACCTTTATATCTCACCATTCACTGTAACCAATCAACCAATGAGTTGCACGGAATGAGTTATAGTCGTGCATGCTCTTCTATATATTGGGAATAAACCACCAAGAATAACATCCCCACCCTGAAATATTCAACGATTAAACTTTACCCGAAATTTGCTTGTCGGTCCGCATATGGAGCCCAGGATCTGTATTGCGATCTGTAGTAATAGGCTAAAGTGGATTAAAGTGCCATCAGGAAAACTGGAAGGTTTTGTTTGGAGTTACTGGGAAGAATGGTTCGAATCTGGCTTTCTGCGCTCTGGTGCAAGCGGCCAGCTACACGAGGACATTTAATCCTCGCAACCCGGTCCCAAGAGGTTGTCTTGTTAGAAAGGCTGACGTCATGATTTCCGATGCTCGGGGCTATTATGAAACTGAAGGTTTCGTTAGATTAAATGCAGATACTGCAGAATCATTACTATATTAGAAGATAATCTACTTGATGTGAAGTAAAAGCTTCAGTACAGAGAAGGACCGAATTGTTAGTGCCACGGTATCTATCGAGAAGCTGTCCTGCTGGCTCGGTGACTACCCGCAGGGCAGCAATCCAGTATTTGATTTTACTCTCCTATTTATATAGCTTCTTTAACTAGTAAAACGGCCCAAGGCACGTTACGGAGCAACAGAAGGAGATATCAGCTCAGATGACCAAAAGTTTGATCAAAGAGGTAAGTTTTAAGGAGCATCTTAAAGGAGGAAAGAGAGACCGAACAAGGGAGAGGTTTACGAAGGAATTTCCAGAGCATCGGGCCTTATCAGCTGAAGGTACGGCCACCAATGGAGCGATTAAAATCGGGATGTTTAAGCGGTCAGAATTAGGCGAAAGCAGATACTTTGGATATTGTTGGGCTGGAGGAGGTTACAGAGATAGGGAGGGGAATTAACGGATTTAAAAGCAAGGATGATAATTTTAAATTCGTGGTTTTGCTTAACTGTGAACCACAAAAAATGTGTCTGATATCATGTTAATTTGTTGGCCGTGCTGGCGACGTGCACATCCCGTGATTAATAAAAGAAAAGAATACTCTAGAGCCTTTGTCTAACAATCCAGACATTGTGAGTTTGAAGTATACCATAAAAAGTAAGTGACCCAATATTGAACTCCGGAAATATCCTTTCAGTCACAAAAACATCCATCAACCATTAACCTTAGCTTCCTACCTCTAAGCCAATTTTGGATCCAACTTGCCACTTTGCCCTGTATCCCATGGGTTTTTACCTTTGTGATCAGTCTGCCATGTGGGACCTTATCAAAAGCTTCACTAAATTCCATGCACACTACATCGTACGCACTACCCTCATCGATCCTCCTCGTTACTTCCACGAAAAATTAAATTAGTTTAGTCAAACACGATTTTCCCTTAACAAATCCGTGCTGACTGTCCCAGACTAATCTTTGCCTTTCTAAATGTAGATTTATCCTGTCCTTCAGAATTTTTTCCAATAATTGTCTTGGGTGTTGAAGCCACAACCTACTGACTTAGAGGTGCGGATCTCACCATTAAATAATTACTTTTCCGCTGTATTGATAGAGGTAGGGGGTATAGCGAGATTTATAGCACTGAACCACAGCTGAAAACTCTTTATGTCATTTTTGATCTGTGTTTGGAACACTAGCTTGGAGACAGAAAATATTACACTAAGGAAATAATCCAACAAATATTTATTGATTCCCTGCAAGTCACACAGCATCCTGACTTGGAAATATATCGCTCTAGTGTGTCAGCTGTGGCTCAGTGTGTAGCGCACTCGCCTCTGAGTCAGAATGTTGTGGGTTTAAATCGCAATCCAGGGACTTGAACACATAAATTTAGGCTGACGCTCCAGTGCAGTGCTGCGGGAGTGCAGTACTTATGGATGTGCCCTCTTTTGGATGAAATGTTAAACCGAAGCACTGTCTGCCTTCTCAGGTCAATTTGTAAAATTGCAGATGGTACCAAGATCTGTGCAAGTATTAGAACTGTAGAAGATGCTCGTCTGCTTCAGGTAGATTTTAATGTGTTGGGAGATTGGGTTTAAGACTGGAACATGATGTATACGTTAGCTAGCAGTGTTATGCATATGGGCAGGGCAAATGCTGAACATTCATACAGCCCCCCCCCCCCCCCCCAGGGAAAGGCATTCAAATGGCAGAGATAGAAAGAAATTTGGGCATTCTAGTGCATACATCCCTAAAGATACACGAGCAATGCCGTGCAGCGATAGCTAGAGCAAACAGGGTGTTGGGGTGTATCTGTCAGAAAATTGAGCATAAAATGAGGCTTACTGTTTTTTCTTGTACAAGACCTCAGACAGGCCATTCTTGGAATATTCTGTCCGATTTTGGTCTCCTCACATGCTGGGTGATATTGAGGTTTTGTAAAGGGCATAGAAGAGGGCCAATAGATTTAGTCCAAGCCCAAAGCACCTTAGTTATCAAGGATAAAAGAGTTGGTACTTAAAGTAGCATAGGGTGGGGGTGAGGGGGTGAGGGGGTCTGATTGAGGTTTTTAAGATAATGAAGGGAAAAGACGATGTTACAGCTGACAGTTTATTCCAATTAAAAATGTAATGCTGGACCAGGGGTCACAAATTTGAGTTGTATGGGGCTAGATCTAGGTTAGACCTCAAGGGGTAGTTCTTTTCCCAGAGCTTAATAGACCTCTCGAACAAGCTGCATTTCATGTGGTGGATGCAAACTCGCTGAATTCCTTCAAGCCAAAGTTCCCTTTTTTTCTGTCTGCAGCCGAGATCACCTCTTACAGAAAGTATGAACTGCAAGGAATTCAAGGCCAGAGTGATGTCCTGGACTAGTTTCGACTGCATAGGTGATTTGGAGAGGAATTTCACAGATTTCTTTTTCCAAAATTGGCCTCTTTTTTCTGTTTTTTTGCATCTCCCAGGAGAGCATATGAATTTGGGTGGGGTGGAGTATATATATTGTGATACAAAAGGTATTGCAATTGTGCGGGACAGGATCGATGGACCAGATGCTCTTTACCTGCCCTTTATTGTTCTTTTGTTCGTAATTTCTTTGGTGATCGTAAAATATACCTTGGCACCATTTTGAAGAAGAGCAGCGGAGTTATCTCCAGTGTCCTGCCCAATATTTATCCCTCAATCAACATAACCAAAACGTTTATCTGGTCATTATCATATTGCTGATGGTAGGAATTGCTGTATGCAAATTGGCCGCAGCTTTTTCCACATTACAACACGTAACTACACTCCAAAAGTATTTAATTGGCTGTAAAGCACTTTGAGATGTCCGGTGGTCGTGAAATGTGCTGTATAAATTGTTTTCTTTCCTTCCAAGTTGCTGGGTCAAAGTCCTGAAACTCCTTACCTAACATCAATGTGGGAGTACTTTCTCCACACGGACTGCAGCGATTCAAGATGGTTGCTCAAGGGCAATTAGAAATTGGCAATAAATGTTGGCCTTGCCAGCGACGCCCACAACCCATGAATGATAAACGAAAATTTGATTATATGCAAATAAAATATTATTCAGTGGAAACTTAATAAATTGTTAGCTGCAGTTATTTTCATTCTAACTGTTTCTATTATGTTCAGTTTAATGCTGATATTTTGCAAATTAAGAAAGTCTGAAATACTCCGCCCATCAGTCAGCTTCTATCAATATAAAAGAGGATCACGTTTTGTTCTGGTCCCTTCATCAGAGCATATGTAGAGCAAAAATAGTTTTATTTATACAGGCAAATGTTGCACCCATACCAATAAAAACATTTGCACTTGGAATAACATGCTACTGCAATATGAAGCAACGTTGGTTCCATGATGCTTTATTCAATTATACCCACATTAAGATTATATGATGGTTTCAACCTGGCTACTTTTCTGAAGTAATCTGAATAAGCTTTTCAATCCTTTCCTGATTTTTTGAAGTAATTGAATTAGCTTTTCAATCTTTTCGTTAATGTGCAATTTGCTCAATGCATGACGTGCAGTTTCAGATGAATATTTTTTTTTAAATAGGTGCAGGAGTAGGCCATTCGGCCCTTCGAATCTGCACCGCCATTCAATGAGTTCATGGCTGAAAATGCAACTTCAGTATCCCATTCCTGCTTTCTCGCCATACCCCTTGATCCCTCTAGTAGTGAGGACTACATCTAACTCCTTTTTGAATATATTTAGTTAATTGGCCTCAACAACTTTCTGTGGTAGAGAATTCCACAGGTTCACCACTCTCTGGGTGAAGAGGTTTCTCCTCATCCCGGTCCTAAATGGCTTACCCCTTATCCTTAGACTGTGACCCCTGGTTCTGGACTTCCCCAACATTGGGAACAATGTTCCTGCATCTAACCTGTCTAAACCCATCAGAATGTTAAACGTTTCTATGTGATCCCCTCTCATTCTTCTGAACACCCGTGAATACAAGCCCAGTTGATCCAGTCTTTCTTGATATGTCAGTCCCGCCATCCCGGGAATCAGTCTGGTGAACCCTCGCTGCACTCCCTCAATAGCAAGAATGTCCTTCCTCAAGTTAGGAGACCAAAACTGTACACAATACTCCAGGTGTGGCCTCACCAAGGCCCTGTACAACTGTAGTAATACCTCCTTGCCCCTGTACTCAAATCCCCTCGCTATGAAGGCCAACATACTATTTGCCTTCTTAACCACCTGCTCTACCTGCATGCCAACCTTCAATGACTGATGTACCATGACACCCAGGTCTCGTTGCAACCTCCCCTTTTCCTAATCTGTCACCATTCAGATAATAGTCTGCCTCTCTGTTTTTACAACCAAAGTGGACAACCTCACATTTATCCACATTATACTTCATCTGCCATGCATTTGCCCACTCACCTAACCTATCCAAGTCACTCTGCAGCGTCATAGCATCTTCCTCGCAGCTCACACTGCCACCCAACTTAGTGTCATCTGCAAATTTGGAGATACTACATTTAATCCCCTCATCTAAATCATTAATGTACAATGTAAACAGCTGGAGCCCCAGCACAGAACCTTGCAGTACCCCACTAGTCACTGCCTGCCATTCTGAAAAGTACCCATTTACTCCTACCCTTTGCTTTATGTCTGCCAACCAGTTCTCAATCCACATCAGCACACTACCCCCAATCCCATGTGCTTTAACTTTGCATATTAATCTCTTCCAGAAATTAAAGTAGAAAGAAGCCATTCGATTCATTGTGTCAGTGCATGTGAGCATTCCATGTTGGCGTGTAAACATGACTCATCTCTCTCTGTTGGAGGGAGGAGAGCATGCCGGGAGATCTCAGAGATCGTGACCATCTTTAAAAAGGGGGACAAGTCCGACTGCAGCAACTACAATGGAATCTCCCTGCTTTCAGCCACTGGGAAGGTTCTCGCCAGAGTTCTCCTCAACCGTCTTCTCCCTGTGGCCGAGGACCTCCTCCGGGATCACAGTGCGGATTTCGTCCTCTATGGGGCACAACGGACATGATCTTTGCAGCACGCCAGCTGTAAGAAAAATGCAGGGAGTAGCGCCAACCCCTTATACATTACCTTTTTCGATCTTGCAAATGCCTTTTAGGGCTTATGGAGTGCCCTCCACCATTTTTGATGCCTCCAAAAGTTTGTCAACATCCCTCACCTTCTCCACGACGACATGCAGGACATAATCCTTACCAGCAGATCCATTACATACCCAATGCACGTCCGGAACGGTGTCAAACAGGGCTGCATCATCGCTCCAACCTTCTTCTCAATCTTGCTCGCTGCCATGCTCCACCTCGCAGTCAACAAGCTCCCCTTTGGAGTGGAACAAAACTACAGAACCAGTGGGAAGCTGGTTAATCGACGCCATCTCCAAGCTGGATCCAAGATCACCCCAACCTCTGTCATTGAGCTACAGTACATGGACGATGCTTGCATCTGCGCAAATTCTGAGGCTGATCTCCAGGATATAGTCAATGTATTCACCGAGGCATATGAAAGCATGCGCCTTATGCATAACATCCATAAGACAAAGGTCCTCCACCAGCTGGTCGTCATTGCACAGCACTGCCCCCTAGTCACCTAGTTTCACGGCATAGCCCTCGACAACGTGCACCACTTCCCATACATCAGGAGCCTCTTATCAACAAAGTCAGACATTGATGCAGAGATCCAACGTTGCCTCCAGTGTGACAGTGCAGCCTTCGGCCACCTGAGGAAAAGAGTGTTCGAAGACCAGGCCCTCAAATCTACCACCAAGCTCATGGTCGACAGGGCTGTATGGATCAGAGTCATGGACAATGTACAGAAGACACCTCAAGTCGCTGGAGATATATCACCAACGAGTTCTCTGCAAGATCCTGAAAATCCCCTGGGAGGACAGGCACACCAACATCAGTGTCCTCACCCAGGCTAACATCCCCAGCATTGAAGCACTGACAACACTCAATCTGTTTACTGGGCATGTCATATAGTTTGCATGCCAGACACAAGACTCCCTAAGCAATTGCTCAATGCGGAGCTCCTTCATGGCAAATGAGCCAAAGGTGGGCAGCGGAAATGTTACAAGGACATCCTCAAAGCCTCCCTGGTAAAGTGCGACATTACTACTGACAGCTGGGAGTCCCTGGCCAAAGACCACCCTAGGTGGAGAAAGTGCATCTGGGAGGGCGTTGAGCTTTTCGAATCTCAATGCCGCATGGTGAAGAGTTCAGGCACAGGCAGCGGAAGGAGCATGTGGCAAATCAGCCCCACCCCCCCTTCCCCCGACGAATGTCTGTCCCACCTGTGACAGGGTCTGTGGCTCTTGTATTGGACTGATCAGCCACCAAATAACTCACTTTAGGAATAGAAGCAAGTCTTCCTCGATTGCGAGGGACTGCCTATGATGATGATGATTCCAATACATTCACTACAGTCAGTCCCAAGCAAAATTAAATTGTTCCAATCTATTTCATAACTACCGCCATTCATGGGAAGAAAGTTTGCCATCCTCAAAGGGTCTGGCATATATGACTCCAGTCCCACAGCAACGTGCTTCACTCTTAACAACAAACATTTGCATTTATATAGCGTCTTTAATGTAGAAAACGTCCCAAGGCACTTCACAGTAGCAACGTGAAACAAAATTTGGCACCGAGCCATATAAGGAGATATTAGCAGAGGTGACGAAAAGTTTTAAGGAATGTCTTAAAGAAGGAGAGAGAGGTAGGGAGGTTTAGGGAGGTAATTACAGGGCTCAGGGGTTGTTGGAGAATTCATGGCAGCCAAAGCTGGAGTAATTAAAATTGGGATGTGCACGAGGTCAGAATTGGAGGAGCGCTGGGATCTCAGAAGATTATAGGGTTGGTGGACGTAACAGGGATTGAGAAGTGTGAGGCCATGGAGGGATTTGAACAAAAGGATGATAATTTTAAAAGTTAGGTGTTGCAGGACTGGTAACCAATGTATGTTGACGCGCAAAGAGTGATGGTTTAACGGGACTTCGTGTGATTTACAACATGTTTTGGATGAGCTCAGGCTTATAGACGATGGAAGATGCGAGAGCAGCCAGGAAAGAATTGGATTACTCAACTGTAGCGGTAACAAAGGCAGGAATGCAGGTTTCAGCATCACCTGTGCTGAGGCAGGATCTGAGGCAGGTGGAAGTAGGTGGTCTTGGTGATGAAGCACCTATGTGGTCGGAAGCTCATCTTGGGTTATAACACAACACCATGGTTGCGGACGTCTTGTTCAGCATCAGCCAGTGGCCAGGGAGAGGAATGAAGTCGGTGGCAATACAATGCAGTTGATGCCAATGACCGCTGATATTGGCTCTGTCTTCTCAATATTTAGTTGGAGCGAATATCTGCTCATCCAGTACTTTATATTGGACAATTCTCATGGCAAATCAAGAGAAGTGGTGGTGAGATAGAGCTAGGTGTCATCATTGTGCATGTGGAATCTGACATTGTGTTTTTCGATTATGTCGCCAAGGGGCAGCTGTAGATGAGAAAGAGAAGGGGGGATTCCAGAGGTAAAGATGCGGAAGTATGTAGAGAAGGCATTGCAAGGGGATTTTCTGACTACGACTAGGTATATATATGAGAGGAACCAGGCAAGGGCAGTCCTACTGAGCTAGTCGACAAAGGAGAGGCATTGGGGGAGGATGACGTGGTCAACCGTGCCAAAGAATACAGAGAGGTCGAGAGGGATGAGGAGGGAAAGTTTATCACGTTCACCATCAAATTGGATGTCATTTGTGACTTTGATAAGGGCAGTTTCAGTAATGCAGCAGGGGCTGAAGACTGATTGGAGCGATTCAGGCATGGAGTTGCTGGAGAGATGTGCATGATTTTGGGAGGCGTCAGCATGCTGCAGAAAGTTGGAGAGGAAAGGGAGGTTGGAGTTGCACCACCTGGTCCAGGGTGGGTTATTTGAGAAGGGGACATGATGACAGGTTTGATGCAAAGCGGGACAGTACTTAAGGTCAGGGAACCATTAGCAGTATCATCTAACATGGGGTCATGAAGGAAAATGTGGCGGTCAGTGGTTTTGTGTGAATAAGGGCGAGTTGCAGGAGGTGGGTCTCATGGCTAGGATCAGCTCGGAAAGGGCATGAGGGGAGATAGGAGACAAGCTAGAGAAAGATACGAGTTCAGGGGTAGGGCAGGGAAGAGGAAGCTTGTCTTTTTCGACAAGTGAAAAGGAGGGAAGCGGCAAAGAAATTTGAACAGATGGTGTCAATCTTAGTGACAAGGAAATCCATGAGCTTCTCGCACTTGGTGTTGGAGATGAGAATGGAGGAGGCAGGAGAGATTCAAGGGCAACTAGGTTTGGGCATTAAATGCCGGCCTTACCAGTGATGCCCAAATCCCAAGAATTAATTAAAAATAACCTGTCTGTTAGTTCTTAAAATGCAAGGATATTCAACATTTCACATTGAAATTGGAACTTATGGCATGAAATTCCACTAAAAGTTACTGCCACCTAAGTGCATTGCTGACCTAAGTTGAATATTATAAGGTTGCTATTTGGAGTGAAATCCGAATAACAGGAGAACCCCAGTGGGAGCCAATTAGTCATGATAGTTCTCTCTTACATGCAAATAACATCTGCTTGAATAATTTATACATTTCCATTGATCCTATAAAAATAAACTTAATCTGATTAAACTCAATACTGCCTGTTTAATGAGAGATTGCCTCGAGCACTGAAAAACATATTGCCTTCGTGTCACACTGACAACAGAAGTGAATGACGGAGAGTTTTGCGTCGGAAACTTCAACTTGTTGTATTTTTCAGAGGGGACCAGATTGTGCTAATTATTCCCGATGGCACTGTGTGTTTTCTGATTGCGAATTTATAGCCTTTCAGTCAAAGACACGGATCATTCTTGAGCTGCAGAACAGAGTTCCATGTTCAAGATGCATCTACATCCCTTTTGGGTTCTTTTCTTACTTAATTCGATTGAAACTTTGATTTCAACAGTTGAACGTTTGTGTAAACTTCGGGAGAAGTTCAGTCCTGGAGCTTTCAAAGATGGAGACATTGTCCTGGGCGGTTTATTCTCCTTACATCTAAGAATAGCTCCGGACCATAACTCATTCCAAACCAAACCTTCGCCAGCACGCTGCCTGCAGTGAGTAACAATTATTAGTCATCAGTATTCAGTACGGAAACGTGCAGGTAGTGATTACATGTCAGTCAATTTGTTAATATGGGGACAGAACGGAATTTCTTTACTAAATAAAATGGACAAATATTTCAGGTGGGTCACGCTAAATTGGGGTAAGAATTTCTTTGGTAGATATGCGTTACAACATCTTAGATATTCAGAAGATTTCTTCTATTGAATATTTAAAGTCAACCAGGAAACCTACTCTAAAATATCGAGTTGATCATTTTACTAGCAATAGCAAAAGAAGCGTCTTAATTAAGTTTGTAGTAGACATCCTCAAAACAATTTTTTTAAATAGACAGTTAAAAGATTTAGAATTTAAAATTCATCTCGAGCTGTAGAGATAACTTGAGCTATCAAACCTTCAGCCTGTTTTAGACTTAGACAAATTGAAACTAATATCTTTGATTTAGGCGATGATAGGGAGGGGGAAGTTAGGTTAATTTTGTGCAATAGTGTAAAATGGGTGATAGGGAATGTATTATGTCTCACTGGATATCATTTCCTTGGGCTTCAATGGAAATACAATGTCAATTGGAATAAAGTTCGGAAGAGATGTAAAATGGCCTGCCGACTTGCTATCATCCATTTTACACTATGACATTAAGTCTGGATCTACCTCTATGTGTTCAGAAGAGTGAATATGGATACAATATAGTAATTTAATTTTGCAGAAGATTCATTTATCTTGGAAGCTGCCTCCTTCTTAAATGAATTAACAATGAAAGTATTAATATCGCTTTTCTAATTCATGACCCAACTGTAGCATGTTATTTTCTTGCATAAATGGCATTATAACCAGCAAGAAACTGTTGGCCAATGCTTTCATTTGATTTTCTAACAGCTGGTATAAGACGGTTATAACATTGAACTCTTTACGCTACCTGTCTACTGAGCGTCAGGCAGAACATCATTGTAAAGAGAATTATACACATTCCTCAAACTGAACTATATCTGTGGCTACCGGGTATAAATATATGAACACGACACTCAGTCAATGGGGATAAGCTTAAAGAGTTGAGATTTCTTTCGAACTTTGAAATAGTCTCGATATAAAGGGAGTGGGATGAATATCATTAACAGGATCAAACAGAATAAGCTCGATCCAAATGGTTTAGCTATTTGAGAGGTCATGGGGATATAAGTCATTTATATAATATAGCTAAGTTAGATGTCAGGAGGAACTTTTCTTATTGAACAATCGCTGGAAAAAGGTACCGAGATGTTAAATGATACAGGTTGAAAGTATTCAAAATGGAGCTGAAGGAGCCATCGGGAATGTCAAAGATCTCTTCATATAGAAAATAATTTGTTCTGTGGAGATAACTCAGTTACTTTGAGCCGCTGAAGCTGCTTTGAGCAGCTTTAGTTGTTGGAGAGAAATGTCCCACAGTTTTTCTTTTTAATTGACCGAAGCTTTTCTCCATATGCTATGGTTGTAAATGTGGGAGGAAGCTGAGTACACGTTACAACATATCAGAATGCGACATACTCGAATAACCATGACCTATTTGCCGTCCTTCCTTCATGTTGGTGTGTTTATACTGAATAGCATCAGTTATAGAGTTAGCATTGTGATGTAAATACTATCATTCTTGAATCTAAGGAGAATAAGTTTTGAATAAATCATTGCTGAAATAGCATAGATCTGGAAAATTATAAACTTCATTTTAAATATTCATTGAAATGTTTCCAACCAGTAACACGAGAAATTAGGAACTAATCTTTCACGTATGTGATAGTTTCAGTCAAAAGGGGATGCAGTTAGCCCAAACAATGGTCTTTTCCATAGAAGAAATAAACAAGAATGAAGAGCTGCTTCCGAATACAACTCTAGGTTACAAGATTTTCGATAGTTGTGGCACACCTTCTCAGGCACTTAAAGGTGTCCTCAAGTTACTCAATGAACAGGATGAAACCACTTACAATTACTCATGTGCTGGACTTCCATCCATACCGGTTATTGTTGGAGATGGAGGATCATCACAATCTGTTGCAGTTTCAAGAGTGGTGGCCCCTTTCAGCGTTGGAATGGTAAGATGACAATTATTTTGATGTAGTGCTAAGAACCCTCCTGTTGCATATGGAAATTACATTCTAACAGCTTTCATACAGCTCTCTGCTATTGCATATTTGGATCCAACTGGAAAAAAAAGTTCTTGCAACATAGACGACACATTTTCATTGCTGGATATGCGCAGCACCATGGCAAATACATTCATGAATATTTTTCAGGATTGGTGACAATGAAATCCATCTTGGGCAGTATCACAAACCGATCAATAGCTAATTGGAAGCCTTATAGACCCTTTTTTATCGACTGAATTCATTAGCAAGGAAAGTCAGGCGGGGTATCACACGTAACGCTCATTTTCAGCCCCTGATGAAGCTCAATTTCACATCCCAATGCCTCTGTACGCAATCTCGCTGGAAACACCAAGCAAGGAATTCTTCCCCACAGTATTTGTCATGTCACCACACATAGCGACCAAATGAATTGCTAATGTGTCGTATTACATATAGATGGTGGACATTTAAGTAGAATGTTTGCATGTACATCGAATCTACAGCAAAGAAATAAGCCATTAAGCACAACTGGTCTAGCTAACGTTTATGCTCCACATGAGCCTCCTTCCATTCTTCTTCACCTAAGCCTATCACCATACCCTTGCGTTCCTTTCATCCTCACGTGATTTTCTATCTTCCCCATAAATGCAAGTATGATGTTCGCTTCAAATAATGTTTGTTGCATGAGTTCCACATTCTTATTACACTGTGGAAATTAGTTTTTTCTGAAATCCTTATTGGATTTCCTAGCGAAAATCTTATATTTATGACCTCCAAATTTGGTCTCTTCTCATTTTCTCCATGTCTACCCTATAAAACCCTTTCATTATCTTAAAGCACTCTATGGGTTCATCCCTAAATCTTCACTATTCTCGAGTAAAGAGCCCCAGTCTGTTCAGTGTTTCCTGGAATTATAATCTCTTGCATCTAGTATCATCCCTGTGAATCTGTTTTGGACCTATTCCAATGCCTCTATATCCTTCTTATAACATAGAATCCATGATTGTGCACGCTGCTCCAGGTGTGGTCCAACCAAAGTTCTATACAAGTTTAACATGACTTTCCTGCTTTTCAATTCCATCCTCCAGAAATGAACCCCAGTGTTGGTTTGTTTGTTATGGCCTTAGTCACCTGCATCGCTACTTTTCATAATTTGTGTATCTATACCATTAGATCCCTTTGCTCGTCTATCCCATTTAAACTCTTATTATCCATACAATATGTGATCTCCTTGTTCAACTTACCAAAATGCGCCACCTCACACTTATCTATACTGAAATTAATTTGGCAATTGTACATCCATTTTGCAAGTTTATTGCATGTTTATTGCAAGTTTCTTGCATGTTGTCCCATTCATCCTTTGTATTGACTACACCCCTCCACTGAACAACTTTGATGTCATCTGCAAATTAAAAATGAGTACTTCCGATTCTGGACTGAAAATCCTTAATGTAAATAGTGAACAACATTGGTCGCAGCACTGACCCCCTTGGAACACCAATTCTCACATTTTGTCAGTTTGAGTAGCCGCTCGTAATGCCTACTATCTGTTTTCTGTTTTATAGCCAGCTTGCTATCCATTCTGCTATTTATCCCCTGACTCCATATGTTCTGATATTAGTCATGAATGTAAGAGATGGTACCTTGTTAAAATCGTTTTTAAAATCCATATGTATTACATCTACGACATTGCCCTTGTCCACTATATCTGTTACCTCTTCAAATTATTTGAAGAGTTTGGCCAAGCATAATTTACCCATTTGAAATCCATGCTCACTAATCTTTATTATAATTTTGGTTTGTAGATCTTTTGTTATAACATATTTGAGTAAAGATTTCATTATCTTTCCTACTGTCAATATTATGTTAACGGGTTTATCGTTCCATGGATTTGTTATATCTCCCTTTTTAAATATGGGAATCATATTAGCTGTCTACCAGTTCTGTAGAATTATTCCCTATATATATATGTCATAATGCTTCTGGTATTTCATCCCTAACGTCTCTTAATATGCACAGATGTAATCCATCCAGACCAGGTGTTTTATCCTCCAGAGGTTTGATTAGTTTATCAATTATCTCCCTGTTTCTGTCTTAAATGTCTTTACACTTTGATCTCTTCTTCTAACGTTACAGTCACTCCAATGATATGTATTAGAAACTATTTAGGACCATAGTGTTCGCAGCACTGATCCCCTTGGAACACCATAAAAGGTGCAGCGAGCGGCAGCCCGAGAGTAGGATGGAGGCATGCTACTTCAGGGAGCAGCGCGAGCTGGTGCATGAGAGCGAGGGCAGCAAAGAGGGCCGTCATCAAGGTCCAGGTCGGTGATTGGAGCGTGGGCAGATACAGCAGGAGCGGCGAGGTCAGGGCGAAGGAGTGGCGAGTGATCATGGAGGGATGAATTCGGGGCCCAGGAAACACGTGATGTCGGGGCCAGGGGCCCAGGGAAAGCACGGACCAGCCCACACTGCAATATGTGTGTGCAATGGATCCGTGCAGCAGAGCTGGTCCCCAGTCGTTTGGTTAGCGCCTGCCACTGGACCAAGACCCAGCACTGTCAAGCCCATAGGGTGGCTGGTGTGCAACAGTCACCACATGTTAAAAAAATCCATGCATAGGCATCTTCCACTCTTGAGGATGGAGTTCGGGGCCTTCATTGAAACAACGGTGAACTCATCCTTTTTTGGCGTGGAAGCCAGTCATCCTTGTTTCGAGGGACCGCCGATGATGCTGATTAGCAACTATCGAATTGTATGAAGGAAAATTTGGTAACTGACTGTATATTTAACATTAAACTTCAATCGCTGAGCCGAGTTAACTTACCATTTTGGAAATGACATCCATAACACTGTTCTTTTACAAAATAAATGAGAAATTATGAAGATACCTGCAAGAGATATGCTTTTGTAAAGAGGAGCAAAGATAGGTTGACGTTCCTGATACAATACTAAGTATGAAGATAAAAATGTGTCTTGATATTTTACTTGAAAGGCTATGTAATGTAATGTACAAACAAAAGGTTATTTAATATAAGTGGAACATCTAATATCCGGTGATTCTGAAGGCTGATTTATGTACCTGGAAACGTTAGAACCACTTTTGTTGGACTTTTCTGCTGTGTGAAGTTATTTTCAAATTAACGTATTTGATGATGTTGCTATCTAAGTTACATTTATTGAAACATTGTAAAGATTTGAAATTAAGAGATAAATAAGAGTAACAGTGTAGAACGGAGCAGGTGTATTTTAATCAGGAACTTTAACAACGAGAGTTCCATCCAACACTTTTAAAAATGGGAGCCAATAGGTCCCAGACAGCAATGGAAGTTTTACCCAATAGAAACATATGCAGTCGATATATTGAAAAAAAACATTAGGGTATATTTACATACTGCCTTTCTATAACTCTAGCACTTTTGATATTTTTTTCTGATTTGCTTATTTGTGTATTGACTTGCTTTACAGGTCAGTTATTTTTCTTCGTGTATCTGTCTGAGTGATAAACGTGAGTTCCCAACATTTTTCAGAACAATTCCCAGCGATGCCTTTCAAGTCAAAGCACTAGTCAGGCTTGTGCAGTATTTTAAATGGACTTGGGTTGGAGTCGTGGCACAAGACAATGATTATGGTCGATTTGGAATGATGACATTTATTGAAGAGGTTGCCAAGTTTGAAACCTGCATTGCTTTTATTGAATTCATCTCCCCTGTTCGTACTGCAGAAAGTTTGCTACAAGTAATGGAGACTGTTAAAAAATCGACTGCTAAGGTGATAATAATATTCTGTGCCGAGAGGTTCACGGTTGCTTTGGTAAAAGAACTCACCCTGCAGAATATTACTGGCATCCAGCTGATAGCAAGTGAAGCCTGGGTCACGTCAGTCCAACTGTGGACAGCAGAAACTCGGGAAATACTGTCTGGAACAATTGGGTTTGGAATTAGAAAAGTGGAAATTGCAGGGCTGAGAGAGTTTCTCGTCAAACTCCACCCTTCCACAGTGCCAGACAATCCCTTTGTAGAAGAACTCTGGCGGGACGTTTTTGGCTGCAGCGTCAAAATCTCAAATCAGACTCTGGGAGTAAAATCATCATCGTCTCCATATAAATCGTGCACAGGTTCAGAGAGCTTGGAGACAACTCAGGCTACATATACGGATGTGTCGGAGTTAAGGGGATCTTACAATGTTTACAAAGCTGTATACGCTGTAGCTCATGCACTTCACAATCTGCAATTGTGTGAAAATGAAAGGGGCCCGTTTGCCAACGAAAGCTGTGGTGACAAGTCAAATATTGTACCTTGGCAGGTAGGACAATGCTGATATTTAATCTTCTTACTAAACAGACGACGTGAAATTGGATAATGACATGGCTGCAAAATAGCGCTATGGCCTGTTATACATTCTATTCAATATTCAGTCCCATTGATCTAAATAGACCTGAATAAAGGCGCGTTGTATAATGGTCGGCAAATGTGATTTCTCATGATTTCCTGCATGAATTTCAGCTTGGGCACGGCCCTAAAACAGGCGTTATTGAATCTTCCCTCCGCTTTACGCCCAGCACTTTATTCATTGACGCTCAAATCGAAATTGACCTTCATTATGTAATTAAATTACTTTTGTGTGTGAATATTGCTAATGAAAGTTGTAATTCTGCAAACATGCATTAAAATGTGAAAAAACGTATCAGTTCAGATATCTGAATCTAAAGTTTTCTACCGAATTACAAATATTGTCAGTAAACATAAATACTACTAACTTTGTAAGGTTTTTACAGGTTAACCATGATCTAACTGAAAGGTCGACTCCTGTTCCTACGTGTGCTATTTTCCTATTTTATGAATGCAATTTCATCATTTTTTAAAGCTTCTGCACTATATAAAGGATGTGAAATTCATCAATAACTTTGGGGAACAAGTAAGCTTCGATGAAAACGGAGATCCGGTCGCTTCATATGATCTGATAAACTGGCAGAAGGGCACGGATGGGACTGTTCAGTTTGTTGAAGTAGGTTATTATGATGCAGCTTTGCCGGCTGGAAAGGAACTTATGTTGGATGAAAGCAGCATCGTTTGGCATCAAGAAGGCAAAATAGTAAGGATTGTTTTCTATATATACCTTTTCAAGATTATTCTGATACTTATGCATATTTTTTCTTATTACGTTGCCCCACTTAAAAATTACCCAATTGTGGGTATCGCTGGCAAGGCTAGAATTTATTGCATATTCCGAGTTCCCTGACAAAAGTTGTGGTCAGCCTTCTTCTTCGACACGCTGGTAGCGGTTTGATATAATTGAATGATTTGCTAGGCGAGTTCAGAGGCAAGTTACGAGTAAACCACCTTGGTGTGGGACTGGAGTCACATATACACCAGACCAGCCAAGATTTCCTTCCCGAAGGACATTAATGAACTAGGTGGGGTTTTAACGACAATCTGCCAGCTTCAGAATCACTTTTACTAGTGGAGTTACTCTTTCTGCAGGCACCAGTTTCAGTGTGTAGTGAAAACTGCCCTGCAGGGACAAGAAAAGCGGCTCAAAAAGGCCAACCGATTTGTTGCTTTGATTGTGTACCGTGTGCTGAAGGAACAGTCAGTAATCAAACAGGTATAGTATGCAGCACTGATCTGTGTTACTTCAAGTTACAGTGCCAATCTTGTAATTATACCATTTGATACATTATATTTTAAATGTGCAATAATTATATATAGCTGCCGACTCAAAACATAACAGCAAAACGCTTTTAAATAGTAAGAGAATAGTCAGCAAACCATAAAAGATGCAAATGGATAGATGCTGAGGATCAGCATAAAATAGTAAATATTTTGAATAGTTATTTTCTCCAAGCATTCTCAGGGGAAGATATGTTCAACATGCTCTCCCAGGCCTTAGCCTCGCTGAGGCAATGACTTTGATATGAGTAAGACAAGAGTCATATAATAGTTTAAAGTGTTGAAAAAAATGAATCTTCAGGGTTACATGTTATTTATTACCGAATGTTGAGAGAGACTTGCGAGAATATTCGTGAGATAGTGGCAATCATGATGGATTTACTGGACTCTGGGAAGTAACATTATATTGAAAACTTTAAAAATTCGTACCCATATTCAAAAAAAGCTAACCAAACAAGCACAGGCCACTAATGACCGATTGTGTGATATTGATCTTGCACGGTAGCACGAAACAGCCAATAGCGAATCGGTTGTCCGTTTTATATTACACGCGGTTTCACGTGATCAGCGGAGGACATTTTCAACTCCCATTAATCTTACTTAATCAAAATACGTGTAAGTGTTTGAATGGATTATCAGGAGTAAAAATTCAGGATTAGGTTTTTGGAAAAATATAGTAAATAGGACTCAGCTTCGCGTTTGCAGGGGAAGATACAGCTTCAGTAATCATGTAGGCTTACATTAGAACATAAGAAATAGGAGCGGAAGTAGGTCATTTTGCCCTTCCAGCCTGCAACTCCATTCAATAAAATCATGGCTGATCTGATCATGGCCTCAAAACCACTTCCCTGTCCGATTCCCATAATCCTTATAATTCAAAAATCTGTTTACATCCAATTTAAATATATACAATGACCCAGCATCCACAGATCTTTGGGGTAGAGAATTCCAAAGATTCGCGACCTCTGAGGAAAGAAATTCCTCCTCATTCCAAGTTCAAATGGTCGACCCCTTAGTCTGAAAATATGCCCCCTAATTCTAGATTCTGCCACGAGAGGAAACATCCTTTGAATCTATCCTGCCCCCTCAGAATCTTATACTTTTAAATAATATCACCACTCATTCTTCTAAACTCCAGTGAGTATCGGCGTAACCTGCTCAACCTTTATTCATAAGTCAACTCGTTCATCTCAGGAATAAACCTCGCGAACATTCTCTGAACTGCCTCCAATGCAAGTATATCACTCCTTAAATAAGGAGACCAAAACTATATACATTACTCCAGGTTTGGTCTCACCAACGCCCTGCACAGTTGTAGCAGGACATTCCTGCCTTTACTGACATAAGAACATAATGAATATGGGCAGGAGTATGCCATACGACCCCTCGAGCCTGTTCCACCATTTAATACGATCATGGTTGATCCGATCATGCACTCAGGTCGACTTCCCTGCCCGCTCCCCATAACCCCTTCATCCCTCATCGGTTAAGAAACTGTCTCTCTGTCTTAAACCTATTCAATGTTCTAGCTTCCACAGCCCTCTGAGGCAGTAAATTCCACATATGTACAACCCTCTGAGAGAAGAAATTCCTCCTCATCTCAGTTTTGCATGGGTGGCCCCTTATTCTAAGATTATGCCTTCTAGTTCTTCTATGCCTTCAGTGGAAACATTCTCTCTGCATCCACCTTGTCAAGCCCCCTCAAAATCTTAAACGTTTCGATAAGATCACCTCACATTCTTCTGAATTCCAATGAGTAGAGGCCCAACCTCCTCAACCTTTCCTAATAAGTCAGCCCCCTCATATCCAGGAATTAACCAATTGAACCTTTTCTGAACTGCCTCCAAAGCAAGTATATCCTTTCATAAATATGGAACCCAAACCTATACGCAGAATTCCAGGTGTGGCCTCATCAATACACTGTATAGTGGCAGCAAGACTTCCCTGCTTTTATAGTCCACTCCCTTTGCAATGGAGGCCATGATTCCATTGGCCTTCCTGATCACTTGCTGTACCTGCATACTAACCTTTTGTGTTTCATGCACAAGTACCCCAAGTCCCGCTGTACTGCAGCACTTTGCAATGTTTCTCTATTTAAATAATAACTTGCTCTTTGATTTTTTTCTGCCAAAGTGCATGACCTCACACTTTCCAAAATTATGTTCCAGCTGCCCAAGTTTTGCCCACTCACTTAGCCTGTCTATGTCCATTGACTCTGGATCAGTTCCTATGGAGTGGAGGGTAGCCAATGTAACCCCGCTTTTAAAAAAAGGAGGGAGAGAGATAAAAGGGAATTATAGACCGGTCAGCCTGACATCGGTAGTGGGTAAAATGATGGAATCAATTATTAAGGATGTCATAGCAGTGCATTTGGAAAGAGGTGACATGATAGGTCCAAGTCAGCATGGATTTGTGAAAGGGAAATCATGCTTGACAAATCTTCTGGAATTTTTTGAGGATGTTTCCAGTAGTGTGGACAAGGGAGAACCAGTTGATGTGGTCTATGTGGACTTTCAGAAGGCTTTCGACAAGGTCCCACACAAGAGATTAATGTGCAAAGTTAAAGCACATGGGATTGGGGGTAGTGTGCTGACATGGATTGAGAACTGGTTGTCAGACAGGAAGCAAAGAGTAGGAATAAATGGGGACTTTTCAGAATGGCACGCAGTGACTAGTGGGGTACCGCAAGGTTCTGTGCTGGGGCCTCAGCTGTTTACACTGTACATTAATGATTTGGACGAGGGGATTAAATGTAGTATCTCCAAATTTGCAGATGACACTAAGTTGGGTGACAGTGTGAGCTGCGAGGAGGATGCTGTGAGGCTGCAGAGCGACTTGGATAGGTTAGGTGAGTGGGCAAATGCATGGCAGATGAAGTATAATGTGAATAAATGTGAGGTTATCCACTTTGGTGATAAAAACAGAGAGACAGACTATTATCTGAATGGTGACAGATTAGGAAAAGGGGAGGTGCAACGAGACCTGGGTGTTATGGTACATCAGTCATTGAAGGTTGGCATGCGGTTAAGAAAGCAAATGGCATGTTGGCCTTCATAGCAAGGGGATTTGAGTACAGGGGCAGGGAGGTGTTGCTACAGTTGTACAGGGTCTTGGTGAGGCCACACCTGGAGTATTGTGTACAGTTTTGGTCTCCTAACCTGAGGAAGGACATTCTTGCTATTGAGGGAGTGCAGCGAAGGTTCACCAGACTGATTCCCGGGATGGTGGGACTGGCCTATCAAGAAAGACTGGATCAACTGGGCTTGTATTCACTGGAGTTCAGAAGAATGAGAGGGGACCTCATAGAAACGTTTAAAATTCTGACGGGGTTAGACAGGTTAGATGCAGGAAGAATGTTCCCAATGTTGGGGAAGTCGAGAACCAGGGGACACAGTCTAAGGATAAGGGGTAAGCCATTTAGGACCGAGATGAGGAGGAGTTTCTTCACCCAGAGAGTGGTGAACCTGTGGAATTCTCTACCACAGAAAGTTGTTGAGGCCAATTCACTAAATATATTCAAAAAGGAGTTAGATGGATTCCTTACTACTAGGGGAATCAAGGGGTATGGTGAGAAAGCAGGAATGGGGTACTGAATTTGCATGTTCAGCCATGAACTCATTAAATGGTGGTGCAGGCTAGAAGGGCCGAATGGCCTATTCCTGCACCTATTTTCTACATTTCTATGTTTCTATGTCCTTTTGCAAATTTTTGTGTCCTCCTCAATGCTTTTCTGCCCTTCTTTGTATCATCAGCAAACTTGGCTACATTACACTCATTCCGTTCATCCAAGTCGTTAATATAGATTGTAAATAGTTGGGGTCCCAGCACTGAACCCTGCGGCACCCCATTAGTTATGGATTGTCAACCCGAGAATGAACCATTTATCGCGACTCTCTGTTTTCTGTTAGTTAGCCAATCCTCTATCCACGCTAATATATTACCCCCGCCCCCCCTGAACTTTTATCTTGTGCAGTAACCTTTCATGTGGCTCCATGTCAAATGCCTTCTGGACGTGCAAATACTCACCACATCCACTGGTTTCCCTTCATCCACCCTGTTTGTTACATCCTCAAAGAATTCTACAAAATTTGTCAAACATGACTTCCCCTTCATAATCCATGCTGACTCTGCCTGACCGCATTATGCTTTTCTAAACATCCTGCTACTGCTTCTTTAATAACGACTCCAACAGATGTTAGGCTAAGTGGTCTATAGTTTCCTGCTTTTTGTCTGCCTCCTTTTTTAAATAGGGGCGTTATATTTGCAGTTTTGCGATCTACTGGGACCACCCCAGAATCCAGGCAATGTTGGTAAATTACAACCAATGCATCCACTATCCCTGTCGCTACTTCTCTTAAGACCCTAGGATGCAAGCCATCAGGTTCAGGGAATGTATCTGCCTTTAGTCCCATTATCTTACTGAGCACCACCTCCTCAGTGACTGCGATTGTGTTAGGTTCCTTACCCTCCACCCCCCTCAAATAAGCCCTTGACTATCCACTTTGGGGATATTGTTTGTGTCCTCTACCATAAAGACTGATACCAAATATGTATTCAGAGTTTCTGCCATCTCCATGTTTCCTATTACTAATTGCCCAGTCTCGACCTCTAAGTGACCAATATTTACTTTAGCCACTCTTTTCCTTTTTATATACCTATAGGCGCTCTTGCTATCTTTTTATATTTTGTGAGAGTTCATACTCCATCCCCATTGCATTAAAAGCTAACATTCCATTTGCCTTCCTAATTATTGCTGTATCTTCCTACTAACCTTTTGTGTTTCATGTACAAAGATACCCAGATCGCTTTGTACTTTAGCAGTTTTTAAATAATAATTTGCTTTTTTAATTTTTCAACCAAAGTGGATAACCTCACATTTTCCCACCTTATAATCTATCTCCCACATTTGTGCCTACTCACTTAGCCTATATATATCCCTTTGCTGATGCTTTGAGTCCTCCACACAATATGCTTTCCCACTATCTTTGTATCATCAGCAAATTTGGCTAAATTACATTCGGTCCCTTCATCCAAGTCATGAATTTAGATTGTAAATAATTGAGGCCCCA
Source organism: Pristiophorus japonicus (assembly GCF_044704955.1). Taxonomy (NCBI): domain Eukaryota; kingdom Metazoa; phylum Chordata; class Chondrichthyes; family Pristiophoridae; genus Pristiophorus; species Pristiophorus japonicus. The sequence goes on from NC_091982.1 coordinate 249,327,259, forward strand.
GCACTGATCCATGCGGCACCCCACTAGTCACTATTTGTGAACCTGAAAATTACCCATTTATCCTGAATCTTTGGTTTTTGTTAGCTAACCAATCCTCTATCCAGCTAATATATTACCCCCATCCCAGTGAGCTTTTATCTTGTGCAGTAACCTTTTACGTGGCACCTTATCGAATGCCTCAAGAAATCCACATACACGACATCTACAGGTTCGTCATTATTCACCCTGCTCGTTATATCCCCAAAGAACACGAGCAAATTTTTCAAACATGATTTCCCTTTCATAAAACCATGCTGACTCTGCTTGACTGTATTATGATTTTCTAAATATCCCGCTACTACTTGCTTAATAATGGACTCCAGCATTTTCTCAATGATAGATTTTAGGCTAATTGGTCCTGAGTTTCCTGCTTTCTGTCTCCTTCTTAAATAGGGGCATTACATGTATGGTTTTCCAATCCGCTGTGACCTCTCCAGAATCCAGTGAATTTTGGTGGATTGCAACCAAAGCATCCACTTTCTCGGCAGCCAATTCTTTTAAAACCCTAGGATGTTGGTGACCAGGTCCAGGTGACGTGCCCTCCTTTTTTTCCCATTAATTTGCCTGGTACTTTTACTCTAGTCATAGTGATTGTTTTAATTTCCGCCCTCCCAATATCCCCTAGATTATCAATTATTGGGATGCATGTAGAATATTCCACCATGAAGACCGATACAAAATATTTGTTCAATGTCTCCGACATTTCCCTATTTCCCATTATTAATTCTCCAGTCTCATCCTCTAAGGGACCAACGTTTAATTTAGCTAATCCCTCCTTACTTTTACCTGTATAAGCTCTTACTGCCTGTTTTTATATTTTTTGATAGATTACTCACAAATACTCTCTTCTCTCTATTGTTTTTTTACACATCCTTTGCTGATTTCTAAAATATATCTCAATCCTCGAGCCTTCCACTATTCTTCTCAACATTTCATGCCTTTGTTATCAATTTGATACCTTTATTTACATCCTCAGTTAGTCACAGATGGTTAATCCTTCTCCTGGACTCTTTTTTACTCACTGGAATATATTTTGGCTGAGAGTTATGAAATATCTCCTTAAATGTTTGCAACTGCTCATCTACTATCTTACCCTTTAATCTATTTCCCCAGTCCACTTCGGCCAACTCTGCATTCATACCTTTGTAATTGCCTTTATTTAAATTCAGGACATTAGTTTGAGACCTAGTTTTCTCACCCTCAAACTGAAATTGAAATTCTACTATGCTATGATGACTCTTTTTCTATGAGCTCATGAATGAATCCAGTATATTACACATTGCCAGATGTAAAATAGACTGCTCCCTGTTTGGTCCCACAACGTATTGTTCTAAGAAACCATCCCGAATGCCCTCTATGAACTCTTCCTCAAGGCTACCTTTGCCAATTTGATTAATCCAATCAATGTGAAGATTAGAAAACTTTTCTGATCAAGTGGCAATTCTAATGCACCATTGGTACCTTACTATGTGGTCTGTCTAGATTTTCAAAAATGCATTGATATAAAGTTCGATATGAAAGGGTGCTGGCCAAGAACAAATCTGTGGGGGTTCAAGTTGCATTTTGAAAAAGGATACGAAACTGGCTAATGGGCGGGATACAATGTGTCCTTGTTAGAGAAGCAATATCAAGTGGGAGCAGGTTTCAATGACTCAGATATGCCTAATGACTCACTGTTGGGACTTTAACCATGTATAGCTTACACCAATGACTTAGATTCAGAAAATCTAAGAAAATTTCTCAAACATGGAGCTGATACCAAGAAGCGCAGAATAAGTGGGGAACAGTATTTATTTTAGCAGCACAGCGGTAAACAAATCGTGCTGACAAATGTAAAGTGTTGCACTGAGGAAGGAATATTGGGCAATACATGTATTGTATGAAATATATTGAAATAGCTGCTGGAGAGGTTGAAGGAGACTTAGGGGCAGATGTTCGACTTGCTGCCAATTGACATCAATGAATAATGGGCGGCCGATCTACCATGCCTGTTTACTTTGGGTGGCAATTCGAAAATCCAATCCGGAGGACTTCAGTAGCCTCAGCACTTAACAAGTTACATTATGTAGAATAGCCATCAACAAAGCCAATAGAGATCCGGACGTCATAGACTAAACAGCAAACGTAAGTCACAGGAAGTTATCATCAAGCGCACAGTAGTAAATGCTTCCTGTACATTTGTGCAAAACTCGACAGCCAGTTTTACCCTTCACTCTATTTTGTTTTTCCTTGATGACAACGGAAAATAAAATCAGGTGTAGTGCAACTCAGGCTGCTGATTCGCTATCGCTAGTCCGAGATGACTGTGTGTCCCAGTGTTCTGTTCAGACTATGCTTTGAGACCTCTGTTCAATTCCGGTTCCTAAGAAACAAAGGTCACATCCAAATTATGCAGCAGTGCAGGGAGAAGAGCAAGCAGATTCAGTGCAAGGAGGTGTATTTCCGCGTGGTTCCTCCCACTTGTCCACTGCAACTTCAGCGGTAGACCGACGGCAACCCCGGAGACAGAGCGCCAACTCCATTTACAGCACTTATCTGGGCCTTCCATGGTTGTTCCATTGCGGAACTGGAGAAACTTGGGGGTAGATTTTCAAGTTACTGTCCCATGTACAATGCGCATTGTGAACCGGCTACAGTTATTGAAGCTGCCAAATTTTAATTTCCATTGTGGAAACGAGAATAGGGCGCTTTAAGAAAAAATCAGGTTTGAAAGGAGGTGTCTAGGACATGATCTTGAAGAAGGAAATAAGGCTGTCAGTCTAATTCAAATAAAATCTGGAATATTAAATTAAATCAAATTGTGCATGTAAGATGCACAGGATCAAACGAGTAAAAGTTAAATTAACGACTAATAGCAAGCACTCCCTCAAATACAAATTGAGAGGTACTTGGAATATATAGTCAGGCAGGGTAGCGAAGCGAAAACCCTGAAATAATTTAAGAAAAACTAAAATGAAGAGACGGAAATGTCTTTCTCCATGGATAAATGAAACCAGATGTTGTTCCTGATCTGTTAATTATCTTGCGAAAACTCTCATGTGAATGTTCTGATTTTTTTTTACAAAATAATACAGTCAATATTATTCTTTATTTCGTATACAGATTCAATAGAATGTTTAATTTGTCAGTTGGAACAATGGTCCAATGACCGAAGAGATCAATGCATTCCAAAAGAAATTGAGTTTCTCTCCTTTCAAGAGAGCATGGGAATGACACTCACGGCGATTTCACTGTTTGGAGCTTGTATCACAGGAGCTGTTGCAGCTGTTTTCTTATATTTCATAAACACTCCCATTGTACGAGCTAACAATTCGGAACTAAGTTTCCTTCTACTATTTTCATTAATACTGTGCTTTCTGTGCTCCATTACTTTCATTGGACAGCCATCACCATGGTTATGTATGGTGCGTCATACTGTGTTCGGAGTTAGCTTTGTTCTGTGCATTTCTTGTATTCTTAGTAAAACTCTGGTCGTCCTGATGGCATTTAAAGCAACACTGCCGGCCAGTAATGTGATGAAATGGTTTGGACCCACACAACAAAGATCAATTGTCTTTTTCTGTACATTGATTCAAATTCTAATATGTCTGCTCTGGTTGGTGACATCTCCCCCACACCCAGCAAAAAACACCAAGTATCAAAGTGCAAAGATTATCCTCGAGTGTGATGTGGGTTCCACGCTTGCTTTTTGCTGCGTGTTAGGATATATCGGGCTCTTAGCTTGTTTGTGTTTTATTTTAGCATTTTTGGCCCGAGCTTTACCGGACAAGTTCAACGAAGCAAAATTTATAACCTTCAGTATGCTCATCTTTTTTGCAGTTTGGGTAACTTTCATCCCCACTTATGTGAGCACTCCCGGAAAATATACGGTCGCTGTGGAGATATTTGCAATTTTAGCATCGAGCTTTGGGCTGCTGAGCTGTATCTTTGCTCCAAAATGTTACATTATCTTGTTAAAGCCTGAAGAAAACACCAAAAAATTCTTGATGAGCAAAGCAAACGGAAACTGAATTACTTGAATAACATTACCTATTAAATGCCTTATAAAAGTTGTTGCTCTTTAAGTTATTACTATTTTTTTCATTTAGTTACTACTGATATTGTTGTAATATTTCTTTAAAAGAAACATTCTGCTCAAGTTTTCAGCTCAGCTCATATCAAGCCACAGAATCTTTCTAGCATGTAATTCCTGTGTTCAGCTTCCATCTATCTAATAGCACAAGTGACCAATCTTCAGGTGTAATTTTCCACTTCTGCACCTGTTGGCTGTGTGGTGGCGCGGATCACCCGCCTGTTAAACAACTTGTCGAATTTTTCCAAGCCATTTCCTTTGGACAGGAACGTCTGGCAGATTCAAAAATGGGCTGGACATCTTGTCCAATGTGTCAAAGATGAAATTTGTCGAATGTATCTATGATAGACTATTTGACGTAGATGTAAACTTTGTTCGCTCTTGTAAAACTGGTGATAGCGAATCGGCAGCCTTTTTATATCTCTACCGATTTTATTTTCCACTGAAGTCAAAGCAACTCCTCATTTTTACTTCCAAAAGACATCAGTTCACAATTATCTGCTTTAAATTAAATTGGGGTTCGGAAGAATGAGAGCTTATTGAAACATATAAGATAATGAGGTGTCTCGACAAGGTGGATGCAGAGGGGCTATTTCCACTTATAAGTGAAACTGAACCTAGGGGACATCGTCTCAGAATAAGGGGCCGCCCATTTAAAACTGAGATGAGGAGGAATCTCTTCTCTCGGACGTTTGTAAATCTATGGAATTCTCTGCCCCAGAGAGCTGTGGAGGCTGGGTCATTGAATATATTTAAGGCGAAAGACAAAGTTTTGAGCGATAAGAAGTAAAGGGTTATGGGGAGCGGGTAGGGAAGTGGAGCTGAGTCCACGATCAGTTCAACCATGAGCTTATTGAATGGCAGAGCAGGCTCGAAGGGCCAAATTGCCTACTCCTGCTCCCATTTTTTAAGTTCTTATGTTCTTATGAAATAAAATTCGGGAGAGATGTAAACCGGGGTGTCGATTCACGCGCAACCCTTTTATGTGAATGCACAAAGTGAAAATTACTGCCAACCAGTTCAAGATTCAAATTCATCTCCGATGCTCTTCTCCTGAGTAAAGAATATTGCAAAGTAATTATGAAAGACCATAATCACTTTCTGATCATCAAGGAAAAAGTTGCAATCATCTCCACTCAGGATCCCAAAACACTATTCACAGTTCTATTATTACTGACAGACGCATTATTAAAACGGTTATACTTTTCGTTATCTATTTTCTTTCATTTTAATTGTTTTTTTAAATATTTATTTATTCATACCATTCCGAAACTACTCGTAGTTCACTTATTTGTAATAGAAAGATTAATTCTGTACTTTCGCAATCTATTTCTGGAAAAAAAAAATCCTCTTTTTCTGCAAAACTGTGTTAATTTATTTTTCCACCTGATCTCACTCGGTCACACATTAAAAAAAAAATCTGCTCTGATCTAAAGTGGTTTTCTATCTTTTGTCTAACTGCTCCCTGTTCTAGGTCCGTCTTAGCATCATATGGTCGCCATAATTGCAAGGAGTGGAGATACATTTAGCTCATCCACTAAATATACCAAAACCTCTACCCTTGTAAACCAATATATATTGCTTAAGCATCACACAGACTGCCATATACAAACAGACCATAATGCCTAACCAGCGTAGCCTCCGCCCAATCTAATTATATTAAATGTCCTGCCCCACACCCCTTTATTGCCTTTCCCCTCAGAAATGCAAGGAAGGAACCCTATCCATAATTTAGAAATTTCATTCACGTTTCACAAGTTATGACCACTCCCTTCACACTCACACACACACACACACATACACTTAATTGAGAAGTAGACAACTACATCTTCACAGAAAATTACTTTTGTTATTACATATAATTACATGACGTGTACAGCGCCAAAATTGGCCATTAAACTCCATCGGTCTAGGTCGGCGTTTGTGCTGCACACCAGCATTCTCAAACCCCTCTGTATCTGATCCTATCAGCATATGCTTTTATTCATTTCTCCTGCATAAGAACATAAGAAATAGGAGCAGGAGTTGGCCCTATGGCCCATCGACCCTGCTCTGCCATTCAATAAGATCATGGCTGATCATCGACTGCAAATCCAATTTCCTTCCCGATCTCTATATAACTTAAGTACCTCAGACTCCATAAATTGATCTATAGCAACATAGAAACATAGAAAATAGGAGCAGTAGTAGGCCATTCGGCCCTTCGAATCTGCACCGCCATTCAATATGATCATGGCTGATCCTCTATCTCTCAGCACCATATTCCTGTTTTCTCCGCATACCCCTTGAATTCTTTTATTTCTAGAAATCTATCTATCTCCCTCTTAAATATATTCAGTGACTTGGCCTCCACAGTGTTCTGTGGTAGAGAACTCCACAGGTTCACCACCCTCTGAGTGAAAACATTTCTCATTATCTCAGTCGTAAATTTCCGACCCCGTATCCTGAGACTGTGAGCCTTTGTTCTAGACTTCCCAGCCAGTGGAAACATCCTTCCACATCCAGTCTATCCAACCCAGTCAGGATTTTATAAGTTTCAATGAGATCCCCTCTCATTCTTTTAAACTCTAGTGAATACAGCCCTAGTCGACCCAATCTCTCCTCGTATGACAGTCCGGCCATCCCAAGAATCAGTCTGATGAAACTTCGCTGCTATGGCAAGTATATCCTTTCTTAGGTAAGGGCACCAAAACTGCCCACAATACTCCAAGTGCGGTCTCACCAAGGCCCTATATAACTGTAATAAGACTTCCTTGCTGCTTTACTCAAATCCTTTTGCAATGAAGGTCAACATACCATTTGCCTTCTTAACTGCTTGCTGCACCTGCATGTTTGCTTTCAATGACTGGTGTACAAGAACACTCAGCTCCCTCTGTACATCGACACATCCCAAGCCATCACCATTTAAATAATACTTTGTCCTTATGCTTTTCCTATCGATAAGGATAACAACATTCATCCACGTAATACTGCATCTGCCATATGTTTTCCCACTCACTCAACCTATCTAAATCGCCATGCAGCATCCCTTTGCATCCTCCTCACAACTGACAATCCCACCTAGTTTTGTGTCGTCAGCAAACTTGGAGATATTACATTTGGTTCTTTCATCCAAATCATTTATATATATTGTGAATAGCTGGAGCCCAAGCACTGACCCCCGTGGTACTCCACTAGTCACTGCCTGGCACCCCTAAAAAGACCCAGTTATTCCTACTCTCTGTTTCCTGTCTATAATCAATTTTCAATCCATGCCAATATATTCCACCAAATCGTATGTGCTTTAATTGTGCACACTAACCTCTTATGTGGGACTTTATCAAAGGCCTTCTAAAAATTCAAATACACTACATCCACTGTTTCTCCCATATCTACTCTATCAGTTACATCCTAAAAATCTCCAGTAGGTTTGTCAAACATGATTTTTCTTTCATAAATCCATGTTGACTTTATTTAATCCCTTGATATTATCTAAGTGTGCTGTTATCACATCCTTTATAATAGACTCTACATTTTCCCTACTACTGATGTTCGGCCAACTGGTCTGTAGTTCCCGGTTTTCTCTCTTCCTCCTTTTTTCAATAGTGGGGTTACATTTGCCACGCTCCAATCTGCTGGAACTTTTCCATAATCTATAGATTTTTTGAAGATGACAACGAATGCATCTACTATTTCCATGGCTACCTCTTTTAGTATTCTAAACTGCTCCCAAACCTCAGGCTAGCTACTTTGTCTGGCAACTTTGTATATCTCCTCTTTGAATCTAATACTATCCTTAATTTATTTTGTTAGCCATGGTTGGGCAACTATTCCTTTTGTGTTTTTACACCAGAAAGAAATGTATAACAATTGCAATTCATGCATTTGTTCCTTAAATGTTAGCCATTCCGTATCTAACTTCATGTCTTTTAATGAATCTTCCCAACCTATCATAACCACTTCATTCCTCATACCTTCGCAGGTTCCTTTGTTTAGATTTAGGATCCTAGTTTCAGATTGGACTACTTCACTTTCCATTTTAATAAAGAATTCAGTCATGTTATGGTCACTCTTCCCTAAAGGACCCAGCTCAACAAGACTGTTAATTAACGCTTTCTCATTAAACAATACCCAATCTAGGATAGCCTGTTCCCTAGTAGACTCCTCAACATACTGGTCTAAAAACCTATCTCGTACACATTCCAGGAATTCATCTGCCACAGTATTATTCCTAATTTGGTTTGGCCAGTCTATATGTAGATTAAAGTCACCTACGATTAATGTAGTACCCTTGCCACATGCATTTATAATTTACTGTTTCATGCTGTCCCCTGCACTACCACTACTGTGTGGAGGCCTTTAAGCAAGTCCCACCAATGTTTTCTGCCGCTTGGTGGTCCTTAGCTCCACCCAGACTGATTCTACATCTTGATTTTCTGAGCCAATATCCTTTCTCACTATTCCTTTTGTTTCATTCTTTACTAACAACGCCACACCACTCACTCTTCATTTTTGCCTGTCCTCCCTAAATATCTAGTATCGTTGGATACTCAATTCCCAACCCTGGTCATCCTGCAATCATGTCCACATAATTGTCACTATATTGTATCCGTTTACATCTCTTTGAGTTGTTAATTTATCTACCTTATTACAGATGCTTCGTGCATTCAGGTATAATGCTTTTAAATTTGTCTTCTTAACATTATTAGACATCGTAACATTATTTTATACGATAGACCTATTTGTCTTATCGCTATTTTTTCTTACCTGGACCCGATTTTTAGTGCACTCTTTTGTTTGTATTTTCTGTCCCTTCCTGACATAATTTGGTTATCCTTACCACACTCACTTTCCTGCATTGCTTCCTTTTCCTTTCTCTTTAGCATTCTAAATTTCTCTCCACTGCGACTGTCCTCCCCACCGGCCCTCCCCCACCCTCTCGCCCTTATTTAGTTTAAAGCCCTGCCTACCTCCCTATTTATTCGGTTCGCTAGAATTCTGGTCCCAGCATAGTTCAGCCTTCAACATATTCAGAGACTCAGCATCCTAAGCTCTCTGGGGCAGAGAATTACAAAGATTCACATCCTTTTGAGTGAAGAAATTCCTTCTAATCTCTGTCTTAATGACCTTCTCCTCATAGTGAGACTCTGCTCCCTAGTCCTAGACACACCAGCCAGGGGAAACAACCACTCAGCATCTACCATGTCAATCCCCTTCAGAAGGTTGAATGTTTCAGTGAGACAACCTCTCGTTCTTTTAAACTCCAGAGAGTATAGCCCCATTCTACACAATCACTTACTATAAGACAGCCCTCTCCTCCCAGGAATGATTTTAGTGAACCTCTCTTTTACCACCTTCAAGGCAAGTATATCCTTCCTTAGATAAGGAGACCAAAATTGTGCACAGTACTCCAGATATGGTCTCACCAAGGCCCTGTACAATTGTAGAAAGACTTCCTTACTCTTACACTCCAACCCCCTTGCAATAAAGGACAACATGGCATTTGCCTTCCTTATTGCTTGCTGTAGCTGCATGCAAGATGTCTGAGTTTCTGACACACAGACATCCAAATCATTCTGCATACCAACATTTAAAATTTTCTCACCAGTTAAAATATTCTCTTTTTCTATTATTTCTACCAAACTAAATAACCTCACATTTCCCTACGTTATACACCATCTGCCACTTTACTGCCCACTCACTTAGTCTATCTATATCCATTTACAGACGCTTTGTGTTCTTACAAATTACTGTCCCACCCAACTTTGTATCGTCAGCAAACTTGGATACATTACACTCGGTCCCTTCATCTATGTCATTAATATAGATTATAAATAGATGAGACCGCAGCACTGATCATTGTGGTACCCCATTAGTTACAGACTGCCAACCTGAAAAAGACCCTTTTATCACTACTCTCTGTTTTCTGCCCGTTAACCAATCCTCTATGCATGCTGATACATTACCTCCAATCCCATGAGCCCTTATCTTGTGTAATATGCTTTTATATGGCAACTTATCGAATGCTTTTTGGAAATCCAAATGTACTACATTCACTGGTTCCCCTTTATCTACCCTGCTAGGTACATCATCAAAAAACTCAACTACAACTCTATTCATGCATTTATCTAGCTTCCTCTTAACCAAACCTCTGCAATTCGCCTCCACATTATTACCACTGTTTGGGTAAAGCAGTTTCTCCTGAATTTCCTATTTGATTTATTCCTGACAATCTCTTATTAATTACCCCGAGTTTTGGACTCCCGAAAAGTAGACCTATTTTCTTCTTGTCTACCCTACCAAACCGTAAAAAATCTTAGAGACCTTTATCAGGTCACACCTCAGCCTCTCTTTTCTAGAGAAAAGAGCACCAGCCTGTGTAACCTTTCCTGATCAGTTCTGGCATTATACTTGTGAATCTGTTTTACACTTTCTCCAAAACGTCTATATTACTTTCATAATACAGAGGTTAGAATAGTGCGCAGCACTGCAATTATGGTATAACTAAGATTCTACACAAATTCTGCATGACTTCCGTATTTTTCAATTCTAACCCTCCAGAAATTAACTCCAGTGCTTGACTTCATTTTTATGGCCTTATTAAACTGCATCGCTACTTTTAGTGATTGTGTGTCTATACCACGTGATCTCTTTGCTCCTCTACTCCATTTATTATTCAAGCTCATTTTTCTTCCTACTAAAATTCAATTCCTCACCCTTATTTACATTGAAATAAATTTTCAAATTAAACTAAGGTCTGCATATTTATTAATGTGTTCCTGCAGTTTGTCTCAGAACTCCTCTGTATTCACTATACTGCCAAGTAGTTTCTCTTTTCTCTAATCAGACCGCAGTTTTACTGTTTCATTTATTTCCCAGTTAGGGAGTCTATAATAGAAACCTAATAATGTAACAATCCCTCCTTTAAATCTTTTAGTTTAAAGCAAACTGACTGTCTGTACCCTTACTTAAAGAAACATAGAAATTTACAGCACAGAAGGAGGTCATTTCAGCCAACTTGTTTGTGATGGTCGACAAGTAGCCACATGGCCCTCGGACAGCAGCCCTGAATATTACATGTAAATTATGAAAAATAAACATTGGCAGAAAGGTAAAGAGCATCTGGTCCAACCAGTCCACCCCACATAACGGCAACATTCTACACTCTGCACCAACCGGAGATAACCCCGGCCATATTCCAATCCCTGCAATACTTACCATCATATCTGCACCAGCCAACAAGAGGTTATCCAGTCTAATCCCACTTACTAGGCCTAGGTCCGAAACTCTGCAGGTTACATCACTTCAAGTGTCCATGCAAGCAACTTTTAAATGTGGTGAAGGTTTCTGCACCTACCAATCTACCAGGCAGTGAGTTCTAGACCCCCACAACCCTCTGCATGAAGAAAAATCCCCTCAAATCCCCTCTGAACCTTCCACCTTGAAATTATGCCCCCTTGTAATTGACCGCTCCACCAAGGGAAAAAGACACTTGCTACCCACTATATTCAGTCACCTCAAAATGTTATATACCTCAATGAGGTCACCTCTCAGCCTCCTCTGTTCTACTGAAAACAACCCCAGCCTATCCAATATGTCGTCATAGCTAAAGTTTCTCGATTCCAGGCAGCATGCTAGGAAATCTCCTCTGCAACGTCTCTAGTGCAATCATATCCTTCCTATAATATGGCGACCAGAACTGCATGCAGTACTCCAGCTGTGGCCTAACCAGAGTATTATACAATTAAAGCATAACATCCCAGCTCTTGTATTCTGTGTGTCGGCCAATAAAGGCAAGCATTCCATATGCCTTCTTAACCATCTTATCCATCTGGCCTGCTACTTTCAGGGATCTGTGGACAAGGACTCTAAAGTTCCATTGTACATCTACACTTTTAGGTGGCCTACCCTTTAATGTGTATACACTTTCCTTGTTAGCCCTCCTCAAGTGCACTAACTCACACTTACCCGCATTAAATACGATTTGCCACTGTTCTGCCCACTTGACCAGTAGATATTCAATAGATCTCCTCCTGCAGTCCATGACTTTCCTCTTCATTATCAACCACACAGCCAATTTTAATGTCATGGAGAGCGACACAGTTAATTCAGAGACTAGGGTCCTGAACTTAAAGAAACGTAACTTCGATGGTATGAGACATGTATTGGCTGGGATAGACTGACGAATGATACTTAAAGGTTTGACGGTGGATAGGCAAATGTAAACATTTAAAGATCACATGGATGAACTTCAACAATTGTATATCAGGGGAAGGTGGCTCAACCGTGGCTAAAAAGGGAAATTAGGGATAGTGTTAAATCCAAGGAAGAGGCATATAAATTGTCCAGAAAAAGCAGCAAACCTGGAGACTGGGAGACATTTAGAATTCAGCAGAGGAAGAGAAAGGGTTTAATTAGGAGGGGGAAAATAGAGTATGTGAGCAAGCTTGCAAGGAACATAAAAACTGACTGCAAAAGCTTCTATAGATATGTGAAAAGAAAAAGATTAGTGAAAACAAATGTAGGTCCCTTGCAGTCAGAATCAGGTGAATTTATAATGCAGAACAAAGAAATGGCAGACCAATTGAACAAATACTTTGGTTCTGTCTTCACTAAGGAAGACGGAAATAACCTTCTGGAAATAGTAGTAGACCGAGAAGGGTCTAGCGAGAAGGAGCAACTGAAGGAAATCCGAATTAGTTAGGAAATTGCATTAGGGAAAGTGATGGGATTGAAAGCCAATAAATCCCCAGGGCCTGATAGTCTGCATCCCAGAGTACTTAAAGAAGTGTCCCTAGAAATAGTGGATTCAATAGTGGTCATTTTCCAACATTCTGTGGACTGCGGAACAGTTCCTATGGATTGGAGGGTAGCTAATGTAACCACACTTTTTTAAAAAGGAGGGAGAGAGAAAACCGAATTATACACCGGTTAGCCTGACATCGATAATGGGGAAGATGTTGGAATCAATTATTAAAGATGTAAAAGCAGCGCATTTGGAAAGCAGTGACAGGATTGGTCCAATTCAGCATGGATTTATGAAAGGGAAATCATGCTTGACAAATCCTCTAGATTTTTTTGAGGATGTAACTAGTAGAGTGCACAAGGAGAACCAGTGGATGTGTTGTATTTGGATTACAAAAAACTTTTGACAAGGTCCCACACAAGAGATTAGTGTGCAAAATTAAAGCACATTGTATTGGGGTAATGTATTAGTGTGAATCGAGAACTGGTTGGCAGACAGGAAGCAAAGACTAGGAATAAACGGGTCCTTTTCAAAATGGTAGGCAGTGACAAGTGGGGTACTGCAGTGTTCAGTGATGGGACCCCAGCTATTAACAATATATATTAATGCTTTGGACGAAGGAATTGAATGTAATATCTCCAAGTTTGCAGTTGATACTAAGCTGGGTGGCAGTGTGAGCAGTGAGGAGGAAGCTAAGAGCTTCAAAGTTGACTTGGACAGGTTAGGTGAGTGGGCAAATGCATGGCAGATGCAGTATAATGTGGATAAATGTGAGGCTATCCACTTTGGTGGCATAAACAGGAAGCTAGAATATTATCTTTATGGTGACAGATTAGGAAAAGTGGAGGTGCAACGAGACTTGGGTGTCATGGTACATCAGTCATTGAAAGTTGGCATGCAGGTTCAGCAGGCGGCGAAGAAGGCAAATGGCATGTTGGCCTTCATAGCGAGAGGATTTGAGTATAGGAGCAGGGAGGTCTTATTGCAGTTGTACAGGGCCTTGGTGAGGCAACACCTTGAATATTGTGTACAGTTTTTGTCTCCTAATCTGAGGAAGGCCATTCTTGCTATTGAGCGAGTGCAGCGAAGATTCACCAGACAGATTCCCAGGATGGCAGGACTTACATAGGAAGAAAGATTGGATCGACTAGCTTAATTTCACTGGAATTTAGAAAAATGAGAGGGGACCTCATAGAAATACATAAAGTTCTGACGGGGTTGGACAGGCTAGATTCAGGAAGAATGTTCCCGATGTTAAGCAAGTCCACAACCAGGGGCCATAGTCTTAGGATAAGGGGTAAGCCATTTAGGATGGAGATGAGCTGGAACTTCTTCACTCAGAGAATTGTGAACCTGTGGAATTCTCTACTCCAAAAGGTTGTTGAGGCCAGTTCGTTAGATATATTCAAAAGCGAGTTAGATGTGGCCCTTATGGTTAAAGGGATCAAGGGATATGGAGAGAATTCAGGAATGGGGTACTGAAGTTGCATGATCAGCCATGATCATATTGAATGGTGGTGCAGGCTCGAAGGGCCGAATGGCCTTTTCCTGCACGTATTTTCTATGTTTCTATATTTCTATTAATTATACTCCCTGTATACAAATCTAGATCATTGATGTATACGAAAAAAAGCAAACGATCCAATAGCGAGCCTTGCGGAACCGCAATAGAAACATCCTTCCATTCACGAAAACTTCCATCAACCATTAGCCTTTGTTTCCTGCCTCTAAGCCAATGATGGATCCAACTTGCTACTTTGCCCTCGATCCCATGGACTTTAATCTTTGTGACTGGTCTAGCATGTGGGACCTTATCACAAGATTTGTTAAAGTCCATATACAATATCTCGCACGCACTATGTTCATAGACCCTCCTGGTTACCTCCTCCAAAAATTCGATCAGTTTAGTCAAACATGAACTTCCCTTAACAAATCCATGCTGACTGTCCCTAATTAATCCTTGCCGTTCTAAATGTAGATTTACCCTGTCTTTCAGAATGTTTTCAATAATTATCCCAACACTGAGGTTAGGCTGACAGCCCTGTAATTACTCGGTCTATCCCTTTCTCCTTTCTTAAAAAATGCTACCACATCAGCAGACCTCCAGTCTTCTGGCACCATGCCCAATTCCAAAGAGGACTGGAAAATGAAGGTCAAGGCCTCTGCTATTTCCTCTTTTACTTTGCTCAACAGCCTGAGATGCATTTCATCCAGTCCTGGGAATTTATCTACTTTCAAAGCTGCTAAACCCCTTAATACCTCCTATCTCACTATGTTTATTTCATCCAGAATTTCACACTCCTTCTCAATCGCAGTATCTGCATTGCCACTTTCCTATGTGAAATTAGATGCAAAGTATTCATTAAGAACCACACCAACATGGCCTCCAGACAATATTACCCTCATGGTCCCTAATTGGCCTTACCCTTTCTTTAATTATCCTCTTGCTCTTAATATATTTATAGAACAGCTTTGGTTTTCCTTGATTTATATGCCAAGAACTTTTCATGCTATCTCTAGCATTCCTAATATCATTTTTAAGTTTACTTCGGAACTTTCTATTTTCCTCCAAAGATTCTACATTTGACATACAATTCAATTTTTCTTTATCCTCCACTGTAAGTCGCTGGACATCCCGGGAGCTCTAGAATTAATATTCCCTCCCTTTTACTTTAAGGGCACTTATTTGACCTGAGCCCTCCGGATCTCCTCCTTGAATGCCTCCCACTGTTGCGACACGGATTTACCTTCAAGTAGTTTTTTCCAATCCATTGTGGCCAAATCACTCCTCAACTTAGCAAAGTTAGCTTTTTCCCAATTTGGGACTTTTATTCCTGGTCTATACTTGTACTTATCAATAACTAACTTGAATCTGACTGAATTGGCAACCAAGTGCTCTCCCACTTATACCCCTGCCTCCTGCCCAGCTTCATTCCCCAAACTAAGTCCAAAACCGCCCATCTCGTTTTGGGCTTGTTACATGCTGACTAAAAATTTCTCTTGAATGCATTCTAAGAATTCTGCACCCTGTATACCCTTCACACTAGATTTGTCCCAATCAATATTAGAATAGTTAACCTCCCCTATTAGTACTGGCCTACGGGTTTTAGACTTCACAACAATTTGTCTACATATTTGCTCCTCTATCTTCTTCCCACTGTTTGGGGGTCTGTAATAAATACCCAGCTTGGTCAACGCCCTTTTCTATTTTTCAATTCGACCTATATGGCCTCACTTGATGATTGCTCTAACATATCATCCTTCCTTGCCACTGTAATAATTTATTTAATCAATAAAATGAAGCCCTTCTTACCCATCTCTGTCTTGTCTAAAAATCCTGTAACCAGGAATATTGAGCTGCCAAACCTGCCACTCTTTCAGTCTTGTCTCTGTAATGGCTGTAATGTCATACTCACACGTGGCTGGCTAACTGTGCTCTTAGCTCATCCGTCTTGTTCACTATACTCCTTGCATTAAAGTATATACCATTTAGCACAGGAAGACCTCTTGATTAGTACTTACTAACCCTTGTTCCCTCTGTCTTACAGATTCATCTTCTAAATACTTGCTATCCAATTTCAGCTTTATTTCCATCCCTATTGAATTTGGTCTCAGGTACCCTTCGCCCTGCCAAGCTAGTTAAACTCTCCCCAACATCACTAGCAAAACTCCCCGTGAAGATATTGGTGCCAGCGCTGTTTGCAACTCATCCGGTTTGTAAAAGGTTCCATCTCGCCCAGACGTAGTCCCATTGCCTCAGGAATTTCAAGCACTCCCTCTTACATCAACGCACCAGCCATGTGTTCATCCTCTCTATCCTTCTATTCTTACACTCATTACCACGTGGCACCGGTGTAACCCGGAGATTACTAACTTTGAGGTCCTACCCTTTAATTTTTCTCCGTGCTCCCTAACCTCTGCCTGCAGGACCTCGTTCTAACTATGTTGTTGATCCTGATATGGATCACGACCTCTAGCTGTTTACTCTGCGCCCCCTTCCCCTCAGAATGCCCTGCTTCCACTCTCTGACAAACTTGATCCTGACACCAGGGAGACACCATACTATCCTCGAATCACGTCTTTGGCCGCAGAAATGCCTCCCTGTGCCTCAACTATTGAATCCCCTATCACTACAGCTCTCTTATTCTTCGTCCCTCTCCCTGTGTAGAAGAGCCATCCGTGATGCCGTGGACTTGACTCCGGCTGCACTCTCCAGAGGCACCATCGCCCTCACTGGTGCTTAGAAGAAAATATCGATTGGAAAGCATGATGGACTCACGGGGAGACTCCTGCACTACTGCCGAGTGTTCTTGCTCCAACTAGTGGTTGCCCACTTCCCTTCTACCTGCATGCGTTTAAGCTGCGGGGTGACCACCTCTTAAAACATGGTATCCACGTAGCTCTCAGCCTTGCAGATACAACGTATTGACTCCAGCCGCAGCTCAAGCTCCAAAACGAGGAGACCGAGTCGTTGAAACCGAGACTCCTCCTGCATAGATAGTTGTCTGGGGCGTGCAAAGCGTCCAGGACGTACCACATGCCACACGATACGCACTCCACAAGACTGAGCTGCCCTGCCAGCCATCTAATTAGACTTAAATAATTAAAATCTAATTAAAAGAAAAAGAGGGATACTTACCAATCAAACAACCAACCATTTACTTGCCCGGAGGAGGGCTATGAGCTCCTCACCTACCTCCGGCCCTCCAGCTCCTCGGACTCCTGGCCTCCAGAACTCTCTGGCCTCTCTGACTCACTGAGGTCAGGGCCACTCCAATGGGGGCTGCCCGGGTCGGGGCCGCTCAGCATTCGGGTTGTGGCCGCTCGGGTCAGGACCGCTCGGCGTTCGGGTCAGGGCCGCTAGGGTCGGGGCGCTCGGCAGTCGGGTGAGGGCTGCTCGACACTCGGGTTAGGGCCACTCGGGTCAGGGCCTCTCAGACTCACTGAGGTTGGGGCCGTTCGAGTTGGGGCCTCTTGGTTTGGCGCAGCTCGGCGCTCAGGTCAGGACCGCTCAGACTCACTGAGGTCGGGGTCGCTCAGGCTGGTGATCGGCACTTGAATTTTAGTCCAGTCTGACCTGTTGGAGACTAAATTGTCAAAAGGAAAAAAGTGATCTGGAAATTCTGGTGCTTAAACCACTAAAATTACCAACACAACTTGAATTAGCGTTAAGATTAACAACAACTAATGAAAGAAATAAAGGACGGTATCCAACTAAAAATAAGGGCATACAAAATGGTCAAAACTAGTGGGAGGACAGAAGATTGGGAAGCTTTTAAAAGCCAGCAAAGAATGACTAAAAAAATGATTAAGAAAGGGAAGATAGACGATGAACGTAAACTAGCAGGAAATATAAAAATTGATAGCAAGAGTTTCTATAGGTATATAAAAAGGAAAATAGTGGCTAAAATAAATGTTGGTCCCTTTGAGGATGAGACCAATAAATTAGAATTGGGACCATGGAGATGTCAGAAATTCTGAACAAATATTTTTTATCAATCTTTTCGGTGGAGGACAAAAATAATATCCCAACAGTGTATAGTCAAGGGGCTGGGGGGGGGGGGGCGGTAGGTAAGATAATGGGACTAAAGGCAGATAAATTCCCTTGACCTGATGGCATGCATCCTACGGTCGTAAGAGAAGTAAAAGCAAGGATTGTGGATGCGTTGGTTGTAATTTACCAAATTTCTCTGGATTCTGGGGAGGTCCCAGCAGTTTGGAAAGCTGAAAATGTAACGCCCCTATTTAGAAAAGGAGGCAGACACAAAGCAGGAAACAATAGACCAGTTAGCCTAACATCTGTGGTTGGGAAAATGTTGGAGTCCATTATTAAAGAAGCAGTAGCAGGATATTTAGAAAAGCATAATTCGGCCAGCAGAGGCAGCATGGATTTATGTAGGGGAAGTCATGTTTGACAAATTTGCTGGAGTTCTTTGAGGATGTAACAAACAGAGTGGATAAAGGGAACCCATGCATGTGATGTATTAGGAATTCCAGAAGGCATTTGACAAGATAAAGGTCAACGGGGTTGGGGGTAATATGTTAGCATGGATAGTGGATTGGCTACCTAACAGAAAACAGAGAGTTAGGAGAAATGGTTCATTCTTGGTTTGGCAATCAGTAATTAGTGGGGTGCTGCAGGGATCAGTGCTGAAAACCCAACTATTTATAATCTATATTAATGACTTGGAAGAAAGGTCCGAGTGTAATGTAGCCAAGGTTGCTGATGATACAAAGATGGGAGGAAAAACAATGTGTGTGTGAGGAGGACACAAAAAATCTGCAAAAGGGCATAGGCAGGCTAAATGGGTGGACACAAATTTGGCAGTTGGAGTATAATGTTGGAAAGTATGAGGTCATGCACTTTTGCAGAAAAACATCAAAGTGCAAGTTATTATTCAAATGGAGAAAAAATGTAGAGTGCTGCAGTTCAGCGGGATCTGGGGGTAATTGTGCATGAAACACAAAAGGTTAGTAGGCAAGTACAGCAAGTGATCAGGAAGGCCAATGGTATCTTGACGTTTATTGCAAAGGGAATGGAGTATAAAAGCAGGGAAATCTTGCTACAGCTATACAGTGTATTAGTGAGGCCACACCTGGAATACTGCGTACAGTTTTGGTTTCCATATTTACGAAAGGATCGCCATCATCATCATAGGCGGTCCCTCAAAAGGAGGATGACTTGTTTCCATGCCAAAAAAAACCAAGTTCGCAGGTCTTTCAATGAAAAATCTGAACTATATGCTGAAGAATGGAAGATGCGTGAATTTTTTGAATGTGGGTTGGCTGTTGCACACCAGCCGCCACATGGGCTTGACCGAGCTAGGCCTTGGTTCAGTGGCAAGGATTACCCAAGACAACTGGAGACCAGCTCTGCTGCATGGACCTAGTACGCACATATATCACAGTGTGGGCTGGTCCGTGCTGCCCCTGGGCCGCTGGCCCCGAACTCGCACCTCCATGGGCCCCGATCGTGTCCCTCTACCTTCTCTCGCCACTCTTGCTCTATCTGCCCAGACTCCAATCACCGACCTGGATCATTATGATGTCACTCTTCACAGTCATTCCCTCCTGCACCAGCTTGTGCCGGACCTTGAAGTGGCCTTCACGCTGCCTATGGCCGCCGCTCACCACTCCTTTTATGGCCCCGACCTGCCGCTGATGTTCCCTCACAGTCTAGTACCAAGGCTATTTTGGTTCATAGATGGTGGTTTCTTCTCATGAGTCGATCACATGTGTGGTGTGTGTAATGGCGAAGGACAGGATGGTGAAGTTGACTGCAATGCGATCGACTCCAGACATAAGGACCGAGCACTTCATCTGGAACAGAGAGTAGAAACCACCATCTACACAAGGATATACTGTCGAGGCAGTTCGGAGAAGGTTCACTAGGTTGATTCTGGAGATGAGGGAATTGACTTATCAGGAAAGGTTGAGGAAGTTGGGCCTTGACTCATTGGAATTGAGAAGAATGAGAGATGATCTTATCGAAATGTATAAGATTGTGAGGGGGCTTGACAAGGTGGATGTGGAGAGGATGTTTTCACTGATAGTGGAGACAAGAACTAGGGGGCATAATCTTAGAATAAACGGCAGCCCATTTAAAACTGAGATGATGAGGAATTTCTTCTCTCAGAGGGTTGTAAATCTGTGGAATTCGCTGCCTCAGAGAGCTGTGGAAGCCGGGACATTGAATTAATTTAAGACAGTGATAGACAGTTTCTTAACTGATAAGGGATTAAGGGGTTATGGGAAGCAGGCAGTGAAATAGACCTGAGTCCATGATCGGATCGTCCATGATCATATTAAGTGGTGCAGCAGGATCGAGGGGCCGTATGGCCTACTCCTGCTCCTATTTCTTATGTTCTTATGTTCATATGTTTTCCTGTGCCCCGTCTGAGAGCACCTCACACACTGAGTGCATCTACATCACCCATTCCTTCAGCACTTGTTCCGTCTTTTACTAATATTACCATTCTGCACCTTTCTTATATTTTCACTCTTTATGCAACATATTATATCATGATACACCTATGTTCCATTTCGTCCAGTTTGAAGCCAGGGTTCTGTTAATCCCATTATATCTGTTAAACACTAGGAATATCTTCAGGTCGCTCCCAATCCTGTACCTTAACATCAATCGTGGTAAATGTGCAGCGGTATTATAGGGACATAGGAACAGGATGAGGACATCGAGCATCTCGAGCCTATTCTTCCATTCAATGAAATCATGGCTGATCTGTATCCTAGCCCCATTTATTTGCCTTGGCTCCATATTGTTAAGCAAACTCCTTCCTCCTCTGGTTCAAAACAACACATTTGAAATAATCACGAGACTTCGTAGTGAAGTATACGGAAAAGACTTTACTCCTATGCAGCTGTCACAAGGGATGCTATGTTAGAGGGCTCATCAAACGAGGCTATATGTGTTGAATTAAAGAACAATAAAGGGGTGAGCACACTACTGGGAGCGTACTGTAGGCCCTCAAGCAGTCAGAGGGAGATAGAAGAACAAATATGTGGGAAAATTGCTGTGAAGTGCAAAAACTATGGAGATATAGCAATGGGGGATTTCCACTACGCTAATATTAACTCGGAAAAAGTTAGTGTGAATGGTAGAGAGGCTGCAGAATTGCGAAAATGCAGGAATGAAGAGGTGCAGGTGAAAGTAGCATCAGTGGTGGAGAATCTTGGTGCCAGTGATCATAATTCAGTAAGATTTAACATAGTTACAGAAAAGGACAAAGTGGGGTGGGAGGTAGGAATAAAAGTTCTCAATTGGGGTAAATCAATTTTTCTAAGCTGAGATGGGATATGGCCAAAGTGAACTGGAAGCGGCTACTTCATGGTAAATCAGTGTAAGAGCAGTGGGAGGCATTAAAGAAGGAGATCCTGAGGGTACAGAGCAAGCATGTTCCCCTAAACTAAGGGTGGAGCTATACAGGGAAAGGTAAAGAAAAAAAGGAAAGCTTATGACAGATGCCAAGAACTCAGCACTGCAGAAACTCTATAGGAGTATAAGAAGTGCAGGGGTGCAGTAAAAAATATATAAGGAAAGCAACGAGAGAGCATGAAAGAATGTTAAGTAAAATCAGCGAAAAACCAAAGATATCTTGTAAATACATTAAGAGCAAGAGGATCACCAGAGAAAGAGTGGGGCCGATTAGAGACCACAAAGGAAATCTGTGTGTGGAGGCTGAAGACATGTGTAGAATTCTTAATGAACACTTTGCATCAGTTTTCACAAGAGAGGGGCGTTGCAGCCTTTGCAATGAGTGACGAGGAGTGTGAAATATTTGACCAGATAAACATAGTGAGGTGGGACTTATTAAGTGGCTTAGCAGCTTTGAAAGTGGACAAATCCCCAGGCCCGGATGAAATGTATCGCATGCTATTAAGGGAAGTAAAAGAGGAAATAGCAGAGGATCTGACCATCATTTTCCAATCCTATCTGACTACAGGTGTGATGCCAGAGGATTGCAGGACTGAGAATGTTATACTTTTATTTAAAAAGGGTGACAGGTATAGGCCGAGTAATCACAGGCCAGTCAGCCTAAGTGGTGGGGAAATTCATGGGAAAAAGTCCTGAGGGCCAGGATAAAGCTTCATTTGAAAAGACATGGATTAATCAAGAACAGTCCGCATGGATTTGTCAAGGGAAGGTCGTGTGTGACTAACTTCATTGAATTATTTGAGGAGGCAACCAGGATGGTCAATGAGGGCTGTGCATGCGATGTAGTGTATATGGATTTTAGAAAAGCTTTTGATAAGATTGCACATGGCAGAATGGTCACGAAAGTAATAGCCCATGGGATCCAGGGCAAAGTGGCAAATTGGATCCAAAATTGGCTTGGAGGCAGTAAGTAAATAGTTATTGTTGATGGGTGCTTTTGTGACTTGATGGCTGTATCCAATGGGATTACTCAATGCTCCGAGCTGGGTCCCTTTTTGTGGAATATATCAATGACTTCGACTTAAATGTTGGGAGTATGATGAAGAAGTTTGCAGATGACACTAAAATAGGCTGCATGATTGTAATGAAGAAGAAAGCTGCAGCCTTCAGGAAAACATCAATGTATTGGTCAGGGGGGGGCGAACAATGTCAACTGCAATTAAATCCGGATAATGTGAGGTAATGCATTTGGGGAAGGCTAACAAGGCAAGGGAATGCACATTAAATTGTATGAAAGTTAAAACTGTAGAGGAAGAAAGAGAACTTGGAGTGCAGGTCCACAGATTCCTTAAGGTAGCAGGCCAGGTAGATAATGTGGTTGAGATGGCATATGGACTACTTGCCTTTATTAGTCGAGGCATGGGATAGCAAGGAGATTATGCTTGAACAGGATAAAACATTGGTTAGGCCACAGTTGGAGCACTGTGTGCAGTTCTAGTCATCACATTACAGGAAAAATGTGATTGCACTGGAAAAGGGTGCAGAGCAGATTGACAAGAATATTGCCTGGACTGGAGAGTTTTGGTTATGAGGAAAGATTGGAAATGCTGGGTCTGTTTTCTTTGGAACAGAGGATGCTAAGGGTAGACTTGATTGAGGTGTACAAAATTATGAAGAGCCTGGATTGAGTGGATAGGAAGGATCTGTTTCCCTTGGCAGAGGGGTCAACAACCTGTGGACATAGATTAAAAGTAATTGGTGGAGATTTAGAGGAGATATGTGGGAACATTTCTTCACCCAGATGGTGCTGCATGTTTGGAACTCACTGCCTAAAAGGGTTTTAGAAGCAAGAATCCTCACCACATTTACCATATGTTTGGATGCGCACTTAAAGTGCCATAACCCTCAGGGCTATGGGCCAAGAGCTGGAAAGTAGGATTAGGCTGGATACCTCTTGGTCGACCAGCACGGATATGATCGGCCAAAATGGCCTCCTTCCGTGTTGTAAATTTCTATGATTCTACGATTCTATGATATACAGTAAAGGTGACCAGTCGTAGGAAGACACAAGTAACCTTCTGGAAATACTAGGGGACCGAGGGCCTAGCGAGAAGGAGGAACTGAAGGAAATCCTTATTAGTCAGGAAATTGTGTTAGGGAAATTGATGGGATTGAAGGCAGATAAATCCCCAGAGCCTGATAGTCTGCATCCCAGAGTATTAAAGAAGTGGCCCTAGAAATAGTGGATGCATTGCATGTCATTTTCCGACATTCTATAGATTCTGGATCAGTTCCTATGGATTGGCGGGTAGCTAATGTAACTCCACTTTAAAAAAAAAGGAGTAGGAGAGAAAACAGAGAATTATAGACCAGTCAGCCAGACATCGGTGGTGGGGAAAATGCTGGAATCAATTATTAAAGATGTAATAGCAGCGCATTTGGAAAGCAGTGACAGGATCGGTCCAAGTCAGCATGGATTTATGAAAGGGAAATTATGCTTGACAAATCTTCTAGAATGTTTTGAGGATGTAACTAGGAGAGTGGACAAGGCGAAGCCAGTGGATGTGGTGCATTTAGACTTTCAAAAGGCTTTTGACAAGGTCCCACACAAGAGATTAGTGTGCAAAATTAAAGCACATGGTATTGCAAGTAATGTACTGACATAGTGAGAGAACTAGTTGGCAGACAGGAAGCAAAGAGTAGGAATAAACGGGTCCTATTCAGAATGGCAGGCAGTGACTAGTGCGGTACCACAAGGTTCTGTGCTGGACCCCCAGCTATTTACAATATACATTAAAGATTTGGTGAAGGAATTTAACATAACATCTCCAAGTTTGCAGATGACACTAAGCTGGATGGCAGTGTGAGCTGTGAGGAGGAAGCGAAGAGGCTGCAGGGTGACTTGGACAGGTTAGGTGAGTGGGCAAATACATGACAGATGCGGTATAATATAGATAAATGTGAGGTTATCCACTTTGGGTGCAAAACAGGAAGGCAAATTATTATCTGAATGGTGACAAATTAGTAAAAGGGGAGGTGCGATGAGACCTGGGTGTCATGGTACATCTGTCATTGAAAGTTGGCATACAGGCACAGCAGTTGGCGAAGCAGTCAAATGGCATGTTGGCCTTTATAACGAGAGGATTTTAAGTATAGGAGCAGGGAGGTCTTACTACAGTTGAACAGGGCATTAGTGAGGCCACACTTAGTATATTGTGTACAATTTTGGCCTCCTAATCTGAGGTAGGGCATTCTTGCTATTGAACGAGTGCAGCGAAGGTTCACCAGACTGATTCCCGGGATGACAGGGCTGACATATGAAGAAAGACTGGATCGACTAGGCTTATTAGATGGAATTTAACACATAAAATTGTGAAGTCATTCACTTTTCTAGAAGGAATGAAAAGAAGCAATATAAATTACATGCTACAATTTTAAGGTGACTGCATGAATAGAGAGAACTGGTGGTGTATGTACATATTTTTTGAAAACGGCAGGATAAGGTGAGAAGGCTGTTAAAATCATACAAGATTCTAGTTTTATAAAATAGAGGCATAGAGTATAAAAACAAGAGCGTTCTGCTTACCTTTTATGAAACACTGGCTAGGCCCCAGTTGCTGTAGCGTGGCCAATGCTGGGCACCAGACTTTAGGAAATATGTGAAGGCCTTAGCGAGGGTACAAGGGAGATTTACTAGAATGGTACCACTCGTGGAAGTCTTCAGTTATGTGCAGATAATATACGATCCGCTGTTATTCTCTTTACAGTCGAGAAAGTTAAAAAGTATTGTAATAGAGGTGTTCAAAATCATCAAAGCTTTAGACTGAGTAAATAAAGATAATCTCTTTCCAGTCACAGCTGGGTTGATCAAGAGGAGCTGGTATTGTTCTATTTTAAGTAGAGAAGTTTAAGGGAAGATGTAATAGAAGCATTCAAAATTATGAGGAGTTTTAATAGAGGAGACGAAGAAACTGTTTCCACTGGCTGGGGGTTTGGTAACCAGAGGACACAGATTTATGATCATTGGCAAAATAGTCCAGGGGGTGGGGATGGGCGGGGGACGGGTGGGAATTACTGATTTTGTTACTCAGCGAGCTGTTATAATTTGTAATGCACTGCCTAAAATGGTGCGGATTAAGGAAAACCAGCCCAGATTTTTTAAAGGCAAATCGTGTTTAACTAACTTGATCCAGTTTTTTGATGAGTAAAAAGAGGATTGATGAGGGCTATGCGGGTTACGTGGTGTGTATGGAATTTCAAAAAGGCCTTTGACAAAGTGCCACATAATAAGCTTGCCAGCAGAGTTGAAGCTCATGGAATAAAAAGGACAGTGGCACCATGGATAAGATGTTGGCTAAATGAAGGGAAACGGAGATTAGTGGTGAACGGATGATTTTTCAGAGGGGATGAAGGTATACACTGTTCACCAGCGGTCGGTACTAGGGCCACTGCTTATCTTGATATATCTTACTTACGTGGACTTGGGTGTACAGGGCACAATTTCAAAATTTGCAGATGACACAAAACTTGGAAGTGTAGTGAACAGTGAGGAGAATAGTGATATACTTCAAGAAGACATAGACAGCCTGGTGAAATGGACGAACACGTGGCAGATGTACTGCAATGCAGAACCTGTGAAGTGATACATTTTGATAGGGAGAACGAGAAGAGACAACATGAACTAAATTGTGCAAACCTAAAGGTGGTGCATGAACACAGAGACCTGGGGGTATATGTGCACAAATCGTTGAAGGTGGCAGGACAGGTTGAAAAAGCGGTTAAAAAGCATACAGGAGACTGGACTTCAGAAATAGAGGCATAGATTACAAGAACAAGGAAGTTATGGTGAACATTGATAAAACACTGGTTCGGCCTCAACTGGAGTAATTTGTCCAGTTCTGGGTAACAGACTTTAAGAAGGACGTGAAGGCCTTAGAGAGGGCGCAGAAAAGATTTATGAGAATCATTCCAGGGATGAAGGACAGCAGTTACATGGATATATTGGAGAAGCTGGGGTTGTTCTCCTTAGAGCAGATAAGATTGAGAGGAGGCTTGATGTAGAGGTATTTCAAATCAAGAGGGTTATAGACAGAGTAGATAGAGGGAAACTGTTCCCATTGGCGGAATGGTCGAGAACCAGAGGACACAGATTTAAGGTGATTGGCAGAAATTCCAAAGGCGAAATGAGGAAAAAACGTTTTTTACAGAGCAAGTGGTTAGGATCTGGAATATACTGCCTGAAAGGATGGTGGAGGCAGACCAAATCGTGCCTTTCCAAACAGAATTGGATAATTAACTGAAGGGGAAAAAATTGCAGGGCTGCGTTGAAAGGGCGGCGGTAGTTGGACTGGTTCTATTGCTCTTGCAGAGAGCCGGCACGGGTTCGAGGGGTCGAATTACCTCCTTCTCTGCCGTAACCATTCTATGATTCTACGATTGTATGGAAACAGATTCAAAAGTAATTTTCGAAAGGAAATTAAATATACTTTAAAAAGGGAACATTTGCAATGCTATGTTGAAGCGAAAGAGAGTGGGATTAATTGTATAGCACTTTGCGAGAGTCGACACATCAGCCATGGGCCGAGTGACTTCCATATTTGCTGTATGATACTATGAAGGGAAAACATGTTGATTAATTGAGAATGTTTTAACGCAAAATCTTAACTGAATCGACTGTGGAAAGATAAGTAAGCAGTTTAGCTTCAGCTAATTGCTTTTTAATTTAATATGTTGAAATCCATGCTCAGCATTGTACAAATTCGCAATACGTCGTGGCGTGCAGACATTGTAAATTGCAGCCTGAATCTCATATGCAATCAATACTAATTGGCAAAACTCCCACTATAATTGTACTAGCTCATAGCGTTTGGAAAATGTGTCCCTGATGCAATAAATTCCAAAGGTATTAGAGCTCATTTGTGGTACTCCTTTGGGTGAGAAAGATTAACTGTCTCTATATTTCAGGTCAATCGTGTCTATATTATGAAATTTACTTGAGGAGGAAGGAGCTGAGTAATTATTTCGAGCGATTGCCAGTCAGTCTTTTGTGCTGATTGTAAAATGCGATTTAATTCGATGTGCTGCCTTTGGTTGCTCATTCTATTCGAACAAAGGTGCTCTGGAGCTGGACCATCATGTAGACTTCAAGACAACTTCATCACTCGCGAATTGTTGCAGGATGGGGACATTGTTCTGGGCGGGCTATTCATTGTCCATTTCAGAACAAGTCAGTTAAATAATTCATTACACACCAAACCCGAGGACGTGCGCTGCCAAGAGTGAGTAATCATCCAGTGTCTGTTGCCGTGTCTGAGTAATAGCCCAGAGAGTGAAAGAAAAGAAGAAACTGCATTTCTAAGGGCCTTTTACAGCCACAGTACTTTCTATGAAGTAATTTTGAAGTATAGTCACTGTTTTAATGCAGTAAACGCTGCACCCAATTTGCACGCAGCAAGATCCCACAAACAGCATTGGGATCAATGACCAGATAATTTATTTTAGTGATGTTGGTTTAGAGATAAATATTGGACAAACACCGGACAGACCTCCCTTGCAATTCGTCGAAAGAGTGCCATGGGATATTATAAGTGCTGCCTACAGGGCAGATGGGCCCTCGGTTTACTGTCTCATCAGAAAGGCAGCACCTCCGACGCTGCATCACTCCCCCAGTACTGCACTATAATGTCATCCTAGGTTTTGTGTTAAAATCTTGGAGGCGAGTGTGCTACCCACTGAGCCACAACGCTGCGGAGAGTGAGTAATAAATCTGTGTGTGTTACCTACAGTAAGTAATAATGCCGTGTGTATTGTTTAGAATAAGTAATAGCGCTATATGGAATGAATAATGGTGCTTTGTTGTTAAGCAATAATAATGTTATGTTGCTGCATACTGGACGTAGTAGCACGTCAACACTAATAAGTTGAAAAACAGAATTTTAATATTTGATTTAAAAAATCGTTTTTGTATAGTAATCGTCTGTCTGAACGCATTTAAAAATACCAGAGTCACTTATTCAATGAACTAAAATAATAATATGTTTATCTTGCTGTCGGTGGTATTGCTATTTTTTTGTATTAGTTCCTGGGATGTGAGCATTATTTATTTCGCATCCGTAATTGTCCTTGAGAAGGTAGTGGTGTGTCGTCTTCTTGAATTGCTGCAGCCCGTGTGGTGAAGGTACTTCCACAGTGCTATTAAGGAGGGAGTTTCAGGATTCTGACCCAACAACAATGTAAGGACGGCGATACATTTCCAAGTCCGAGTGATGCATGACTTAGAGGGAAATTTAGAGGTGATGGTGTTCCCAAACTTCTGCTGCCCTCGTCTTTCTATGTGGTAGAGTTCGCGGGTTTGGGAGATGACGGTGGATCTTGAAAACTATTTATGAAGAGAAACATGTGTTAACATTTTCATAATATTTTTTAATATGCAAAAAACACATCAACTGAATTGTTATTTTAGTGCACTAGTTCTACGATCATGAAGCTGTTGGAATGTCGTAAAAGCCCAAAAGATTCACTACTACCTTTTATCGAATGCAACTTGATCTCCTTATCTGGCCTCGCCTATAGATACACTAGTTCTAACTGTTAACAATGTGTAATTAGGAATGCTAACAGTAAATAAAGCATGACATTAATTTCATTGCATGTTTCTATAAGTTAAGGAAATGGAGTAAAAAGGAACCTTTTCATGGCACAAGTTTATTCTGTATTACTTCTCGAGAGGTGGGTGTTGGTGGCAAGAACGATATGTTGTACCCATCTCTAGTTGCCATCTAAAGGCGGTGCTGGGCCTTCTTCTTGAACCACTATTAATATAACAGAGTAGTTTGCTGGGCCACTTAGGCATGGGAATGGAGTGATATATAGGCGAGGCCAGATAAGGAGGTCAAGTTGCATTCGATAAAGGGTAGTAGTGAACCTTTTGGGCTTTTACGACATTCCAACAGCTTCATGATCGTAGTTACTGAAACAAGCTTTTTTTCTAAACTAATTCAAATTCTGAAACTGCCGTGGCAGGAGATTAAACTCTAGATTATTAGTCCAGGTCACTGGATTACCAGTCCTACAAAATAACCACTTCACTACGGTGCCAACTTTGATGGGGGTGTGCAATGGGCAATATCAGATTGGCTGCCTCTTGTGCTTCCCATCCGATTGTCGTTTTCATTGGTGTCCGCTGTACATTATATATTAGTGTATATATTGATGGATAATGTATAGCTGATCTGTTACTTCCCGTTTTACGTCCCCACCACAGTCGAATTGCATGCTCAACGTTTTATGTAACCATTTCCCTTTTGGCAGCAACTGTAAACGAAGTCAGAGCTGCTACAAAGATATAGCTCAATTGGTTTACACATCCTCCCCCCCGGCCCCCCGCCCCCCCTCCCCCCAGCCCAGCAGAGTTTTACATCAGAAATTACAACTTCGGCAGGGCGTAAAATTGGCGACATCTGAATGGTTGCCCTTCATACACCGAAAATGTAAAAGAACATAAAGGCCCATAAATTGTGGTTGGAGCCCATGACCACAAAACATTTACGAAAATACCTGGTGGTCCCGGAGGAACGAACACTTCGGCTCCAAGGCTAAGATGCACAGCTGGGGGCATAGGCCCACGTATCCCATCAGTGTAGGTGCATCACTGGGATCACGTAGGCCGGACCACCAATGAAAATGGAGTGTTCTCATTGATAGTAATGTCGATCTCTGTTCGTACAGAGCTTCCATTACTATAAATTGCGATACGAACAAAAACATAGAAACACAATATATAAATTAATAAACATCTCACATATTTAAAGTTAAATGAAATTCGATGTTTTAGAAAAATATATATTTCTTTGAATGTTTTTTTAAACATGTTTCAACAGGCTTAAAATAAACGTACCTTAATGGACAGGGTTTTAACATACAAATTAGTGATAAAGTTTAATTTTTGTTTCTTTTAAATCTCTTAAACTGTTAAAAGCAGGCCTTATGCTGGTAAGTTTTAAGGACATTCGGTGGGCAGTTGAGCAAATGGCCCAGCTCTCCTCCGGCGGAGGCCATTGACTGTCCTATGAATTGGATCTGTCAAAATAAATGTTGACAAATCACAAGTACCGGGTTTAGCCACATACATTTCGCGCGCCTAAACCCAGAACTTGCAAGGCCTCTTCTAGTGCATGCACACATCATATGCACCTGGAGAGGCCGCAAGTTACGACCGAATAACATAAAAAAATCGGAGCAAGTGTATCTCATGCGGTCATTCCAGTCTCCTCCAAAATGTTAAAGATCATGGCTGATCTTTTACACCAACTCCACTTTCCCAATATGAATTCAATGGGAAGGCACAGTCGGCGGGGTGGTTATGGTAAGGCCCATCTGATACCGCCGATTTTATGCCTGCAAATAATTTTAAAATTCGTGGGTGTGATTTCAGCCAGGTGCTTCAATCAACTTCAGTGTGGTTTAAAACTGGGCAAAATTGGCACCAGTACCCATTCCTGGCAGGTATAAGAAGAACATAAGAATATAAGAAATAGAGGCAGGATTAAACCATATGGCCCCTCGAGCCTGTTCCACCATTCAGTAAGATCATGGCTGATTTGATCTTAGCCTCAACTCCACTTTCCCACGCTCCCCATAACACTTGACTCCATTATCTTTCAAAAATCTGTCTACTTCAAAATTAAATACATTCAATGACCGAGCCTTCACAGCTCTCTGGGTCAGAGAACTCCAAAGATTCACAACCCTCTGTGAGAAGAAATTCCTTCTCATTTCTGTTTCAAATGGACGACCCCTTATTCTGAAACTATGCCCTGTAGCTCTAGATTCCCCCAAGAGTGGAAACATCCTCTCTGCATCTACCCTGTCAAGCAGCCTCAGAATCATATACATTTCAAGAGGATAATCTCTCAATCTTCTAAACTCCAATGAGTCTGGGCCCAACCTGCTCAACATTTCTTTATATGACAACCTCTTCATCTCGGGAATCAACCTTATGAAACTTCTATGAACTGCCTCCAATGCAAGTATACGCTTCCATAAATAAGATCAAAACTGTATGCAGTACTCTAGGTGTGGTCTTACCAACACCCTGTACAGTTGTAGAAGGACGTCCCTATCTTTATACTATATCCCCCTTGCAATAAAGGCAAACATTCCATTTGGCTTCCTAATTACTTGCTGTACCTGCATGATAAATGTTTGTGTTTCATGCACAATAACCCCCAGATCGCTTTGCGCTGCAGCATTTTGTAATCTCTCACCATCAAAATAATAATTTGTTTATTTATTCTTCCTCCCAAAGTTGATAGCCTTACATTTTCCCACATTATACTCCATCTGACAATTTTTTTCCTACTCACTAAGCCTATCTAAACTCCGTTGCAGATTCTTTGCATCCTCCTCACAACTTGCTTTCCCACCAATCTATCTATCGTCAGCAAATGTGCTAATATTACACTCGATTCCTTCACCCAAATCATTAATATAGATTGGAAATAGTTGAGGCCACAATACTGATCCCAGCAGCACCCCACTAGTTACAGTTTGCCAACCTGAAAATTACCCATTTATCCAGATTCTCTGTCTTCTGTTAGTTAGCCAATCCTCTATCCATGCTAATATATTAAGCCCAACCCCGTGAGCTTTTATCGTGTGCAGTAACCGTTTATCTGGTACTTTATTGGATGCTTTCTGGAAATCCAAGTACACGACATCTATTGTTCCCTTT
This sequence comes from Pristiophorus japonicus, assembly GCF_044704955.1. Classification (NCBI taxonomy): domain Eukaryota; kingdom Metazoa; phylum Chordata; class Chondrichthyes; family Pristiophoridae; genus Pristiophorus; species Pristiophorus japonicus. Next base: position 249,359,720 of record NC_091982.1, read on the forward strand.
ATCCACCCTGCTCGTTACAACCTCAAAGAACTCCAGTAAATTTGTCAAAAATGATTTCCCTTTCATAAAACCATGCTGACACTGCATGACTACATTCTGATTTTCTAAATGACCTGCTAATACTTCCTTAATCATGGACTCCTGCATTTTCCCAATGACAGATTTTCGGCTAACTGGTCTATAGTTTCCTGCTTTCGGTCCCCCTCCATTCTTAAATATGGGAGTTACATTTGCGGTTTTGCAGTCTGCTTCAAATTGTCCAGAATCGAGTGATTTTTTTCAGATTACAACAAGTGCATCCACTACATCTGTAGACACCTCTTTTAACACCCTAGGGTGCAGGCCATAAGGTCCAATCGACTTTTCCACCTTTAGATCCATTAGTTTGCTGAGTAATTTTTCTTCAGTTATAATGATTTTTTAGTCTCCCCCCCCCCCCCACATAGCTCCTTGATTATCAATTATTGGAATGCTTTAAGTGTCTTCTACCATGAAGACCGATACAAAATATTTGTTGATTCTCAACCATTTCGCTGTTTCCCATTATTAATTACCCAGTCTCAATGTAAGGGACTAACGTTTACTTTGGCTACTCTCTTCCATTTTATATACATGTAGATGCTCTTATCGTGTGTTTTTATATTTCTTACTAGTTTACTCTCATAAGCTATCTTCCCTCTCTTTATAATTTTTTTAGTCGTCTAGAAAGGTCCCTATCCTCTGGCCTCCACTATTCTTTGCAACATTGTTGGCCTTTGTTTTCATTTTGATACCATCCTTTACTTCCTTCTCTTAGAGTCTCTCTTTGTTACTGGAATATATTTTTGCTGAGAGTTATGAAATATCTCCTTAAATGTGGAGTTCATCAAATGAGGCGATTTGGGTCGAAATGAAAAATAAAAACGGGGCGATCACATTGCTGGGCATGTATTATAGAACCCCAAACAATGGAAGGGAGATGCATGAACAAATATGCAGGCAATTTGCTGTAAAGTCCAAAAATCGTAGGGCAGTAATAGTAAGGATTTTAACAATCCTAATATTGATTGGACAAATATAGTGTGAAGAGTATAGAGTGTATGGAATTCTTAAAATGCATCCAAGAGAACAGTTTTTAGTCAGTATGTAACAAACCCAACACGAGATAGTGTGGGTTTGGATTTAGTTTTGGGGAATGAAGCTGGGCCGGCGAAAGGCCTATTATGGGAGAGCACTTGGTTGCCAGTGACCATAATTCAGTCAGGTTCAAGTTAGTTATGGTTAAGGGCAACGATAGACCAGAAATAAAAGTTCCAAATTGGGGAAAAGATAACTTTGCTAAGTTGAGGAGTGATTTGACGATAGTGGACTGGAAACAGCTACGTGTAGGTAAATCAGTGTCGGAACAGTGGAAGGCATTCAAGGAGGAGATCCGGAAGGCTCAGGCCATACATATGCCCTTAAAGAAAAAGAGTGGTAATAAAAATTCTAGAGCCCCCTGGACGTCTAGGGACTTACAGAAAGGATAAAGAAAAAAGGAAAGCTTATGTCATATACTGACGGCGAAATACTGCAGAATCTTTGGAGGAATATAGAAAGTTCGGAGGTAAAATTAGAAAGGATATTAGGAATGCTAAGAGAGAGCATGAAAGATTCTTGGCTAGTAAAATTAAGGAAAACCCAAGGATGTTCTATAAATATATTAATAGCAAGAGATAACTAAAGAAAGTGTAGGGCCTATGAGAGACCCTGGAGCTGATGCCTTACATTCTAGGGTCTTACGAGAAGTGGCTGCAGAGGTAGTGGATGCAGTGGTTGTAATCGACCAAAATTCTCTGAATTCTGGGGTGGTCCCAGCAGATTGAAAAACCGCAAATGTAACGCCTCTATTTTAAAAAAGGAGGCAGACAAAAAACAAAAAAATATAGACCAGGTAACCTAACATCTGTCATTTTGATAATGCTGGAGTCTATTATTAAGGAAGCAGTAGCAGGACACATTGGAAAAGCATGATTCAATCAAGCAGAGTCAGCATGTTTTTATTAAAGGGAAATCATTTTTGACAAAGTTGCTAGAGTTCATTGAGGATGTAACGAGCATGGTGGATAAGGGGGGACCACTGAATGTGTTTTATTTGTATTTCCAGAAGGCATTTGATAAGGTGCCACATAAGAGGTTACTGTTCAAGATGAAAGCTCATCGGGTTGGGGTAATATATGAGCATGGATAGAGGATTGGCTAACTGACAGAAAACAGAGGGTCAGGATAAATAGGTCACTTTCCGGTTGGCAAACTGTGACTGGTGGGGTGCTGCAGGGATCGGTGTTGGGTCTTCAACTATTTACAATCTGTTGTGCATCTGTAAAGCATGCACACCCAAGTTCCGCCACCAGGGAGCTCATCCCCTGAAGTCCCAAGGGATCCCAGCATTCCTTGGGAGCACTGTATATAAGGCGGCCCCTAAGACTTGTTCCACGTTTTGGAGTGTCTTATTAAAGACTGAGGTCACTGTTACTTTAACCTCACTGTGTGCAGCCTCATCTGTGTGAGGAACACAATAACTGGCGACAAGAATACGAATCCGACGCAAAGATGCAGCAAACTGTGGGTATGCTGGAAAAGTTTCCGGAGGGCGAGGAATGGGAAGCCTATGACGAATGGCTAGACCAGTGCTTTGTAGCCAACGAGCTGGATGGAGAAGGAAGCGCTGCAAAAAGGAGAGCGGTCCTCCTCACAATCTGTGGGGCACCGACCTACAGCCTCATGAAGAATCTTCTGGTTCCACTGAAACACACAGATAAGTCGTCTGAGGAGCTGTGTACACTGGTTCTGGAGCATCTTAACCCGAGGTAGAGCATGCTGATGGTGAGGTATCGTTTCTACACGTGCCAGCGATCTGAAGGTCAGGAAGTGGCGAGCTACATCGCTGAGCTAAGGCGACTTGCAGGACAATGTGAGTTTGATGGCTACCTGGAGCAAATGCTCAGAGACGTTTTTGTACTGGGCATTGGCCACGAGACCATCCTACGAAAACTTTTGACTGTAGAGACACCGACCCTCAGTAAGGCCATTGCGATAGCACAGGCGTTTATGTCCACCAATGATAACACCAAACAAATCTCTCAGCACACAAGTGCTAGCAATGTTCAGAAATTAACTGGAACTGTGTTTGGGAGCAGAAATTTACAGGGCAGAACCCACGAGCCTGCAACTGCCAGCAGGCCTCAGGTGACCCAGATGACTCAGATTCCCCAAAAAGGATGAATGCAAGGCAAGTCACACCCTGTTGGCGTTGTGGAGGATTCCATTCAGCTTATTCATGCCGCTTCAAAGGGTATGTTTGCAAGAGAAGTGGAACAATAGGGCACCTTCAACGAGCTTGCAAACGAGCTGCAAGCTGTGCAAAACCGGCTAACCACCACGTGGCAGAGAAATATCCGTCCATGGTGGATCAAAGCAATTTCCAGCCTCAGGGAGAGGAGGCAGATGCTGAAGTACACGGGGTACACACATTTTCGATGACATGTCCACCTATAATGCTTAACATAAAATTGAATGGTTTAACCGTAGTCATGGAACTGGACACTGGCGCTAGCCAATCCATCATGAGTAAAAAGATGTTTGAGAGACTGTGGTGCAACAAGGCATTCAGACCAGCCCTGAGCCCCATCCATATGAAACTGAGAACGTACACAAAAGAGCTTATCACTGTCCTGGGCAGCGCCATGGTCAAGGTCACCTACAAGGGCACGGTGCATGAACTGCCACTCTGTATTGTCCCGGGCGATGGCCCCACACTGCTTAGAAGGAGCTGGCTGGGCAAAATTCGCTGGAACTGGGATGACATCCGAGCGCTATCACATGTCGATGAGGCCTCATGTATCCAGGTTCTTAAAAAATTTCCTTCCCTTTTTTAGCCAGGCATTGGAAACTTTTCCGGGGTGAAGGTGTGGATCCAGTTGCTCCCAGAGGCATGACCCATTCACCACAAGGCGCGAGCGGTACCTCACATGATGAGAGAGAGAGTGGAAATTGAACTGAACAGGCTGCAACGCGAGGGCATCATCTCCCCAGTGGAATTCAGCGAGTGGGCCAGCCAAATTGTTCCAGTACTCAAAAGTGATGGCACGGTCAGGTTTAGCAGCGATTATCAAGCAACTATTAATCGTTTCTTGCTACAGGACTAATACCCGCTACCTAAGGCAGATGACCTATTTGCGATGCTGGCAGAAGGCAAGACGTTCACCAAGCTCGACATGACTTCGGCCTACATGACGCAGGAACTTGAGAAGTCTTCGAAGGGCCTCACCTGCATCAACATGCACAAGGGACTGTTCATCTACAACAGATGCCCGTTTGCAATTCCGCCGGCTGCAGTGATCTTCCAGTGAAACATGAAGAGCCTACTCAAGTCGGTACCACACACGGTGGTCTTTCAGGATGACATATTGTTCACGGGTCAGGACACTGCTGAGCACCTACAAAACGTGGAGGAGGTCGTTCAGTGACTGGATCGTGTAGGGCTGTGGCTGAAGCGGTCAAAATGCATCTTCATGGCAACAGAAGTGGAGTTTTTGGGGAGAAAGATCGGGGCAGATGGCAAGACAGAGGCTATCAGGAATGCGTCCAGGCCATAGAATGTCACAGAGCTGTGGTCCTTCCTGGGACTCCTCAACTATTTTGGAAACTTCCTACCATGGTTAAGCACCCTTTTAGAGCCCCTACATGTGTTATTGCGCAAAGGTGAAAACTTGGTATGGGGAAAAAAACAAGTAATTGATTTTGAGAAAGCCAAAAACATTTTATGCTCCAACAAGCTGCTTGTATTGTATAACCTGTATAAAAGACTTGTGCTAGCATGTGACGTGTCGTCATACGGAGTCGGGTGTGTATTACAACAAGCTAACGTTGCGGGGAAGTTGCAACCTGTCGCCTATGCTTCCAGGAGCTTGTCTAAGGCCGAGAGCACCTACAGTATGCTTGAGAAAGAAGCATTAGTGTGCGTGTTCGGGGTAAAGAAAATGAATCAATACCTGTTTGCCCTCAAATTTGAGCTGGAAACCGATCACAAGCCACTCACATCCCTGTTCGCTGAAAACAAGAGGATAAATACTAATGCCTCAGCACGCATCCAAAGGTGGGCACTCGTGCTATCAGCGTATAACTATCCCATCCACCACAGGCCAGGCACCGAGAACTGTGCAGATGCTCTCAGTCGGCTACCATTGCCCACCACGGGGGTGGAAATGGCTCAGCCTGCAAACTTGATGATCGTGGCGCAGCCTGCAGATTTGTTGATGGTCATGGAAGCGGTTGAAAATGATAAATCACCTGTCACAGCCCGCCAGATTAGGACTTGGACCAGCCAAGATCCTCTGCTGTCCCTAGTAAAAAAACTGTGTACTGCATGGGAGCTGCGCCAGCATTCCCGTTGAAATGCAAGAGCCAATCAAGCCATTCCAGTGGCAAAAGGACGAGCTGTCCATTCAGGCAGACTGCCTCTTGTGGGGTAACCGCGTAGTGCTACCAAAAAAGGGCAGGGAGACATTCATCTCAGATCGCCACAGCACACACCCGGGTGTAATAATGATGAAAGCGATAGCCAGATCCCACGTGTGGTGGCCCGGTATTGACTCTGACTTAGAGTCCTGTGTACGGCAATGCAGCGTATGTGCTCAGTTGAGCAACGTGCCCAGAGAGGCATCACTAAGTTTGTGGTCCTGGCCCTCCAGACCATGGTCAAGGATCCATGTCGAATATGTGGACCTGTTTCTCGGTAAAATGTTCCTGGTGGTGGTGGATGCTTTTTCAAAATGAATTGAATGTGTAAAAATGTCTGGAAGCACCGTCGCCACCGTCATTGAAAGCCTGAGGGCCATGTTTGCCACCCAGTCCTGCCTGACATACTGGTCAGTGACAACGGGCCATGTTTCACCAGTGCCAAATTTGAAGAATTCATGACCCGCAATGGGATCAAACATATCACCTCGGCCCCGTTTAAACCAGCCTCCAATGGGCAGGCAGAGCGGGCAGTATAAGCCATCAAACAGTGCCTTAAACGAGTCAAAGAAGGCTCACTCCAAACCCGCCTGACCCGAGTACTGCACAGCTACCGCACGAGACCCCACTCGCTCACAGTGGTGCCCTGGCTTAGCTACTCGTGAAAAGGACAGTTAAAACCAGACTCTCGCTGGTTCACCCCAACCTGCATGATCAGGTAGCGAGCAGGCAGCAGCAACAAAATGTATACGATGGTCGCACCACTGTTTCACGGGAAATTGATCTGAATGACCCTGTATGTGTGCTAAACTATGGACATGGTCCCAAGTGGATCGCGGGCATGCTGATAGCCAAAGAAGGGAATAGGGTGTTAGTAGTCAAATTAGACAATGGAAAATTTGCAGAAAGCACCTGGAGCAAACGAGGCTGCGGTTCACAGACTGCCCTGAACAACCCACAGCAGACACCACTTTTTTGTACCCCACAACACACATCCAATGGATCAACAACACCATGTCGGACCAGGAAATCAAACCCAGCACACCCAACGTCCCAGTAAGGCCAGGATCACCTAGCAGCCCTGCAGGGCCAACAACACGCCAGCCCAGCGAGGGCACAGTTAACACACCAGAACAGACATTTGTACCGAGGTGGTCCACCAGGGAAAGAAAGGATCCCGAACGCCTCACCTTGTAAATAGTTTTCACTTTGACTTTGGGGGGGAGAGTGATGTTGTGTATCTGTGAAGCGTGCACTCCCATGTTCTTCCACCAGGGAGTTCATCCCCTGAAGTTCCAAGCGATCCCAGCATCCCTTGCGAGCACTGTATATAAGCCGGCCCCTAAGGCCTGTTCCTCACTCTGGAGTGTCTCATTAAAGACTGAAGTCACTGTTAAGTTAACCTCCCTGTGAGCAGCCTCATCTTTGTTAGGAACACAATACAATCTATATTAATAATTTGGGTGAAGGGACTATGTATAATGTAGCCAAGTTTTCTGATGAAACAAAGATGGGTGAGAAAGCAAATGGTGAGGAGGACACAAAACATCTGCAAAGGGATTTAGACAGGCTAATTGAATGGGCAAACAATTGGCAGATGGAGTATAATTTGGGAAAATGTAAGGTTATCCACTTTGGCAGAAGTAATAGAAAAGCAAATTATAATTTAAATGGAGAAAAATTGCCAATTGCTGCAATACAGAGAGATCAGGGGGTCCTTCTGCATGAAAGACAAAAAGTTAGTATGCAGTTGCAGCAAGTAATCAGGAAGGCAAATGAACTGTTGGCCTTTACTGAAACGGGGATTGTGTATAAAAGCAGAGAAGACCTGCTACAACTGTACAGGGTATTGGTGAGGCCACAGCTGGAGTACCGCATACAGTTTTGGGCTCCATATTTAAGGAAGGATCTACTTGCATTGGCGGCTGTTCAGAGAAGGTTCACGAGGTTGCTTCCGGAGATGAGGGGTTTGACTTATGAAGATAGGTTGCGTAGATTTGGCCTATAATCATTGGAGCTCAAAAGAATGAGAGGTGTTCTTACGGAAACTTAGAAAATAATCAGGGGGCTCGATTAGGAGGATACAGAGAAAAGGTCTTAGAATAAGCGGCCACCATTTAAAACTGAGATGAGGAGCAATTTCTTATCTCGGAGTGTTATAAATCTGTGGAATTCTCTGCCCCAGAGAGCTGTGAAGGCTGGGTCATTGATTATATATAAGGTGGAGATAGACAGACTTTTGAGCGATAAGGGAGTAAAGGCTTAAGTGGAGCTGAGTCCATGTTCAGATCAGGCATGATTTTTTGATTGACGGAGCAGGCTCGAGTGGCCAAATGACGTACTCCAGCTCCTATTTCTTATGTTCTTATGAGGGTAATCTTTGTGTGGAGGTGAAAGATTTCGGTATGGTTTGGTTTGGTATGGCCTGATAGTCTGCATCCCTGAGTACATAAGGAAGTGGCCCTAGAAATAGTGGATGTATTGGTGATCATTTTCCAACAGTCTATCGACTCTGGATCAGTTCCTATGGACTGGAGTGTAGCTAATGTAAAACCGCTTTTTAAAAAAATGAGGGAGAGAGAACACAGGGAATTATAGACCGGTTAGCATGACATAGGTAGTGGGGAAAATATTGGAATCAATTATTAAAGATGAAATAGCAGCGCATTTGGAAAGCAGTGACAGGATCGGTCCAAGTCAGCATGAAAGGGAAATCATGCTTGACAAATCTTCTGGAATTATTTGAGCATGTAACTATTAGAGTGGACAACGGTGAACCACTGGATGTGGTGTATTTGGACTTTCAAATATTATTTGACAAGGTCCCACACACGAGATTGGTGTACAAAATTAAAGCACATGGTATTGGGGGTAATGTATTGACGTGGATACAGAACTGGTTGGCAGACAGGAAGCAGAGAGTCGGGATAAACAGGTTCTTTTCAGAATGGCAGACAGTGACTAGTGGGCTGCTGTATGGCTCAGTACTGGAACACCAGCTACTTACAATATGCATCAATGATTTAGATGAAGGAATTAAGTGTAATATCTCCAAGTTTGCAGATGACAGTAAACTGGGTGGTGGTGTGAGCTGTGATGACGATGCTAAGAGGCTGCAGGGTGACTTGCAAAGGTTAGGTGAGTGGGCAAATGTATTGCAGATGCAGTGTAACTGTGAGTTCATCCACTTTGGTGACAAAAACAGAGAGAGAGACTATTATCTGAATGGTGGAAGATTAGGAAAACTGGAGGTGCAACGAGACCTGGATGTCATGATACATCAGTCATTGAAAGTTGGCAAGCAGGTACAGCAGGTGGTGAAGAAGGCAAATGGCATGTTGGCCTTCATAGCTAGGGGATTTGAGTATAGGAACAGGGAACACTTACTGCAGTTGTACAGGGCCTTGGTGAGGCCTCATCTGGAATATTGTGTTCAGTTTTGGTCTCCTAATCTGATGAAGAAGGACGTTCTTGCTATTGATGGAGTGCACCGATGTCAGGCTAACCTAGTTTTCTCTCTCCCTCATTTTGAAAAGTGGTCTTACATTAGCTACCCTCCAGTTGATAGCAACTGATCCAGAGGCGATGGACTGTTGGAAAATTAATCACTAGACTGATTCCCGGGTTGACAGGACTGACATATGAGGAGAGACTGGATTGACTGGGCCTATATTCACTGGAGTTTAGAAGAATGAGAGGCAACCTCATAGAAACATATAACATTCTGACGGGACTGGACAGGTTAGATGAAGGAAGAATGTTCCCGATGTTGGGGAAGCCCAGCACCAGGGGTCACAGTCTAAGGATAAGGGTAAGCCATTTAGGACCGAGATGAGTCTTCACTCAGAGAGATGTGAACCTGTGGAATTCTCCACAGCAGAGAGTTTTGATGCCAGTTCGTTAGATATATTCAAGAGGGAGTTAGATATGGCCCTTATGGCTAAAGTGATCAACAGGTATGGCGAGAAAGCAGAAAAAGGGTACTGAGGTGAATGATCAGCCATGATCTTATTGAATGCTGGTGCAGGCTCAAATGGCCGAATGGCCTACTCTTGCAGCTATTTTCTATGTTTTTATGTAATGAATATTTTGCGTCTGTTTTTACAAAGGAAACGGGCAATGCAGATACTACTATCGAGAAGGAGTTTGAAATTCTGATTGAAATAAACATAGTGCGAGATGAGTTACTAAGGGTTTAGCAGCTTTGAACGTAGATAAGTCCCCAGGCCCAGATTAAGTGAATCCCAGGCTGTTGAGCGAAGTAAAAGAGGAAATAGCAGAGGCCTTGATTATCATTTTCCAGTCCTCTTTGGATTTATGCATGGTGCTGGAGGACTGGAAGACTGCTAATGTGGTAGCCTTGTTTAAGAAGGGAGAAAGGGATAGGCTGAGTTATTACAGGCCTGTCAGCCTCACCTTAGTGGTGAGAAAATTATTGAAAAAAATTATAAAAGACAGGGTAAATCTACATTTGGAAAGGTAAGGATTAATTAAGAACAGTCAGCACGGATTTTTTAAGGGAAGCTCGTGTTTAACTAACCTGATTGAATTTTTTGAGGAGTTAACCAGGAGTGTTGATGAGGGTAGTGTACATGATGTAGTGTATATGAACTTTAGCATAACATTTGATAAGGTCCCACATGCTAGATTTGTCACGAAGGTTAAAGCCCACGGGATCTAGGGCAAAGTGGGAAGTTGGATACAAAATTGGCTTAGAGGTATGAAGCAAAGAATAATGATTGATGGATGTTTTTGAGACTGGAAGGATGTTTCCAGTGGGGTTCTGAAGGGCTCAGTACTTGAACCATTGCTTTTTGTGGTATACATCAATGATCTAGACTTGAATATGATTAAGAAGTTTGCAGATGAAACTAAAATTATCTGTTAGGATGATAATGAAGAGGAAAGTCATGGACTGCAAGAGGATATTAATCTACTGGTCAGACAGGCAGACAGTGGCAAATGGAATTTAATTCGGAGAAGTGTGAGTTAATGCACCTTGGGAATGTTAATAAGGAAAGGGTATACACATTAAGCGGTAGGCCACTTGATAGCGTAGATCAACAAAGGGACCTTGGAGTGCTTGGCCATAGATCCCCGAAAGTAGCCGACCAGGTGGATAAGTTTGTTAAGAAGGCATACGGAATGTTTGCCTTTATTGGCCAACGCATAGAATACAAGAGCAGGGAGGTTCTGCTTAATTTGTTTATAATACTCTTGGCCTCACCTGGCGTACTGCATGTAGTTCTGGTCTCCGTATTATAGGAAGGACAAGAGAGGGTGCGGGGGAGAATTACTAGTATGCTGCATGGAATGGAGAATCAGCAATGGGGACAGATTGGATTAGTTGGGTTTGCTCTCATTGTACCAGAGGAGGCTCCGGGGAGACCTCATTGAGGAGTACAACATTTTGAGTGGCCTGGATATAGTGGATAGCAAGAGCCTATTTCCCTTGGTGGAGGGTCAATTACAAGGGGGCATCGTTTTAAGGTGGTTGGTGGAAGGTTCAGAGGGGATTTGAATGGAGGCTTCTTCACGCAGAGGCTTGTGGGGATCTGGAACTCACTGACTGGAAAGGTGGTGGATGCAGAAACCCTCACCACATTTAAAAGGTGCTTAGACAGGCACTTGAAGTGCCGTAACCTGCAGGGTTACGGACCTAGAGCTGCTAATGGGGATTAGATAGGATAACCTCTTGTTGGCTGGCACAAATACAACGATAAGTACTGCACGGAATTGAATACTGCCAGGCTGACCTCCTGGTCTGTTTTCAATCGCTTGGATGGGTCGGAGAGGAATTTTCCCATATTTTTCTTTCCCCAATTGCCTTGGGTTTTTATCTGGCTTTTGCCTCTCCCAGGAGATCACATGACTCCGGTTGGGGTGAAGTGTCGGTGCAAGGGGTTATGCAGTTCTGTGGGGCGGACTAGTTGGGATGGGTGCTCTTTACCTTTCTGCCGTTGTTCATTGTTCATAGGTTTATATGTAACTTTCAGGGTTGCTGACCAAGGGCCGTGTGGCTCCTGATGGGCAGGCATGGACACGATGGGCCAAAATATCCTCCTTCTGCTATAAGGTTACACACGTTTCAAGAAGGCACAGAAAGAGGCCACGAACTAAGAATTGATTACATTGATTTAATACAAGTTTTTGGGATTGACTGGTCAAAGGGACGAAAAAGGCGCGAGTCTGAGGCAGGTGGTGACTCATCACCAATTAAGGACAATCTCTGCGTTTGATAAGCAGATGGGTTTTATGCATAAAAACAATCGATTTGATACATTTTATATGAACTAACCGAAAGGCCCCTGACCTGATTGACCACGGGGGGAAAACCAATTCTCTCTGGAGGGTCTGCAAGGAATGAGAACAAAAAAGGGACCCCACATGGTGTACATTTTTGGAGAACGGGGTACTTAGGTTAAGGAGTTATCTTGTGTCCTGTAGACTCCATGTGCAAATTGGGGACATCCGGGTTCATCCTCACAGTCAGAAAAAAAAATCACCAGAAACAACGTATCGATCCAAAAATATTATCGGAAACCGCAGCTCAGCAGAAGATTATTCATAAAATGGAATTAAGTGTACAATCTATAAGCAGTTTGGAAGGAAGAAAGAGATACGGAAGCAAAGTGAAGTACAGAAGCAAACAGAAAGGAACAGAACTGAAGAGAATGACCAGAAGAATGAACAACTGGTCACGGAACCAATGACCATGAACCTACAAACTCTTTAATCTACGATTACAGCCACGAACTGGATGGGTGATTGTCATCAGTCAATTCTCTCAGAAGTGTATTTCTGCAGTTTTAGTTAGTTTTGCATAATAAATCTGACACTGGGTTAAGCCTAAAACATTGTGTCATACTTTTTCCTTTAATTCCCGAGGTCTATGAATCAAGGTAGAGTGTAAAACAAACATCCAACACTGCTTTTCTACAGGTTTTCCCAGTCCACGTTAACGAGCTCTGCCATCATAACTTTGTAGTCGCCTTGATTTAAGTTCAGGACACTAGCTTTCTCATCCTGAAACTGAATTTGAAATTCTACCATGCTGTGACCACTCTTCCCAAGAAGATCCTTCACTACGTGATCATTAGTTAATCCGGCCTCGTTACACATTATCAGATCTAAAATAGTCTGCTCCCAGTTTGGTTCCACAACTTATTATTCCAAATACCATCCTGTACATACTCTATGCACTCTTCCTCAAGTCTATCTTTGCCAATTTGATTTGTCCATTTAATATGGTGATTAAAATTGCCCATGATTATTGCCGCACCTTTATTACAAGCCTCTATTATTTCTTGATTTATATTCTATCCTACAGTGTTCATAAGTTTGGGGGGCCTGTAGACCATTCCCCCCAGTGACGTCTATCCCTTATTATTTCTTATCTCCCGACAAACTGATTCTACATCTTGATCTTTTGAGGCAATATTATTTCCCACTACTACACTGATCTCATCGTTTATTAAAAAAGCTACCCCACCTCGTTTCCCTTTCTGCCTGTCCTTCCGAAAAGGCAAATACACCTGAATATTAAGTTCCCAGCCTTGGTCACTTTGCAACCACGTCGTTGGAATATCTATCAGATCATACCCATTTATTTATATTTGTGCCGTCAACTCATCTATCTTGGTATGAATGCTGTGTGCATTCAGATATAGAGCTTTTAATTTTGTCTTTTTACCATTTTCCATACACTAACCGCTCTTTCTGATGCACTTTTATGTGTTTACGCTCTGTCCCTTCCTATCATACTATATTTATTATTACCTCTACCGCTACCCTGCACTTTTTTCTTCTCCTTTCTCTTTGCCTTTTTAAATTTCTGCTCACCGGATCCCTCCCCCTCGCCCCCACTATTTACTTTGAAGCCCTATCTATACCCCTATTTATTCGATTCATCGGGTCATTGTTCCCAGCCTGCTTCAAGTGACGCCCGTACTGACAATACAGCTCCCTTTCATTCCAGTACTGGTCCGATTGCGCGATGAATTGAACCCCATTTATCCCACAGCAACCTTTGAGCCATGCGTTCATATCTCTGATCCTATTTACCATATGCAAATTTGCTCGTGGCTCAGGTAATCATTCAGAGAATATTCCTTTGTGGTTCTGCTTTTTAATTTAGCCCCTAGCTGCTCATACTCCCTCAGCAGAACCTCTTTCATTCTCCTACCTGTGTCGTTGGTACCTACATGAACTACAATAACTGGATCTTTCCCCTCCCACTGCAAGTTCCAACCCAGCTCAGAGGAGATGTGCTTCACCCTTCGGGACTCATGCTCTCGGCTGCAGAGAACTGTATCTATCCCGATAACTATACTCTCCGCTACCACTACCAAATTGCTTTTTTACTGCCCCAACTGGAATGCCCTCTGTACCACGGAGCTTTGGTCAGTTTGCTCATCCTCCCAGCAGCACTGCTCTCGCCCACACAGGGAGTAAGAATCTCGTAACTGTTAGAAAATTGCAAGGGATGAGGCTCCTCCATTACTACATCCTGGGTCTCCAAACCTGCCTCACTTGTCATCACACCCTCCTGCCGCTGACCACGGACAAAGTTTGACTTATTTAACTTAAGGTGTGTGACTCGCTGCTGGAAAGCTGCTGGAATGCAGTGTCTAGGTAACACTCCCCCTCCCTGATGCGTCGCAGTCTTTGAAGCTCAGACTGCAGCTCCAACATGCTGCCAAAGTTCCTCGAGAAACCAAAACGTACTGCAGATGTGCTCGCCGTCGATCACACTGGTGTCCTCCATGCAATAACACATCGCCTCCCCTGCCATCGCTAACTTATTTAATTTCATTAATCACATTTTCAAGTTTTGATTAGTTTTTAATCACAGCTCTTGATTAAAACCAATGCCAAAGAAAAATAGTGATATACTGACAAACCAATCACTTCCCTGCTTTCTTGTGAGGTCACACTTGGATTTATTTTTACTTCATATCCTTGCAGGTCCATAGGTCCGGCTAGCTGTTAGGAGTCCCACTCGATCGGCTCACTCGCGCCCTTTTATTTCCAACCGCTGGTCCCCATCTCACGCTGCAATGATTCTTGTCTCAGTTTAAATCGGGCGAGGATATAGCATGGCTGTGCTCTAATAGCCCTTCCCAATGGGCAGTCATTTAATACTTAAATTCTTAGATGAAGATTGACTACTTGATTGAGATATTGGAGAGAGACTGGTGTCGATGATCTGTACAGCAACTGGGAGTCTTCTGCACAGCATTTACGTGGGTCTTTTCCTGGTCATCAGTGTAACTTCCACAGAAACCCCTGAGGAAAAACCTTACGAGCTGCGCCGCAAGCCCGTTTTCTTTGAAAGTTATGGCAGACGATTGGAAGAAGCTCTATGATATTTCCAGACATGAAATTTGGAAAGGAGGGTAAGAAAAGTTGACAACATTCATGGACGTCTAATTCGCTATTGTTTTCCTAAGTGAAGGGAGATTTCTCAAAAGTGGTAAACGAAATTAAATGGTTTTGTGCCCCTGGCCAACTTGAACGTTTATTTCATATATTCGGTTGTGCATTTATGTCATGTGAACTCTAGGTGTAAAAGGGCCTGATTAATACACAGTTTAAATGAAAGATGGATCTGAAACTAAATAAGACAATTTCAGTAGCAAACATCTTTGTAGAATAAGAACAGAATCGTGTTTAGAGTTTTGTTGGAAATGCCGAAAATAGAGATGTTACATTAACGTTTAAAAATTCACAACCGCCGCTGTGATATGTGGTCATTTGGAGTAGATTACAATGATCTAATATCTTTTGTGAGATAAAGAGGGTTTGAAACAAAGCGAACAGATGGAACTCTGATGGATGCAACAACCTGGCGATAAATGTATCTGTGTTCTAGGTTTAACCTCCGAGCATTGCGCTGGGTCCAAACAATGATCTTCACCATAGATGAAATAAACAGAGATCCGGTTCTCCTTCCCAACACAACTTTAGGTTACAGAATTGTGGACAGTTGTGACGTATCCTCTGAAGCACTTAAAGGAGCTCTCCAGATACTGAACGGAGATGAGGAGACTCTTTCACCTGACATCTGCCGTGGGTTTTCTTCTGTGCCGCTCATAATAGGGGATGCGGGATCTTCTCGATCTGCTGCAGTTTCAAGAATTGTCGGACTTTTTGGAATTCCCTTGGTAAGGATCGTATACATTTCAACCTTTGCTGGCGTTTGATCTTTAACAGCTGTATGCTGTAATGTGTAATCTAATTCCCTGCCCTTTCTCTGTATCTATTTATAGTCCTTTTCAAATTATTAACCAATTACAGTCGCTTCCTCAATAGTCACATGATGAGACTTTCCATATTCTGACAAACCTCTGTATAAAAACAATTATTTTAACATGCCTTAATTGTTCTAAAGTTAACTTTTAATCTGAGTCCTTTTGTTACCAATCCGTCAAACAGTCGAACTTTGATTATTTTTCCTCTGAAATACTTCCAGAGTTCGAAAACCTCTACAACATGCGCTTTTAACCTTTTCTGTTTCAAGGCAAAGACTTATAACCTGCCGTTCCTGGCATCATTTTAGTGAATCTTCACTGCAACTTTGACACATCTCGCATTTCATTTCTATAATGGCCCGTGCAAAGCCACACATAATACTATAACGGTGGCAGAACCAATATCTGTGGAAAGTGACCAGCACAAATTCCCTTTAATGTTCACTGCCCGTGTACCTACTTATATTTTACCTACATTTTCATCTTAAGGATTGTGTAATTCTCTGTTTTTTTGTTTTGTGTAAGAATACTACCACTTTATCCGGCCCATTAGATGCCATCCCCTCTCTCTTTATTCAGACTGGTTTACCGCCCTGGAATATATGGAATTGCTGGGGGCGGGGGGTGGGGGGAGCGGTAGAGTTGTTCCACCACTCTCCCCGGCGAGTGACTGAGTGGAAACATACATGAGCAAATGCTGCTCGGTGGGATGGTGATGGGGCTGGGAGCGGAGGCTAATCCTACAAAAGCGTTGGTTTGTGCGCTGTTTTCCAATAATTTAAAAAGTATTGAGATATCCACCTTAACTGCTAGGGACTGAGCAGGGCTCCACTTTAGAGTGCCCCCAAACCCCTTTTCCAGCTCGACTCTGGATGGCCCCTGTGGCCATTTATGAAAGTCGGACACCAACATCTGAAATTTCCGTGAGGATTCTCACGATCGGCAACCGTAACTGGAGATGCTGGATAAACGTGATTTGCACTGAGAATCACCAGAGTTGCAGCAACTAATTAGCAGAACTCTGAAGGAAATTCCCAAATCAGGCCGCTGCATCCAGTTCTCTGCCGGTCCTAACATCTGTGTTGCTAACAATTGTATTTCCTCATAAATTTCTGTTATTGCAGTCAAGCTGTTGAAGAAATTATTTCACTGAAAGTGCTCAAGGGAGCAAATGTTCCTGATCATTCAAATATTCTATCTCGTAATCCTACATTTATAATGCTTTAGCAGATTAATGCAATTACTAGCCCATAGGGAACACATAAGTCTGGGGAAAAAAAGTGAAAGACAACTTTTGCAAGTCCCTTGAAATGATATCCTAGGACAGTGGCCGCGGCTCATTCATTTATCAGATATTCCTCACACTTCTATTTTATTTCATATTAAATGGTAACACGTTTACAGTGAATTATAATCCATTTATTAAGTGCCGAGATAAATTTCGGACACTGGATCCTTGATCGGCTTGTCCCAGTGTTTTAAGATCTGGTCCAGTAGTGACTTAAAACCAAATACAGGCAATATCATCTCACGCTTCCCTGTTTCATTAATATAGCTAATTTATATCTCCTTACATTGCAGATCAGTTACTTTGCTTCTTGTGCCTGTCTGAGTGACAAGCATGAATTTCCAACTTTTTTCAGGACAGTCCCCAGTGACGCCGTTCAAATCAAAGCTTTGCTCAGACTCGTCAAGTACTTCAAGTGGAATTGGGTTGGGGTTGTTGCGGTTGACAGTGACTATGGGCAGTTTGGTATTCAATCGTTTGCTGAGGAAATCTGGAACTCAAATGTCTGCATCGCCTACACTGAATTCATCCCTTCCGGTCGTGCCAGAAACAGAATGTCACAGATCGCAGATACGATTAGAAAATCCTCAGCAAAAGTGATTATATTATTTTGTGGAGAGAGCGACGTGCTTGTTTTGATTAAGGAGCTCAGACTCAGAAACATTACTGACGTCCAGTTGATAGCAAGCGAAGCCTGGGTAACGTCATCTCTAATTTGGACAGAGGAAAGTCGGGAAATTTTGACTGGAACAATCGGGTTTGGAATCAGGAGAGCGGAAATTCCAGGACTGAGAGATTTTCTCCTCAAACTTCACCCTTCCAGAGCACCAGAAAATCCGTTTGTCGAAGAATTCTGGGAAGAAGTGTTTGGCTGCAAGTTAAAGAAACGCGACCAAATGTCAGGGCAAAATGCATGGCTATTTTCTGACAAGCCGTGCACTGGGTTAGAGAACCTGAACACAAGTAAGAACATATATACCGATGTGTCACAGTTAAGAGTTTCCTACAACGTGCATAAAGCGGTATACGCTGTAGCTCACGCCATTCATAATTTACAAACGTGTGAAAATGGAAAAGGCCCATTTATCAACAATACATGTGGTCAAAAATCAAACATCGTACCTTGGCAGGTGAGAGACATTTTGTAGTTGTGTTGCGCTAAAAAAAAAACAAAATGCAACAAGCACTTACCATTCTATCCGTCCTTTAAAACAAAATGATAAACAAATCTGCCAAAACTTCTAGTCCTGAAATAGAAACGCAATTCTTCCTGAGTGTTTAATTTCGGTAATGTCAATCTATACTTATATGGGCAACCGTTTGCTGAAGATCTCGTCTGTTTGGCACAAAGTGCAAAGATGTTCATTTATGTCGATCTTTGAAAATTCCGCCAAAAAAATCTCAAATGGAATTGTTCATTAACAAGTAACTCCACCAACTACTTGTTAGTGAACAAGTACACATTGCGATCATAAGAATTCCTATCTGCATATATACTCATTTAAATATGGAAAGTAATTGGAGAATTTCTTTTTTTAAATCATGTTTTTTTCTTTATTAAGCTTTTGCACTATCTGAAAGAAGTCAAATTTATGAATAAATTTGGGGAAGAAATTAGCTTTGATATTAACGGAGATCCGATTGCTTCATATGACCTGATAAACTGGCAGAAGCGCACTGATGGGTCGGTTGAGTTTGTTAAAGTTGGTTATTATGATGCAGCGCTGCCGGAAAGTATAAAACTCGTGTTGGATGAAAGCACCATCTTCTGGCATGGACATCAAAAAAAGGTAAGTCGATTTTCAGCCTTCAAGCATGGCGTTTGCTACTTTCTTAGTCTCTGTAGAACATATTTCGTCAGTTTACCGAATAAATGAGATTATAGAAATTTACTTTCACCTTCGTTAAACTAAGGGAATTTAGTGTTGAAGATTAGGACAATTACCTTTGCAGCAGCCAGTGGCAACAGGAAGCACTGGACAGCAAGATATTACTCTTCAGATGCAGAGTGTAACTCTTTCAAATCTGCCCCAGCAATGCACATCAGCGCCAACTTCAGAAAAACACTGTATAGTGTACCAGTGTGGCATTTTCTAAGTGCTGCACAAGCAGCACTGAAAATTATGTGGCAATTAATGAGTGTGCAATGATTATTATACAGTCATTTCAGAAGCAAGTATAATCTTAACGTATTTGCTTGTGGCTATCACCGAATAATCATTAATATTCGGCCGACATAACAGTTTCTCAATTATCTGGACTACAGTGTTAACACTGGCATTGATAGTTTCACTAATTTCCCTCATCATCAACATCCTCAAGCATGTTTTCCTGCACAATCAAATCCCATTAATATGCTTTATCCCAAGTCCTGCTTTACTTCTCCTTGAAAATTTGCCCATGTTCACTCTATCGCTGAGAAAGCAAATTCCTCTCAGCCTTCAAATTCTGCCCTCTTGCTTAATATTGATCATTTTTAAAGTTTTCAAAGCTGCTCTTAACTGTTATATTACACATAAGCATGAAATTGGTGTCTATCTTGTTTCATTTCAAATTATTTTGTGCGTGCTATACTTGATGTCTTATTTCTGACTCTGTTTCCATCTATTAGGGGTTTTCCAGTGCTCTGTCCAGTCTAAAGTGTTTTCATTATTTGCATGATCGTCATTCCACTTGCAGTACAGTGGATGAGTTAGGGCACCGTGATCACATCCATGATATTAAATGCATAGCTAAAGGTGCCTCAAAGACGCCCCGTTTATTCCTGTGTACCAAACATTTATCTTCGCCTCAACAATTTATAAAGGTCTATCATCTCAAGTAAGTCCAACAATGGAATGCTGAACCTCATTTGAACTTGTTAATTGGTAACACGATAGCATTGCTGTTTATAACTGATCGTGCGCCCCTCCCTACCCGCGAATCTCAGTTCATCCCATCTTTTCGTTCGTTTGTTTCATCGATAGCTATTTTCAGTTTATTACTCCACTTTCTTTTCCTTATTTTGAACTTCAAATACACTATGCTACATGTTGTTCTCCACATACCTCCTCACTGTTTTGAAATCAAACTGTATTACACTATGCTTTACTCGTCCATCCATCCCCGCAACTCCTTTGTCCATCGGCATGAAGCCGTGTTAAAATCGGGCAGGAATCCTAAGCCCCGGGAGGCCGGGACCCAGGTAAAATCCCTCTCACAAACTAAATGCTTCGCGGGGAGGAACGCCGATAGGGAAGGTCCAAGACTTTTGTGGGCCATAAATAAACTAAGAAGAATTTTAGAAACGTATTTTACTTAGCCTCCTCCAAGCCTAGCTCACCAGGTTTGGCCTGCAGAAGATGCCAAAAGAAGGCCTCAGGGTAAAATAACAGATCGGACCCAATCAGCTCATTGATCTGCAACGGCATGCGATTCTGACTTGGGGCAGGTGTCAGCCAAAAAAGGGCAGACATTAAGCAGGTAAGACTGCCAGAGCTGGGGAACTCAATTCGAACCCAATAAAGGAGTGTCAGAAGGCTGCGGAGGGCATGCCAGCTGAGCCCAGGCCAAGTAGGAGCCTGAGGCCGAGTTCAGAATCTGAGCACACGTTAAAATCTGAGCCAGACACAACGTTAAAGCCTCACCTGAAACTTTCCAAGAAGAGTCATAACAAGGAGATGTGTTTGTTTTCTCACTCTTCCCAGCCCAGTGAACTGGAATACTTTCTAATTAAGACGGATTGAGGAAGAAACAAAGCCAATCTGCAAATAAAACAAGTACAGAAGAGAACTTACTTATTAGACACAATGAAATTATTTTGAAAAATCCACTGTTAAATGTCTCTGTCTCCACAGGTACCAGTGTCAGTTTGCAGTGGCAGCTGCCCAACAGGTACACGGAAAGCAGCTCGGAGGGGCCAACCTATTTGCTGCTTTGATTGTTTACCATGTGCTGATGGGGAAATTAGTAATAAAACAGGTGTGCAATATTGAACTACTTACGTTGGTCCATAGTATTAAATGCATTATAAGAACATAAGAACATAAGAATTAGGAACAGGAGTAGGCCATCTAGCCCCTCGAGCCTGCTCCGCCATTCAATAAGATCATGGCTGATCTGGCCGTGGACTCAGCTCCACTTACCCGCCCTCTCCCCGTAACCCTTAATTACCTTATTGGTTAAAAATCTATCTATCTGTGACTTGAATACATTCAATGAGCTAGCTCAACTGCTTCCTTGGGCAGAGAATTCCACAGATTTACAACCCTCTAGGAGAAGAAATTCCTTCTCAATTCGGTTTTAAATTGGCTCCCCCGTATTTTGAGGCTGTGCCCCCTAGTTCTAGTCTCCCCTACCAGTGGAAACAACTTCTCTGCCTCTATCTTGTCTATCCCTTTCATGATTTTAAATGTTTCTATAAGATCACCCCTCATCCTTCTGAACTCCAACGAGTAAAGACCCAGTCTACTCAATCTATCATCGTAAGGTAACCCCCTCATCTCCGGAATCAGCCTAGTGAATCGGGAAGGGAAGGATTGCAATATTCTTTGAAATTCATCGGCATTAACCTATGCAGATATTTGCTGTACAAGTGCCCTGAATAGCTTACCTGAATGGCATTTTTTTGTTCCTAGAAGTTATAATTTCAGGCGGGTGTAAGCCATATAGTGTCACTGGGGTGTGAAGCTGTCCAAATTGAATTTGGGGGCAAATTGCAACTGTTACTAATGGAAAGCAAACTTGTAAAAATTCGTTTTCAATCCTTTTAATGTTAATGGGAATAACAATAAGACTAAACCTTGTGAGCAGGGTTTTACATGGACTGAGCTCCATTTCCAATTGTTAAGGGCTGGCAGCAAGCCATAGGTTTATCTCAGGTCTGAATATTCCTCAGCACCATGGTTACCTAAGTCACTTTGTTACATGTAATTATGGAGGCTCTGTAATATGCTTGACTCATTATTTATAATTTATAGGAAAATCGCCATCTTTCTGAGGGCTTTAAGCCCTTGTGTTTGTCCACAGTTCTCTTATCTCCTAGGACCTTTCACCAGTTCCAATCAAGAAGGTAGCCAGAGGCATAACTTTCATCAAGGGCTCTGGTAAACACAGAAACATATAAATTTACAGTGCAGAAGGAGGACATTCTGGTCTATCGTGTCCACGCTGGCCAGCAAAGAGCCTCACGATCCTCGATCAGCAGCCCTGAAGGTTACATAAAAACCTATGAACAATGAACAATGGCCAAACGGTCTGCCACACACAACTGCAACACCCCTTACACGAAAACATTCTACTCTCCACCCAATTGGAGCCATGCGATCTCCAGGGAGAGGCAAAACCCAGGTAAAAACCCAGGCCAATTTGGCGAAAAAAATCTGGGAAAATTCCTCTCCGACCCATCCAGGTGATCGAAACTAGTCCCGGAGGTCACCTTGACCGATTTTGATTCCCTGCAGTACTTACCATCATATCTGCACCAGCTAACAAGAGGTTATCTGTACTAATCCCAATTACCAGCTCTAGGTCCGTAACCCTGCAGGTTACGGCACTTTAATTGCCCATCCAACCATCTTTTAAATGTGGTGATGGTTTCTGCATCCACTACTCTTCCAGGCAGAGTGTTCCAGACACCCACAACTTTCTGCGTGAATAAACACCCCTTAAATCCATTCGGAACGATCCACCAACGATCTTAAAACTATGCTCCCTCACAATAGACCACTCCACCAAAGGAAATAGGTCCTTGCTATCCACTATATCCAGGCCCCTCAATATTTTGCACACCTCAGTGAGGTTTCTTCTAAACCTCTTCTGTTTCAATGAGAACAAACCCAGCCTATCCAACCTGTCCTCTGTAGTGACAGGAGAGTGCAATTGTAAGTTTGAGATAACGCTATTGGATTTGCCTCCATGGGGGGAAACTGTAAATTGAGCAGCTTCCTGCAGCGCACAGACTGAGATCGTTTATTCACCTGGTGGAGAATTCTATCTCTATTCTTCGTGCATTCCTTTCCATTTCTGAAAGCCTAACAGAGCCTGTAATGTACAATTGCAGTAAGGTTGGTTAGCGTTTTGGTTTGAGTTTCACAAAATGCCCGAATCAATCGCCATGAGGATGTGATCCTGAATTTTTAGGAAAACATTTAACAATGGGATGAATGAAGTAAACCTGGTGAGAATTCAGACTCATTAAGTAGTTTAAGAATTAGCCATGGCTCAATCTTCCATATGCACACCTTCCATTTTCCAACATTCCATTGACTCTGGATCAGTTCCTATGGAGTGGAGGGTAGCCAATGTAACCCCACTTTTTAAAAAAGGAGGGAGAGGGATAACACGGAATTATAGACCGGTCAGCCTGACATCGGTAGTGGGTAAAATGATGGAATCAATTATTAAGGATGTCATAACAGTGCATTTGGAAAGAGGTGACATGCTAGGTCCAAGTCAGCATGGATTTGTGAAAGGGAAATCATGCTTGACAAATCTTCTGGAATTTTTTGAGGATGTTTCCAGTAGAGTGGACAAGGCAGAACCAGTTGATGTGGTATATTTGGACTTTCAGAAGGCTTTCGACAAGGTCCCACACAAGAGATTAATGTGCAAAGTTAAAGCACATGGGATTGGGGGTAATGTGCTGACATGGATTGAGAACTGGTTGTCAGACAGGAAGCAAAGAGTAGGAGTAAATGGGTACTTTTCAGAATGGCAGGCAGTGACTAGTGGGGTACCGCAAGGTTCTGTGCTGGGGCCCCAGCTGTTTACATTGTACATTAATGATTTAGACGAGGGGATTAAATGTAGTATCTCCAAATTTGCGGATGATACTAAGTTGGGTGGCAGTGTGAGTTGCGAGGAGGATGCTATGAGGCTGCAGAGCGACTTGGATAGGTTAGGTGAGTGGGAAAATGCATGGCAGATGAAGTATAATGTGGATAAATGTGAAGTTATCCACTTTGGTGGTAAAAACAGAGAGACAGAATATTATCTGAATGGTGACAGATTAGGAAAAGGGGAGGTGCAAAGAGACCTGGGTGTCATGGTACATCAGTCATTGAAGGTTGGCATGCAGGTACAGCAGGCGGTTAAGAAAGCAAATGGCATGTTGGCCTTCATAGCGAGGGGATTTGAGTACAGGGGCAGGGAGGTGTTGCTACAGTTGTACAGGGCCTTGGTGAGGCCACACCTGGAGTATTGTGTACAGTTTTGGTCGCCTAACCTGAGAAAGGACATTCTTGCTATTGAGGGAGTGCAGCGAAGGTTCACCAGACTGATTCCAGGGATGGCGGGACTGACCTATCAAGAAAGACTGGATCAACTGGGCTTGTATTCACTGGAGTTCAGAAGAATGAGAGGGGACCTCATAGAAACGTTTAAAATTCTGATGGGGTTAGACAGGTTAGATGCAGGAAGAATGTTCCCAATGTTGGGGAAGTACAGAACCAGGGGACACAGTCTAAGGATAAGGGGTAAGCCATTTAGGACCGAGATGAGGAGGAATTTCTTCACCCAGAGAGTGGTGAACCTGTGGAATTCTCTACCACAGAAAGTTGTTGAGGCCAATTCACTAAATATATTCAAAAAGGAGTTAGATGAAGTCCTTACTACTAGGGGGAATCAAGGGGTATGGTGAGAAAGCAGGAATGGGGTACTGAAGTTCCATGTTCAACCATGAACTCATTGAATGGCGGTGCAGGCTAGAAGGGCCGAATGGCCTACTCCTGCACCTATTTTCTATGTTTCTATGTTTCTATGATTCCAAAGATTGTGGATAAAAATGCCATTCCATGTTGTGAGTCTATAATATAAACTTACACTTCAGTACAGAAGAGAGGGAGTGAAGGTGTCACTTGCAGATGAAGCATTAAACTGAGATCCCGTCTGTCTGCTCATAAAATACACAATACATGCAGAAGAATAGGGTGATGGTATTCTCCTCGTTGCAGCAATACCTACAATTCAAAATTAGTTAATTCACTGGGATGTGATTTTTGAAGACCTGATAATGTGAAACGTGTTTTGAATTGCAAGTTTAAAAAAAAAATCCTCATCTTACTAGTTCCACCACTTCTGGCAATATCTGCATTGGGGTCAGAGCAAACAGCCCCCATCCCCATTTCTGGCAGAATTTGAAAGCAGACAGAGAAAGGGACATGTTAACTTTGCAAGTATGTCAGCCAAAATTCCTCGTGCACTTTCCAAATAAAAGAAGCTTTGTTAGCAGACCACCCATCCACACTTGATATCAGTGATCGGCAATAATGAGTTGGAGGTCATGCTGATTTGTCCTTTCCTAGTTATGGGTCCATTTTCACCTGTCTGTTGTTATGCCAACGAAGATCAACTATACTATTGGGTACAAGAATCACACGGCGAGAAGCGGTCGTAGTGAGCTTTACAATCGAGCATTTTGACTTACTGCCATGTGCCTGCTATAATCGGTCTACTCACCATTTTAATCGCTTACTGCATTTTGTTGGCCAGAGTGCCCGCCAGCAGCAGGCAGGAGCTTCATTAATTTATTCAAATCAGGATGCTATGATGTCACGGGGATTCTGACTGCATTGTCTAAGCACGGAATCTGCTTTTACATTCCCACGAGTCTGAAACAGGTCTGCATACAGAAGTAGCCTTCGAAGGTAAGTTTAAAACGTTCCTTTGTTGGGCCAGAAGGATGAGTAGTGCTCCTTGGATCTCACAAGAAATGTCACAGATCCCTGCTGGGTGGCGGGTTCCCTGCTGCGATTGGATCAGGAAACTCCCCCACCTGCCTCCCAGCCGGCGAAACTTCCTTTCTTGCCTGCAGGCCAGCTGCTACCTTCCATGGGGCTTACACAACGATGACAGGCGACATTTAGATGAGATATAAGAGTTAAAATTCTCCACACGTGAAAACTCGGGTAGTAAAAGGGGCCCTAGGATTTACTATCAATTTATGGATATGAAGGCCATAGAGAGGGTGCAGAAAAGATTTACAAGAATGATTCCAGAGATGAGGGACTTCAGTTACGTGTATGCACTAGAGAATCTGGGGCTGTTCTCCTCAGAACACAGAAGTTTGAGACGCGATTTGATACCAGTGTCCAAAATTATGAGGGGACTAGACAGAGTAGATTGAGAAAACTGCTCCCATTGGCTCTTCAGCAGACACAAATTTAAGGTGTTTGGCAGAAGAACCAAAGGCGACATGATAAAAGACTTTTATATGCAGCGAATGGTTAGGACCTGGAATGTACTACCTGAAAGGGTGCTGGAGGCAGACTCAATCGTAGCTTTCTATTCTAAATTGGATTCGTACATGAGGGAAAAAAATTAATACTACGGGAAAGGGCGGGATAGTGGTGTTAGCTGAAGTGCTTGACGGGCCGAATAGTCTCTTGCTGTGCTGTAAGCATTCCATGATTCTATGATTTACAGTATGCAAAAAAAACGGTATTTTTGGACATGTTGCCCATTACAGAAAACATTCGATTTACCTTTATATTTATTTTAATGGACATGAAATTCAGGCACTTTCAATAAATCAGTGGCCAACCCACAACACCAACACTCTGGCAGCAAGTTAGAAAATCCACTGTATAACTATTTGCAGAGTTACCCTTGCGAGTAAAGTTCAACTATGCCGGGCACAATCTAGGTGGTGGTAAATCAAGTGGTCGTTATGAACTTACCAGATTTTCTATTTGAAGTCGATTGAAAGGAAAATTGAGCAGGGTGTATAGAAACATAGAAACATAGAAAATAGGTGCAGAAGTAGGCCATTCGGCCCTTCAAGCCTGCACTGCCATTCAATGAGTTTATGGCTGAACATGCAACTTCAGTATCCCATTCCTGCTTTCTCGCCATACCCCTTGATCCCCCTAGTAGTAAAGACTATATCTAATTCCTTTTTGAATATATTTAGTGAATTCACCTCAACAACTTTCTGTGGTACAGAATTCCACAGGTTCACCACTCTCTGGGTGAAGACGTTTCGCCTCATTTCGGTCCTAAATGGGTGACCACTTATCCTTAGACTGTGACCCCTGGTTCTGGACTTCCCCAACATCGGGAACATTCTTCCTGCATCTAACCTGTCAAGTCCCATCAGAATGTTATATGTTTCAATGAGATCGCTTCTCATTCTTCTAAACTCCAGTGAATATAGGCCCAGTCGATCCAGTCTCTCCTCATATGTCAGTCCTGTCAACCCGGGAATCACTCTGGTCATTCATTTTCCAACAGTCTATCGCCTCTGGATCAGTTGTTATCGACTGGAGGGTAGCTAATGTAAGACCACTTTTTAAAAATGAGGGAGAGAGAAAACAAGGAATTTTAGACCGGTTAGCCTGACATCGGTGCACTCCCTCAATAGCAAGAACGTCCTTCCTCAGATTAGGAGACCAAAACTGAACACAATATTCCAGATGAGGCCTCAGCAAGGCCCTGTACAATTGCAGTAAGAGCTCACTGTTCCTATACTCAAATCCCCTAGCTATGAAGGCCAACATGCCATTTGCCTTCTTCACCGTCTGCTGTACCTGCATGCCAACTTTCAATGACTGATGTATCATGACACCCAGGTCTCGTTGCACCTCCAGTTTTCCTAATCTGCCACCATTCAGATAATAGTCTGTCTCTCTGTTTTTGTCACCAAAGTGGATAACCTCACAGTTATCCACATTATACTGCATCTGAAATACATTTGCCCACTCACCTAACCTTTGCAAGTCACCCTGCAGCCTCTTAGCATCCTCATCACAGCTCACACCGCCACCCAGCTTACTGACATCTGCAAACTTGGAGACATTTCACTTAATTCCTTCATCTAAATCATTGATATATATTGTAAGTAGCTGGTGTCCCAGTACTGGGCCAGACAGCACCCCACTAGTCACTGTCTGCCATTCTGAAAAGAACCTGTTTATCCCGACTCTCTGCTTCTTGTCTGCCAACCAGTTCTCTATCCACGTCAATACATTACCCCCAATACCATGTGCTTTAATTTTGTACACAATCTCGTGTGTGGGACCTTGTCAAAAGATTTTTGAAAGTCCAAATACACCACATCTCCCTTGTCCACTGTAATAGTTACATCCTCAAACAATTCCAGAAGATTTGTCAAGCATGATTTCCCTTTCACAATTCCATGCTGACTTGGACCGATCCTGTCACTGCTTTCCAAATGCGCTGCTATGACATCCTTAATAATTGATTCCATCATTTACCCACTACTGAAGGGAAATACGCCACTGTAACTTTGTGACCTTTCTTTGAAAGTTACACTGCTTAGATCAGTTTTTGGATCATTCAACAGAGGATAATTATTTCCAACTTATTTAAAGTTTTATCTCCTACAGATTCTATTGAATGCGTGAGATGCTCAATAGACCACTGGTCAAATGATGAAAGAATTCAATGTCTACCAAGAGAAACTGAATATCTCTCCTTTCAGGACGAAATAGGAATAATACTGACAGCGATTTCAGTGTTTGGAGCTTGTATCACAGGAGCTGTTGCAGCTGTTTTTTTATATTTCATAAACACCCCCATTGTACGGGCCAACAATTCAGAACTAAGTTTCCTTCTGTTAATCTCATTAATTCTGTGCTTTCTGTGCTCCATTGCATTCATTGGCCAGCCATCACCGTGGTCATGTATGATGCGTCATATTGTGTTCGCTGTTAGTTTTGTTCTGTGCATTTCCTGTATTCTTATTAAAACTCTGGTCGTCCTGATGGCATTTAAAGCAACCCTGCCGGCCAGTAATGTGATGAAATGGTTTGGACCCAAGCAACAAATATCCATTGTATTTCTCTGTACATTGATCCAATTTATAATATGTCTGATCTGGTTAGTGAGTTCTCCCCCACTCCCAGCAAAAAACACCAAGTATCAAAGTGCAAAGATTATCCTTGAGTGTAATGTGGGTTCCACGGTTGCTTTTTGGTGTGTGTTCGGATATATCGGGCTCTTGGCTTGTATGTGTTTTATTTTAGCCTTCTTGGCCCGAACATTACCAGATAAGTTCAATGAAGCTAAATTTATAACCTTCAGCATGCTCATCTTTTTTGCAGTTTGGGTAACTTTTATCCCCGCTTATGTGAGCACTCCTGGAAAATATACAGTCGCTGTGGAAATATTTGCAATTTTAGCATCGAGCTTTGGACTGTTGAGCTGTATCTTTGCTCCAAAATGTTACATTATCTTGTTAAAACCAGAAGAAAATACCAAAAAGCACTTGATGGATAAGCAGATAGCAATTGAATCAGTTCAAACAGATACTTAGGAGATCAATTGTAACCCTACCCATGCGGCAGAAACTAAACGAGTGGGTTACTATTGAGCTTCCAACGCGAATCCTTCCTAACTTTGCCGATTGTAAGCTGTAGGGTGTTACAGGCGGTTGAGACTCCGAGCAAGAGTAGGCAGGGCCACACAGATTTATGCAAATATTGACCATGTTATGTCACTGCCAATCTGATTGTATTTTAACCCAGTGTTGATTAAGGAAACTGCTTCTCCTTACCCGGCAGGTAAAGCAGGTAAGAAGCTGTCAGAAAGGATAAAATCCTCCAATGTAAGCCTTTAATGGCGCCAGGAGGAACTGGCTTTTTCCACTTTGCACCACATGGAAAGATTCATACTCCCTTCCCTGGAATACCCACTTCCTTTGCAGGACGCCATTCCGAACCCATCCGGCATCTTACCTGCTTGACAGCAAGCCTTTCCTTTGGTGCTTGCCATAGATCGCTGGGCACCGAACTTTTTTTAATGACCATCGGTGCACTGCGCATTTCCCCACCGGTTCTGGCAGGAAGCATTTAAATGATGCCAGGTGGATAAAATAAAGACATTCATCTTGCTTAATAGACTAGAAATGCACTCGCTTGCACGTTTCCTGCCAGAACGCCATTTTGGATTAACATCCCTGGTAAATTCAGAATGGTTTGGCCATCTGAGACGGTTTTTTCTCTATGCTTATCGACAATTTCACATCTTCAATTAAATTAACCTGTTATTTACCTAAGTACCGTTCTAAGGTATCACATGTATTAAATTAAGTCGAATAACTGATCAGTCTAAAGAAAATAACGCTGATCATATATGGCCCTGAAATTCTGGCCTTCCCGGGTCCATACAGAGTGTGTATGGAGCCGGGAAGGCATCGCAAAAGCCGGTTTTCGGCATGCAATGCGCATGCACCGAAAACAGTTTTTTTCGATTTGTCAAATTCTGGCTTGACAGATCGCACACAACTCGGCAGCCAGGATATTCACTTGGGCAAGATTGCGGTATTTGCCCATCTCTTTCCCAGTGAATGTCGTTTAAACTCTTGCACCTGCTAAAAGCAGGTACATAACATACTTTTACCAGCATAATAATTTTCAAACAACAAAAAAAAATGAAACTAAAAGTTAAAACCACATTTTTCTGTTAAAAACCCTGCCCCCTAAGGTAAGTTTATTTTAAACCCTAATTACAAATCTTTAAAAAAATCGGATTATATTTTTTGTGAAACATTTTTTAACTTTAATTTAAATGAATGTTAAATATGTGATGTTTTATTTCTACTTTTTATTTCTGTTTTGTTGTTGAGAGTGGGGTGTTTCGCTTTGATAATAATGAGAACTCCTACTTAAGGAGTTCCCATTATTGTGAATGAGAATACTTTACCTTGATTGGCTGTCCAGTACCACATGACTCCAGATTCCCCCTGCGCATCCAGAAGATCTGAATGCCTCCCTTGCAGGGAGAGGAGGCCTGCGACCGGGATCGCTGTGGACATAGCAGCAAAAGCTAGGTGCGGATCTTTTTTAATATTTTCTGGCGAGCATCCAGCACAGGGATTTCAGGCCATTAGTTACGTTGAAGGATTTGGAGCATTAATTTCCATATACAACATCCCATACACTCTCCCAGGCCCCTCTCCATACCTCCACCGTCTGCTGAAAGACGACCGATAGTTACAGCCTCTATTCTCATTCTCAATTTCTCAAGATAGCACCGTTGTAGAACTAGGTATCTCCACTGGACTTTCATTCTCCCTCTTGCTGTAGCTTATATACTCCTTGCCAATGTTCCATTTCTTCTTCCTTCCATGATCAGCCAAAATCTTATGAAATGGGGGAGCAGGCTCGAGGGGCCAAATGGCCTAATCCTACTCCTATTTCTTATGTTCTTATTTAACCTCTGTGATGTGCTACATTACGGGCCATCGGCCTTTATGTTCCTTTGTTTCACAAAAATAATGCATAATTTCAGCTGAAACAGATATAAATTATACAATGCACTTTGTTATCTTTAGTCCCATTCGCACAAGAAACTTAGGTAAAACACTTAGGTAATCAGTGATTAAAATCCCACAATGTTTTTTTTGGATCGAGCATTTCCGTTCATGTACCAAGCTGTATGTACATAAAAAATGACATGTACATTAAAAGCATTTATTTAAATAAATCTTTCCTGCAAGTCACCTAAAGTTGATAGTTTCTTTATAATAAATACCACCAACTGAATTCTGAATCTCAGGTTTTTTTCTGCACACTTGCCCTCAATTTAAACTTACCACCCAGACATAAAACAAGAATGTGGATCAGTCGCCTATTATAAAAAAATACCGATTTTCAATTCCATTTAATTTAATTGGAGGAAAATTGCGCAGATTCAGTGAATGGCGGGGTTTTGCTCCACGACCTTACATACAAATGGGTGAAAGTTATGCTACAGTTGCATAAAACTCTGGGTAAATCCCATCTGGAGTACTGTGTTCAGTTCTCGACACCATACCTCCGGCAATATATATTAGCCTTGGAGGGGCTGGAAGGCATGTTTCTCTAGCGCAGCATTCTGCCTGAGTTGATAACAATTATAATCATATCAGATAAATATTTTCACAGAGAGCTCGTTATAAGACATGCCACAGAAAACTAATTCGAGTGGGCATGGCTGGTCATGACAAAAGGTTGAGTAAGGAGCCTCATGATAAACAAACTGTCCACTGTAACAAGAGGTCCTAACAGGAGATAAGCGGAGGGAAGAGCTCAAGCAGACTGGTGGGGTTAGCGATAGGCACTTATTCCCCGGTAATTGAACAATTGAATGGGTAATAAATGATTGACGCGAGATAACCACACGCGCCGCCCCCCCCACCACCACCACCAGATATATATCATCATTATCATAGGCGGTCCCTCAAATCGAGGATGACTTGATTCCACGTCAAAAAGTTCACAGGTTTTTCATATAAGGACCTAAAATTCCAGGACCCGAACTAAATCATGAACAGTGGAAGATGGCGGTGTGTTATTTTTTTTTACGTGTGGTGGTCGTTCCACACCAGCCACCACACGGGCATGACAGAGCTAGGTCTTAGTCCAGTGGGAAGGATTAACCAAGATGACTGGAGACCAGCTCTGCTGCACGGACCTAGTGCGCACAAATATCACAGTGTGGGCTGGCCCGTGCTTCCCCTGGGCCCTCGCCACACTTTTGCCCTGACCTCGCTGCTCCTGCTGCATCTGCCCACGCTCCAATCACCAACCTGGATCCTGGTGACCTCCCTCTTCACTGACATTGGTCTCCTGCTCCAGCACGTGCTGCTCCCTGGAGTGGTATGCTGCACGTTCTGCTCCCAGGCCTGCTCCGATGGTGCTCGCAGCCAGCCGCTCAGCGTGCTGAGCCAGGCCGCCACACGGCTCCTTCCGCTCCCCCGCCTGCTCGCAGGCCGGGGCAGGACACAAGGTATATAAACGGGAAGCCGAAAGGCAAAAATAGGCAAAATGTCGAAGAGGTGGATTTAAGGTAGCTTCGGATTAGCACATTGGCCAACCTCAAACTCTGAGGTGGATCCATGGTAGCTTCAGCTTAACTACTCTGCCAGCTCGGGAGATGACCAAAGAGGAAGAGACCACTGACGCAGGCTGCATGAATCTGAGACCACCGTTCTGGCTCAACCTCCATCCGTCCATCCGTCAGATTGGGATTGGTACCAGTTGCTTGTCACGATTGTATGTCTACTATGTCTATCCTGATTGTGTGTTGTATTTGATTATATTTGAACTGCAGCTCCTTAATAAAATTACTTATGACTGCTAAGACACTTTTGGGTAATCAGTGCGTGACCTGTGATCCAAATCAGCCTTAATAAAACGACCTAGCACTCCTAAGATCTTTTTGGTAATCTATGTGTGACCTGTGATACAAATTGTAAAGGGGTGCAGCGCAAATTCACCTTAATGATGTCAGTGCTAATGTATTCGTTATGAGGACAGGTTGCATTGGCTTGTATTCCCTTGATTATAGAATTTTAAAGGATGTTTTAGTTGAGGTGTATAGGATGATGAAAGGATTTGATAGGGTAGGTAGAGAAAACTAATTCCTCTATGGAGGGAGTCCAGAACAAGGAGACAGAACCTTAAAATTAGAGCTAGGCTTTCCAAGGGTGATGTCAGGGTAAGGCAAATCTTGAACTTTCTCCCCCAATAGGCTGTTGAGACTGGGTGAATTGAAAATGTCAAAACTGAGATTGATAGATCTTTGTTCGGTGAGGGTATTAAGCGGGTTAATGGAATTATGATACAGATGAGTCGTGATGTAATTGAAGCAAGATCAGGCTTGAGGAACCGAACGGTCTTCTATACCTATTTTCCACCAGAATACCGCACTGAAGCTAAAATCTATTCCTCTCCGAGTTCCGACACATTTGAGTTTTTTTAAAGTTTCACCGCTTTTACCCCTTCTCTGCTCCTAAAAGTTCTGACTCTGACTATTTTATGTTTTCAACTTGGTGCGTTGTGAAAAAAGTAGGGTATGCATGGGTCTGCATTAGAGAACACATCCAATTTTCAGTCCCATTGAAATCAATGATCGTCCAGATTTTAAACTAGTGAGGCTGCACGAACATCCGGGCGAGGGGCAGGACTGGATAAACGATGCGCGGGTTGTTCAGGTCCACCACCGTTTTAACCCCCTTGTTATCATTGGGGGAGTGGGGGAATCAGGTAGTTGCTCATAAATATTAACAAAAATCCCGGTCGATAACTTTTGCCGCACCCCAATGGAAATGCATTGGAGATGTGCCAACCATCAGCAGAAGCTGCAGGCCATCACCATGGGGCCTCCTCTGGCCCAACGAGGAAATTTTGAGGTTCATTTTGATACCAAAAACAATTGCTTTGAGTTCGCATGGAAGGTTAAATAGTTAAAAATTGAATCGCAGCCCCAACCGGCCTCCAACCCACGCACTTCCGGTTTTGATGAAGATGGGACGTGGCGGGCAGCCAGTGTCCCTGCGTCACTCACCTCTTCTATCGCACACCCTCCGGCACCAAACACCAACCTCCCCATCGAGGTCACCGTTCCCCCCACGAGGCCTCCGATCCTCCACGCCCGCCCCCCCCTCGGCTGCCAGGTCCTCCCTACCGACCTCATGCGGCAATCAACATTGTGAAAATTTGGTGTGGCCCGCAAGTTTTGCAGAAAAGTTGTAGCAAAGAGAGGTCAATATCACAGTCATGATTTGTCCATTTAGTAGAATCGAAGTTGATCTTCTCAATGACCAGACTTAGGTCAACATGAAGAATCTACCCAGACCGTGCACAGCTATCCCTGCGGAGGTCGTTTGCGGAGGTAAAATATGCACCTCCGCCTTCCATCGGAGTCCAGGTGGCGTAAGTTTGGAGCATGACTGTGGCTGGCCTGCTCAACTTGATGTAATTTACTGTTACTCGAGGCGTATACAGGCCTAAACATGACTACATGTTTCAATTTGCTGTCTCAGCCTATATATTCAGCATTCAATCCCGTAATATTTTTAGGCAATTTGATTTTGAAATGGGCACTGCACTGCCCATATCAATACTGCACAGAGCATCGTCCTGGAAAACACATGGCAGAGATACATTGAATTATTTCGTTTGCATATTTATTTTGTTTGCAGCCGCCACAGACCTTTCACATTCTCGATCACTTGCAGTGCTAAATCCGGGAAGCAACGGGATGAACAGAATGCAAAAATATCACCTCGCATTATTTTTCAAATCTAAGCATTCCTCAGTAAAATGGGAAGGTCATGACAATAGGTACAGAAAATAATGGTACAAATATAAAACGAAGATATAGATCGTAAACCGCAACCCAATTATACAACTTGATGGGAGTGGATGAATATTAACTTGATACCCAACAAATAATATAAATTATAGTACATATTTATACAATATTCCTTAGATTTTATTTGATCTGACAGGAAGGTTGCAAGTCAAGGGCACGTAAAATCAGCTGGGCTGCAAACCTTAACTCGTTCCTTTCCCACTGGGCAGGTTAGGGTAAAATCGACGCTTCAATATTGTCCATTTTCAAGTTAGACTAACTGCTGCGGAGTGACCCAGTTATCATTCATCTGCACTTGGGACAAATGTGTTACAATGGATAGTTGTGAACACAGGTCTG
The DNA here is from genome assembly GCF_044704955.1 of Pristiophorus japonicus. Lineage (NCBI taxonomy): Eukaryota > Metazoa > Chordata > Chondrichthyes > Pristiophoridae > Pristiophorus > Pristiophorus japonicus. The sequence continues at coordinate 249,395,156 of NC_091982.1, forward strand.
GGTCAGTACAGATTTGGATGAATCTGCAATACGGACTGGCTTGCTACACAAAGTGGCGATGGGAATTTGATGAAATTGGGAATTCACTGGTGTGTTATCAAACTGAAAATTATCCTTAAAACAAAAGCAAAATACTTTTGGTACTGGAATCTGGAATAAATACATAATATGCTGGAAATCTCAGCAGGTCAGGCAGCATCTGTGGAGAGGAAGCAGAGTTAACGTTTCAGGTCGATGACCCTTCGTCAAAGCAGGAGAGTGTTCAGAAAGAACAGATTCTTAACAAGCCCCGAAAGGGGTTTTGGAAGAAAGAACAAAAGGAAAGGTCTGTGATAGGTTGGAAGACAGGAGAGATTAAAGAGACGAAAAGGGAGGATGGTCAAAATTCAAATGGTAATGCCAGGAGTTAGAAAAACATGAGTCAAGATAGGGTGTGAATGGTGGGATAATGACCAACTGCCATTATAGACAAGGAGAAAAATGAAACAAAGAAACAGGCTCTGAGGGAGGGGGAGGGGTGGGGGAGGGAGCCAAAGATTGGTAGAGGTTACACTCTGAAATTTTTGAACTCGATGTTGAGTCCAGAAGATTGTACAGTGCCTAAACCTTATTTTCTTAATTTAAACTTTACTATAAAACTGCAGGTCAGTGGCAGTGCACAGTGAATCAGCCATAAGTGGCTCCCTGAGTCAGTTAATTATTACAGCTGGCATTTGACTGCCCAGTAGTAAATAGTGTTTTTTTTTAAAGGTACATATTAGAGGAATATCTGCTGAAGCATAGAGCTGGATGACAACATAGGTGGGTAAATATGCTCGACGCACTGGCTTGGTAAACACAGTGGCGATGGGAATTTTGTGAGAGTGGGAATTCGTTGCAGAGGGAGAAGTTGGTACTAAGTAATTTAAACCAAGCGGCAACAGTAAATATGTCACGAATCGGAGGAATCAACTAGATCTAAGGAGATACAATTAAATTTAACTAAATAGAAGATAACAACATTAAGGGATCACAATTGCATCAACTAAGATCCAGTATATATCGATATTAAATAATAAAGAGGAGTAAGGGGATTCGAAACTAAGCATGGTGAGCCAGACCTCATGCCATGTGTGATAGGCGATCTGGTGGCTTCCATTGCAGAATAGCCAGAAGTGATGCAAGTTTTAGTGCCCTCATGCAGTTTATTTTTGATGGCTTCCAATCTGACTACTCTTATGCTGTCTCAATTTGATGCCACACAAGCTCTTACTGCTGCCATTGTGGCTGGGTCTATCACAATCGACCGTGGCTTTCACCGTGTTGCAGCAGGCCATCAGTCTGTGCTCCAACAGATTGCTAGTGATGCTGAGGTGCTTCCTCGGGGGAGTGACTCTGGCTCAGTGGAACAGTAACCACTGCCTCTCTCAGGATGACAGCATTCCTGCTCCTACCACTGCCACTCCATCACTGCCTTTTGACCCCTGGCTGTCGGGGGTCATCCAGTCAGCCCGGAACACTGCTGCCCATGCTGAGGTGCTGCAGTCTACAATGGGGCCTTTCAGGCCCATAGCTGGTCGAGAACGTCCTGAAAGGCCACTAAAGTCTCCCGCACGGACACTCAGCAGCCATCCACAAGCCCAACTGCAGCCAGTGGGCCAACACTTCATAGGAGCACTATATCGGCAAAGGCACCATAATGAGAGGCCCTAAGGGATTGCAGAAGAGTGAATAGTTAATATTTTTGTTGCAAATATGTGTTCACTGATTTTTAATAAATGTATTAATTCAGTTTGGATTCTTTTGTGGTGTGTCTCATTTCAGCTTCGCTCGGTGACATGGCCTGTGACAGGGATGGAATGATGGGGATGTAGTGAGAAGCGGGAATCGGGGGTTTAATTAAATCGAACTACAGTCTTGTGAGGCAGTCATGGACCGCCCTTCTCGAAGGCTGATTGAGTGGCTGCCTCCCCCCTCACTCTTGTTCCTCCTCAACCTCCCGCTCTTCATCTTCCTAATGTGCTCCCGCACTTACTGGTGGAAAGCATGGGCCTTCATGATGACCAAGTTGTGAAGCATGCAGCAGACCACCACGAAATGGGACACCCGCTTAGCCGTGTACTGGAGGGCTCCTCCCAAGCAGTCAAGGCAGCAGGACCGTGGCTTCAGCAGGCTGATGGTCTGCTCGATGATGTTCCTGGTGGCAGCATTATATAAATGCTAGGCAGGAGTGTTGGGGTTGTAGAGAGGAATTATGAGCCAGGTGCAGAGCAGATAGCCCTTGTCTCTGACCAGCCAGCCATGAGCTTGACGTGGTGGCTGGAAGAGTGGTGGCACACCGGTCTGATGCAGGATGAAGGTATCATCCCTATTGCCAGTATAGCAAGCATTGACATCGAGGATTAGTGTTTGAGATCGTACAGCAACTGTCCATTAAGAGAATGGCAGATTTTAATGTTACGGAAGATCTCAGGATTGTTATGTGGCACCCGCAAAGCCACATAGGTGCAATTAAGGGGAGCAGATAGGGTAGATAGAGGGAAATTATTTCTGCTGGTTGGCATTTCTAGGATTAGGAAGCATAGTCTAAAAATTAGAGCCAGACCATTCAGGAGTGAAATTAGAAAACACAGGGTGGTCGACGTTTGGAACTCTCTTTCGTCAATGGTAATTGATTATTGATTAATGGTTAATTTTAAGCTAAGGTGGATCCATTTTTGTTAACCAAAATACTTAAAGGATATGGGTTAAAGGGGGGTATATGGCATTCTGTCGCAGTACAGCCATGATCTCATGGAATGATGGTACAGGCTCGAAAAGCTAAATGGCCTACTCCTGTTCCTATGTAAGCGGGTCATATAACAGATAGCTTAGCCAATGAGATGGCACGTACACATAAACCACAGACAGGCTTGAACTAAAAGGAATCCCCTAAATTAACATCTGAAGCGCAAGGCACGGGATGTGGTTGGTAAGTGGCTAGTCTAAGAAGCAGTAACAGCTTCAACTTTAAAAACCACAAACTTCAGGCGAATTTTGAATGTTACGCGAGCTAGGCATAAAAATAGGTAACCAACCAGCCACTGTGCATGCGGGCTTTGAACGAATCAAATGGTGCCACAGAATTGTGAGGTTGAGCATGTACCTTTAAGTGTATAAAAAGCTGTTGAAACGTACGTATCATTGGACAGTGACCTGGTTCGACCCAGAGCAGGTCACCTCTCCACCAATGCAAAATAAAGACTACTTGAATCTTCGAACCCAGACCTGGTCCCAAGTGTTTATTTTAAATATTCCACTTCAATTGGCGCAGTCGGGCAGGATCTCAATTGGGCGGCGGGCAGAGGCAAACCAAAGCCATGTCAAAGGCGTGAGTACATTTTAATTTCCACACACAGTTAGGACAAGAGCAGAAATCTGTCTGGTCTCAGCTGCCTGAGAGAATTGAATCTGCAGGTCTGGTTGCGTAGTCGGCAGAAGATCCCAGGTAAACAATATGTATCTGTATAACGTTGTGATTGATAATTGGTATATGTTGCCAGTATCTGTCTCACTCGTGAGGAGTAATTAAGGGATGTATCGCTGCCAACATATAGCCATGGGAAGTGAGAAACTCGAGTTGGGACCAGAGTGGTCTCTGACACGGTACCTAGCAGACAAAAATCGAAAACTAATTGAAATAATTATTTAAAACAAATTGGAAACCAGACGACCCATCCGCGGCACAAAGGAAGTGTTGGAAGTCGGAAAAGAAACAAAAAGAGGAGAAAGCCCTCATTTTATTGACTCGCGCATATTGTGAACTAAGTAGATGGACTAGACTATTGACTGAGAAAGTGACAAAATAAACCGACAGTAGGTGTGATGGTGACAACACCCATCAGGATGACAATATAGAAGGGGGGGCGGTTTAGAGACGATCACTTCACCCAGTGGGTGGTGGGGGTCTGGATCACACGGCCTGAAAGAGTGGTACAGGCCGAGACCCTCACCACATTTAAAAGGTAATTGGAGGTGCACTTGGAGTGTACGGGGATGAGAAATTGATACTGGTTTAAGGAATAATGGAGAGTTATGACTCAATAAAAATGAGAAAAGGGAAGATTATGTTTTTCTTTGCTGTTCTGGTGTTTTCTTTGGTGTTTAAAGTTTTTGGAAGGCATATTCCTTTGCGTTATTGTGGCTCCTACCCCTTTTCCAAGTGGCACTGGGAAGTTTAAGATTGGAATTACTGAGGTTAATTAACCTATTAAAAATCAGACTTTTATTATGGCCAATAAGATTCTGGTTGGTGTAAATTGTGTGGAGAGCCTTTAGTTCTGAACATAAGGCATTTCACATCAATAATTGGTATGGTTTAAAAAATTCTGACCAATGTGTAACTGGGAAGAAAAACATGAAAGTCGATTGTGTGCGAGGTTGTTTTTCTGAATATTTATTTTAAGTGTAAAAGCACAGAGAGGTTAAACTGGAAAGGCTGCTAGCTGTGGGATGAAAGTTGACATTGATTGATGCTGTCTGTGGTTGTCGGCTTTTGAAACAAAGGAAGTTAACTCTTTCACAGGCAGATATGAACTCTGTTTTAATTCAGTGGGTGGTACCTTTTGAATATTGGAGATTTTCTTAATTTGAAGAGAACATTTGCTCCTGGGATAGAAGGAATTTTAGGATCATATTACAAATTAACCCCTCGGGCTTTTAAGCAGAATCACCAGAGATTCTCTGTTTCTTTTGTTTTAAGTAGATGACCATTGGGAAGAAACGATGTTGTTTAAAGGGGTTAGTGGATTGTGCCTGAGAGATCAGGAGGGCACACCACCATAACTGACTATATGTGGCCCCGAACAAATCTCAGGAGTGGGAGGTGGGGGGCCACGTAATAGAACAAAACTATGTCAGGGTGGACATTTTGAGCTCTGGTACAAGGGACCATATAATATCGTTGATAAAGCTAGTCCCATTGTATATGCAGCCCGGTTACCTAGGAGAATTAAATGGTTTATATTAACCAGATTAAGTTTTTTCAGTTCAACAGTGGGTACCGAGAAAAGAGGAAATGGTTATAAACATGGGGAGTGGGATTCGTCCTCTCTTGCGGGATGAGGAAGAAGATGTGCCTAATGGGACACCCCCACCTAATCACGTGCAGTATGATCCAAATGGAAGTGGACAGGACACGGGAGCTGGAAGAATCTCCTTGTGTCCCAGATCTGGAACCACCTCCTGTCCACAGACATGCCTCGCAAACCCCGCTAATGTCACAAAGTAGTAAGAGACATATTGTGAAGTAGCAATGGCCGAGGGTATAGGATAAGGATACATTCATAGTGGCATGGTAATCACACCACTGTAATCATCCATTATATCAAGTGGTGCAAGGACGGGAGCGCGGTTGTACAAGCAATAGAGGTTTTTTTTAAATCATCCAAAGGCTCCTTCTCCAATGAATACTCAGATTTGTGGGAAAAGTGAATTGTTTGTCATAAACACGTACCAGGGCCAACAAATGGGCTAATGGTAATCCCCACTCAGATGATATTGTACCATGATGTGCAGCACAAAGTGGTACCTGTAATATGAATCTGACCAAAGTGGGAGGACCTGGGTGATGCAAGCCTAAAACAGCGTAGTTACATGAGAGAATGATGAAGGGATTTTGGCAGAGGGCCAGTGCAACCTGCACTGAATTCAGAGACAGTGATCGGCTTGATCATACCTTGACAAGAATGGTGCCGAGACTATTGGGGAGAATCATAACAGAAGGAAGTGAGGCCTGATTAATATGTTGCAACGAGTTTACTGCTAAAAAGGGCGTAAACCAGATTATAGAAGGGGAACAAATCATCTTCAATGAAATGGCTCGAAGTAATGTATGGATCTTAGTTAGTGGAATAATCTCAAGGCATCCTGCAGCATATTGCAGAGGGAAAGCACACTTTCTGGGTAACTGATCGAGATCTGAGGACAATGCCCACTTATCAACGGACTAAGACTATGTGCCAAGTCAGAAGGTTGGTACAGCTGTACCCAGTGGCACGAGTGCCATTTACAGGAAAAGAATGACATCACCCTGTTAGACATAGTGTTGTATTATCCAATCATGTCTGAGAAAATGTAGTAGGATACAATGAACACCGGAAATGTAATCTGGGTGAATGGCAAAAATATGTGTAGCCCCAGGCCGAATTGGGTGTGCTCAAGCTCAGGATGTTTGCCTCTACAACGTAGCAGAACATGTAGCCTCTGTTTGCGGGTTTAATTGAAATAGGATAACATAGAACTGCACCATAAAGGTAATTACAGGACAGCATTTTCCTGTACGAACTGTATAAAGAGGGAAGGGTGAATATTGGGTCAACACCATATACCGGGAATACAAGTACGGTACCAACTTGACTTGTCCCATCGCGACGGGAATGCTTGCTCTACCCCAGTCCAAACTATGAGACTTGGAGCGCGGGTGTCATTAAGTATTTATTTGCGTAGGCAAGTAAATATCGCTATAAGAAAGGAGTTAAAAATGTAACTGCCAAAGGGAAAATATAATGAATTTGGATAGTTAATTGGGACAATTGAGGACCAAGTATGTTAGCGCGAATGTTTTCCTGGAAGAATCACTCGTCACTCTGGGTCAGTTCCAATTTCAAAATGGTCTTTATTATGCCGGTGGGGAGGAAGCCTCTGGGTGACTCCAGGCACTTCTCTCCACCGAACAAAGGAATTCATCGATACTTATATGTCTTACAACAGTTTGCTACAGTTACACAGCCTACTTCGGCTGGACATAATCCAATCATAACGAGTATAGATTGCAATCGATTCCTCTGGACCAATGGGGATGGCTTCCCAGTCACCAGGGGACTGCGTGATCATCTCATGCCCTCCAGACCCCCTTATCTCGACTGTCCATGGATTCTGCCTGAGCCTATCTTTCTTATCTTAATACAATTACAGAGTTCCATTCTGTACCATTGGGCAGAGACATCTGGTCTGGGCTGCGGAATGTGCTGATTTGGACTTAATTGTGTGTGCCTGTGTGAGAAACACAGTTGTATCAGTTACCTAGGAATGTGGTCAAATCAGCCAGTTGAGTTCCCCTGATGCTTTTCAAAATTTCTGGCAGACATTTTATATCTAGCAGCCATTTTATACACATGTACATACATATGCCCTGCAGGTGCCTTTGCCTTTGGAAGCGCCCTACAACAATTCCCCCTTTCGGTAAGGGACTTGTCCTAGTCCCCTTTAACCGACAACGTTGGTTATAATTTATTACCCCATTTTTATCTTTACATACAACTCTGTACTCCCTGCTTCAGCGTGCTGGCCAGTCACGTGCTCTCAGGAGTTCCAGTTGCTTAGATCAAATTGATATAGTTCAAATTCCCCTGTCCCTCTGCTGCACAGATCTCTTTATTTGCTTGAGCTCTGGTTCTGATTCTCCTTTGTCATGCATAATACCTGCAGGTCCGACAGGCCATAACATTCCTTGACAGTGCTTAGCCCAACTGTATCCCTACCAGTATGTGTGATATTATTCGAATCCAGGGGTGGATGTTTACGTTCATCCCCCAGTCCCAGACCCTCCTCCACCAACTCTGGTTTTGTAATTCTTGGTCAGTATCCTTCTCCAGTATTTCAATCTTTGTCTGTAATTGGTGGTAGAGTCTAATAGATTGGCCTACTCTGAGTCTTAGTTCCCTTAGTACCTCAGCTAAATGTGGGATAGGGGCCTGCTCTGGCTCGTCATAATCCTCCAGGTGATTGTGGAGCTGATCGGTGAAGTTAATGATTTTAATGCCTCTGCGTCCAACCTGGATAATGTGGGCTTGTCCTATTGTGATGGGTCGTAGGGGTGTCAAGCAAAAGTTTGGTTGTGGGATATGGCATTGTAAGCCATTGTACTGATATGATCGTGCCGTGGTAGAGACACAGTATTTCCCTTTGCCCCCATAACCTGCTCTGGCAAAATGTGTAGGGGCAGGTATTATTTCCAATACGCATCAATCAGTCCGGTTAAATCCACCGTCTAGTTCTCCCTGTCCCACAGGGTGAGGGCACACCGTAATGTCACCCATCTGTTTGAATCCTGTCAGGGAGATCCCATAGAGTGTGTTTTCCCTGCGGATAGCAGAGGTTGTGCTCAGATAGTAATGGAGAGAGGTGTTTTCTCTTATGTTCCTGATATTCTCCAGTTGATAAAGGGGAAACGGTCCTGAGGCTTGTGTGAATATAGGTATCATCAGGACTATTCCCACTCCGGCAGCTTTGCCCATTGAGCAGTTTGGGATCACTGGGTATACTCTGGTTAATCCGTTCAGACTGCAATTATGCAATGTCCCCTTCAGTTTGGCCAACTGAGCCAGATGTGGGCTGTCTCTCCAGTCTGGCACCTTCCCCCTTTGGATCTGATCAAGGTTGCGTTGTATCTGTTAGCTTGATCTTCTTGATTCTGCTCTGCCCATTCTAATAGTCCTATCATCACCGCTTTAATGAGTTCCACCTTTTCGTTTAGCCCTTCTATATCCAGTGAGTTTACTATGGAGGTTCCGGTGTTAAAACTGGTAGCAGCATCATTAACTATTCCCTTCTTAGTCCTATGAAGTGGCTCCTGACCTCAGAATCTACTGGCACCCATGGCATCAGCAGCCTGCTGCATTACAACTTTACTCAACACACCATACATATTTCTTGCCTGCTCTGTACAATACTCCGGCATGCGTAAGCCTGCGATATTGCTCAGAACATGCTTAACATCATTCCAAAAGTACATTTATCGGGCCCTCTCGCCTCCCTTCGCCCGATGCGGCTGACCCTGGTACCCGTGGAGCATTTCACGGATACTTTGTCCTTGTTTGAGTGTACTTGTAGCCATGTGTTAAAATAAGTTCTGTCCTTGCTCCAGTCCTTGGCTGCTGGAATGCATATTCCATCAGTCAAATTAAACAAAACCCCATAGTTCATGTAGTTGTGTCTTTCCTGCGTGTGCTGTATCTCTCATAGTCCATCTGCATTATCCAGTGCTTGCGTGGGCCTTAAGGTTTCCAGTATCATGAGTCGCCAGAGTTGAAGTAATAACTGCGGACCCATCTCGGTGAGTGTTTTATCTGCAGATTTTAAACAGATAGCCTGGTCGTCACCAGGTGTTAGGTTCTGGTGTCGCGGTCACTCTGTGGAATCGAAGGCAAGGATTAGGTTATCCATATTCTTTATAGTCGTACCATCTCTCTCACTTCATGTCCCTGTCTGGGCTGCCGTTGGTTTTGCATTTGAGCCTGTTGTGCTCGAGCATGCATGATGACCCATCTAAATATTATCCAAACTCCAAACAACAGTGCCACCACTGTTCCTCCAAACATCCCAGTCTAGTTTACTGTTACGTTGGGTTTGTGGACTACGCGTACCGACCGTGGGGTACATTGGCCCTATGGCCATATGGCTGCGCACTGCACTATCCATCTGGTCCCGTTTTAAAAAAAAATTCTTCCAGCTTATTTTAGCTTTAACTCTTGAATTTGTTTTGTTTGAGTATCAAATTATTTTATCTGTATCAGGCGAGTATTATTACATAGGTTAGTTCTGTTTTATTTTTTATTCTGACGATCGCACCTTTTCCTCTGTCCATCAGGTGAGTCTTCTTTATTCTATTAAAAAACCCAAATGAATAATGTCCAGTATAAAACACCTGTCAATGGAAAGGGTTAACTCCTTTACAGGTTTGTAAAAAGGTCTGATGTCATTATGTAAATTCGCGTAATCATTCGAAATTTTTTCCAAGTCTTTGTGCCTTCAAAACTTGCTTAGAAATTAGGAATCGGTTAAAAAAGCAGAAATCGTTAGTATAGCCGTCATAATAAAAAATCTTCTTATCGGGAAAGACAGCATTTTAGATTAAACTCCAATTTTTCGAAACTTCAAATTCAAATACTTGCCAAAGATTATTTTTCATTGATTTAAAACGAGACCACACATTTTTAATAGTTATTTTGTTTACTGAAATCCAATTTTCACATAAGCTGTATACATTCCAACATTTCGGGGGTTTTTTACGGTCCCACTCACTGAGCAAAATCTAAACTTCCGTGCCAGTTCCATTTTATATAAGAATTTTAAAATTCAGTAAGGTTTTCTAATTCCCAGTTTTTTTCTTTCTGTGCTGAGTTCACATAGCTTAGATCTTTTCTCCTCCTTATGTTCCAAATGCTCTTGCTGGTTTAGACTATTCGGGACTTTTCTTGGTATTTTGGAAATCTTTTCAAACTGCAGTGAAACGTTCTCGTAATTTAAAAACATTATCAAGGTAGAGTGTCTTTTACCTCTTCCAATTTTTTTCTACCTTTTCCCAATTAAACCAATATCTTTTTCACAGCCAATATCAACTAGTATTTAGTAAGTTATGTCTTTTTTTTCATTTAGATCTCCTTTCTTCAAATTATGTTTTGTATTTTACACAGAGGGCTTGTGTCTCCGTAAATTTGTTAATTTAAAATCATCAGACAATCAAAAACACTCTTTTTTTCAAATTCGTTCAATTTGTTTTCTTTCAAGGTTGCATCTTTATCTTTTTCATCTTTTCCATAACTAGAACAGAGTCTAGCACGTAGGCTTTGAAAGCTGCTTTCCGTTATCTCAAATGTTCCAGTTTCAAGGCCATTACATTGTCCTTTGTTCTAAACTGCTAACGCCTGCCATTTTAACATTTTAATTTTCCCAAAGTCCCTTTTAAACGTTCGCAGATAGCTCACCACATGCCCAGAAGTTTGATCTGATCCCGGAAGGTATTTCTAGATTGTTTGAAAAACTTTTAGTTTTATTTCCCTTTTTTAAAAAGATCAGATTTATTTTTTTAGTTTGAATCTACCTCAGTATTTTGCTGCGCCTTCTCTTAATATCTCAAAATCCCAATTCAAATATTGTACTGCCAATTTAAAACACTTTTTACTGAGCTAGAAGCTTTCACGTCAAGGTTTTACAAGCCGTACTTCCCCAGCTTGCAGCCTCGAAAGACTCACGCAGGCTTTTTTAAAAAAAGGCATTACAACTTCCCTTCTCCATTCTTTATCTCATTCCTAGACTAAAATTACGTCTTTCAGCCCAACGTAATCAATGATTGCGTGTTTTCTTTTGACAAGTAAGTGAGTGTGTCAAATATTTTTTTTTAAAACCACCAGGACCATGTATTTTTTATCTTTTGCTCAACAACCCTATCCTTTGTGCATTTCCTGGCTCCGTAACTTATCATCCGAATAAATACGCACCTGCGTTTCTAATTAAAATGTAATCAATTCTAGGTTCACACTTTCTTAAAATTTACCACAACCAGGACAACATTGCAAAGGGTTAGAAAAACTTTCACTCTGTCTGAAAAAGTGGGTGGAGCTAACACAAACAGACAGCTCCACCATGTTTTTCAGACACGTGAAAAATTCATTAATTCCCAAATCAAACAATCCGCAGTCAAGAATTACACAAGCACTCTCATTCATAGACATAGAAACATAGAAACATCGAAAATAGGGGCAGGAGTAGGCCATTTGGCCCTTCGAGCCTGCACCGCCATTCAATGAGTTAATGGCTGAATATGCAACTTCAGTACCCCATTCCTGCTTTCTCGCCATACCCCTTGATCCCCCTAGTAGTAATGACTATATCTAACTCCTTTTTGAATATATTTAGTGAATTGGCCTCAACAACGTCCTGTGGTAGAGAATTACACAGGTTCACCACTCTCTGGTTGAAGAAGTTTCTCCTCATCTCGGTCCTAAATGGCTTATCCCTTATCCTTAGACTGTGACCCCTGGTTCTGGACTTCCCCAACATTGGGAACATTCTTCCTGCATCTAACCTGTCTAAACCCGTCAGAATTTTAAACGTTTCTATGAGATCCCCTCTCATTCTTCTGAACTCCAGTGAATACAAGCCCAGTTGATCCAGTCTTTCTTGATGTGTCAGTCCTGCCATCCCGGGAATCAGTCTGGTGAACCTTCACTGCACTCCCTCAATAGCAAGAATGTCCTTCCTCAAGTTAGGAGACCAAAACTGTACACAATACTCCAGGTGTGGCCTCACCAAGGCCCTGTACAACTGTAGTTACACCTCCCAGCCCCTGTACACAAATCCCTTCACTATGAAGGCCAACATGCCATTTGCTTTCTTAACCGCCTGCTGTACCTGCATGCCAACCTTCAATGACTGATGTACCATGACACCCAGGTCTCGTTGCAACCTCCCCTTTTCCTAATCTGTCACCATTCAGATAATAGTCTGTCTCTGTTTTTACCACCAAAGTGGATAACCTCACATTTATCCACATTATACTTCATCTGCCATGCATTTGCCCACTCACCTAACCTATCCAAGTCACTCTGCAGCCTCATAGCATCCTCCTCGCAGCTCACACTGCCACCCAACTTAACGTCATCCGCAAATTTGGAGGTACTACATTTAATCCCCTCATCTAAATCATTAATGTACATGTAAACAGCTGGGGCCCCAGCACAGAACCTTGCGGTACCCCACTATTCACTGCCTACCATTCTGAAAAATACCCATTTACTCCTACTCTTTGCTTCCTGTCTGCCAACCAGTTCTCAATCCACGTCAGCACACTACCCCAATCCCATATGCTTTAACTTTGCACATTAATCTCTTGTGTGGGACCTTGTCGAAAGCCTTCTGAAATTCCAAATACACCACATCAACTGATACCCCCTTGTCCACTCTACTGGAAACATCCTCAAAAAATTCCAGAAGTTTTGTCAAGCATGATTTCCCTTTCACAAATTCATGCTGACTTGAACCTATCATGTCACCTCTTTCCAAATGCGCTGCTATGACATCCTTAATAATTGATTCCATTATTTTACCCACTACCAATGTCTATAATTCCCTGTTTTCTCTCTCCCTCCTTTTTTTTAAAAAGTGGGATTACATTAGCTACCCTCCACTACGTAGGAACTGATCCAGAGTCTGTGGAATGTTGGAAAATGACTGTCAATGCATCCGCTATTTCCAAGGCCATCTCCTTAATTATTCTGGGATGCAATCCATCAGGCCCCAGGGATTTATCGGCCTTCAATCCCATCAATTTCCCCAACACAATTTCCCGACTAATAAGGATTCCCTTCAGTTCCTCCTTCTTACTCGACCCTCTGACCCCTTTTATGTCTGTAAGGTTGTTTGTGTGCTCCTTAGTGAATACCGAACCAAAGTACTTGTTCAATTGGTCTGCCATTTCTTTGTTCCCCGTCATGACTTCCCCTGATTCAGACTGCAGGGGACCTCTTCATTCAACAAAATTCTCTCTTCATTCAACAAAGCTTATTGTTCGGCCGGCTCTATTTTTGGATCCATACATCACTTAAGATAGTCACTATCAGGTTTTTTTATGCCAATACGTAATTCTGTAAGTTACAATTAATACATTATGATAGATTAATACATGAATGATTTACTTTCTCTGTTAATTTTACCTGTGCTTGATGAATCAGCACCCAGGCCTTTTCTATTACTTTCGTTTGTTTCTCTGCCACGTGGAGGATAATAGACCCTTCTGGCACCCAATCAAGTTTTGTTGTTACATTGGCCATTTCTGGGTAGGATTAGAACCGTTAGGAATCTAAGCTGAGAGGTCTGCTTTCAGCTAACGCGACTTGTAGTAGACCGTCTGTTGGCTTACTGCCGGGTCACAAGTCTGTGATAATTTCTTACAGCAGGCTTATAATACAATCTTTAAATGCTTGAAGCAATTCCCGACAGCGCTCTATGCCTCCTTAACGAACTACCTACCACCGTTTTGCCTATGGGTCCGACCCTGTTCAAAGGTTTAATATTCGTTGGCCGCAGTGCACCACCTGGTCCTCGGGTTATATTACACTACTGGGCTCAGGAGATGTCGCTCGGTGTCACAATCCTATGGTCTAAGCGTATTTCCTATGCCCAGTTAACGCTGGCCGTCACGTGGGACCAAGTCCTCTTAATTCAGGTTCAGGCTGGACGTTTGAGATGCTACACCATTTCCTCGTGTCGATCAACCTTCAGCACCCTTTATTATAATTTTTTTAAATCTATACTCACCCGGGTTTTCCAAGGATGCCCATTGACTTCTAAAATCCTGTTCGTGAGGCCACTGTTAGCGCGAATGTTTTTCTGGAAGAATCACTTGCCACTCTGGGTTGGTTCCAATTTCAAAACGGTCTTTATTACGCCAGTGGGGAGGAAGCCTCTGGCTTACTCCAGGCATTTTTCGCCACTGAACAAAGGAATTCATCGATACTTATATGTTTTACAACAGTTTGCTGCAGTTACACCGCCTACTTTGTATGGACACAATCCAATCATAATGAGTATAGATTACAAGTCGATTCCTCTGGACCAATGTGGTTGGCCCCCCAGTCACCAGGGGACTGCGTGATCATCTCATGCCCTTGTGATGTTCTCCAGACCTGCTTATCTCTACTGTCCTTGGGTTCTGCCTCAACCTATCTTTCTTATCTTAACACAATTAAAGAGTTCCATTCTGCACCATTGGGCAGAGACATCTGGTCTGGGCTTCGGAATTAGCTGATTTGGACTTAATTGTGTGTGCCTGTGTGTGAAACACAGTTGTATCAGTTATCAAGGAATATGGTCAATTCAACCAGTTGAGTTCTCCTAATGCTTTGCAAAATCTCTGGCAGCCATTTTATATCTAGCAGCCATTTTATACACACGTACATACGTATGCTCTGCAGATGTCTTTGCCTTTGGAAGCACCCTACAACAAAGTACAATAGGAATTAAGTAAAATGGAGAACAAAGGGTCAAAACGGCTGGAAACTGAGGTGGTACTTACGGTACATATGATCGAGATAGTCCGACAATGAACCACGAGACGATGCATGGTTTTCATGTTATCTATTATCTAACAACAACCGACACACACTATTGGTATTCTGCGAGGGTGGCAACTGTTAACACATTTGAAACAGCCAGTATAGAACAAGAAGTTCAAGACTTACTCCAACGTTTGAGAAACCTTTTACTAAAGAGAAACGATCTTACTTTGCAGTTGTCAGAAACAGGGGAAGAGATCGCCCGACAAATGCTGCAAGTCATGGAGATCCAAGAGCCTCATGCCCAACCTATCAATAAGTTAAGTGTGCGACTGACCTAATCCAAGAAACCTATAAAGAAACATATAAAGAACGATTCTGTGCAATGTATGGCGCATGGTTACGAGGGAACATCCGATACAATGTAAACCAGGAAAAAATACCCGATTGGACAAGTAATGAGCAGTTGTCCGAATGGACTCCGGGTGGTATTTCCCTCTGCCATGTTTGCAAGGCAACACAAGTGTTGTTATCCCCAAGTAATTGTATCACCAAAGAGGTGAAGTTAATAGGTATAGTCCAAACTGTCCCACAGATAGAGGGCTCGGAGTGTGGACCTCTGTGGGCAGTACAGAACATTGGCGAGATACAAGGTCAATCCCGGGTTTTATTCCAGGGTATGCCCCCCTATGCGGTGAAACTAAGTGGCCCATTCCCAAGGGGTGCACATCGATGGCTGCACGCAACATTTGGATGATTTAATAGTGTGCGCACACCCCATAGAAGGCGGGCAATATATAGCATGCAGGTTCACTCAGAATGTTAATTAATCGTTGGAAATCAGACCCCTTCGTCAGGGAGGCAATAAGGTGGTAGCCCAGGATGATGGGATGTACTACATATCTACCAAGGAAAATGAGTACAAGCATGGTAATATCATATGTGCAATCCTGGAACCTAATTTCTGTTTTACGTCCAAAGCTGTGGTCCAGATGGGCCATCAGTACCTATTCCCACAAAAGGATGATGTTGAACAACCCGGAATGGAATGATAAAATGAAACAATTCGAGATACCCAGTTGACAGAGCATTCCCCGTGTTGAAGAACATTTGATGCAATTGAAAAAAGACACTGATAAATTAAAAGGACTTTACCAGGAGATTTTGGAAGATACCATAAAGCATTTGAAGGACATCGAAGAAACCCTAAAGGACACTCAGTGGTGAAAACCTTTATGGAATTGGGGAAAGAATGTGGATATCCATCCTTGGATTCGCATCATCTCTCATGTACTGCTAGCGCTAGAATTGGTATTGGCATCAATGTGGCTTGTAATGACATGTGCAGCTTGTTCTAAACGTAGGAATAAAAGCAAGACTAATATTGTAGTAAAGGAACAGAGTAAGCTATTGAGACAGAGTTTAGATGAGGGAGCCATATAGCTCCATGTGTTCTAGGCCCCCCAAATTGAGCGGCTGATCACCGCAACTGGAGCGGGGGCCCTAAGGCAATGTAGAATTTAGAAGGGTTGGTAACCTTGCGCTGGTTAGTCAAGGAACAAAAGCGGGAATTGAACTGGGACATTGCGTCCTTCAGATTTAAAAATGCAACCTGCAAACTAGCTGCAATGGCTGAGATGGCACGTACATATAAACCGCAGACAGGCTTAAACTAAAAAGAGTCCCCTAAATTAACGTCCGAAGTGCAAACATGGGATGTGGTTGGTAAATGGCTAGTCTAAGAAGCAATAAGCTTCAAATGTACAAACCATAAACTTCAGGCGAACTTTGAATGTTATGCAAGCTAGGCATAAAAATATGTAACCAACCAGCCACTGTGCATGCGGGATTTGAATGATCAGAATCGTGAGGTTGAGCATGTACCTTTAAGTGTATAAAAAGCTGTTGAAACTTAAGTATCGTTGGACAGTGACCTGGTGAGACCCAGAGCTGGTCACCTTCCCATCGGTGAAAAATAAAGACTATAAAAGCGTTTAGAAGTAAATGAAAACATATAAAGAGCATAAGAACCAGGGAAATACGTGTACGAATAAGCCAAATAGCCCTCGAGCCTGCTCTGAAATTCAATAAGATCTTCCATCTTTTGATCATTTGTTCATGGAATGTCGGCATTACTGGCAACGCCAGTATTTATTGCCCATTCCTAATTGCCTTTGAGAAAGTAGCGATGAACAAAACTATATTCAAATGAGATAGAAGGACTGTAAGAGAAGGGATAACTATCTGTGGCTAACTAAGGAAATAAAGAAGGGTAGCAAATTGAAAACAATGGCATACAAAAAACTATTGGGAGGCCAGACGATTGGAAACATTTTAAAAGCCAACAAAGAGCGACGAAAAAAATAAGATGGAAAAGGAAGATAGATTATTAAAGTAAATCAGCGCGAAATAAAAAACAATTAGCGAGAATTTCTACAGGTATATAAAAAGGAAAAGAGTGGCTAAAGTAAATGTAGGTCCATTAGAGGATAAGACCGGGCAATTAATAATGGGGAACAGGATGGCCTATTCCTGCTCCTATTTCTTATTTTCTTGAACAGCTGCAGCCCCTGACACTTCTTTGTGCGGTATGGTCCAACTGAATGGCTTGTTAGTCTATTTCAGAGTCAACCACGCTGCTGTGGATCTGGAGTCATCTGTATGCCAAACGGCAGGTTCGCTTCCCTAAAGGACATTAGTGAATCAGCAGGAGTTTTAACAACAAACCGCTAGTTTCATGGTCACCTTTACTGACACTAGCTATTTATTCCAGATGTAATTAATTAACTCAATTTAAATTCCCTAACTACCATGGGCAGGTTTGAACTCATGTCTCGGGATCATCAGTCCACCCTCTGGATTAATGATGCAGTGACATAACCACCATGCTAACAAATCCTCAACTCCATTTTCTCCCCTATTCCTATATCCATTGATTCCCTTAGTGTCCAAAAATATATCGATCTCAGCCTTAAATATAATCAACGACTCAATATCCACAGCTCTCTGGTGTAGAGAACTCAAAAGAACTGCAACCCTCTGAGTGAAGATATTTCATCTCATCCCAGTCCGAAATGGTCGACGCCTGTTCTGAGACTAGAAGCCTGAGTTCTACCCAGTCAAGCCCTCTAAGACATCGCTGCAAGAGTTCTAAAGGGCAATGTGCAAGGCCAAACATTCTTCAGCTGCTTCATCAATGATCTTCCTGCCATCATAAGGTCAAAAGTGGTGATTTACACTGATGATTGCACAGTGTCCAGTTCCATTCGGAATTCCTCAAATAATGAAAGAGTCCATGCCTGCATGCAGCAAGAACTGGACGACATTCAGCCTTGGGCTGATACTTGGAAAGTAACATTCGTGCCACACAAGTGACAGGCAATGACCATCTCCAGCAAGTGAAAATCCAACCACCGCCTCCTGACATTCAACGGCATTACTATCACTGAATCCCCCACCATCACCATCCTTGAAAAGAGCCTCAACTGGACTAGCGACATAAATACTGTGGCAATAAGAGCAGGCGAGAGGCTGTATATTCTGCAGCGAGTGTCTCATTTCCTTACTCCCCAAAAGCCTTTCCACCATCTACAAGGCACAGATCAGCAATGTGATGGAACAATCTCCACTTGCTTTGATGAGTGCAGCTCCAACAACGCTCATGAAGTTCGACAAACTCCAGAACAAAGAAGCCTGCTTGATTGGCACCCCCCGCCCCCACCCACCCCCCCCCCACCAGAATTAACATTAATACCCTCTACCACTGCTGAACCGTGGCTACAAGATGCACTGCAGCAACTCGCCAAGGCTTCTTTGGCAGCACCTCCCAAACCCGTGACCTCTACCATTTAGAAGGACAAGGGCAGTAGACGTATGGGAACCCCATCACCTGCAAGTTCCCCATCAAGTCACACACCGTTCTGATTTAGAAATGTAAGGCTATTCCTTCATCTTCGTTGGGTCAAAATCCTGGAACTCTATCCCTAACAGCAGTTGGAGTAACTTCACCACATGGCCCGCAACGGTTCAGGAAAATGGCTCTCCACCACCTATTCAAGCGCAATTAGGGATGGGCAATATATCCTGGCTTTGCCAGCAACGCCCACAGCCCATGAACGAAAAGTTATACGTTTCGATAAGATCACCTCTCATTCTCTTAAAGCCAGAGAATACAGGCCCATTCTACTCAATCACTTCTGGTAGGACAAGCATCTTATCCCAGCAATCAATCTAGTGAAACTACTTTGCAACCCTTTTAAGGAAAGTATATCCTTAGGTGAGGAGAAAAAAAACTGTACACAATACTGCAGGTATGGTGGTATCACCAAAGCCCTACATAATTGCAGCAACTCTTTCTTACTCCTATACTCCAGTCCCTTACAATAAAGGCTAACCTGCCATTTGGCTTCCTAATTTATTGCTCTACCTTCATGTTAACTTCCTGTGATTCATTTGCAAGATCACCAAAATGCATCTTAATACCAACATTTACTCATCTATCAACTTAAAAAAATATGATTTTCTATTCTTCCTTCAAAAGTGGTTAATTTTACATTATACATGGCCGACTCATCTAAGTCATTGATATAGATTGTAAATAGTTCACCCACAAAAACTGATTATTGCGGCACCCTACTATTTAAACCCTGCCAACCCGAAAATGATCTGTTTATTCCAACACTTATACGTCTCTCACCTTAAAAAAAAATACTTTTCTGTTCTTCCTACCAAAGTGGATAACTTCACATTTCCCACGTTGTACTCCATCTACCACCATTTTGCCTGCTCACTTAACATGTGCAGTCTCTTTGCGTCCTCCTCACTGCTTACTTTCCCACCTAGCTTTTTATCATAAGCAATATAGATACATTATACTCGATTCCCTCATCTAAGTAATTGATATTGATGGTGAACAGCTGAGGCCCAACTGCTAAACCTTGCTACAACCCTCTAGTTACAACCCATCAACCTGAAAATGACCTGATTATAACAAATCTCGGTTTTCTGTCTGTTAACCAATTCTTCATGCAAGCTATTATGGAAACCCAGATCACATGCGCCCTGATTTTGTATAACAATCTCTGTGGCACCTTACCGAATGCCTTTTGAAAATCCAAATATGACACAACTGGTTCCCCCTTATCTACCCTGCTAGTTAGACTCTCAACAGTCTCTAATAGATTTGTCAAGCTAAATTTCCCTTTCATAAAACAGTGCTTACTCTGCCTAAGCATATCATTTTCTAACTGTCCTGTTACCAAGTCCCTAATAATTGATTCTCGCATCTTCCCTACTATTGTCACTAAGCTAAACGGCTTAAAGTCCCTGTTTTCTCTCTCCCTGCTTTCTTGAAAACGGAGCTATATTTCCTCCCTTCTAATCCACGGGGACCGTTCTGGCATGTAGGCAATTCTGGGGATCAAAGACCATACATAAACTATCTCTTTAGCCACTTCTTTAAATCCCTTATGATGGAGGCAGTTACCGGGAATTTGTGCATTTTTAGTCCCATCAATTTCGCCAGTACTTTTTCTTTACTAATATTAATCACTTTGAGTTCCTCACTCTCATTAGACCCTTATTTTCCTGCAATTTCAAGTACTTTTGTTGTATTATCTATTGTGAATACATGTAAAAAATATTAACTGAGCAAAGTTTGTTCACTTGTCATACAATATCCTTGCAATGAATACATAAAGGTTTACTGTTATACAACGATCTTTTGAATCTAGTTATTACCATTGTTCAGCCATGAACTCATTGAATGGCGGTGCAGGCTAGAAGGGCCGAATGGCCTACTCCTGCACCTATTTTCTATGTTTCTATGCTTTTATCCCGGCTCTGATGTCTTATCTGCCATGGTTTAATATCCATGTTGTTGGCAAAACTATTATTTCCAAACGGTCCTTTCCCATTCCCACAGGAGAGGAGATCGTGACAGGTGTGAGCTATTGAATAGATACCGTTGTATACATTGTATGATTCTGATTTGTGATACATCAGAATACATATTTTCACGGTTTTCTATGTCCTCTAATCCCGTACACTGATTTGTGTTATTCCCCGAAGTCTGTAATGAGCAGTGAAATAAATTTCCACAAAACTCTGTTACAAAAGCATTTTGAGGTGTTATGAAAGGGTGCATCTTCTGGAGAAATTGTTGAAGACTTGGTATCTCTGCCCGACGGATTGCAAATCCTTGCATACCGATCAACATTGAATTGTCCTGGCTGGAAAGCATACCTGATGTCACCCAGGCTTCGCTAGCTATCCATTGGATTCCAGTAATGTTTTTACGCATAACTCCTGAACCACTGTCTCCATGTCTTGTTCCATCGCGAAGACAAGTACTACCCTGGCGCGGCTTTTCTGGATGGTGTTGACTATTGCTTCAATCTTCTCCTTGGTGTTCACTTTTGGAATAGTTTGAGAGAAGGCGATGCACACTTCCAAAAGCCTCAACTTGTTCACTGAACATCTGAATTCCATACCGACCGTAGGCGTCGTCTCCCACGATTGTTACCACCCAGGTCCATCCGAAATGCCTCACAAGTTGTGCCAAAGCCCTGACTTGAAAGTAATCACTTGGCACTGTTCGGAAAAACGCCGGGTTTTCTGCTTTGTTACTCAGACAGGCACATATAGAAAAATAGCTAACCTGCAGAGGACCAAAGTGACAATCTACTGTTTCCTATGAAACTTGATATTTATGATGAAGCCACCTTTGAAAGGTCAGCACACAAAATAATGAAATATTTAAATGAAAGTTTTCAACATTTTACTTATAAATATAGCTCTACACAGAATTCGCGCCAATTTTCGCTAATAGAAGCCTCGCCATATTAATGAAAAATAGATGGAAAACGTTTTCTTGAGTCGGGCAAGGAAGCACAGCCACCAACAATAGGCGCACTAATAATGATATATCTCCAACCGAGCCATGCATGTTTATTTAGCAACACAACAGAAACAGCAGCGTCCCCATCCCTTTCCCGTCGACTACTATTAAGACATCTTCCTTTAAAATGTCAATGCGATTCATTTAAACTTTTGGCCAGAGTGCAAACGGGATCGGTTCTGTCGACCGAAAATCGGGAGAGATGTGTAACAGCCGTTCAACCAGACATCGTCCGACTTACACTCTGGCCAAGAGTTAAAATATCCCCGTTAAGCACTCGATTTCAGATGTGCTGAGATGAGATAAACACAACTCGATAAAATTCAATTTGGGTGTGGGGGGACGGGGGGGCGGGGGAAGATCAATACAACGGGCAGTATCAAACTTAAGTGGAAAGACAAATCCGGCTGGGCCGGGCGCGTGGTGTATGGAATAAGCGTGGGCTGCAGCTTGTACTGCGCAAAAATGGGCGACCGAATTACATCCCGCCCGATTGTCGATTTCATTGCTGGGAAACAAAACTGGGTAAGATGTAATACCACCCTCGTTTTTGTGTCCAGCAACAAAAGTTAAAATTAGCCCCAGTAGATGTTTACTTTGTGCGATAGTGTAGAAGTGGTGATGGTGAATCGGTAGCACGTTTTACCTCTCTCCCAATTTTTATGCCGTCAACTTCATCGCACAATGTCAACATCTACCCCATTGCAACAATTAGAAGGCCCTTACAGCTTGCCAGCTGACCATGCTAATATAAACCAGAACTTTAAGCTGGGTCCTTCCTGGCCTACAACAATTAGCTCCACGCTGAAAAGTATATCTATAATCCAAGTTTGTGGAAGTAAAATTATTTTGCAAGAAAAATGCTGGTGCTTGACATTAGTTTAAAGGAGGTAGGTTTTTAGGAAACATAGCAATGTCAGAACTCATGGTGCTAAGTGGCTGCCAATCCTACTCCTAAACCTGATTTCCAGTCCTTTTGCTTCTGCCTGTTCGAAAAACAATAAGTTTGTAAAGTTGAGGGTTTTTTATTCAAATGTTCAGCCAGGCAATCGTACGAAGGTACAGGATTATCTCTCCCTTTCTACTTTATAGTTAAATTAGAAAGTGACAAAATTTATTCAATTAACCCAAGAGGACTATCCGTGCTATTGCTATCTCTGGAGTTATAACTCCAATGGAATCTGGCGGGAAGTGTAACCGGACGCTGATAATATAGTGCCTATTTTTACACTACCAACAAAAAATAAAATAATGCCCCAAGAGTTAATTTCTGCGAATAATGTTCAACTTACTGCTAGTGCATGAACACGGCATTGGAGGAAAGAAACCACGTATAAAACGCTCACGGTCTTAGTTAGATTGAAATAAATCGACAGGAAAATCAAATGGGTTTTGTAATGGGCTGCCGATTAAGAACGCCAATTTCATGTCCAGGCTGGAAGTTGGAAACTTACCCCAATGATTTTGGTAACAGCGAAAAGTTGGAAGCTCAAGATTTAAGGTAAAGTTTTTCTATCCTCGGTAACTTTCCCCTGCTGTTCTGAAGATACTAGCAAATACTGGACTACACTTAAAGGACCGCAGCATCTCGGAGGCGCCATTCTTCACATGTGAAACTAGATAGATAAAGAGAGAGAGGGAGAGAGAGAGAAGGGCAGGGGGTTGGGCCTGAGCAGTACGACAACTGTGAACAGTCCTGCTCTGAGACAACCGTCATACACAACCATACGATGAGAAGTAGCAACACCTGTATTGACATTTTCACTCCTTAATCAAGAGGTACTGAGGCCAATTATAGCAATCGCACAACTGCAGTCCAGGTGCACTCCCTCAAGTTATTTTGTAGAAGGCAATTTGGTAAGCATATTTGTACTGAATGTAGGAATACTAAAAATGAGTTAAACACAACTAGCATTAGTAGTTAATCTGTCCTGATTGGGGATTAACATAATTCTATTAATAGATTGCGAATAAATTATAAATAATGTACCTATAGAATTCTGTAAAGTCCAAGCATTCGAGTTCGACCATAGACTGGGTTGACCCAGAGTCTCCAACGATGGCAAGTGTTGAAGTAGCACAGTCGTAATCGCTCACCGATTCCTCTTGTCCATTGATAAGTATAACAGCAGATCGGAGAGCCGGAAAGTGTGTGTCGAAGGAGTCGAAGATCTGGTAACCATGGGTTACATTTGGAAGCAGATTGTGGTCTCTGTTTATTTGATCTATAGTAAATATCATTGCACGCACCGAAATGCTCTGAAATTGAAACGAACCAAGACATTCCACCTGAGTATATGTTCAGATGTGTATGCAAACACATGCATATCGAATATGGCTGGTGTCCACTACCTTCTTCGCACCAGAGATTACCACAAATGCTAATTTAATCAAAATCGATTAATCCCTTTGAAAAAAGATGAATCCATATCATTTAAGAAGTCTGGGATAACGGTTAGAGAAACTAACAGTACAGCTTCGTATTTTTATGTGGATTAAGGGAAGGAATGTAATCTTCATTAACGTAGGAGATCAAGAGTGGAGGGAGGCGGAGGTCGAGATTAAATAATCAGACATGGACTCATGATGGAGCAATCATGATAAGCTCATTGGCCTATTCTCAAACTAGACTTCCAACTGTCCTTTTCTTAAACAACGATTTATTGATTGCGCGTTAAGAACATGTCCAGTGAATGAGATATTCGGGGCCAACATTTGTTACTATATTGTCTAATCAGACTATTTGTTATGGGGTTTCAACCTGCGCTTGGCGTAAAACTGACGCTCACTTTTTACATAAAATGCCTGATTACCATCCCCATCGAAAAGCTGGCAATTTATCTCACGGTCCACTGATCAGCAATAACAGTTTAACCCCAGGCATCAAACTGAAAATCTGTTCATTTGTGTAATGTATTATTTATTGGCACTTTGTTTATGATTTGCTTGTTGTGCTCTTGCCCAGGTAAAAGGTCTGAATTTAGTCGATTGATGTGATCTATTTAATTAATGTGGAGTGTGGGTCAGATAACTCAATACAAATTAAAATATGGTACGTTGGGTATTAATATCGGCAGCCTACCCGTTTTTCGCCCGCACAAAAAACAAAAACTCCCCCAAACTGTCTGTGGCCACTTGAACAACAGCTGGTGCATTGAGGGTAAATGTTATCTTTACTGCTTGAGTGTCAAGGTAATGGAGAGTAATTGTAACGTTTATCGCTGGGCAAAAACCGACTGATAGCAATTCGGCACTGAAGTCAATGGGGAAGAAAAGCGGGACAGTTCTATAGTAGGTGGGTGCTGCGCGCCGCACATCCACGGGCCTGGCGGTGAAGGTAAAAATAAGTTCTATTTTTTCAAACTTGATACAATAAAAATAATACACGATCACAGGAATGTGATTTAAAAGATATAATCTATCTTTTTCCTGTTTAGTTCAGAATCTAGTAAGATGACCATATTTAGCATCATTTCAATTTGTGCCAATGTTCTAGGATATTTAAACTTAATACTATGCATTCGTGGATATTCCTATCTCTATCCCTATGTGCTGACATGTTAGCGTGAATGATTTTCACCAACAGTTTGCATTTATATAGCACCTATAACTTAGTTAAATGTCCCAAGCTGCTTCACAGGAGCGTTATCAATCAAACTTTCACACCGAGCCATTCAAGGGGATATCAGGGCAGATTGTTTAAATAGGTTGGTGTTAAGGAGCGTCTTAAAGGAGGAAAGACAGTTAGAAAAGAAGAGAGTCTTGGGGAGGGAATTCCTGAGCTTCGGGCCTCGTAAGCTGAAGGCACGGCCACCAATGGTAGAGTGATTAAAATCAGGGATGCGCAAGAACAGATTTTTGGATAATCTTAAGTTTATGGAGGGTGGAAGTTGGGAGGCCAGCCAGGAGAGTTTTGAATAGTCAAGCCTAGAGGTAACAAAGACATGGATGAGAGTTTAAGCAGCAGATGGGCGGAGGCAGGGGCGGAGTAGTGCGATGCTGCGAGGTGGAAGTAGACGGTCTTAGAGATGGCATCATCTAGTAATGAATTCATTAATTGAATATTCTACTTCCACAAACTGCAAAAAATTGGGCACCGACACAGTGCTTTTGAGATGGTAATTATTCATGCTAAATACTTTACTATAAGTAACAAGAGCAGGAGTAGGCCATTTGTCCCCTCGAACCTGCTCCACGGTGTTTCCCGTTTTAACTCAGAAACGTTAATAACATTATTTGAATGCATACAATTTTCCAATTAATAGAAACTATGTCATTTATAAGACGTGACTAAACTAATGTTTTATCGGGGTTGAAATCCCCCCTATGAAGCTTAATGTTCACCACTCCAGAGGATACACACGGGGCCGATTTTCAACTTGCCTCCGGTGCATAAATTGCAGGTAACGTGTGCATTATATAAACCGCCAGATTTTCCTTTAAGTAAAACTGGTTCATTTCAATAACGAACGGCCCATATTCCCATATGCACGGGCACCATTTGAAATACTCGCACACATTCTAATGTAAGCCACACATGTTTCACAGTTAAGTTTATTCCAGCTCGGATGAAGAGACTACGGTTGAAACGTCAGATCATCTGTTCTCTCCACAAATGCCAACTGACACATCGAGTGCATCCAGCTTGCTGAGTTTAGCTTCAGATTTGGAGCTCCTTCAGTTTTTGACACTTTGCTTAATTTATATATTAATCTGGAACTGTAGTGTAGGATAAAAGATGAAATTTCTTCGGTCAAAGAATTACTTCACCGTTTGTCTTCATCATTTATCGACATCGGAATGTGTTTTTTTACCCATAATATCAAGACCAACATCCATTACAATAACACTGGCTTCTGCCTTATCAATACTACTTAGTCTAGTGCGCACTTAGCTTTCCTCACTTGTTCCTCCTAGCCTGCAACTATAGCTTCGCAAAGGTTCCCTCTCTTCCTGCCCCAGAACATTGGTTCTCTTTACCTCCCTGCCGACTTTTAAATACCAGGTATAGCTTCAGCTAACCACCAGAATCAGCTTCGAGCCGCACATAATCCTTTCATCTTTTGCAAATAATTTATGTATGGCTCCTGGCCCTTCATCTGGAAATTGAAATAAATAGGAAATATTGCTGAAACGTATTTTGATCTCCCACCCCCGATTTAAGAAAATTAGGTAATTTTCATCAATTAAAATTGATTAGGTTACTGTTTAATGAAAAAATTCGCTGAAATATAAATTCCCATCAACATTTATTGAAGCTCGCCGTGTGCCGACTCTGTAATTTTGACTTAGTTTTGACTTTGTTTTAACACCATGATTCTTCACCTCCCATCGTATGAGTTAAATTACAACTCACACTTCACAGCACGCCGATTTCGGTTTGGTTTTAAATGTTAAATCTGGCTCCACAACCCTAAAGTGAATGGGAACAATCCTCCAATTGTTATTAAGCAATCATTTACTAGTCCGGGCAAATTAAACTTCCCTTCAACTTTGCAAACGTTGGCAACTTCCCCTGGATCACAGGTGCACAAAAAGAAAAAAGTACCGAATCGGCAATGCATTTTGTACAATTGAATACCACATCTACTCGACTATGGGCTCGTGATCCTTTGTAACATATATAACCCTGATGTGTTGCCCAAAGCTAATACTTTCACAGGAAATTAATTAATGCCACTACAGCACTCTCAATTGACTGCACACAGATGGTATTATGACTAAACATAATTATCCTTTGAGATGGGAATACCAGTCTAAGGAGATTAACTAGAGATCAGGGCTCAAGAGCAATGGGTGATCCAAAAGGCAAAAATGTAAATTAGGGAAAAGTGAACATACAAAAGATTGTAAGATGACATCTTTATGTAAAAAGAGAGACGAATTTGGATTAATCTGTCAAGTGACTCTTAGAGGAAAATAGATTATTACAATTAAGCGCAATAGTAGGAGGCATCTGCATGAAAGAAAGATAGGAACATAGAAACATAGAAATTTACAGCGCAGAAGGAGGACATTTCAGCCCATCGTATCCGCACCAACCGATAACGAGTCACATGGCCCTCGGTCAGCTGGCCTGAAGGCAACATATAAAACTATGAACAATGAACAATGGCGGAAAGGTAAAAAGCATCGTGCCCAACCAGTCCACCCTACAGAACTGCGACACCCCCTGCACCGCAACATTCTACACTCCACCACAACTGGAGTCGTGTGATTTCCTGGAAAAGGCAAAGAACAGATAAAAAGCCCAGGCCAATTGGGGGAAAAAAATCTGGGAAAATTCCTCTACGACCCATCCAGGTGATCTAAACTAGTCCTGGAGTTCACCCTGTGCGTATTCGATTGCCTGCAGTACTTACCATCATCTCTCTGTTAGTGAACAAGACGTTGTCCAGTCTAATCCCACTTACCGCTCTAGTCCGGAACGCTGCAGGTTACGGCACTTCAAGTGACCATCCAAGCAACTTTTAAATGTGGTGAGGGTTTCTGCATCCACCACACTTCCAGGTAGTGAGTGAGTTCCAGATCCCCACAACCCTTTGAACGAAGAGGCCTCTACTCAAATCCTCTCTAATCCTTCCACCAACCACCTTAAAACTATGCCTCCTCGTAATTGACCTCTCCACCGAGGGAAGTCAGCCTTTGTTATCCACTATATCCAGGCCCCTCAAAATGTTATACACCTCAATGAGGTCTCCTCTCTGTTCCAATGAGAGCAAACCCAGCCTATTCAATCTGTCCTCATAGCTAAGATTCTCCAATCCCTGCAGCATCCTAGTAAATATCCTCTGCACCCTCTCTAGTGCAATCACGTCCTTCCTATAATATGGCGACCAGAACTGCATGCAGTTCTGCACGCTGGTTAGCTGTGGCCTAACCAGAGTATTATACAGTTTAAGCATAACCTCCCTGTTGTTGTATTCTATGCCTTGGCCAATAAATGCAACCATTCTGTATACCTTCTTAAACACGTTAGACACATGGCCTGCTACTTTCAGGGAATCTGTGGACCCATGGTGGAGCTTTGGAGGCGTGGACTGATCATTTGGAGCCTGGAGAAGTGAGAGAAGGAGCTTGCTGCTGTTGCTCCTGCCTGGAAGGCCTTTGTGAGGCCTGTGAAACAGCCCAGGAAGAGGAGGAAGGGGCTTACTTCATTACAATCCATCCAGAGGGAGAGGAGGAGAGCAGAAAATTCACCAACTTTATTACATCTACAGAAAGTTGGAGAGTGGGGGAAAAAGAACAACAACTATCCAGTGTGGAAGGAGGGAGAAACTTCATCAACCAAACGTGGGTGTGTTTTGGTGCATTCCCCGAAAGACTTTGTTGTATCGGTGGGGGGAGGAAAGAAGATTTCTTCGAGGGCCGGAACATCGCGGGGGGTGTGTGTGTGTGGAAGTATTTGTGGGGGTCTTGCTTACAGCTAGGCCCCACACACCACTGAAGCACCCCTCCCCCATTGCCTAGCCTGGGATAGCTTGAGCTACCTGGCTGAAGTATTACTAATCACCCTATTTAACATCGTTGGGAATGTGTGCCTGCGTGGCTCCAGCTGCCCCAGGTGAAGACATCTTCTCCCCGCACCCGAAGACCATCTACAAAGACTGTGTTTGTTGCCATCTGGGGAGTGCACCCCAAAAAAAAAAACAAGAAACACCCACCCATCGCTGTGAGGGGAGACCTGCCCTCGCAGCTTCCCTCTTTCCCACCCCCGCAACTCTCTTTCGCTCTCTCTCTGTCTCTCCCCTCTCTCTCTGAGAGCCCTTTCCTCCTAATTGAAAAAACAATTAAGACAACTGAGCAGAGGGAGCAAGGCCCCTCTCCATTTGTCAACTAGGGGAGAGGTGTGCCTCATTGGGAGCTCCTCTGCTCATACACTTAAACGAGGCCAATTTAAGAACATTAAGGCCTATGACTTTGAGGTGGGTGTAGCCCTTAAAGGGACACCGTGATGGCGCCCCATCCACGCCAGTGGCAGGGCCAGCTAAGACGTACGCGCAGGCGGCGTCCACATCCACGGCCCCTCCTGTGCCTCCTGCTGCCCTGCCACCGTTCAGACATAACAAAAAAACACGGGGTCAAGAGCTACACTCACCCCACAATGAGCATCGAGGAGTGCGTGCGGGCGATAGCTGGGGTAGTCGGCCCCTCAGCCATTGTCGCAGCCTCCAAGATGTCTGCAAAGGCTGTATTCTTCCTGGGGTCAGAGCGGGCAGTGTCCCTGGCCCTCGAAAAGGGGCTCACCATGGGCGGGACGTTCCTGCCGGTGGACCCTATTGTGGCCACCGCGCAGAGGGTCATCCTTTCTAATGTCCCGCCCTTTGTTCCCGCTGGGCTCCTCCTCTCTCACCTACACCAACTGGGGGAGGTAAGGTCAGGGATCAACCCCATACCGCTCGGCCTCAGGGAGAACAGCCTGCGCCACGTCTTCTCCTTCCGCCGCCAGCTCTTTGTCCAGCTGGTGCGGGAGGGGATGACAGAGGGTAGTTTTAATGTGGTGCACGAGGGGACTGCCTACCACGTCTTCTGGACATCAGATGGCGTGCGGTGCCATGCCTGTAGGGAGGTGGGGCATGTTCATAAGTACTGCCCCGCCTCCAAGGCCGCCAAACCACCGAGGGCGGCCAAGGCTGGCGCCGCCGCCACCCCTCTCCCTAGTAGCGTCCACGTGCCGGGAGCTGTGGGTGCGCGGGCATCGTCGGGGGCCTTTGTTTTCACGGCTTCCGGCGGGGGGGAGGGAGAGCATCCGATTGGAAAGAAGGCGCGGAGGAAGGCGAAACATCTCGAGGCGGGTCCCCTCAGTTCGCCAGACAGTTTGATCACTGCGCTCAGCCCAACCCAGTCATCGGCGAGTACGGGGTGCCCTGAGCCCATGTCTGAGCCCTTGACCAATACCGCAGAGGGGCTTGGTCACGGGCAAGATAAGGAAAAGGTGGGGAGTGGAGCGGGAGGCCTCGGCAGACATGGAGGTCTCCCTGCCTCCGTGCCCCCCCAGGAACAAAAGGAAGCACCGCTCCAATGAGGCGGGGGGGAACAACATCCCTCCGTGGAGGAGTTGGTGCCCACTGCGTGTCCCGCGTCCCCCACCAGTGCCCCCAAACTGCGCCGTAGGTGAGAGGATTCTGTCCCCGGGGAGGGTGAGAGAGTCGAGGCTGCCCAGCCTCTGCCTCCCGGGGAATGCGTGGAAGATCTGCCTGTCGTGGGGGGCGCGGGGCCAATGGAGGAATGCGTTGCCGCCGGGTCGACCGTCCCAGGGACTGGGGCGGGCGGGGCCGAAAAGGCTGAACCTGAGCCCGCCCAGCCTTTATCCAACTTCCCCCGGGACTTGCTTGACTCGGCAGAAAATGAAAATTTAGAAAATTTTAACTTACATCCACACACTGGGCCAGGGGGTGGCGGCGTGAAGGGGGAAGAACACCAACCCTCGCCCCCTACTTTGGAGCTGGGGGACTGGGTAGAGCTGGAGAATTTCCTAAACCGGGTCTCTCCGTGTTCCCCGGTTCCTGGGGCGGAGGAGGAACCCCTTCCGCTGTCGCTTCCTGACCCAGCACGCTTTTAAAAGAGCCCAGTGGGGACTCCTCTGCCGACGATCCTAGGGGTGGGACCGGGGCAGAGCCAGGGCCGGATGGAGCGGCCGGGCCGTTTGCCATACCTCGTGCGGTTGACGGGCCGGCTGTTGGCGGCAACCTCCCGGAGGGGGACGGGGACTCGGTGGGGGACGAGGGAGAAGATCTCGAGTCCATCGCCAGTGAGGCGGTGGATCTCCTCGTGCCCGCCGCTGAGTCCCCCCTCATTCTTGTAAAGGAACTCTGGTACTTTTTGGTCCAGAGCCAGGGTCGCACAACCGAGCCCATCTGGCACTGGAAAGATGGTCCGAGCCGGGGCTGCTCATCGCGTCTGTCCGCGCCGCCGCTAAAACCATGGCCGTGGGCGGGCCCTTATCAAAGGCGCAAGGCCTTGAGCTGCTCCGGCTCACAAGGTTCCTCGCTGGGCTGCTGAAGGAGTGGAGGTCAACAAACGACTCCACCCCGCCCCCCACACAATATGTTAGGTTGAGGTTGCACTATGCTTTTGTCATGAAGATAACCATAGCCAGTCTCAACATCAATGGCGGCAGAGAGGCACGCCGTAGATTTAACAATTTTTCACTCCTGCAGGAGGGGAAATATGCGGTGTGCTTCCTGCAAGAAACCCACACCATTCTGGGAGGCGAAGCCACATGGCTCCTGGAATGGCAAGGAGAGGCCAGCGGGAGCTCGGAGCAGTCAGTCGAGGAGGCGGGAGCTCGGAGCAGCGCGAGTCCGGGGTCGGCGAGAGGCCTATAAAGGCCAGCGGGAGCTCGGAGCAGTCAGTCGAGGAGGCGGGAGCTCGGAGCAGCGCGAGTCCGGGGTCGGCGAGAGGCCTATAAAGGCCAGCGGGAGCTCGGAGCAGTCAGTCGAGGAGGCGGGAGCTCGGAGCAGCGCGAGTCCGGGGTCGGCGAGAGGCCTATAAAGGCCAGCGGGAGCTCGGAGCAGTCAGTCGAGGAGGCGGGAGCTCGGAGCAGCGCGAGTCCGGGGTCGGCGAGAGGCCTATAAAGGCCAGCGGGAGCTCGGAGCAGTCAGTCGAGGAGGCGGGAGCTCGGAGCAGCGCGAGTCCGGGGTCGGCGAGAGGCCTATAAAGGCCAGCGGGAGCTCGGAGCAGTCAGTCGAGGAGGCGGGAGCTCGGAGCAGCGCGAGTCCGGGGTCGGCGAGAGGCGTACCGGTGCAGCTACAGGGAGAAGGCAAAAAAACAAAGGTGACGTCACAGCCTAGGGGGTAAGTGATTGGCTGGTGATTGGTGAGTAGTTTTTCTTTTTCTTCTTATATTGGTCAGTAACTTTTAACATTGTTATTACCAGTTTAAGTGTATCTAAGGGTTAAGTCATGGCAGGAGAGCTCGGTCGGGTGTTATGCTCCTCCTGTACCATGTGGGAACTCAGGGACGCTTCCGGTGTCCCTGACGACTATGTGTGCGGGAAGTGTATCCGCCTCCAGCTCCTGACGGTCCGCGTTACGGAATTGGAGCTGAGGGTGGATTCACTCTGGAGCATCCACGATGCTGAGAATGACGTGAGTATCACGTGTAGTGAGTTGGTCTTACCGCAGGGAAAGGGTCCACAGCCAGATAGGGAATGGAAGACCAGCAGGAAGAGTAGAGCAAGGAAGGTAGTGCAGGGGTCCCCTGCGGTCATCCCCCTGCAAAACAGATACACCGCTTTGGGTACTGTTGAGGGGAATGACTCATCAGGGGAGGGCAGCAGCAGCCAAGTTCATGGCACCGTGGCTGGCTCTGCTGCACAGGAGGGCAAGAAAAAGAGTGGGAGAGCGATAGTGATAGGGGATTCAATTGTGAGGGGAATAGATAGGCGTTTCTGCGGCCGCAACCGAGACTCCAGGATGGTATGTTGCCTCCCTGGTGCAAGGGTCAAGGATGTCTCGGAGCGGGTGCAGGACATTCTGAAATGGGAGGGAGAACAGCCAGTTGTCGTGGTGCACATTGGTACCAACGACATAGGCAAAAAAAGGGATGAGGTCCTACGAAACGAATTTAAGGAGCTAGGAGCTAAATTAAAAAGTAGGACCTCAAAAGTAGTAATCTCGGGATTGCTACCAGTGCCACGTGATAGTCAGAGTAGGAATCGCAGGATAGCGCAGATGAATACGTGGCTTGAGCAGTGGTGCAGCAGGGAGGGATTCAAATTCCTGGGGCATTGGGACCGGTTCTGGGGGAGGTGGGACCAGTACAAACCGGACGGTCTGCACCTGGGCAGGACTGGAACCAATGTCCTCGGGGGAGTGTTTGCTAGTGCTGTTGGGGAGGATTTAAACTAATATGGCAGGGGGATGGGAACCAATGCAGGGAGACAGAGGGAAACAAAAAGGAGCCAAAAGCAAAAGACAGAAAGGAGATGAGGAAAAGTGTAGGGCAGAGAAACCCAAGGCAAAGAACAAAAAGGGCCACTGTACAGCAAAATTCTAAAAGGACAAAGGGTGTTAATAAAACAAGCCTGAAGGCTTTGTGTCTTAATGCAAGGAGTATCCGCAATAAGGTGGATGAATTAATTGTGCAAATAGATGTTAACAAATATGATGTGATTGGGATTACGGAGACGTGGCTCCAGGATGATCAGGGCTGGGAACTCAACATTCAGGGGTATTCAACATTCAGGAAGGATAGAATAAAAGGAAAAGGAGGTGGGGTAGCATTGCTGGTTAAAGAGGAGATTAATGCAATAGTTAGGAAAGACATTAGCTTGGATGATGTGGAATCTATATGGGTAGAGCTGCAGAACACCAAAGGGCAAAAAACGTTAGTAGGAGTTGTGTACAGACCTCCAAACAGTAATAGGGATGTTGGGGAGGGCATCAAACAGGAAATTAGGGGTGCATGCAATAAAGGTGTAGCAGTTATAATGGGTGACTTTAATATGCACATAGATTGGGCTAGCCAAACTGGAAGCAATACGGTGGAGGAGGATTTCCTGGAGTGCATAAGGGATGGTTTTCTAGACCAATATGTTGAGGAACCAACTAGGGGGGAGGCCATCTTAGACTGGGTGTTGTGTAATGAGAGAGGATTAATTAGCAATCTCATTGTGCGAGGCCCCTTGGGGAAGAGTGACCATAATATGGTGGAATTCTGCATTAGGATGGAGAATGAAACAGTAAATTCAGAGACCATGGTCCAGAACTTAAAGAAGGGTAACTTTGAAGGTATGAGGCGAGAATTGGCTAGGATAGATTGGCGAATGATACTTAGGGGGTTGACTGTGGATGGGCAATGGCAGACATTTAGAGACCGCATGGATGAAGTACAACAATTGTACATTCCTGTCTGGCGTAAAAATAAAAAGGGGAAGGTGGCTCAACCGTGGCTATCTAGGGAAATCAGGGATAGTATTAAAGCCAAGGAAGTGGCATACAAATTGGCCAGAAATAGCAGCGAACCTGGGGACTGGGAGAAATTTAGAACTCAGCAGAGGAGGACAAAGGGTTTGATTAGGACAGGGAAAATGGAGTACGAGAAGAAGCTTGCAGGGAACATTAAGGCGGATTGCAAAAGTTTCTATAGGTATGTAAAGAGAAAAAGGTTGGTGAAGACAAACGTAGGTCCCCTGCAGTCAGAATCAGGGGAAGTCATAACGGGGAACAAAGAAATGGCGGATCAATTGAACAAGTACTTTGGTTCGGTATTCACTAAGGAGGATACAAACAACCTTCCGGATATAAAAGGGGTCAGAGGGTCTAGTAAGGAAGAGGAACTGAGGGAAATCTTTATTAGTCGGGAAATTGTGTTGGGGAAATTGATGGGATTGAAGGCAGATAAATCCCCAGGGCCTGATGGCCTGCATCCTAGAGTACTTAAGGAGGTGGCCTTGGAAATAGCGGATGCATTGACAATCATTTTCCAACATTCCATTGACTCTGGATCAGTTCCTATGGAGTGGAGGGTAGCCAATGTAACCCCACTTTTTAAAAAAGGAAGGAGAGAGAAAACAGGGAATTATAGACCGGTCAGCCTGACCTCAGTAGTGGGTAAAATGATGGAATCAATTATTAAGGATGTCATAGCAGTGCATCTGGAAAATGGTGACATGATAGGTCCAAGTCAGCATGGATTTGTGAAAGGGAAATCATGCTTGACAAATCTTCTGGAATTTTTTGAGGATGTTTCCAGTAAAGTGGACAAAGGAGAACCAGTTGATGTGGTATATTTGGACTTTCAGAAGGCTTTCGACAAGGTCCCACACAAGAGATTAATGTGCAAAGTTAAAGCACATGGGATTGGGGGTAGTGTGCTGACGTGGATTGAGAACTGGTTGTCAGACAGGAAGCAAAGAGTAGGAGTAAACGGGTACTTTTCAGAATGGCAGGCAGTGACTAGTGGAGTGCCGCAAGGTTCTGTGCTGGGGCCCCAGCTGTTTACATTGTACATTAATGATTTAGACGAGGGGATTAAATGCAGTATCTCCAAATTTGCGGATGATACTAAGTTGGGTGGCAGTGTGAGCTGCGAGGAGGATGCTATTAGGCTGCAGAGTGACTTGGATAGGTTAGGTGAGTGGGCAAATGCATGGCAGATGAAGTATAATGTGGATAAATGTGAGGTTATCCACTTTGGTGGTAAAAACAGAGAGACAGACTATTATCTGAATGGTGACAGATTAGGAAAAGGGAAGGTGCAACGAGACCTGGGTGTCATGGTACATCAGTCATTGAAGGTTGGCATGCAGGTACAGCAGGCGGTTAAGAAAGCAAATGGCATGTTGGCCTTCATAGCGAGGGGATTTGAATACAGGGGCAGGGAGGTGTTGCTACAGTTGTACAGGGCCTTGGTGAGGCCACACCTGGAGTATTGTGTACAGTTTTGGTCTCCTAACTTGAGGAAGGACATTCTTGCTATTGAGGGAGTGCAGCGAAGGTTCACCAGACTGATTCCCGGGATGGCGGGACTGACCTATCAAGAAAGATTGGATCAATTGGGCTTGTATTCACTGGAGTTCAGAAGAATGAGAGGGGACCTCATAGAAACGTTTAAAATTCTGACGGGTTTAGACAGGTTAGATGCAGAAAGAATGTTCCCAATGTTGGGGAAGTCCAGAACCAGGGGTCACAGTCTGAGGATAAGGGGTAAGCCATTTAGGACCGAGATGAGGAGAAACTTCTTCACCCAGAGAGTGGTGAACCTGTGGAATTCTCTACCACAGAAAGTAGTTGAGGCCAATTCACTAAATATATTCAAAAGGGAGTTAGATGAAGTCCTTACTACTCGGGGGATCAAGGGTTATGGCGAGAAAGCAGGAAGGGGGTACTGAAGTTTCATGTTCAGCCATGAACTCATTGAATGGCGGTGCAGGCTAGAAGGGCTGAATGGCCTGCTCCTGCACCTATTTTCTATGTTTCTATGTTTCTATGTTTCTATGAGCCATCTCACCGCTACTTCTTGTGGGGTGGCCATCTTGCTGGCCCCACATTTTCAGCCGGAGATCTTGGGGGTCGAGGAGCCCGTGCCAGGCCGCTTGCTGCACTTCACGGTTCACCTGGGGGACGTGCCGCTCCATCTCTTGAACGTTTATGCCCCTCAGCCCGGCCTGCAGCAAATGCGCTTCTTCGAAGAAATGTCCGCTCTTCTTGGCTCCGTCGACGTCGGCGACTGCATTGTCCTCGGGGGGGGGATTTTAACTGCACCCTCGAAGCGAGGGACTGCTCCGGTGCCCCGCAGAGCATGACGGCGATGGAGAAGTTGAGGGACCTGGTCGGGTCCTTCGACTTGGTGAACGTCTGGCGAAATCTCCATCCTGACTCCAGCGCCTTTACTTGGGTGAGGCCTGGAGTAGGATGGTCCAGAGTCGACCGCCTTTACGTGCCTCGGGCGTACGTTTCCTGCGTCCTGGCGGCCTCCATGCGACCGGTGCCATGTTCGGACCACCACTTGGTGTGGGCGGAGCTCACTTCGCTCTGCGCGAGGATGGGGTCCGCGTACTGACATTTTAACAACCAGCTGCTGGAGGACGTGCGGTTCCAGGACTCGTTCTGTCGTTTCTGGGCCGAGTGGAGAAGGAAGCAGGAGGGCTTCCCCTCCTTGAGGCTATGGTGGAACGTGGGCAAGGCTCACGTCCGCGTCTTCTGTCAAGAGTACGCGAGGGAGTCAACCAAGAGGTGGGCGGCCAGGGTTGGGCGCCTAGAAAAAGAGGTGCTCGACCTGGAGTCTCGTCACAGTCAAGTCGTCGAGGACCCGGCCCTGCGGATGGTGTATGAAGCGAAGAAGGCCGCGCTAAAGGACCTGCTGCTCGTCGGGTCCCGAGGCACGTTCGTGAGGTCGCGGATCCGGTTCCTGCGTGATCTGGACCACGGCTGCCCCTTCTTCTACTCGCTGGAAAAAAGACATAGTGTCCGTAAGCAGCTCTTGACGCTGCTGGCTGATGACGGCTCTTTCCTCTCGGATCCGAAGTGCATCAACAACAGGGCCCGTGAATATTACGGGGGTCTGTTCTCTCTGGAGCCGTCCAGCGAGGAAGCACGTAGAGTTTTGTGGGAGGACCTGCCGAAGGTCAGCCCGGAGGACGCCAAAAATCTGGAAGCTCCGCTAAGCCTGGCAGAGCTGACCGGCGCTCTCGAGGGGAAAAGCCCGGGGCTGGACGGGCTGACCGTGGAGTTCCACAGGGCGTTCTGGGATGCCCTGGGTGGCGACTATGCGCGGGTCCTGGGGGAAAGTCTGGTGACCGGGTAGATGCCCCTCTCTTAGCGCAGGGCATTCATCGTTCTGCTGCCTAAGAAGGGCGATCTCCGCCTCCTTGAGAACTGGCGCCCGGTCTCCCTCCTCAGCACGGACTACAAAATCTTCGCCAGGGCGATGTCTGCTCGCCTTGGCGCCATGCTGGACCACATGATCGACCCTGACCAGTCCACACGGTCCCGGGCCGGACATTCCACGATAACATCCATCTGGTCCGCGACCTCATCCATCATTCCCAGAAGGCTGGTCTGTCGGTCGCCTTCCTATCTCTCGACCAAGAGAAGGCATTCGACAGGGTGGATCATGAATATCTGTTCGGAACTCTGCGCGCTTTTGGGTTCGGGACGCATTTCGTCGCCCGGATCCGACTTTTGTACGCTGCTGCTTTGGGAGAGGGGTGCGCCAGGGATGCCCCATGTCCGGCCAGTTATATGCCATCTGCATGGAGCCTTTCCTGCGCCTCCTGCGGACGAGGTTGACGGGACTGGCTCTGCAAGGGCCGGGCGTGGAGGTCTTCCTCTCGGCTTACGCCGATGACGTGATCCCGCTGACCTGCGGAGGATGCGAGAGTGCCAGGAGATTTACTCGGCCGCATCCTCCGCCAGGATCAACTGGGAGAAATGTTCCGGACTCCTGGTGGGTCAGTGGCGGATGGACTCCCTGCCGGAGGAGCTCAGGCCTTTTGCCTGGAGCACGACCCATCTCCTCTATCTGGGAGTCGACTTTAGCCCCGACGAGGAAGCCTGGCCGGCGAACTGGCAAGAGCTGGAGGCCAAGGTCGCCGCTCGCCTAGGGCGCTGGACAGGACTGCTCCGAGTGCTGTCCTACAGGGGTCGAGCGCTAGTCATAAACAAGCTGGTGGCCGCCATGTTGTGGTCACTTTGACCCCTCCCCCTGCGTTTGTCACCAAGATACAGAAGAAGTTGGTGGACTTCTTCTGGAACAACAGGAAGCACTGGGTCTCTGCCGTGGTCTTGAGTCTCCCGCTTGGGGAGGGTGGTCAGTTGTTGTTATGTATCAGCACCCAGCTCGCCACTTTCCATCTTCAGACCCTGCAGAGATACCTTTACAGCGAGCCCCCTCCTAGGTGGCGTGCTCTGGCGACGTATTTCTTCCGCCAGCAGCACGGCCTCAACTACGACATGCAGCTCCTGTTTGTGAGCTCGGGGGGCGTCAGGATCGTCTTCCAGGAGCTGTCTGTCTTTTACAAGGAACTCATCAGGGTCTGGAACAAAGTCTCCACAAAGCGCAGCTCTCCACCGGCTGGAGTGGCGGCTGTCCTGCAGGAGCCGCTGCTCGGCAACCTGTACCTCCACAACCGAGGTTTTAGGTGGCGGTCGAACGAGAGGGCTGTGGCTGGTGAGGTGACCAGGGTCAGGGACCTGCTCGATGGCGGAGGAGCGGGCTGGATGGCACCGGACACGCTGGCGCAGCGCCTAAATTCGACCAACGTCCGCTGCGCGGCCAATGCCATCGAGTCGCTAAAAACAGCTCTGGGCCCCGACTCCATTAGGTGCATCGAGGAGGCTCAAGCACGTGGGGAGATCCCGTCCAAACTGACCCCCGTCCGGACGGAATTCCTCATCGGCGCCAAACCCCGGAACCTCCCTCGGGCGCCGGCGCCTCACAACTTGAGCCACCTCAGGGAAATCCCCTCCGTGCCTTTCAGTTCCGTTCGGAGGGGCTTCCTGTATGGGCTGCTCCTGCACACTCTCAACTTTGCCATCCTCGCCTGCCATCCGGACACGCCATGGCGTACCATGTTGCTGTCCGGAGCAGGCTGGGGTCCCCGATGGAGGGCACTCTACACGGGAGTCCTCCGACTATTTATCGGGGACTTGGCCTGGAGGGTGGTGCACGGAGCAGTGCTGTGCAATAAATTTTTAAGCCGGTTCATGGGTTCCCAGGCCGCCTGCAATTTCTGCGGTCTGGAAGAGTCCGTGTTCCATGTTTCTACCGAATGCACGAGGTTGCAGCCCTTGTTTGAAGGGGCTGCTCCTGAAGTTCTGGCTGCACTTCAGTCCCACACTCCTGATCTTTGGGCACCCTGTGCGGAGGGGAGCGGGTAGGTCCGAGGGCCTCCTCATAGGACTGCTCCTGGGCACGGCCAAGGATGCCATCAGCCGGTCCAGGCAGCGGCCGGTCGAGGGGGTCGTTCAGCCTGACTGCCTGTCTCTCTTCCGCGTGTACATCCACACCAGGGTATCCCTGGAGGTGTCCACCGGTACGCTCGCGGCCTTCCGTGAGAGGTGGGCGCCGGAGGGACTGGAGTGCATGGTCACCCCCGGCAACCAAATTTTAATTTGATTTTATGTTTTAAAGTTTAATTTGTTTTAATTGCCAGTGTTTTTAGTGTCCCCCTCCCCTTTAAAAGGGGGCACTTGGAGAAAAAAAACATGATTTTAGTGCCGAAAAAAAACTTAAAAAAAACACAAATAAAAAGACCCAAAAAAAAGGGCCTTGTAAATGTTTGGTGCATCCCCCAGATCGGGGGTCCATGATTTAATGTTTTAGTTTCCTCCCAAAAAGAGTTCTGTAGACAAGCACGCCAAGGTCCCTTTGTTCCTCTACATTTTTAAGTGGCCTATCCGTCCTTATTAGCACTCCCCATATGCATTACCTCACATTTCACCGAATTATATTCTATTTGCCACTGTTCTGCCCACCTGATAAGTCGATTGATATCCTCCTGCAATCTATGACTTTCCTCTTAATTATCAACCACACATCCAATTTTACTCTCATCTGCAAACTTCTTAATCATATTCTGTATATTCAAATCTAGATCATTGAGGTACACCACAAAAAGCAAGGGACCCAGTACTGAGCTCTGCGGAACCACACTGGAAACATCCTTCCATTCACAAAAACATCCATCAACCATTACACTTTTCCTCCTACCTCTAAGCCAATTATGATTCCGACTTGCCACTTTGGCCTGGATCCCTTGGGCTTTTACCTTCCTCACCAGTCTACCATGGGGGATCTTATCAAAAGCTTTGCTAAAGTGCATGTACACTACATCGTATGCATTACCCTCATCGACACTGCTGGTTACCGCCTCAAAAATTAAATCAGTTTAGTAATATAAGATCTTCCCTTCACAATTCCGTGCTGCCTACCCCTAATTAATCCATCCCTTTCTAAATGTAGATTTATCCTGTCTTTCAGGATTTTTTCCAATAATTTTCCTACCACTCAGGTTAGGCTGACAGGCCGCAATTATGCTGCCTATCCCTTTCTCCCTTCTTAAACAAGGATACAACAATAACATCTCCAGTCCTCCACCATGCCCAAATCCAAAGAGGACTGGAAAATGATGGTTAAAGCCTCTGCTATTTCCTCCTTTACTTCGCTTAACAGCCTGTGATGCATTTCATCTGGGCTTGGCCAGTTATCTACTTTCAAAGCTGCTAAACCCCTTAATACCTCCTCCCTCACTATGTTTATTTCATCCAGAATTTCACACTCCTCCTCGATAGGAGTATCAGCATTGCCCCTTACCTTTGTGAAGAGAGATGCAAAGTATTCGTTCAGAACCATACCCACATCTTCCGCCTCCACACACAGATGACCCTCGTCGTCTCTAATAGTTATCCTCTTGCTCTTAATATATTTATAGAACATTTTTGGGTTTTCCTTAATTTTAATTGCCAAGAGTTTTTCATGCTCTCTCTTAGCATTCCTAATATCCTTTTTCATTTTAATTCTGAACTTTCTATATTCCTCCAAGATTCTACAGTATTTAGCCGTCGGTATTTGACATAACCTTCCTTTTTTGCTTTTTCCTCTCCTGTAAGTCCCTAGACATCCAGGGGGCTCCAGAATTGTTATTCCCACCCTATTTCATTAAGGGCACATGTTTGGCCTGATCCATCCGGATCTCCTCCTTGAAGGCCTCCAAATTTTCCAACACGGAGTTACCTTCAATAGCTGTTTCCAGTCCACTGTGGCCAAATCACTCCTCAACTTAGCAATATTAGCTTTTGCCCAATTTGGAACTTTTATTCCAGGCCTATCCTTGTCCTTATCCAGAACTAACTTGAATCTAACTAAGTTATGGTCACTGCCATCGAAGTGCTCTCCCATTAATACCCCTTCGACTTGCCCAAATTCATTCCCCAAAACTAAATCCAAAACCGCCCCCTCTTGTGTTGGGCTTATTACATACTGACTAAATAAGTGCTCCTGAATGCATTTTAAGAATTTCGCACCCTCTATACCCTTCACACTATATTTGTCCCAATCAATATTGGGATAGTTAAAATCCCCTACTATTACTGCCCTTTGGTTTTTAGACTGAACAGAAATTTGCCTGCATAGATGCTCCTCTGTCTCCCTCCCACTGTGTGTGGGTCTATAATAAACGCCCAGCAGTGTGATCACCCATTTTTTATTTTTCAATTCGATCCACATGGTCTCCTTTGATGACCCCTCTAACAGATCATCCCTCCTCACCGTGGTAATAGTTTATTTAATCAATACCACGACCCCCCACCTCCGCCCCCCGCCCCCACACACACACTTTTTTGTCCCCCTCTCTGACTTGTCTAAAATCCTGTAACCAGGAATATTGAGAGACGAGTTGCAGTAGAAAAATGCCAGAAAGCATAGGTATGCCAATATTAAACTATTTAAGAACTAATTTGAATGGTCAAGCTATCCCAGCATTCATTTCTTTTAGCAGTGTTAGTTTTAGAGCAAATGCGGGATAAAGAAAAATCCTAATCTTGTCTCTATATCGGAACAACGGACATTTTGGAAAGGTAAGAGCAGAGAATCGAAATATGCAGGTTAAGAAAAAGGGTCACACCGTGATAAGAGGCTAATTGCAAGGCCCCACATACCAGCACGAGATAAAGATTTGGGCCCACACGTTTACTGTAAAACTAACAAAGTTTGTAGAACAAGAGGAAAAGGTTGAAAAGATAAGAAGCTGAGTAAATGCCCAAAAATGCGGCTTCAGCTAAACGTGAAAACTAGGTATTCGTAACAACACATGCTGTAAGCACAGGCCAAAGTTGTGTTATAATATAAGAATAGAACAAGTTTCCATCTTCAGGGAATGCGTTCCTAAGGTCTGGAGCCATGCAGCCTCGTGGAGGGCCTGGACGGCGGGAGCTGGTCACTCCAGGGTTTGTGTTGTTCTCTTTGGCTGGGGCGCATTCGAGGCGTAGTCGGAGCCGAGGAACCAGGTTGCATTATTTGCATGTCTCTTAATATAAATTGAAGACTAAATCAGTCCGTACAATAAAGCTTGTTACTATAAAAGAAACACTTGTACGTGAACCATAAGCCAGGTTATTGTCGCCGGACGAACAATCCTATGTTGCGATGGTTACAACAAAGAAATATGCTAACAGGGAGGAATTCCAAAGCTAGCTATCTAAATATCGTGAAGATTCGTTTTTGAAAAACGACTGGTAGTGGACAGACCTTTCCACTAAAGTAAAGCCAGAAAGAGTGTTTCTACTATGACCATTGTAAACACTTGCAAAAGTTGAATTTCAGCCCCATTGTGTTGAAATTAAATAAGGCTTGTGGTGTTGTAGGGAGAGATGATTCTATTATCAGTTAATTTTATTGCTTTAAATTCTATCAACAAATGCTTCCTGTTTTTGAATGTACTTTCATTACTCATTCCACTGCTTAGGTGCGTAGCAGTGCTTCTTAATGTATAATAATTATATTATTTTAAACACTGTGATGAAATCGCATTTACCCTATGAAAATTGTTCTAAATATCTCATTTTATTTGGAGGTGGAATTAATTAGCATAACTTATCCTTCCCGTAAGATTGTGGTAGATGACTGGAAACTCCCAGGTTCTGAGTTCATAATCCTATCATGGAAATTGCAAAATTGCTTTCCAGCGCCCAATAATGACCACTTTGCCGTGAAAACCCAACTGATTCACGGATGTCCTTCTGGGAAGGGAATCTGCCACCCTTATCTCATTAGCTTAGATGTAACTCTAGTCATACCAATG
Source organism: Pristiophorus japonicus (assembly GCF_044704955.1). Lineage (NCBI taxonomy): Eukaryota > Metazoa > Chordata > Chondrichthyes > Pristiophoridae > Pristiophorus > Pristiophorus japonicus. The sequence continues at coordinate 249,439,092 of NC_091982.1, forward strand.
TGTTTGCCTTTTGAAGACAACTCGGAATGGGTTATAAATGTAGCTTGCTGGTGACACACGCATCGCAAAAAGAAGTAAATATATAGTTGGGATTTAATAGCATATCAGATTAACATAAAACTAATCCTGGTCTCACTCTAACTGAAAAATGTCATGAACTTTGCTCCTAATTTCCACCCCTTCCTTGCTTTCACATGGTCCAGCTCGACTTTGTCCTTCCATTCCTCGACTGCTTTATCTCAATTTCAGACGATAGGAAGTTCACCAATATTTACTATAAGACCACAGACTCCACAGCTACTCTAATTACAATTGCTCCTACCCCGCTTCCTGTAAGGCCTCTATTGCATTCTACTCGCTTCTCTGTCTCCATCCCATCTTTTCTGACGGTCCCACCTTCCACACAGAGTACTTCCAATATGATTTTCTTTTTCCTCAACCGAGGATTTCTTTCCGCTATGGATCACAGGATCCTCGACCGTGTCTGTTCCATTTCCACCATTTTTGCCCTCTTACATTGCTCTCCCTCCCAGAACGAAAACATGGACCCCCTTGTCCTCTCCTTCCATCCGACCAACATTCACATTTAGCATCTGCCATTTACTTCACCGCCAGCACGATGGCACCACCAAACATATCTTCCCCTCACCTCCATGTTCAACATTCCGAAGGGTGCCATCCCTCTGCAGCACCAAGGTTCACATTTCCATCACCACCAACACGCAGCACCTTGCCATGCCAGTGCAGGAGATGCAACTGCTGCCCTTTCAGCTGCTCCCCTTCCCATCTACCAGGGGCCCAAACTTTCTTTCTTGGTGAAACAGCGATTCATTTGTATTTCTTCCCACTGCTTTTACTGCGCTTGTTGCTCATTTCGCTCAACATCACCATTCCGTGACAACGAGCTTCCTTTTGCTTGCCACTTTAACTCTGCATCACAGTCCCACTCTGACATCTGCGTGCTCAGCCTCGTACACTGTACAAACGAAGCTCAATGCTAGCTCGAGGAACAGCATCTCATCTTTTCTTTAGACGCTTTACAAATTTCCAGCATTAACCCTGAGTTAATCAATTTTAGATCATAGCCACCTAGGACAGCAGGCGCTGCAAATGGCTCCACTGTTGCCATTTAACCCTCCTCTGGACCTGTCTTTTGTTTCTTAATTGTCCCATTACCACCCCTTTTGCGTTGCACTGACATTACTGTTGTCATTTAATCACCTCTGCCATATACCGTATCATAAACCATCACTTTTAGTTTTGGCTCTCCACCCGCCTTTGCCCTCAATTTGTATTTGCATACAACAGCTACATCTCCAACTTCTTCCACTTCTGATGAAAAGACAATCATCTGAAACATCACCTCTGTTTCTGTCTCTGCACATGCTGCCTGAACTGCAGATTATTTCCAGCATTTTCTGCTACGATTACATAAAATAATCAACAATCATATAAACTTAAAACACAGAAGAAGGCCATTCGGCCCACTGTGTCTGTAAGGGGTCTTTCATAGAAACATAGAAACAGAAAAAATAGATGCAGGATTAGGTCATTCGGCCCTTCGAACCTGAACCAACATTCAATAAGATCATGGCTGATCATTCACGTCAGTACCCCTTTCCTGCTTTCTCTCCAAACCCCTTGATACCTTTAGCCGTTAGGGCCAAAGAGCAATCGTCTGTAGTTCCAGAGCCTCGCCGTTTGCCCTTAACCTTGAATGTTGCTCATACTCAAGTACCTGTCATAAGAACATAAGAACATAAGAATTAGGAACAGGAGTAGGCCATCTAGCCCCTCGAGCATGCTCCGCCATTGAACAAGATCATGGCTGATCTGGCTGTGGAGTCTGCTCCACTTACCCACCCGCTCCCCGTAACCCTTAATTACCTTATTGGTTAAAAATCTATCTATCTGTGATTTGAATACATTCAATGAGCTAGCCTCAACTGCTTCCTTAGGCAGAGAATTCCAGAGATTCACAACCATCTGGGAGAAGAAATTCCTTCTCAACTCGGTTTTAAATTGGTATACCTCTATCCATCATACTCGTTATATCCACAAAGAATTCCAGTAAATTAGTTAAACATGATTTCCCCTTCATGAATCCATGTTGCATCGGTTTAATTGCACTATTCCTATCTAGATGTCCCGCTATTTCTTCCTTAATGATAGCTTCAAGCAATTTCCCCACTACAGATGTTAAACTAACTGGCCTAGAGTTACCTGCCTTTTGTCTGCCCCCTTTTTTAAACAGAGGCGTTACATTAGCTGCTTTCCAATCCGCTGGTACCTCCCCAGAGTCTAGAGAATTTTGGTAGATTATAACGAATGCATCTGCTATAACTTCCGCCATGTTTCTATGTTTCTATCTCTTTTAGTACCCTGGGATGCATTTCATCAGGACCAGGGGACTTATCTACCTTGAGTCCCATTGGCCTGTCCAGCACTACCCCCCTAGTGATAGTGATTGTCTTAAGGCCCTCCCTTCCCATATTCCTGTGACCAGCAATTTTTGGCATGGTTTTTGTGTCTTCCACTGTGAAGACCGAAGCAAAATTTTTGTTTAACGTCTCAGCCATTTCCACATTTCCCATTATTAAATCCCCCTTCTCATCTTCTAAGGGACCAACATTTACTTTAGTCACTCTTTTCCGTTTTATATATCGGTAAAAGCTTTTACTATCTGTTTTTATGTTTTGCGCAAGTTTACTTTCGTAATCTATCTTTCCTTTCTTTATTGCTTTCTTAGTCATTCTTTGCTGTCATTTAAAATGTTCCCATTCTTCTAGTTTCCCACTAACCTTGGCCACCTTATACGCATTGCTTTTTAATTTGATACTCTCCTTTATTTCCTTGCTTATCCACGGCTGGTTATCCCTTCTCTTACCGCCCTTCTTTTTCACTGGAATATATTTTTGTTCAGCACTATGAAAGAGCTCCTTAAAAGTCCTCCACTGTTCCTCAATTGTGCCACCGTTTCGTCTGTGTTTCCAGTCTATTTTAGCCAACTCTGGCCTCATCCCACTGTAGTCCCCTTTGTTTAAGCAAAGTACACTCGTTTGAGACACTACTTCCTCACCCTCAATCTGTATTACAAATTCAACCATACTGCGATCACTCATTCCGAGAGGATCTTTTACTAGGAGATTGTTTATTTTTCCTGTTTCATTACACAGAACCAGAACTAAGATAGCTTGCTCCCTTGTAGGTTCTGTAACATACTGTTCTAAGAAACAATCCCGTATGCATTCTATGAATTCCTCCTCCAGGCTACCCCATGCGATTTGATTTGACCAATTGATATGTAGGTTAAAATCCCCCATGATTACTGCTGTTCCTTTTTCACATGCCTCCATTATTGCCTTGATTATTGCCCGCCCCACCATGAAGTTATTATTTGGGGGCCTATAAACTACGCCCACCAGTGACTTTTTCCCCTTACTATCTCTAATCTCCACCCACAATGATTCAACATTTTGTTCATTAGAGCCAATATCGTCTCTCACAACTGCCCTGATATCTTCCTTTATTAACAGAGCTACCCCGCCTTCTTTCCCTTCTTGTCTATCTTTCCGAATTGTCAGATACCCCTGTATGCTTAATTCCCAATCTTGGCCCCGCTGCAACCGCGTTTCTGTAATGGCCACCAAATCATACCCATTCAGAATGATTTGTGCCGTCAACTCATTTACTTTATTTTGAATGCTATGTGTTTTTAGGTAGAGTGTTTTAATACTAGTTTTTCAACCATGATTTTTAGTTTTGACCCCTTCTGCAGCCCCTTTATATTCATACATATTTTCCCTTCCTGTCACCTTGTGGTTTACAATTACCTCAGTGCTACTCTGGTCTGTTGCCTCCTGCCTTTTGCATTCTTTCTTGGGGTCCTGTTCATCTGAGTTCTCACCCACTCTAACTAGCTCAGAGCCCTCTCCTGGGTTCTGAATACTCCTTGCATTGAGGCACCGAGCTTTCATGCTTGCCTTTGTATTACACTTTGACCTATTAGAATTTTGCTGTACAGTGGCCCTTTTTATTTTTTGCCTTGGGTTTCTCTGCCCTCCACTTTTGCTCATCTCCTTTCTGTCTTTCGCTTTTGTCTCCATTTTGTTTCCCTCTATCTCCCTGCATTGGTTCCCATCCCCCTGCCATATTAGTTTAACTCATCCCTAACAGCACTAGCAAACACTCCCCCTCGGACATTGGTTCCGGTCCTGCCCGGGTGCAGACCATCTGGTTTGTACTGGTTCCACCTCCCCCAGAACCAGTTCCAATGCTCCAGGAATTTGAATCCCTCCCTGCTGCACCACTGCTCAAGCCACGTATTCATCTGAGCTATCCTGCGATTCCTACTCTGACTAGCTCGTGGCATGGGTAGCCATCCTGAGATTACTACTTTTGAGGTCCTACGTTTTAATTTAGCTCCAAGCCCCTTAAATTCGTCTCGTAGGGCCTCATCCCTTTTTTTTTACCTATATCGTTGGTACCAATGTGCACCACGACAACTGGCTGTTCACCCTCCCTTTTCAGAATGTCCTGCACCCGCTCCGAGACACCCTTGACCCTTGCACCAGGGAGGCAACATACCATCCTGGAGTCTCGGTGCAGCTGCAAAAGCGCCTATCTATTCCCCTTACGTCCAAACTCCATTTTAATATAAATTATGGAATGAGCTTCCCTCACCTTTTCAAGCAGAACCTTCCAGATACCGACAACTATCTGAGTGAAAAAAAAACTCATCTCCCCTCTAGACCTTTTTCCAATAATTTTGAATATGTGACCTCAAGTTATTGAACCACTCGCTATTTTTCCCTAGTTACTCTATGATAAACTCTCATCATCTAGAAAACCTCTAGTAGATCACCTCTTTATCTTCTCTGTTCCAATGAAAACAGTTCTAATTGTTCCAACCTCTCCTCAAAACTGAAGATGCTCATCCCTCGTAACATCCTGGTAAACCTCGCCTGTACCCTTTCTAATGCCTTGATATCTTTCCTGAAGTGTGGTGCCCAGAATTGTCCACAATACTCCAGCTGAGGCCTAACCAGTGATTCATAAAGTTCTAACATACTCTCTTTCCTTTTACATTCTATTCTGCTATTTATAAACTCAAGAAACCCTTATTTTTTCTAACCTCGTTATCGACTTGCCCTTGCATAGCGACACCAAGGTCTCTCTGCTCACCTACACGTTTCAAAATCGTGCAATTTATAAAATAGTGTATTTCCATAATAAAGCGCTCAGATTCTTGGAGAAAAACTTTTGTTATAACTATTTCGCAAATGGTCTAAATATTTTGCCAATATATAACATTATAAAAATATAATTGCATTAGCTGAGCTTCTGCAAAATGAACTTAAGTGACTATCACCAAACATTGAAATAATGACCATGCAATTAAACTGTAAATGTAATGAACATTCATTGCATTGGTTTTGATCTTTTGATCTCCCTGGATTGGAAAACGGTTCCCATGGATTGGAAAGTAGCAAATGTAACCCCGTTATTCAAGAAAAGAGGAAGAGAAAAGTCAGGAACTATAAACCAGTTAGCCTGACATCAGTAGTCAGGAAAATGCTAGAATCTATTGTTAGGGATGTGGTAACAGGGCTTTTAGAAAATCATAATAGAATTTGGGCCTCAGCTATGTAAGCTCTCTATCAATTACTTAAATGAGGGTAATATATCCCAGTTTGCTGACGTTACAAAGCTAAGTGGGAAAATAAGCTGTGTAGAAGAAACTGCACAGGCATTTAGACAGGTAATGTGAGTGGGCAGAAGGTGGCAGATGCAGTGAAATGTGAGGAAATGTGAAATCATGCACTTTCATGGGACGAGTAGATGTTGCAAGGGGATAAAAAAAAACGGTCACTAGAGTGGAGACAGACCTATGGTCATGAAAGTGGATACTGAAGGTAGCGAATTGATCTGACACATAAAATGGTACAAATTAAAAATGCTTATCAGTATGAGGAGATTCTGAGGAATCAAGGATTCCTCTGTATTCTGATAGGGATTGTGATTCACCGATTATATGTAAAACTCGCTTATGTATATAAAGCACGCTTATACACTCGCTTACATTGGGTTAAGAAGGGGGAAGCAGCAATGCCTGATGGTTAATGAACCATCCGTTGGATAAAACTTAGTACAGACTTATCAAAGCGTACATATTCAGTGCAGAACAAGATCACAAATGTTTGGGAACATAGATTATAGCAGCACGGGAAAATGATGGTATTGACTGGTAGTTTTGACTAGAGTCCTTGGGAGCGGGACAGGGAGGCACCACCCAGGAAAACAAAGTTAATCAACACGTTATGAGAAACTGAGGCAAATTTGACACTATTGAATAATACATTCCAGAAGGATGACATGCGATGATCGATGGACAGGTGGGAAAGAACCACTCAGAGCTAGCCTGATAAGGCTCAACAAATCAATGTAACTTCGCTGATAGCAGTAGGCCAATCAATGGTTTTGTAGGAGGATCGCGCACCTCAGAAAATGTATAACTGTCATTACAAACTGTTGTTCTGGAAAATGTTCATCGGAACCTTCCCTAGCATGCTCGAATCAAACCAGTTGAACCAAAGTTTTCATCTGAGTGATTGCGTGGTCACTATACCAAAGGACCGGTGTCGAGTCTTTATATCAGGGAGTCCACCATGAAGAAGAAAAGTCTTCCTTTTACCCCAACAATATGGGCAGATGTCAATTCCTTACATCAGGGAATCCACTTTTAGGAAGAGAAGTCTTCCTTTTACCCCAACAATGTGCAGAATATTTGTTTTAAATTGCGAGACTATTAAATGTTGATATGTAGAGGGACTTGGGTTTTCTTGTACATGAATCACAGAAAATTAACATGTAGGTACAGCAAGCAATTAATAAGACAAATGGTATGTTGGCTTTTCTCCCAATGGGGTTGTAGCAAAAGAATAAGGTAGGCGATTTTCACTGAATACTTTAGGTGATAAAGAGATGAAGGCATAGCCAAAGGATATGGGGATAGAGTGGTAATGTTGAGCTGAGGTAGAAAATCAGCCATGATATATTGAATGGCAGAGCAGGCTCACGGGGCCTACTCTTTCTCCTTTTTATTATCTTCTTCTTTAGATTCAAATAAGAAAGAATTATTTGAAATTACAACACTGAAAAAGACCGCTCAGCTCAGCCAGCTGGCATTTATCCTCCACAGAAATGTACTCCGAAATACAACATTTTAAAAATAAATTAATTTGCTGTAAAGCACTTTTTTTTATTCATTCATGGGATGTGGGCTTCGCTGACAAGGCCAGCATTTCATGATCATTCCCAATTGCCCTTGAGAAGGTGGTGGTGAGCTTTATTCTTCAACCGTTGCAGTCCGTGTGGTAAAGGTACTCCCGCACCGCTGTTTGGGAGGGAGTTCCAGGATTTTGACCCAGTGACAATGAAGGAACGGCAATATATTTCAAATATGCTGATGTGTGACTTGGAGGGGTAATTGGAGGCCGTGGTATTCCAATGCACCGGCTGCCCTTGTCCTTCTAGGTGGTAGAAGTCGTGGATATGGGAGGTGCTGTCTAAGAAGACTTGGCGAGTTGCTGCAGTGCGTCTTGTAGATGCTACACACTGCAGCCACGGTGCGCCGGTGCTGGAGTGTGTGATTGTTTAACGTAGTGAATCGGGTCCAAATCAAGTGGGCTGCTTTGGTTTCGATCGTGCCGAGTTTCTTCAGTGTTGTTGGAGCTGCACTCAGATGGCAAGTGGAGATTATTTCATTATACTCCTGACTTCAGCCTAAACCTGAATGTTGTCCAGTTCTTGCTGCATGTGGGTACAGAGTGCTTCATTAGCTGATGAGTTGCGAATAGAACAAAACTTTGTGCAATCAACAGCGAACATTCGCATGATTTTGCAGTGACGGTCACTGATGAAGCAGCTGAAGATGATTTGGCCTAGGACACTGCCCTGAGTAACTCACTTAGCGATGTACTGGGGCCTGTATCCATCATATCCTCCATGTGCTTTCAGCACCCAGTATTGCAACCTAGAATTTCTTCCTTGGACGGAACCCGGAAGTTAGAACTTAAAATAACTTGCTTAATTCAACCCCTGCTAAAATCAGCAAAACATAGAAATTCACCACAGAAGAAGGCCATTCGGCCCTTTCGTGTCTGTGTTGACTGAACAATAGCTGTCCAGCCTAATTCCATATAACCCTTCATCTGTAGCCTTGCAGGTTATGGCAATTGAAGTGCATGTCCAACCAAATTTTGAATGCGATGAGGGTTGATGTCTCTACCATCCTTTCAAGAAGTGAGTTCCCGGCACCTACCATCCTCTGGTGAACAGACTTCTTCTCAGCTCCTGTCTACTCCTACTACCAACTACTATAAATCTATGTCCCCTCGTTATTTACCCTAAGGGAAATAGATGCTTCCTATCCACTCTATCTAGGCCCCTCATAAGTTTATACACCTGAATTGAATCACGCCTCCACCACCTCTATTCCAAAGAAAACAATCCCAGCCTATACAATCGTTCCTCATACCTAATATTCTCTAGTCCTCGTAAATCTCCTCTGCAACCTCTCTAGTGCAATCATATCCTTTGGGGGGTAACATATTAGCATGGATAGAGGATTGACTAACGAACAGAAAACAGAGAGTAGGGATAAATGGTTCATTTTCGGGTTGACAAACAGTAACCAGTGGGGTGCCGCAGAGATCAGTGCTAGGAACCCAACTATTTACAATCTATATTAACAACTTGGAGGAAAGGACCGAGTGCAAAGTAGCCAAGTTTGCCGACGATACAAAGATGGGAGAAAAAGCATTGCATGAGGAGAACACAAACAATCTGCGAAAGGACATAGACAGGCTAAGTGAATGGGCAAAAAATTTGGCAGATGGAGTATAATGTTGGAAATTGTGAAGTCATGCACTTTGGCAGAAAACATCAAAGAGCACATTACATTTAAATGGAGAAAGTTTGCAAAATACTGCAGTACAGCGGGACCTTGGGGGGTACTTGAGCATGAATCATAAAAGGTTAATATGCAGTTACAGCAAGTGATCAGGAAGGCCAATGCAATCCTGGCCTTTATTGCAAAGGGGATGGAGTATAAAGGCAGGGAAGTCTTCCTACAGTTATATAGGGTATTGGTGAGGCCACAGCAGGAATACTGCGTGCAGTTTTGGTTTCAATATTTACGAAAGGATATACTTGCTTTGGAGGCAGTTCAGGGAAGGTTCACAAGGTTGATTCCAGGGATGAGGGGATTCACTTATGAGGAAAGTTTGAGTAGGTTGGGCCTTTACTCATTGGAATTCAGAAGAATGAGAGGTGATCTTATCGAAACGTATAAGATTATGAGGGGGCTTGACAAGATGGATGCAGAGAGGATGTTTCCACTGATAAGGGAGACTAGAACTAGAGAGCATGATCTTAGAATAAGGGACCGCCAATTTAAAACTGAGATGAGGAGAAATGTCTTCTCTCAGAGGGTTGTGGGTCTCTGGAATTCGCTGCTTCAGAGACCTGTGGAAGCTGGGACATTGAATACATTTAAGACAGAAATATACAATTTCTAAAACGATAAGGGTTTAAGTGGTTGTGGAGAGCGGGCAGGGAAGTGGAACTGAGCCATGATCGGATCAGCCATGATCATATTAAGTATTGGAGGAGGCTCGAGGGGCCTACTCCTGCTCCTATTTCTTATGTTCTGATCTTCTTATCCTTCCGATAATGTGGTGACCATATCTGGACGCTGTACTCTAGCTGTGACGTAAGTTGTTTTTTATACAGTTCAAGCATAACCTCCCTGCTCTTATATTCTATGCCTTGGTGAATAAAGGAAAGTATCCCAAATACCCTCTTAACCACCTTATCTACCTTTCCTGCTACTTCAAGGATCTCTGTAAATGCACAACAGTTGTTTCTGTTCCTCTACACTTGTCAGTGTTCTATCATATATTGTGTATTCCCTTGCCTTGTTAGCCCTCTGCAATTGCATGACCTCACAGTTCTCCAGAGTTAATTCCTTTTCCCACTTTTCTGCCCACATGACCAGTCGATTGATATCTTCGTGCAGTCTACAACTATCGTCCTCACCCAGAAACACACAGCCAATTTTTGAATCAGCTGCAACATTCTTAATCATGCCCCTACATTGAAGTTTAACTCGATGCTGTATAACACAGAAAACAAGTAACCTATTACTGAGCCCTGCGGGCCCCCACTGGAAACAGCCTTATAATCACAATAACAATCGTTACCATTACCGTGTGCTTCCTGCTACTGAACCAAATTTGAATCGAACTTGCTAGTTTCCCTTGAATCATATCTGCTTTTACATTTCTGATCAACTGGCCCCATGTGAGACCTTGAGAAATGCATTGCTAAAATCCATATAGGTTACGTCAAACATTCTACCCTCATTGCCCCTCCTCGTTACCTCTTCAATAAATTCAATCAAATGTGTCAGACATGTCCTTTCCTTAACAAATCCATGCTGACTGTCATTTTTTAATCCGTACCTTTCTAACTGACGATGTATACAGTTCCTCAGAATTGTTTGCAATAATTTTCCCGCCACCCAGGTTAGGCTGACTGGCCTATAGTTACTTGGAGTAGCCCTTTCTCCCTAATTAAACAACGGTACAATGTTAGCTGTCCTCCAATCATATGGCACAATGCCTGTAGCCAGGTACGATTGGAAAATAATGGTCAGAGCTATTTCATCCCATGAAATATCCCGGAGGGTGGGGGAAGAGATGGAGAAATTACAAAGCTAACCAACACACTTATACTGCAACAGATTCAAGGCAACAGCAGCTACAAGATCAGAAGATGAGCAAGATATGAGGTACTCAACGTTCTGCAGGACTGGCTACAATCAACAAGCTGATTACTGTCAACTCATTGAGTATAAACCTCAATACTTAAGATTGTTACCAGGGCTCTTGTTTTCGTATATTACTGCACACCATTGTAACCAATAGTTTTTCCAGCGATTTGTATTTTGATTCTTGTGAATACGAAGTTCCAGTAACTGTTGGGACTTTTGCCTGTTCCAGTTAGACAATCAGTGAAGGTTCAATGTGATGTGGCCTCTTACATCTAGAACCTGGACCACCTTCCAGGTCACAGATGTATTAGAAACATAGAAACATATAAATCAACAGTGCAGAAGAAGGGCATTTCGGCCCATCGTGTCCACGCTGGCCGACAAAGAGCCACATGGCCTCGGTCAGCAGCCCTGAAGGTTCCATATAAACCTATGAGCGGAAAGGCAAAGAGCACTCAACCCAACCAGTCCACCCCACACAATTGCGACACCCCTTAACTGAAACATTCTACATCGACCCCAACCGGAGCCATGTGATCTCCTGGGAGAGGCAAAAAAGCAGGTAAAAACGCAGGCCAATTGAGTAAAATAATCTGGGAAAATTCCTCTCCGACCCATCCAGGTGATCAAAAAACCCTGCCTGTGTTCGATTCCCTGCAATACTTACCATTGTATCTGCACCAGCCAACAAGAGCTTATCCAGTCTAATCCCAATTACTAGTTCTAGGTCCGTAACCCTGCAGGTTACTGCACTTTAAGTGCCCATCCAAGCACATTTTAAATGTGCTGAGGGTTACTGCATCCACCACCCTTCCAAGCAGTGAGTTCCAGACCACCACAACCCTCTGCGTGAAGAGGCCCCCCCTCAAATCTCCTCTGGACCTTCCATCAACCTTCTTAAAACTATGCCCCCTCTTAAGTGACCCCTCCACCAAATGGAAATAGGCACTTGCTATCCACTATATCCAGGCCCCTCAAAATTCTGTACACCTCAGTGAGGTCTCCTCTCAAATTCCTGTGTTCCAATGAGAACAAACCCAGCCTACCCAATCTGTCATAGCTGTGATTCTTCATTCCAGGCAGCATTTTAGTAAATCTCCTCAGCATCCTCTTTAGTGCAATCATGTCCTTCCTATAATACAGCGACCCGAACTGCATGCAGTAGTCAAGCTGTGGCCTAACCAAAGTATTATACAATTTAAGCATAACCTCCCTGCTCTTGTATTCTATGCCATGGCCAATAAATTCAAGCATTCCGTATGCCTTCTTAACCACCTTATCCACCTGGCCTGCTACTTTCAGGGATCTGTGGACAAGCACTCCAAGGTCGCTTTGTTCATCTACATTATTAAGTGGCCTTGCGCTTAATGTGTATAGCAGTTTCTTATTAGCCCTCCAAAAGTGCATTACCTCACACTTCTCCGAATTAAATTCCATTACCACTGTTCTGCCCACCTGACCTTTAGATTGATATCCTCCTTCAATCAATGACTTTGCTATTAATTTTCAACCACAGAGCCAAATTTCTTCTTAATCATACTCCCTATATTCAAATCTAAATCATTGATATACACCACAAACAGCAAGGGACCAGTACTGAATCCTGTGGAACCCCACAGGAAACATCCTTCCAATCACATTGTTGCGGCTTGCTCTAAGTGTGCTTTGCCTGATTATTGAACACTTGATGTGGACGCAGTGGAGAGATGGAAACGTGTTTCTCTCATCAACACTTCCATCCCTCATACTTACTGAAACACATGTAGCAGCTGACAAAGTCTCACTAGCAAAAATGCGAGCATTATTTCAAATTCCCATAATTTAGGGCATCACACGAATAGACATTTATTCATAAACTTACTGTAACATTGAACACTTTGTGTAAATGTAACAGATAACATACTTGTATCTTCAATGTCCCCATATTCAATGTGTAATCCCAAGGGCCCCATACGCAATGTGTGAGCAGGCGAGACACTTTCTCGAGTATTTCAGACTTTCTTGAAAGAAGACTTAATAGACTTAATAGACTAAAGAAGAGTTAACAGCAGAACTTTCTTAACAGCGAAGTTAAGTGACAGAGGCATGCTATATTATTCGGTCCATGCCGGACTGTACTCAGGAATACCAACCTCTATTCACAATATCACACGTGCACATACCGACTCACTGTAAGAATGCCAGACATTTAAAAAATACTGAAGAGCCAATTGGCAAGTCAGTCATCTTCTAAAATAAAATCCAGAATCTGAGGCATCTCTAAAAACTACGGTCGCTAATGCATAGTAACATCATAACTTGGTTCATAAATATTCCCATTAGTTCCTTTTTCCAAAATGCGTGCATTTTAACATCTCAAAGTGAATTTAAAAAGCAGCATTATACAAGCAAGTGATGTTGTTGCGTTAGGAGAATGGAGGCGAAGCAAGCCAAACGGAACAGCAAATGTACACGTCCCTCATTGTGTCAACAATTTAGGGCAACCTAAACAGATTATAGACAGATAGATCTGATTATTATTTTCAATTCTTCATTCCCTATCAGCTGCAAATCACACGCTTTATCGAGCGGAGTAAAGCGTCAGACAGAAAAGTAAAACTGCTGACTTGTTAACTGATTCGCCATCCGGGATAGATAACTGACTGTATCCCTACAGGCATAACATCTCATCTGTTCCAGCGCTGATTCCGAAAATACAGCTCTAACTTTAATACACTTGTGACTTTTCACTCTACTGCCTCATTTCTGTAAAATGTATTTATTTATGGTTGACGGTGCGTTAAATCCCAAGCTATATGCTCCACATATCATGGAAATAAAACCATTTCCCTGATATCGTAACATTTTCTTTAGCCGCATTGTAGAACATGTTAAAGTCATTGCATTTCTCCGAAGACTGTAGAACATTGATTAGTGATGCACGAGTACAATTTCAAGCCTGCATTTATAATTTTTAGCTCCAACCAAGGCGATGTGACTAATACGTTACACTCCACGTCACACAAATTGATGACATTCTTGCCGACAATTAAAACAAACTGCTTAGAAAAGATCGCGGGCTAAACTTGTCTTTGGGTGATAGTGCAAAACCGGATATTTCAGGTTGGCCACCGATTAAACAACTCAACTGGTTTTCCTTTCCATTGAATTCAATAGAAACGAGAATCAGGAGAGGTGTACAACAGCCGGCTGGTCCGATGTCGCCCTTTTTACACTTTCACGCACAATTAAAAGAGCTCCCCCTCTAAAATGTGTGGTGCGTAGGTTCCTCTTCACTGTGTCAACCAATTTGTCAAAAGAGTTGATGAGATAGCAAGGTTCAGTTTGACGAGGAATGGTAGTTACCTTATGGCTTTTCAGGCTAAGGGTTATGGAAAGGAAGAGTAAACAAAGTTCTTGATGAACGCCTTTTGCTTTGGTCACGGAGTGAATGAAAGGATCAGGTTCAATTGCGCAACGGCAAATAATAGGAATTTATACTGCGCCTTTAAAGTCAAAAACACACTAACGCACTTCACAAATGGGCCTACCGAAACGACAAGAGTCGGTGTCGAGACTCATGCATGATCTTGGTCTCAACTAACGATTCAGAGGGCATGTAGTCGCCCATGTGACTACATTCCACACAAGGAGATAGTCCATTTGGGAGAGGAGGGGAAGGGAAACTGCCGGAGAATGATCATGGGACAAGGCAGTCATGATCTGGATAAAGAAGGGCCCAATACATTGAATAAGTAAATGTAAATTCACCGAAACGGCATTTAACTCCTGACTGCACCCGCTACCCCCCGCCCACACACACACACCCCAACACCACCCACGCCCTTACCATTCCACTCACTATGTCTTCTACCATATGTATTCATCCAAACCCCCCAAATGAAAAAAAAACTTAGAAATGAACGGAGAACTCTAACTGGCGGATCCAACCTTATTTTAGCGAACAACATATTGTCTAAAAATCACACTCTCAATAAATACTTTTGAACACCAGATCTACTTTTTCTGCCAGATAATTTACTTGCGCCTGCTACCAATATATACTCCACAAAATGCTTCCTGAGTGAGATAAGGTAGAGAGAGGGAATGTGTGGGATGGTCCCTTGTAGCTTTAGAAGTCTGGAGTTGCTCTTGTCTCACAGTAACTGCTATGCCAAGGGACGCACATCTGTCAGGCTATCTCACACAATGGTAAGGGATGCATGGTCTGCGTCCCTCGTCTGAAAGCATTGGAGAGTTCTTAAAGCAGCAAGCACCATGTCACTCTCCAAAGAGACAGTAACATCTGCATCCACTTTTTGCAGCCCATTGAAGCTGGGCAAAAGCAGGGAGTAGCTGCTGACAGCAGCCTGAGAACAGGTGTAGGCCAATCATTACCTCTAAACTGCTGCCCCAATCAATTGCACCATTGCTGCTCTGGACCTGAACTCCATTTACGGCCTTTACTCCATATCTCTTGATACCTTGACCAAAAAGAAATACATCGGTCTCACTCTTGAAATCTCCATTTGTCCCCCAACATCCATGTCATTTTCATGGAGATAGTTCCAGATTTCTACTGCTTCTTCTGTGAGAAGTGCTTCCTGATTCAATTACCAATAGCCTAGTGCTTATTTTAAGATTATGCCAACTGGTTCTGGATTACACTACTTGTGGAAATATTTTTGCTGTATCTATCCTATCGAATCCCTTTAACATTTTAAGCACCTCAATCAGAACACCCCTCAATGTTCTATACTCAAGGCTGTGGTAGGTGTGACTACAGACCGAATTGTCCCAGCCAGGTCCTTGAATCTCTGTGAAAGTGTCTCGTAAAAAGCATCTATGCAGCACTGTTATCTGGAAGATATCAATGTCTTTAGAAGCTGTTCCTAGTTTGTTGATGTCCCAGATATATCTGGCCTGTCAGTCTCCGTTGTGTTCTGCAGATGGCAGCAAATTGTCTGTAATTTATTGGAAATCCAATCAATTTTCTCCTGCCATTCCTCCATCTTCTCAGCCACATGCATGAAAGCTTTCTCCGCTGCCTGCACATGACATCGAAGTTCGAGGGAAGACATGACCTCTGAACTCTGGGTCCTTGGCTCCTTAACAATGTGCGGTCGTTTCTCAATTTTCTGTGGATGAAACACCCTCTTCTTCGCTTCCAACTCCAGCTCGTCATGGTCACTTGTGCTCAGAGCTTCCCCCAGTGAAAACCCCTCTGACTCTGTTGCACCGTCCTGCAAATCGGTGTCTTGATCCTGATGTTTGTGCAAGTAAGATGCCATGATGGGTAGGCAAGGATGTGGCAGAAGATAAGTTCACGCAGCTAATTTTTCAGTGAAGTGGTCTAATTGATCATTATCGTGGCGAACTTCTTCCTAAAAGGCATCTTCTATGATGAGAAACGGAGGATCCTCTTCAGGTATATATATGACGACACATTCCTCCTCTGAAAAACAGAGGCTGAATGTAAATGGCATTGAAATAATTTGGAAATAAACAAATACAACTAACAGGATCTATAATAAATATTTGCGAACTTTGTACAAGCATTGGAAATATGGGGGCCTCTCCAGTTGATGACAATCTCCACATGCTACGCCATCTTCAGATATTGCTGTCCTTGTCCACACAGAATGTGGTGTTTCATGGAGCATTTTCCCTATCTCTGGAACCTACTGTTAACAAGGGAAGATGTTGATGGCTAAGTCCAACACCGCCTTCAGTGTACCAGTGGAGTATTCGGTCGCCTGAGGAAGAGAATGTTTGAAGATCAGGACCTCAAACCCGGAACCAAGCTCATGGTCTACAGAGCAGTAGTGATACTCGCCCTCCGAGATGCTTTGGAGACTATTTACAGCAGGAACCTCAAAGCACTGGAGAAGTACCACCAACGCTGCCTCCACAAGATCCTGCAAATTCATTTGCAGGATAGGCACACCAACATCAGTTTTATCGCTCAGGCCAACATCACCAGCATCCAAGCATTGACCATGCTCGATTAGCTCCAATGGATGGGCCACATCATCCGCATGCCTGACACTAGACTCCCAAAGCTAGTGCTCTACTCAGAGCTCCGACATGGTAACCGAGACCCAGGTGGGCAGAGGAAACGCTTCAAGAGCACCCTCAAAGCCTTCTTGAAAAAGTGCAATATCCCCACTGACACCTGGGAATCCCTGGCCCAAGACCGCTCATAATGGAGGAGAAGCATCCGAGAAGGTGCCAAACACCTCGAGTCGTTACTCTGGGAGCACGCGTAAGCCAAGTGCAAACAGCTGAAGGAGCGCACCACAACACAAGCACCCCACCCACCCGTCCCTCCAAACACCGCCTGCGGAACCTTGACAAAGATGGTAGTTGCTTCATTGGACTCATCAGTCACCTGAGAACTCATATTATTGTGGAAGCAAGTCATCTTCGACTCTGAGGGACTACCTACGAAGAGAAGAAGCAGCAAAACAGTTTCCCTTTAACTGTCTGAGACGTTTATTTCCCTTCTGGCCAATGGCAATAAACCTATAAGCACCAATATTACCTCTCCTAACCCTTCCGGTATTGCAAGTGATGCCTCCATCAAGCAAACTGCAGCTGGTTAGTAGAAGATTTACATCGGTGGGCCGGAATTCCAGCTCCCCACTAACCCGATACTCGGAGTTTAATTCTGTGCCTGGGACTTGCACAAAATAATACTCACCCAACGAGTTAGTCGCCTGAGATAAAATGAGTCCTGCCAGCTTAATGGAAGGATATGACGTTGAATAAATCCTCAATGTGTTTTAGGTTGATGGAATATTGGGGACACGGCAGTACAGTTCCTTCTAGGTCCTCGACCATGCTTATTACTGACCTTTGCAATACTGCAGGGTTTGGAACACCAACAGGACTACTTGCAACATTGTAATGTTTGAGAATCTACATGTCACTGGTTTATAGAATGTGCGTTCGTCAAGAACAGATGTTGCAATTTCAAGGCTGAATAATATAACAAAGAAGTTTCTCCAAGTACCACTGCACTCCAGCTGGAAATTCTGTAGTCAATTATTGTGTAATGCATTTAGTATTGGATTTCGAGTCAAACCAGCAACAACTGTGTTACTTCCAATGTGCCCTTTAGGTTTGTCATTGAGCACTAAACGGGGAGACTGTGACTCCGGTGGATCGTGTTATCCTGCAAAATTCCCAAAATTAAAAGTAAATTAGGTAGGATTTGTTTTATTTCAGTATTATTATTGGTTTATTTAATTATATTCTGGGATTCTGTATAACCAGTAAGGCGGTAATTATACTGGATCCATTGACTTCATTGATCGACCACACCTATGCCTAAATGGGAAAAATTGCAATTATTTAATTTATAAAGTCAGTCGGCACCTTTCTTTCACCCATACACTTCGCTCTTCTGAGCGAAGTTCTTGCCCTAGCTCTGTTATTCTTACGCTAGCGCTCTTTGGTTGCCTCATTGTTGCGTTGCTCTTTCTCTATTTATGTTAATCTCCCCCTATCTATCGGGGTGATTCTCTTTCTGAATTAAAATCCACCGTAAGTCTGAACTTTAGCAAAATAAGCACAAGTATGAAGTGACATTTCCTCCCACAAAGACAAAATTTAATTTACTTTCCAGGTAACTGTTACTCTGCCAGCACAAACTGTTTGTATCTTTCCATTATTGGACTCCAGAGGAATCAACAGATATCGGTAACAAGCGGAATTGAGTTCAAAGATCAGCCATGATCTTATTGAATGGCACAGCAGGCTCGAGGGGCCATATGGTCTACTCCTGCCATTAAGTCTTATGCTCGTATATTATATCTGCCTAAGTCTCTGTTACTCAGACTAACATGGCAGGAGGATGAGATTGGGGATGGGAACCTATGCAGGGAGACAGAGGGAAATAAAATGAAGGCAGAAGCAAAAGATAGAAAGGAGAATAGTAAAAGTGGAGGGCAGAGAAACCCAAGGCGTTTCTGGTTAAAGAGGAAATTAATGCAATATTAAGGAGGGACATTAGCCTGGATGATGTGGAATCGATATATGTGGAGCTACGGAATACCAAAGGGCAGAAAAAGCTCGTGGGAGTTGTGTACAGACCACCAAACAGTAGTAATGAGGTTGGGGACAGCATCAAACAAGAAATAAGGGATGTGTGTAATAAAGGTACAGCAATTATCATGGGCAACTTTAATCCACATATTGATTGCGCTAACCAAACTGTTAGCAATGCACTGGAGGAGGATTTCCTGGAGTGTATTAGGGATGGTTTCTAGACCAATATGTCGAGGAACCAACTAGAGAGCTGGCCATCCTAGACTGAGTGACATGTAATGAGAAGGGACTAATTAGCAATCTTGTTGTTCGAGGCCCCTTGTGGAAGAGTGACCATAATTTGGTAGAATTCTTTATTAAGATCGAGATTGACACAGTTAATTCGACAACTAGGGTCCTGAACTTAAGGAAAGGTAACTTCGACGGTATGAGGCGTGAATTCGCTAGAATAGACTGGCAAAGGATACTTAAAGGGTTGATGGTGGATAGGCAATGGCAAACATTTAAAGATCACATGGATGAACTTCAGCAATTGTACATACCTGCATGGAGTAAAAATAAAACGGGGAAGGTGGCTCAACCGTGGCTAACAAGGGAAATTAAGGATAGTGTTAAAACCAAAGAAGAGGCATATAAATTGGCTAGAAAAAGTAACAAACCTGAGGACTGGGATCAATTTAGAATACCACAGAGGCGGAGTAAGGGTTTAATTAAGAGTGGAAAAATAGAACAGGAGAGGAAGCTTGCAGGGAACATAAAAACTGACTGCAAAAGCTTCTATAAATATGTGAAGAGAAAAAGATTTGTGAAGACGAATGTAGATCCCTTGCAGTCGGATTAAGGTGAATTTATAATGGGGAATAAAGAAATGGCAGACCAATTGAACAAATACTTCAGTTCCGTCTTCATAAAGGAAGGCACAAATAACCTTCCGAATGTAGTAGGGGACAGTGGATCTAGTGAGAAGGAGGAACTGAAGGATATCCTTATTAGGCGGGAAATTATATTAGGGAAATTGATGGGATTGAAGACCGGTAAATCCCCGGGGCCTGATAGTCTGCATCCACGAGTACTTAAGGAAGTGGCCCTAGAAACAGTGGATGTATTGGTGATCATTTTCCAACAGTCTATCGACTCTGGATCAGTTCCTATGGACTGGAGGGTAGCTAATGTAACACTACTTTTTAAAAAAGGAGGGAGAGAGAAAATGGGGAATTATAGACCGGCTAGCCTGACATCAGTAGTGGGGAAAATGTTGGAATCAATCATTAAGGATGAAATATCAGCGCATTTGGAAAACAGTGACAGGATCGGTCCAAGTCAGTATGGATTTATGAAAGGGAAATTATGCTTGACGAATCTTCTGGAATTTTTTGAGGATGTAAGTAACAGAATGGACAAGGGAGAACCAGTGCATGTGGTGTATTTGGACTTTCAAAAGGCTTTTAACAAGGTCCCGCACAAGAGATTGCTGTGCAAAATCAAAGCGCATGATATTGGGGGTAATGTACTGATGTGGATAGAGAACTGGTTGGCAGACAGGAAGCAGAGAGTCGTGATAAAAGGGTCCTTTTTAGAATGGCAGGCAGTGACTAGTGGTGTGCTGTAGGATTCAGTGCTGGGACCCCAGCTCTTTGCAATATACATTAACGAATTGGATGAAGGAATTGAGTGTAATATCTCCAAGTTTGCAGATGACACTAAACTGGGTGGCGGTGTGAGCTGTGAGGGGGACACTAAGAGGCTGCAGGGTGACTTGGACAGGTTAGGTGAGTGGGAAAATGCATGGCAGGTGCAGTATAATGTCGATAAATGTGAGATTATCCATTTTGAGGGCAAAACATGAAGGCAGAATATTATCTGAATGGCGGCAGATTAGGAAAAGAATAGGTGCAACGAGATATTGGTGCCATGGTTCATCAGTCATTGAAGGTTGGCATACAGGTACAGATGTCGGTGAAGAAGGCAAATGGTATGCTGGCTTCATAGCTAGGGAATTTGAGGATAGGAGCAGGGAGATCTTACTTCAGTTGTACAGGACCTTAGTGAGGCCTAACCTGCAATATTGTGTTCAGTTTTGGTCTCCTAATCTGAGGAAGGACGTTCTTGCTATTGAGGGAGTGCAGCGAAGGTTCACCAGACCAATTCCAGGGATGGCTGGACTGTGATATGAGGAGAGACTGGATCAACTGGACCTTTATTCACTGGAGTTTAGAAGGATGAGAGGGGATCTCTTAGAAACGTATAAGTTTCTGACGGGACTGGACAGGTTAGATGCAGGAAGAATGTTCCCGATGTTGGGGAAGTCCAGAACCAGGGGACATAGTCTTAGGATAAGGGGTAGACCATTTAGGATTGAGATGAGGAGAAACTTCTTCAATCAGAGAGCTGTTAACCTGTGGAATTCCCTGCCGCAGAGAGTTGTTGATGCCAGTTCATTGGATATATTCAAGAAGGGGTTAGATATGGCCCTTACGGCTAAGGGGATCAAGGGGTATGGAGAAAAAGCAGGAAAGGGGTACTGAGGGAGTGATCAGCCATGATCTTATTGAATAGCGGTGCAGGCTCGAAGTGCCGAATGGCCTAACCTTGCACCTATTTTCTATGTTTCTATGTTTGTATGTTTCTCCCTCATTCAATGGATGGAACGGACTTGGTGGGAGCGCAGTGAGAGTGGAGCCGATAAAAGGAGCAGTACCAAGTGGCAGCAACTCAACAAAGCCAGTTTTTTAAAAACTATGTCAGAGTAAATACAAGTGACGTCGCCACAAGCGAAGGAGCTGATGGTGAGTAGCTGGTGAGTGCAGTTTTTAAGTTTTAAGTTTATTTCTGCTAAGTTCGTTCATAGCCTATAGAATAGAGTGAGCGAGCTGATTGGTGAGTAGCTGGTAAGTGTTTATTGTCAAGATTTACGTTTATTTTTGCTGGGTTAGTTCTTAATGCATTAAATAGAGGCATGGCAGGGCCGCTCAGACCGTGGTGTGCACATACTGTGCCATGTGGGAAGTCCTGGAAACTTTTTTTCCCTTGACGACTATAAGCGCAGGAAGTGTTACCAGCTACAGCAAATCGAGGTTTCACAGCTTGAGTGGGAGCTGGTGTACCTGTGGTGGGAAGGCTGAGATCTTCGTGGATAGCACGTTTCTACCGGTGGCCACTCCACAGGTTAAGAGTGTACAGGTAGAGCGGAAGTGAATGACCGTTGGACAGGAGAGGAGGATCAGGCAGGTATTGCAGGAGTCCCCTGAGTGCATTTCGCTTTCCAAGCAGTATTCTGTTCTGAGTACTGGTGGGGAGGAGGGGTCCTCTGGGCAGTGCACGCATGGCTCAGCTACACAGGGGGGATGAAGAAGTGTGGAAGAGCAATAGTGGTACGGATTCGATAGTTAGGGGAACAGACAGGCGTTTTTGCTGCTGCAGACATGACTCCAGGATGATATGTTGCATCCCTCGTACCAGGGTGAAGGATTTCATCGAGCAGCTGCAGGGCTTTGTCGGGAGAGAGGGCGATCAGCCAGACGTCATGGTCCACATCGGTACCAATGACATAAGTAGAAAGAGCGATGAGGTCCTACAGCAGTCCTTAACGAGCCAGGAGAGAGATTAAAAGCAGGTAGTAATTTCCGGATTACTCCTGGTGCCACGTACTAGTGAGGATAGAAATAGGAGGATATAAAAGATGAATACCTGGTATCAGAGATGGTGTAGGTGGGAGAACTTTAGCTTCCCAAGGCATTGGGCACGTTTCTGGGCGAGGTGGGACCTGTACAAGCCGAAAGGGTTGCAACTCAACAGAGCCGGCTCCAATATCCACATGGGGAGGGGTCGCTATTGGGGGCAATTTAAACGAGCTTGGCAGGGGGATGGGAACGTGAGAAAAATTCAGAATGGAGAGAAGCAAAGCTGAAATTGGAAAGCAAAAAATAGAAAGGGAAGTTGGAAAACAGAGAAAACCAGGGCTAGAAAGGAGGCAACAAGCGAGTTTCACAGTGTTTAATGGTATATGCTTCAAGGTAAGGAGCACAGGGGATAAGGCAGATGAGCTGAGACCACAGCTAGACACTTGGGAGTATATCATAGCTATTCATGGGACATGGCTGACAGGGCAGGTGTAGCAGCTCAACATTCCTCGTTACATGCTTTTCAGATGGGATTGCGAGGGGTTAAAAAAGGAGGGGAGGTCGCAGTATTGATTAAAGAAACAATAACAGCTGTGAGGAGGGATGATATGTTTGCAGGATTATCAATTGAGGCTATATGGGTTGAATTGAAGAACAGAATAGGGGCAATCACAATACTGGGAGTGCACTTTTGGCTCCCAAACAGTCAGAGGGATATAAAAGAGCAAATATACATAAGATATAGGAGTAGCAGTAGGCCATACGGCCCCTCGATCCTGCTCCATCATTTAATACGTTTATGGCTGATCCGATCATGGACTCAGGTCCACTTCACTGCCTGCTCCCCATAACCCCTTATCCCCTCATCGTTTAAGAAACTGTCTATTTCTGTCTTAAATTTATTCAATGTCCCAGCTTCCGCAGCTTTCTGAGGCATCGAATTCCACAGATTTACAACCGTCTGAGAGAAGAAATTTCTCCTCATCTCAGTTTTAAATGGGCGGCCCCCTATTCTAAAATTATGCCCTCGAGTTCTAATCTCCCCTATCAGTGGAACATCCTCTGTGCATCCACCTTGTCAAGCCCCCTCTTAATCTTTGACGTTTCGATAAGATCACCTCTCATTCTTCTGAATTCCAATGAGTAGAGGCGCAACCTACTCAACCATTTCTCATAAGTCAACCCCCTCAACTCCGGAATCAACCTAGTGAACCTTCTCTGACCAAACTCCAAAGCAAGTATATAACTTAGCCTGTCTATGAGCTAGAGCCTCCACTTTTGAGCTTATCTCCCAAAAATGGGCGTTATTTCCGGGGTGGGCAGTAAAAAATGGGTTTTCAGATTGCCAGCTTCGCGCCCATTCTCAAAATACCTGGAGCTAGAACCTCCACTTTTTTTTGCCTGCTTAACGCCCATTTAACGCCAATTTAATCGCTGAAATGATGTATAACGCCCAGATATCGGCCATTTTGGCAGAAAATGGAAACTGACGGGCTTTTTTAGGGGACTTATCACCGAGCATTATTTTCCCCATGTGCTTAACGGCGAGAAAGAATATTACCGTTTGCCCACTTTTTGTGGACGGAGTCAGCAAAGTGGGCGATTGCAACACTCATATTTTCGCCCAGCATTACTTTCCTCACAAACTTAATGCCGACATTCAATAATCATGCCTGGTGACTGTTTTTTTGTCGTAAAGAGCATATTTGCCCAAACTAGCGGCCATGGAGATCGCCCACCGTCAATTTCACCACCTCGCACATATATCACCCAGAATATCGCCCGCCCAAAAAAATCACCGACAAAATGTAGAACTAACTGGTATGGACTCCAGCGGTGTGGCTGGCATTTGTTCAATCTCAGTCTTACGTCAGGAGCTCATATCGGAAAGTTTTGCCTGAAAGAGCCCTGATTGAGGGACAATGCTGAGACACTGCTGTGTGTGTGCAGTGGTGCCCATCACCTTGGTGCCAGTTAAAGTTTATGTTGATTGATGTAAAATTATATTTAACCCCTTCATGGTAAGAAATCACCAGTGTGTAACGGCCCAGCTATCTAAGATAACGTGCAACAAAGTTATGTTCAATAACAAACGCTTAATACCAACATCTGTCTGAAATCATAAGTAACACAGCCAATAAAACCCAACCCACACTCATATCCTATTTGTTCCATCATTGATATAAACCATATGTTCAACATGTCCAGCAACACAGAATACAAGGGCAAAGCAGGAGCGTGGTCGCCTGCCCCCATACATTGCAACAAATTGCATACACCCAGATGGAGATATAACACAGCCATCACCCGCGCATATGCAGCTCACTTTCCTTCCTCCCTCTCTTTCTTCTCCCCACCTCTATCCGTTCCCCTCCTCGCTCCATGGTGCCTGGATGAGGACCTCCTCAGGCGGTGCCTCATTAAGAGGGACGAAGGCAAATGCGCTGGTTGGAGGGGCACGTGAGCGGGGGGTGCCGAGGGGGCAACATTCTCTGATGCAGAAGCAGGATCTTGGTCCTTGCGCGCATCTGTCATTTGCAGTGGCAGTGCCGAACCTAGGGGTTGTGTTCCACACTCTGGCGCCATTGGGAGCCCTCTGCCACCAGTTTTCCTGTTTACCAGCTCCAGGGTCTCCCCCAGCCCTTCCACTTTATATGTTATTTGTTGGAAAAAACTCGATGCCAACTATGTTCTTGAGCCTTTTGCTACTGGTGAATCTCCATCGTGCCTCCCACAACAGCCAAACAAGCACAAGCCACAGCCACACACGCTTTCATGCCTCTGATCTCCCTCGCTCTGTCTCCTCTTTTGCGCATGTCATGATGATCTTTGACCTCCAGAATCGCATGAATCAAGCATTGCCTTGCTGTTGCTAATGACAGCCACACTTTACGGTCGAAGTTCAGAAAATTTAAGGCTACCGCCCATTTGATATCACTCGTGGTAACGCTCATTTTCAAAAATGTAAACCAGGTGTTTTGAGAATGGGCAAGAAGCCGGCGATCTGAAAATTTTTTTTAAAGCCCACGCCGGATATAACGCTCATCTTTGGGAGATAAGCCCAAAAGTGGGCTTCTAGCCCCTAGTTTACATTTTTGAAAATATGCATTACCATGAGTGATATCAAACGTGCGGTAGCATTAAATGTTTTTGACCTTCTGCCGTACACTTTGTTCATTGTGAGCAATAGCATGGCAACACTCGATTCCCGCAATTCAGGTGGTCAAG
The DNA here is from genome assembly GCF_044704955.1 of Pristiophorus japonicus. NCBI lineage: Eukaryota > Metazoa > Chordata > Chondrichthyes > Pristiophoridae > Pristiophorus > Pristiophorus japonicus. The sequence goes on from NC_091982.1 coordinate 249,464,808, forward strand.
GGTCAACATGACATGCACAGAAGAGGAAACAGAGAGAGGGAGCTCAGATGGACTGAAAACGTGGCTGGGTGTGGTGGAGCTGCTTTGGGAGACTTTAGAGCTTCACAGCAAGTGGGCAAACAAAACGTAGCTGTTAACAACCATATATCTGACCGAATTTGTCCTATAATGGAGGGAGAGGAGGAGTCGTCACTGCATGATGTGGAGACGGAAGCTGGAGAGAGAAGTGAGCTGGGAGAGGAGCACATTGGAGGCCTCAAAAGAGCCAGGAGTTTCTCGGTCGAGGAAAATGCCTCCCTCCTGCAGGAGGTCGAGTCACACTGGGGTGATTTGACACTGGGGTGGTGTGAGAAGCACACCTCAAAGGCCTACCAGAGATTATGGAGAGAGATAGCAGAGGTAGCCTTGTCGGCCATCAACAAGGTGCATGAGGGCAACCAATGCCGCAAACGATGGAACGACCTTTTGGGGGTCTGCAATAGTAAGTATTACATGGATTTTGATGTACTTATGTAATTATATAAGTTGATTTGTAACAGTCATGAGTGACTATCAGCAGATCTGAGCTCTTCCACTTTTACCGGGAATGTTTTACTCAAAGCCTGCAGTCACAGTGAATGTCTTTAGGTAAAGAATGATAATAATCATAATAATCAGGACTACATATATCAGTTATTTGTTGTATCCGTGTCTGTGACAGTACCTAGCAATGATATCACGCAATGATCTCATGCCATGTCGTCCTGTCACCTTTTACAGAAGAAGTTATCGACGATGAGGTCCATGCAGAGGTGAATGGGTGGGGGACCACCAGTCCCCAGCAACATCACTGACATGCAGGAGATGTGCTGGCACTCGTGGGGAAGCACCCCCAGACTCACGGGCGCATCTCAGACACTGAAGTGATGCCACGTAAATAAAGCTTACACCATTGCGTGATGTAAAGTCAATAGAAGCCACATCAACTCATATCCGACCAATCACCAGAGAAATAATGCTGGCCTAATGAAAATCAATGCAATCCACAATGTGCTGATGGTCATGAAATGTGATGTCTGTGATGATTTTGAGAGCGGTGGTGCTTTTGTCGTGCATATGCTGCGGGTAGCGCTGGACTCACCTTATCACCATAGAACCTCCTTCTCTTCTAATAACCTCATTTGTGTCTTGCAGCTCAGCCAGCAACGCGGCCCCAGGCAAGGCCACAGAGGCCAGAAGGTGGGGATGTGAGGCAGTTGGCGGACGATCCTACTACACCTGGTGCTGAGGAGCTTCGATTGTCTCCCATCAATCTGCTGGGTCTGTTCTCGATGGATGAGGGTGCGGACTTTGAAGAACGTGCATCGCCATGCTCCAGAACCAATTCTCCCTAAGGCCATCTATTGGTACTCCAGTCATTCCCACCTCCACTCTGGAGATGCCGGCCACAAGCACTTCTCCACAGGTCACGTCATTTGTCCCCAGGACGGCGCTGACAGCGTGGAGGCCTCGTGGACATGGCAGATCTGTTCCAGGAGCGTGACATGGCAGCGGAGAGTTAGTTCAGTTGTCCAGGAGGACTGTAGACAAAGGTGACCGGCTCATCAAAGCTTTGGGGGCATATCCTGACATCTAGCTACCATGTCCGAGTACATTACATGCATGGCGGAGTCCCTGGATGTGATAGCCAGGAACACTGCTGCTACAGCCATCCTAGTGGTCTCAGAGTGCGGCATTCCACCCCTAGGATCTGCACCACCACCATGGCAGATGTGAGCAAGGACCAAGATCCTAGTTCTGCATCAGAGAATGTTGCATCCTCTGCACCTGCCGCTCCCGTACCCATCCAACCAATGCATCTGCTATCATCCCCTCCAATGAGGCACCGCTTGAGGAGGTCCTCGTCCAGGCACCATGGAGCGAGGAGCGGAAGGGATAGAGGTGCGGAGAAGAAAGAGAGGGGGAAGGAAAGTGAGGTGCATGTGCGCTGGTGATGGCTGTGTTATATCTCCATCTGGGTGTATGCAATTTGTTGCAATATATGGGGGCTGGGGACCACGCTATTGCTTTGCCTTTGTATTCTAGGTTGCTGGACATGTTGACCATGTGATTTATGTCAATGGTGGAAAAAATGTGATATGAGTGGGGGTTGGGTGTTATTAGCTATGTTACTTATGATTTCAGACAAATGTTGGTATTAAGCGTTTGTTATTGATATTAAGCGTTTGTTATTGAGCTTAACCTTGTTGCGCATTGTCGTAGGTAGCTGGACCATTTCACACTGGTGATTCCTTACCGTGAAAGGGTTAAATACAACTTTACATCAATCAACCTAAATTTTAACTGGAAGCAAGGTGATGGGCACCATTGATGTCTGAGCTGCACACACACAGCAGTATCTCCGCGTTGTTCCTCATATCAGCGTTCTTTCAGGCAAACCTTTCCAATATCAGCTCCTCACCGTAAGAGTACGATTTAAAAATACCAGCCAAACCACTGGCATCCATCCCGGTTAGTTCCACTTTTTGTGGGCAGTTTTTTGAGAGGGCAATATTCTGGCCGATATGTATGCAAGGTGGTGAAATTGATGGTGGGCGATCTCCATGGCCACTAGTTTGGGTAAATATGCTCTTTATGACAAAAAACATTCGGCGGTTCTTATTATTGAATCTCAGCGTAAAGTCTGTGAGGAAAGTAATGCTGGCCGATAATATGGGCATTGAAATCGCCCATTTTGCTGATTCCACCCAAAAGAAGTGGACGGCGGTAATATTTTTTCTCAGCATTAAACACATGGGGAAAATAACGCTCGGTGATAAGTCTCCTAAAAAAGACTTTCAGTTTCCATTTCGTGCCAAAATGGGCGATATTTGGGCATTACACGTCATTTCAGTGGTTAAATGGGCATTAAGTGGGCGTTAAGCAACAAAAGAAGTGGAGGTTCTAGCCCATAGTCCTTTTGCAGACTTTTTGTGTCCTTCTCACACGTTGCTTTTCCTCCCATCGTTGTATCATCAGCAAACTTGGCCACGTTACACTGGGTCCCTTCTTCCAAGTCGTTAGCATAGATTGTATATAATTGGGCTCCCAGCACTGACCCCGGTGGCACCCCACTAGTTACTGATTGCCAAACATAGAATGAACCATTTATCACGACTCTCTGTTTTCTGTTAGTTAGCCAATCCTCTATCCATGCTAATATATTAAACACACCCCGTGAACTTTTATGTTGTGCAGTTACCTTTTAAGTGGCACCTTGTCAAATGCATTCTGGAAGTCCAAATACACCACATGGAAACACAGTAACGTACAAAATAGGTGCAGGAGCAGGCCATTCGGCCCTTCGAGCCTGCACCGCCTTTCAATATGATCATGGCTGACCATGCAACCTCAGTAACCCATCCCTGCCTTCTCTTCACACCCCCTGATCATTTTAGCTGTAAGGGCCACATCTAACTCCCTTTTGAATAGGTCCAACGATCTGGACTCAACAACTTTCTGTGGCTGAGAATTCCACAGCTTCACAACCCTCTGGGTGAAAAGGTTCCTCCTCATCTCAGTCCTATATGGCTTACCCCTTATCTTTAGACTGTAACCTCGGGTTCTGGACTTCCCCAACAGTGTGAATATTCTACCTGCATCTAACCTGTCCAGTCCCGTCAAAATGTTATGTTTCTCTGAAATCCCCTCTCATTCTTCTAAATTCCAGTGAGTATAAGCATAGCTGATCCAGTCTTTTTGTGTCCTGTCTTTTTATGTCAGTCCTGCCATCCCGGGAATCAGTCAGCTGCACTCCCTCAATAGCAAGAACGTCCTTCCTCAGATTAGGAGACCAAAACTGCACACAATACTCAAGGTGTGGTCTCACCAAGGCCCTGTACAACTGCAGTAAGACCTCTCTGCTCCTATACTCAAATCCCTCGCTATGAAGGCCAGCATGCCATTTGCTTTATTTACTGCCTGCTGTACCTGCCTACCTACCTTCAATGACTAATGTACCATGACACCCAGGTCTCTTTGTACCTCCCCTTTTACTAATCTGTCACCATTCAGATAATAATCTGACTACCTGTTTTTGGAACCAAAGTGGATAACCTCACATTTACGCACATTATACTGCATCTGCCATGCATTTTCCCATTCACCTAACCTGTCCAAGTCCCCCTGCAGCCTCTTCGCATCCTCCTGCCAGCTCGCACTGCCACCCAGCTTAGTGTCATCTGCAAACTTGGAGATATTACGTTCAATTCCTTCAGCTAAATCATTAATGTATATTGTAAATAGCAGGGGTCCCAGCACTGAACCATGCGGCACCCCCACTAGTCACTGTCTGCTATTCTGAAAAGAACCTGTTTATTCCTACTCTTTGCTTCCTGTCTGCCAACCAGTTCTGTATCCATGTCAATACATTACCACCAATAACATGCGTCTTAATTTTGCACATTAATCTTTTGTGTGGGATCTTGTCAAAAGCCTTTTGAAAGTTCAAATACGCCACATCCGCATGTTCTCCCTTGTCCACTCTGCTAGTTACATCCTCAAAATATTCCAGAAGATTTGTCAACTATGATTTCCCTTTCATAAATCCATGCTGACTTGGACCGACCCTGTCACTGCTTTCCAGATGCGCTGCTATTACATCTTTAAAAATTGATTCCAGCAGTTTCCCCACCAATGATGTCAGGATAAATGGTCTATAATTCCCTGTTTTCTCTCTCCCTCCTTTTTTTAAAAAGCGGGGTTACATTAGCTACCCTCCAATCCATAGGAACTGATCCAGAGTCCACAGAATATTGGAAAATGACCAACAATGCACCTAATATTTCTAGGGGCACTTCCTTATGCACTCTGGGATGCAGACTATCAGTCCCTAGGAATTTATCGGCCTTCAGTCCCTTCAATTCCTCTAACATCATTTCCTGACTAATAAGGAATTCTCTCAGTTCCCCCTTCTCGCTAGACCATCGGTCCTCTAGTATTTTCGGAAGGTTATTCGTGTCTTCTTAGTGAGGATAGAACCATTGTATGTGTTCATTTGTCTGTCATTTCCTTGTTCCCCATTATGAATTCACCTGATTCTGATGTAACGGACCTAAATTAATCTTCACTAGTCTTTTTCTCTTCACTTATCTGTAGAAGCTTTTGCGGTCAGTTTTTATGTTCCCTGCAAGCTTACTGTCATACTCTATTTTCCCCATCCTAATTAAACCCTTTGTCCTCTTCTGCTGAATTCTAAATTTCTCCCAGTCCACTGGTTCCCCTTTATCCACCCTGTTCGTTACATGCTCAAAGAATTCCAGCAAATTTGTCAAACTTGACTTCCCCTTCATAAATCCATGCTAACTGCTTGACCGTGTTTTGCTTTTCCAAATGTCCTGCTACTGCTTCCTTAATAATGGACTCCAACATTTTCCCAACCACAGATGTTAGGCTAACTGGTCTATAGTTTCCTGCTTTTTGTTGGCCTCCTTTTTTAAATAGGGGCGTTACATTTGCAGTTTTCCAATCTGCAGGGACCTCCCCAGAATCCAGGGAATTTTGGTAAATTGCAAACAATGCATCAACAATCTCTTCTCTTAAGACCCTACGATGCAAGCCATTAGGTCCAGGGGATTTATTTGCCTTCAGTCCCATTAGCTTACTGAGTACCACATCCTTAATGATTGTGATTGTGTTAAGTTCCTCCGCCACCCCCCACCCCCCCATAGCCCCTTGACTATCCACTGTTGGAATATTGTTAGTGTCCTCTACCATAAAGACTGCTACAAAATATTTGTTCAGAGTTTCTGCCATCTCCATGTTACCCATTACTAATTCCCCAATTTCGAATTCTATATAGGCACATTTCTAAGAAGTGCAACAAATGTCAGGCAGAAATAGTAGAGGAATTCAACTACCCTAATATTAACTGGGATAACATTAGTGTGAATGATACAGATGGCGCGGAATTCCTTAATTGCATTCAGAAGATCGTTTTTTACCAGTATCTAAGAAGCCCAACAAAGGAGGGGGTTGTTCTGGATTTAGTTTTAGGGAAAAGGAGTGTCAGTGGGAAAGCATTTTGATCCAATTGATCATAATTCAGTTAGATTTAGCGTAGTTATGGAAAAGAAGGACAGAGCAGGAATAAAGGTTCTCAATTCGAGAAGAGTCAATTTTGGTAGGCTGAGATGGGATTGAGCCAAAGTGGACTGGAGACGACGACTTTAAGGTAAATCAGTGTCAGAGCACTGGGCTGCATTGAAGGAGGAGATCCTGAGGGTTCAGAGCAAGTATGTTCCTTAAAAAAAAGGGTGGAATTAACAAATCCAGAGCCCTCGGATGGCAAGAGGCCGACAACCAGAATAAAGAGAAAAGGACATCTATGCCAGATACCGAAGGCTCAATACTACAGAAACTCTAGAAGAGTATAGATCGTGCAGGGGTGCACTTAGACAGGATATTAGGAAAGCATAAAAAAATGTTGGTGAGTAAAATCAAGGAAACCCCAAAGTGTTTTTATAAAATATTAAGAACAAGAGGATATTCACTGCCTCAGAGAGCTGTGGAAGCTGGGTGTATTGTATGGGGTTAATCACATAGGGTTAATTATGATATTTAGTCATTCACAGTGTGTCTCTGCTCCATGCTTCGTGGATAGAAAGAGAGAGAAAGCACACACCAGCTTGTTATGAGACAGTCCGCGGATCGAGGTCTCATGCTTTGTGAACAAGTACCTGGGGCCTTACAGATTAGGAGTTGGCCATAAGCCATATGCACCCATGTTTTGTTCAATAGTATGTTTATTTGATAGTATAAAGGTGCAGCACTGTCCCGTAGCTCTTTGAACTTCACCTTGGACCGTGATTCGCGAGCGGTGCCGGGACCCCAATGCTCCAGATCAGCCATCGCTTGTGGAGTTCCTGACGGGCGGAAGGCCGTGAGCGTTGTTGCATCTTATCATACTTCTCTTTTCTTTGTAAACTGTATTATTAATGTTTCTTTTCTCTCAGTAAACGGTGTTTTATTCTTTACTTCATTTGTCTTGTCTCTTATTTAACATTCATCCAGATCCTGAACCTGGGTCTATTATTATTGGTCCAAAACATTTTGGCGTCACGAACAGGATCTGGTCAAATGTTTAAGAGAAAAGACAAGAAGCAGTCTCCTCCTGCGGGAGAGAAGTATAGAATACCAGCGTGGGACATGAGGGATGAGGGTTTTGGCCCACTTGCCAAGGTGCTAGACCAGTTTGGACCCCCACAACATGGGGATACGCCGTCATTGGAACAGAACAAAGATAGAGCCGTACCCCACGCGGTACTGTTTCTCCTGGAGGAAGCAGGCTTCCCAAAGGAGAAAAATAGTCCCCCATAATTGGGATGGATTTTGTTGATAGCATTAAGGGCGATGTGTAAACAACTGAAGGAAAGTGAGGCAGAAAACCTACAGTTAAAAACAGCTGCTAAGGTTTTGGAAATTCAAAACTCGATCCTGACTGAAGCGGTCCGCACTGTTCAAGAGCGGGCGGACAAGGTCAATGAACAATCAGAAACTTTAATATGCTGTCTGGCGACAGTACAAAATAAAATGAAAGCTAGATGGAAATTACAGCTGGATTTGAAATATATCCTTTATATTTGCTGCGGCATGTGGTATGGGCTTGCTCAATTAGATCCCGTGAGAGTATAAAAGCCAAAGCAAAATCATATGGGGAATGTATACAAGCTGGAAAAAATGGAGAGGGGGTGGGGAAACGGGAGGAAACTAAAGACCCTTCCCCATACGTTCCAAGCACAGAAGCTAGACCCCTTATGACAAATAAGATGAAACAGCAAGATGGGGAACAGCCGGTAACCACTAGAGGGGTGCGTGATTTCACCACTAGTGAGTTACAAGAAATCGTTACTATCAGGGTCCGGCAAAAATATCTCTCTGCCGTTGATTGGGAAGTGGAGGTAAAACCTTGGAATACTATGGTGGAGGGTGCAATACAGTTGCACAAAGTGGCAACACAGGGAGGAATATATCACCAACAATCTGGGGGGGCCAGATCAGGAGCTCTGTGCGGCAGGAATGCGGGACAACCCGATGAAGAGTGGCACTCCTATCATGAGGGGTGTGCTACTCGCATTGTTGGGACCAGCCCAAGGGCAGCGGGTGGGGCACGCCTGCCTATTGTTAGGACAGTTAGAGGATGTAGAAGATCCCCTCGACTAGGGGTGTGCCCAGGATCCGGGTGCACTCCCTGTTAGAACCACATCAACCCAAGTTCCCGGGGATCTGAGGCCACACATTCCGATTACTTGCCTGGCAGGGGAGTAACCATAATAAGCTTTGTTGAATGAAGAAATACTTTGTGAATGTCTGTCTGTGAATGAAAGCGCTTTTGTGATTCTTTTGACTGCGAAATGAATTTTTCATGTGTCTGACAGCGTGTTTGGAAAAATAGTGGAGCTGCCTGTTTTTTTTAGCTCCACCCACTTCTTTAAACAGAGTGAAGGTTTTTTTTAACTCTTCGTAGTGTTGTCCTGTATGTGGGAAGTCTTCAGAAAGTGTGAACCTTACAGGGGAAATCATACAAGGGTTCTTGGTGGCGGGTATCATTAGACATGCGGTGTCCCCTACAATAGTCCTGTTTGGCCTGTGTAGAAACCCGACAAAAGTTGGAGGATGACTGTGGACTACCGACAACTGAACGAATTTGCCCCTCACATGGCAACCGCTGTCCCAGATGTAGTAACTATAACAGAGCGGCTGTCTGAAGAGGTATGGAATGGTATGCGATAATCGACCTGGCCAATGAGACACACAAGTTCGGGCGAGTGCAGCAAAGCTCCATAGTGCGCTGGAAATGGTATGTCGCAGATAGAGCAAGTAAAGGAAAAGAAGGAATCAGCTGAATACATGAGCATGTGGCTAATTACCCACAAACAGCTGAGAGTGAACTTGCACAGTCATCTGTCAGTTTAACCCAGGAGTCACCGATATCTTTTGAACAATTAACACCTGAAGAGCGTAGCCATGTCTGGTTCACAGATGGCTCAGCGGTCTGGCGAAATGGCCTTCAGCGATGTCGAGCCGCTGCCTTCAACCTAAAAACCCAGACAATTGTGCATAATGAGGGTGTGGGAGGCTCCAGCCAGCTAGCAGAACGAGCAGCTGCCGTCCTTGCGTTAGAAGAGGAACAGCAACAAATACACATATATACTGACTCATGGGCAGGAGCCAATGACATGGCGAGCTGGATGCGAAACTGGCATGAACATAACTGGCAAATAACTGGGAAAGACTTGTGGGGAAAGCACCTATGGGAACAAATATGGTCCAAAGCCCAGAAGATGAAAATAACTGTATATCATGTGGACGCTTACATGAAAAACACTTCAAAGACCTCTGAATATAATAACACTGTTGATAATATAGCCCGGGTACGGCCTGTCAAAGAGCTGGAAGAGGAAGAATATGGCATAGGCAAGTGGGCCCACCACAAATCTGGACATTTGGGCATTCAGGGTACGATACAATGGGCACAAAATAGGGGGTTACATTTGACTATGGACGGTGTTAAACCGATCATAAACACCTTTGAAATTTATCAAAAGGTGAAGCATTTTCCCCTACAATGACAACCCGGTGCCCATATTAAGAGAGGGACTCAACCAGCACAAATATGGCAAGTTGATTATGTAGCACCTTTACCATTGCAACAACGCTTCCAATATTTGCTCACTGCTGTTGATAACCTATTCTGGACTTTTGATAGCTTATCCAGTGATTAAAGCGAATCAACAAAGTACGATTAAAAGAGTGGAGAATCTAATCACATACTACGGTGAGCCAGCAGAAGTCCAGTCCGATATTGGGTCGCACTTCACAGGTCAAACAGTGCAACAGTGAGCAGTAGGCAATGGGATCTATTGGATGTTTCACATACCTTACTATCCGCAAGCTGCAGGGTTGATAGAACGCATGAATGGACTACTTAAGCAACAGATTAAAATATTAACTCCCACTAACACATTGCAAGGGTGGTCTTACCACAAGCAGTGCACAATCTGAATCACCGACCATTGCGGGGGGGAACTCCCATAAGCCACATGTTAGGCAAAATTAGTGTCGGGGAAGAGTGGAGGAGGGGGGGGGAAGAGTGGAGGGGGGGGGGGAAAGTAAATCAGACTCACGACACAGTTTGTGAAGGAGGAAAAGTGTGGGTGCAAGTACCCCCAGAAACCCTTACAAGCAGAGGAAATCTTAGCGAAAGGAGAAGGAAACACTTATTGGGTGCTTCTAACTGGTCAAGATATTCCTCTCTGTGTTGACCAGGGTAAATTGACTAAATGGGGCTGCATTAATATACTTATGCTTCCTCCCACAGAAATTCTGCCCAAAATGGCTACTTACCAACTCGTGCTGGCCAGTCTCTGTGTCTCGTTATCTGTGACTGTGCTACTTCCATCCTCAAACACAGCATGGGATGGCCATATAGGGTGGCGGTTAGCTAACACTGATCGTACGCAAGACAATTACTAACCTTCCTTCCACTGCAGACCTAACTCGTTTAGCACAATTTCTGAAAGCTAACACTGATCGTTGTCTTACTCGTCGCGTTATTACTGCTTGAGTGTATTCTTAGGTGTAGATTGCGGGCGTTGCTTGCGCATACTCAACGTGTTACTGATGCATTACACCTTCAATTTGATTATATTACTTAGAATGTCTAAATATAAAGGGTGGATTGTATTGTATGGGGTTAATCACACAGGGTTAATTATGATATTTAGTCATTCACAGTGTGTCTCTGCTCCTTGCTTCATGGATAGAAGGAGAGAGAAAGCGACCTTGAGACGCACACCAACTTGTTATGAGACAGCTGCTCGAGGTCTCATGCTTTGTGGACAAGCTCCTGGGGCCTTACAGATTAGGAGTTGGCCATCAGCCACATGCACCCATGTTTTGTTCAATAATATGTTTATTTGATAGTATAAAGGTACAGCACTGTCTTTGAACTTCACCTTGGACCGTGATTCGCGAGCGGTGCCGGGACCCCCAATGCTCCAGATCAGCTGTCGCTTGTGGAGTTCCTGATGGGCAGAAGGCCGTTAGCGGTGTTGCATCTTATCATACTTCTCTTTTCGTTGTAAACTGTATTATTAATGTTTCTTTTCTCTCAGTAAAGGTGTTTTATTCTTTACTTCATTTGTCTTGTCTCTTATTTAACATTCATCCAGATCCCGAACCTGGGTCTATTATTATTGATCCAAAACACTGGGACATTCAATACATTTAAGACAAAGATAGACAGTTTCTTCACTGATAAGGAAATAAGGAGTTATGGGGAGCAGGCAGGCAAGTGGATCTGAGTCCATGATCGGATCAGCCAAGATCGTATTAAATAGTGGAGCAGGCTCGAGGAGCCGTATGGCCTACTCCTGCTCCTATTTCTTATGTGCTTATAAACATAGAAAATAGGTGCAGGAGTAGGCCATTCGACCCTTCGAGCCTGCACCGCCATTCAATGAATTCATGGCTGAACATGCAACTTCAGTACTCCATTCCTGCTTTCTCGCCACACCCCTTGATCCCCCTAGTAGTAAGGACTACATCTAACTCCGTTTTGAATATATTTAGTGAATTGGCCTCAACTACTTTCTGTGGTAGAGAATTCCACAGGTTCACCACTCTCTGGGTGAAGACGTTTCTCCTCATCTCGGTCCTAAATGGCTTAACCCTTATCCTTAGACTGTGACCCCTGGTTTTAGACTTCCCCAACATTGGGAACATTCTTCCTGCATCTAACCTGTCTAAACCCGTCAGAATTTTAAACGTTTCTATGAGATCCCCTCTCATTCTTCTGAACTCCAGTGAATACAAGCCCAGTTGATCCAATATTTCTTGATATGTCAGTCCTGCCATCCCGGGAATCAGTCTGGTGAACCTTCGCTGCACTCCCTCAATAGCAAGAATGTATTTTCTCAAGTTAGGAGACCAAAACTGTACACAATACTGCACGTGTGGCCTCACCAAGGCCCTGTAGAACTGTAGTAACACCTCCCTGCCCTGTACTCAAATCCCCTCGCTATGAAGGCCAACATGCCATTTGCTTTCTTAACCAGCTGCTGTACCTGTATGCCAACCTTCAATGACTGATGTACCTTGACGCCCAGGTCTCCTTGTACCTCCCCTTTTCCTAATGCTTATGTTCTTATGATAACTAGAGAAAGTGTGGGGCATATTAGACACCATAAATGTGTGTTGAGGCAGAAGGCATGGGTATGGTTCTTAATGTTATACCTTTTTGAAAAAACAGAGAAAGGGATAGACTGAGTAATTACAAGTTAGTCAGCTTAACCTCGGTGGTGGGAAAATGATTGGAAAAAATTCTGAAAGACAGGATAAGTCTTCAATTAGAAAGGCACAGATAATCAAGGACAGTCAGGATGGGTTTGTTGAGGAAATGTTCGTGTCTCACTAACTTAATTGCATGTTTTGAGGAGGTAACAAAGAGGGTCGACAAGGGCAGTGCCTTTGGTGTTGGGTAAATGGATTTTAGAAAGAATGTTGATCAGATTCCACATGGCAGACTAGTCACGAATGTAAAAGTCCATGGGATCTAGGGCAAAGTGGCAAGCTGGATCCAAAATTGGCTCAGAAGCAGGAAGCAAAGGGTAATGTTTGATGAGTATTTTGTTACTGGAAGGCTATTTCCAGTGATGTTCCACAGGGCTCAGTACTAGGTCCCTTGCTTTTTTGGGGGTTATATATCAATGATGTATGCTTGAATGTAGGAGGCATGATTAAGAAGTTTGCAGATTATACTAAATTCGCCTATGTTGTTGATAATGAGGAGGAAAGCTTTAGACTGCAGGAAGATATCAATGAAATGGCCAGGTTGGGCAAAACAGTGGAAAATAGAATTCAATCCAGAGACGTGTGAGGTAATGCACTTGGCGAGGGATAAAAAGACAAGGGAATACACATTAAATGGTAGGACACTGAGAAGTGTAGAGGAACAAAGGGATCGTGGAATGCTGGTCCACAGATTCCTGAAGGCAGCGGGCCGGACAGATGAGGTGGTTTAAAATTCAGATGGAATGCTTGCCTTTATTAGCCGAGGCATAGAAGAGAAGAGCACGGAGGTGATGCTTGAACTGTTTCAAACACTAGTTGGGCCACAGCTAGAGTACAGCCTGCAGTCCTGGTCATCATTTTACGGGAAATATGTGATTGCACTAGAAAGGGTACAGAGGGGATTTACGAGGATATATGAGGGAAATATATTCACCCAGAGTGTGGTGGCGGTCTGGAACACACTGCCTGAAAGGAGGGTAGAGGCAGATACCCTCACCATATTTGAAGAGTGTTTGGATATGCACTCTCTCGTACTCTCTACGACTCCTGTTCTTTTTTTGCGGGATATTCTTCTAGATATCTGTAACCGCTGCCTAATTTTGTTGGAGTCTCTCCCAAATCCACTCTCTGATTAATATGCATACTACATAAATTATTGGATCCAAATGTAGCAAATTTACTTTCTTCCCCATCGCGCACACGTACACATCACCACAACAAAATCCTCACTTCACTCTTTTTTGTAGCTTTTTAGTTGGTCTTTGGCGATCTCGCAATATTGTGTCAAAATCCGCTACTTTGAAATCATGCTCATAAATGACAGTACATAGTGTGCTCTTGACTCACTTGACTAATTATGTGCCTCATTGTTAGTGTGTGGGGCACATCAGCTGCGATGCGACATAGTTAAACATATTGCCACAGCTACGGAGGACTGGAGTGAGTTGCATTTATTAAAACATTAGCAAAATAGTAAACTGTGTAACTTACGAAATTACATTTAATTTTATGGTAAATTGAATGTTGAGCGCTCCTGGTTTATAGCAATTGTCCGCTATGGCATCAGGGAGGAGATGAGAATAAGTCTTAGAAAATCAACAGTTTTTCCATCTTTCAGGCACCATTTCTGCATTTGTATTTTCACACCTCTGCTTATTTACTATGCCTTGCAATATTTGGTGGTAATCTCATGTTCCTTTTCACCGTCTCTGCCTTCCTTTCTCTTAACTGCATTGCATTTTCCGTTGCTGTTTGCACTTGTACAGACCCATTATTCCTTATGTTAAGCATTTTTCTTGTCACAGCGCATTACGAATCAAAGATTTGTTTTTACAGTTTAGATGAACTGGTCATGCTGAATTCCTTCTGTAGGTTGCCATTGCTCTTGCGACAAACATTAGCAATTGTTTCTTCTGCAAAAACTTTAAGCAATTTCAGCACTGAAATTTGGATTTGAACGATGCATATTAGTACATTTAGTGTCTTTTACATAAATAGTTTCTATTACACTGTTATTTTCTTATCGCAAAGCAAGGTGTTCTGTTTGGACTAAAAAGTACAAGTTTCATTGGTAAAATTGTACGACTAGCCACTCAAAATGACGACTTTTCTACGTCAATATTTGTAAGAGTATCAGTTCATTGCCCTTAATTTCTTTAATCCACGATCATATACAACCTTAATCGCAAACTAAATAATCAAAAGAGGGTGAAACGAATAGAAAGATATGCTGATAGAGTTAGATGATGATGAGTAGGAGGAGGCTCCTGTGGAGCATAAACACCGGCATAAACCATTTGGGCCGAATAGCTTTATTCTATTTTTCATTTGTTCACGTGAGGTCAGCGTTGCAGGCAAGGCGAGCATTTATTGCCCATCCATAATTGCCCTGGAGAAGGTGATGATGAGCTCATTCTTGAACAGCTGAAGTCCGTGTGGTGAAGGTACTCCCACAGCGCTGTTGGGAAGGAGTTCCAGGAATTGGCATCAGCAATGATAAAGGAATGGCGATATATTTTCAAGTCAGAATGGAGTGTAGATTGGAAGGGAATCTGCAGATGATGGTGTTCCCATGCGCCTACTGGCCATGTCCTTCTAGGTGAAAGACGTTGCAGTTTTGGCAGGTGCTGCCGAAGAAGCATTGGTGAATTGGTGCATCTTGTAGCCAGTACACATTGCGGCCACGGTGTCCCGGTGGTGTAGGGACTGAATGTTTAAGGTCGTGGATAGAGTGCCAATCAAGCAGGTTGCCTTTACCTGGATGCATCAATCTTCTTTAGGGTTGTTGGGTCTTGACTTATTGAGGCAAGTGGGCAGTATTCCATCACACTCCTGACTTGTGTCTTGCAAATGGTGGAAAGGCTTTGGAGTGTAAGGAGGTATGACACACGTTGCAGAAAACCCAGTCTCGAACCTGCTATTGTAGCCACAGTATTAATGTGTCTGGTCCAGTTAAGTTTCTGGTCAATGATGACGACCAAGGATGTTGATGATGGGGGATTCGGTGAGAGTAATGTGGCTGAATGTCAAGCGGCCGTGGTTAGACACTCATTTGTTGGAGATAGTCATTGCCTGACGCGAATGTTAATTGCCAATTATCAGCCCAAGCCTGAATGCCATCCAGGTCTTAAGAACATAGGAAATAGGAACAGTAGTAGGCCATACGGCCCCTCGAGTCTGCTCCGCCATTCAATAAGATCATGGCTGATCTGATCATGGACTCAGCTCTACTTCCCCACCCGCTCCCCATTAACCCCTTTCCGTGAATCTATTTCTTTCTTAAATGTATGCAATGTCCCAGATTCCACAGCTCTCTGAGGCAGCGAATTCCACAGCTTTACAAACCTCTGAGAGAAGAAATTTCTCCTCATCTCAGTTTTAAATGGGCGACCCCTTATTATAAGGTCATGCCCTCTAGTTCTAGTCCCCCCTCCCCAATCAGTGGAAACATCCTCTCTGTATCCCCCTTGTCAAGCCCCCTCATAATCTTATACGTTTTGATAAGTTCACCTCTCATTCTTCTGAATTCCAATGTGTAGAGGCCCAACCTACTCAACCTTTCCTCATAAATCAACCCCCTCATCCGCGGAATCAACCTAGTGAACCTTCTCTGAACTGCCTCCAAAGCAAGTATATCCTTTCGTAAATATCAAAATCAAAACTCAACGCAGTATTCCAGATGTGGCCTCCCCAATACGCTGTATAGCTGTAGCAAGACTTCCCTGCTTTTATACTCCATCGCCTTTGCAATAAAGGCCAGTTCCATCGGCCTTTGTGATCACTTGCTGAACCTGCATACTATCCTTTTGTGTTTCATGCAAAAGTACCACTTGGAACTTATGGCTGACGATGGTTGCAAATACGTCAGCCTTGCCTTTTGCACTCATGTGCTGGATTCCATCATCAGTGACGAAGGGATATTTTGGATCCTCCTCTTCATGTTAGTTGTTTAATTGTCCACTGCCATTCACAACTGGCTGTGGCAAACTGCAGAGCTTTTATCTGATTCATTGAATGTCGGATCGCTTAACATCTATAGCATGCTGCTCCGCTGTTAGCATGCAGGTAATCTTGTGTTGCATCTTCCCCAAGTTGGCAACTCATGTTTAGGTACACCTGGTGCTGCTCTTGGCATGCTCTTCTACAAACTTCATTGAACCAAGATTGGTCCCATGGCTTGATGGTAATGGTAGAGCGCAAAATATGTCAGACCGTGAGGTTGCAGATTGTGAAAGAATACACCTCTGCTCCTGTTCATGGCACATAGCGCCTCATGGCTGCAAAGTTCAGATCTGCTAGATCTGGTCTTAATTTATTCCCTTTAGAATGGTGGTGGTGCCACACAACACGATGGAGCGTGTCCTCCATGTTAACACAGGATTTCGACTCCACATGGCACTTGCGGTGGTCAATGCTACCACTGCTCTCATTGACTGAACAATCTGCGACTAGTAAATTGTTGAGGATGAGTTCAAGTCGGGTATTCCTTACCACCTCTCACCACCTGCTGCAGTACGTGTCTGGCACTTATACCCTTCAGGACTCGACCAGCTTGGTCAGTAGTGGAGCTATCGAGCTACTCTTGCTGATGGACATTAAAATCCCCAACCCACGGCAAATTCTGTTCCCTTGTTGCCCTCAGTGCTTCTTCGAAGTAGTATTCAGTATGGAGGAGTTATGATTCCTCCTTTCAGGGAGGGCAGCAGGTGATAATCAGCAGGATTTTGATTTGTCCTCAATCCACGGTGTCCAGGGTCAATGTTGAGCTCTCCCAAGCAATGTTAAGCTCTTCCTGAGTGTATACCACTGCTCTGCCACCTCTGGTTTGTGACAGGATATACCCAAGAATGGTGATGGAGGAATCTGAGACATTTGCTGAAAGGCATAATTCTATGTATGAATATGCCAGGCTGTTGATTGACGAGTCTTTGTGACCTCTCTCCCAAATTTGCCACAAGTTCCGAGTTGATAGTGAGGAGGACATTGCAGAGTCGACTGATCTGGGTGTGCGGTTATTTCGAAATGCAATGCCGAGTGGTCCGTCTGGTTGTATTCTTGTTATTGTTTTCCGTAGCACAGCTGAGTGGATTGCTCGGACATTTCAGAGGGCAGTTAAGAATCAACTAATCTATGTGTCTGGATTTGCATATAGGCCAGACCATGACATTAGTGACTAGATGGGTAGATTCATGGTCACCGTTACTGACATTAGCTTTTTATTTAATTAACTGAATTTAAAATCCCCAGCTGCCGTAGTGGGATTTGAACTCAAGTCTCTGGATCATTAGTCTAGACCTCTGTATCACTAGTCCAACAAATTAACAACTATGCTACCATTCCCGTTCTGTGCTGTAAAACCTATGTAATTCGATGTAATTCATCATCAGGTCAAAGAGGCAGTTGCACATTGTGGCCGATCTCTAATAAACGGTTGTGCAGATTTTATGGAAAAAATGAAGTGTCCCACGATTTTTATAAGAATTATTTCCACTTAGCAGGACGCACTTGAAGATCAACGCGTATGTGCCAAATATTTACCATAATCTATCAAGTTCTACCAGATAGCAAAGGACATCCAATTGCACTCACCAGATCTCACCATTACTTTCCAATCCTCAATGACTGCAGGATAACTGCTAATGTTGCACCGTTAATTAAAAAGGGAGGACGGGACGAACGTGTAATTACATGCCAGTTAATTTAACATTGGAGATGGGCGAATATATTGGAATTAATTCTGAGGGACAGTGTAAACCTTCATTTTGAAAGACACAGATTAATCAAGG
The DNA here is from genome assembly GCF_044704955.1 of Pristiophorus japonicus. NCBI lineage: Eukaryota > Metazoa > Chordata > Chondrichthyes > Pristiophoridae > Pristiophorus > Pristiophorus japonicus. The sequence continues at coordinate 249,482,903 of NC_091982.1, forward strand.
ACAGTCAGCATGAATTTGTTAAGGGAAGGTCGTGCCTGACTAACATGATTGTATTTATTGAGATGGTAATAAGCAGGGTCGATGAGGGCAGTGTTTTATATGTAGACTACATGGATCATAGAATCCTAGAATCATACAAATTTACAGCACTGAAGGATGCCACTTTGACCCATCTCTGCACCAGCCAACTAAGAGCTATCCCGCCTAATCCCACTTTCCAGCTCTTTGTCCTGTAGGTTATGGCACTTTAAGTGCACATCCAAGTATCTTTTAAATGTGATGAAATATTCTGCATCTACCACCCTTCCAAGCAGTGAGTTCCAGATCCTCATCTGCTTCTGGGTGTACACATTTCCCCTCATATCTCCTCTAAACCTACCCCCAATTACTTTAAATCTATGCGCCTTGGTTGTTCAACCTTCTGCCAATGGAAACGGGTCCTTCCTATGCATGCTATCCAGGCTGCACATAATTTTATACACCTCAATGAGGTCTCACCTTAGCCTCCACTTTTCCAACGAAAACAGACCCAGCATCTCCAATCTTTCCTCATAGCCTAAATTCTACAGTCCTGGCATCATTATTGTAAATCTCGAGTGCAATCATATCTTTCATGTAATGCGGTGACCAAAACTTCACACAGTCCTCCAGCGTTTTATACATTTCAAGCATAACCTCCTTGCTATTGTATTCCATGCCTCGACTAATAAAGGCAAGCATTCCATATGTCTTCTTAACCAATTTATCTACATGGCCTGCTAGCTTCAAGGATCTGAGGACCTGCACTGCAAGGACCCTTTGTTCCTCTACACTTTTCAATGCCGTACTATTTAATATGCATTCCCTTACCTTGTTAGACCTCACAAATGCATTACCTCACACTTATCCAGATTCAAGTCCCCTTGCCATTGTTCTGCCGTCTCACCAGTATATTGATATATTCCTGCAGTCCGCAGCTTTCTTCTTCATTATCAGCCTATTTTAGTTTCATCTGCAAACTTCTTGATCATACCCGCAACATTCAAGTCCAATTCATTGATATATACCACAAAAAGAAAGGGATCCAGCACTGAGCCCTGCAGAACCCCACTGCATACAGCCTTCCTGTCACAAAAACACCCATCAACCATTACCCTTTGCTTCCTGCCTCTGAGCCAAATTTGCATCCAACTTGTCCCTTTGCCCTGAAAAGCCTGCCATGTGTTACCTTATCAGAAGTTTTGCTAAAATCCATATACACTACATCATATGGACAACCCTCACCGAACCTCCTGATTACCTGCTCGAAAAATTCAATCAAGTTAATCAGACACGACCTTCCCTTAAAAAATCCAAGCTGACTGTCCTCAAATGTAGATTTATCCTGTCCCTCAGGATTTTTTCCAATCATTTTCCCGACACCGAGGTTAGGCTGACTGGCCTGTAATTACTCAGTCTACCCCTTTCTCCCTTTTTAAACAAATGTACAACATTAGCAGTCCTCCAGTCCTTTGCAATCACAGCTGTAGCCAGAGAGGATTGGAAAATAATGGTCAGAGCCTCTGCTATTTCCTATATATTTCATATTTTGCTTCTCTTACAGCCTGGGATACATTTCACCCAGGCCCGCGGGTTTATCTACCTTTAAAGCTGCTAATCCCCTTAATACTTCCTCGCTCACTATGTTTAGCTCGTCTAATATTTTACACTGCTACTCCCTGATTGAAAGGTGAGCATCGCCCCACTCTTTTGTGAAAACAGATGCAAAGTATTCATTAAGAATCATACCCACATCTTCTTTCTCCGAGCACAGATTTCCTTTATGGTCACGAATAGGCACCACTCTTTCTCTAGTTTACTCTTGCCCTTAAGGTAAGGTTTTTCACAAGGTCCCATAAGACAGGCTGATCAAAAAAGTAAAATCCAATGGGATCCAAAGTACAGTGGAAAATTTGATCCAAAATTGACTCAGTGGCAGGAGGCAAAGTGTAATGGCTGATGGGTTTTTTTGTGACAGGAACGCTGTTTTCAGTTGGGATCCACAGGACTCAGTACTCGGTCCCTTGCTTTTGGTAGAATATATTAATGATTTACACTAAATGTAGGGGGCATGATGAACAAATTTGCAGATGATGCAAACATTGACCCTGTGATTAACAGTGTAGAGGAAAGCTTTAGACAGCAATAAGATATCGATGAACTGCTCAGTTGGGCAGAAGAGTGGACAATGGATTTCAATCCGGAAAAGGGTGAGGTAATGCATTTGGCGAGGGAATGCCCAATAAATGGGAGATCGCTCGACCAGGCAACACCAAGAGTGGTTCGATGAGTTCAAGCACATGGGATTGGGGGTAGTGTGCTGACATGGATTGAGAACTGATTGTCAGACAGGAAGCAAAGAGTAGGAGTAAATGGCGACTTTTCAGAATGGCAGGCAGTGACTAGTGGGGTACCGCAAGGTTCTGTGCTGGGGCCCCAGCTGTTTACACTGCACATTAATGATTTAGACGAGGGGATTAAATGTAGTATCTCCAAATTTGCGGATGACACTAAGTTGGGCGGCAGTGTGAGCTGCGAGGAGGATGCTATGAGGCTGCAGAGCGACTTGGATAGGTTAGGTGAGTGGGCAAATGCATGGCAGAAGAAGTATAATGCGGATAAATGTGAGGTTATCCACTTTGGTGGTAAAAACAGAGAGAGAGACTATTATCTGAATGGTGACAGATTAGGAAAAGGGGAGGTGCAAAGAGACCTGGGTGTCATGGTACATCAGTCATTGAAGGTTGGCATGCAGGTACAGCAGGCAGGTAAGAAAGCAAATGGCATGTTGGCCTTCATAGCGAGGGGATTTGACTACAGGGGCAGGGAGGTGTTGCTACAGTTGTACAGGGCCTTGGTGAGGTCACACCTGGAGTATTGTGTCCAGTTTTGGTCTCCTAACCTGAGGAAAGACATTCTTGCTATTGAGGGAGTGCAGCGAAGGTTCACCAGACTGATTCCCTGGATGGTGGGACTGACCTATCAAGAAAGACTGGATCAACTGGAATTGTATTCACTGCAGTTCAGAAGAATGAGAGGGGTCCTCATAGAAACGTTTAAAATTCTGATGGGGTTAGACAGGTTAGATGCAGGAAGAATGTTCCCAATGTTGGGGAAGTTCAGAACCAGGGGACACAGTCTAAGGATAAGGGGTAAGCCATTTAGGACCGAGATGAGGAGGAATTTCTTCACCCAGAGAGTGGTGAACCTGTGGAATTCTCTACCACAGAAAGTTGTTGAGGCCAATTCACTAAATATATTCAAAAATGAGTTAGATGAAGTCCTTACTACTAGGGGGATCAAGGGGTATGGTGAGAAAGCAGGAATGGGGTACTGAAGTTGCATGTTCAGCCATGAACTCATTGAATGGTGGTGCAGGCTAGAAGGGCCGAATGGCCTACTCCTGCACCTATTTTCTATGTTTCTATGACCAGGATATCCAGCAGCTAATAAGCTGCAATCACAAGGCATTCTTGAACTAGAAACAGCAACACAACTCCAGAGCACGAAATCAGCTCCTCAGACTGAAGACCGAGGTCCAACAAAAAACTTGTGACCTTATGAACAGACGGTGTTTGGAGAAAGTGCAAGAGATCCTGCAAATACCTGAGAACCACGGCGTGCATTGATACTTCATTGCAGTCAAGCACCCAAGGCCCTACCCCACAGCTGGCTAAGAACGGGAAGGTAATCAACAAGGACTTCGAAGATCTCCTTAACCGAGACTCTGTCGACGATGTGAGTGTCCTCAACTCCATCCTGCAGCATCCTACCCACCACTATTTCAGCACAGCCCCAGCCCAGCATGAGGCAGAAAAGGCCACCCGACAACTGAAGAAGAAAAGGCCTCAGGAGCAGATGTAATCTCTGCTGAAGCAGTAAAACATGATTAAAAGCACTATTCGCACGAATACATGTCTCCTTTCTCTCATTTGGCAGGAGGAGAGCATGCCAGGGGAGCACAGAGATGTACTAATCGTGACCAACGTCAAGAAAGGTGAAAAGTCCGATTGTGCTGGAGTGCAGGTAATCTACAGAACAAATGGGAAAATGTTCAGCCCCCGCCACCTCCAGGCCAAATCCAAGGTCGTCCCATCCTCTGTCATTAAATTAAAGTTCACAGATGACGCCTGTGTCTGTGCACACTCAGAGGCCTAAATCCAAAACATTATCAATACATCCACTGAAGCATGGGCCTTAGGCTAAACATCCAAAGGACAAAGAGCTTTTCCCTGCTCTTTGCCACAGGGAAAGTCATCGCAAGATTCATCCTCAATCACCTTCTCCCCATTGCTCAAAAGCTCCTCTGAGAGTCGCAATGCGGATTCCACATATTAAGGATCACAATGGACATAATCTTCACCATGCGGCAAATCCAAGAGCAATGCAGGGAACAGCACCAACCCTTGTACATGGCCTTCATTGACCTCACAAATGCCTTTGACACGGTCAACCATGAGTCATTATGGAACGTCCTCCTCAAATTCGGCAGCCCTCAAAAGTTTGTCACCATCCTTCGACTGCTTCACGATGATGTGCAAGCCATGATCCTGACCAATGGATACACCACATAACCAATTCGCGCTCGGACCGCGGTCAAGCAAGGCTGTTTCATCATAGCAATGCTTTTCTCGATGTTCCTTGCTGCAATGCTGCATCTCACCTTTAGTAGGTTCCCCGCTGGAGTGGAGGTAATCTACAGAACAAATGGGAAAATGTTCAGCCTCCGCCACCTCCAGGCCAGATCCAAGGTCGTCCCATCCTCTGTCATTAAATTAAAGTTCACAGATGACGCCTGCGTCTGTGCACATTCAGAGGCCTAACTCCAAAACATTATCAATACATTCCCTGAAGCATATGAGAGCATGGGCCTTACACTAAACATCCAAAGGACAAAGGTCCTCTACCAACCTGCCCCCGCCACATAGCACTGCTCCCCGACTTTCAAAATCCAAGATGAGGCCCTGTACAAGGTGGACCATTTTGCATACCTCAGGAGCCTACTGTCAACAAGTGCAGACGTCAATGACGAAATCCGACACCACCATCAGTGTGCCAGTGGAGCCTTCAGTCGCCTGAGAAAGAGAGGGCTTGAAGACTAGGATCTCAATTCCGGCACCAAGATCATGGTAGACAGAGCACTAGTGATACCCACCCTCCTATGTGCTTCAGAGACATGGAATGTGTACAGCAGGCATCTCAAGGCACTGCAGCACTACCACCAATGCTTCCTCCACAAGATCCTACAAATCCATTGGCAGGTGTAAGCACACCAACATCAGTGTTTTCGCTCCCCAACATCCCCAGCATCAAAGCATTCACCACGCTCGATCAGCTCCATTGGGTAGGCCACGTCGTCCGCATGCCCGATACAAGACTCACAAAACAAGCTCTCCACTTGGTGCTCCGACATAGTAACCGAGCCCCAGGTGGGCAAACGAAATGCTTCAAGGACACCCTCAAGGCATTCTTTTAAAAGTGCAACATCGCGACCGACACCTGGGAATCACTGTGCCAACACCGCTCAAAGTGGAGTAAAATAATCTGGGAAGGCACCGAACACCTCGAGTCTCTTCGCCGGGAGCAAGCATAGCTTGAAGAGGACTCCAAGCTTAAACAGCGGAAGGAGCACAAGGCAACAGAAGCATCCCATCCACCCGTTCTTTCAACTACCGTCTGCCCCATCTGTAACTGAAAATGTAGATCCGACAATTGACACAACAGTCACCTGAGAACTCATTTTTAGTGTGGAAGCAAGTCATCTTCGATTCCGTGGGTCTGCCTAATTAGCAAAAGGAGGACGAGCGGGACCTTGGAGTGTAAGTCCACAGAGCCTTAAAGATAGCAGGACAGATCGATAAGTTCATTGAAATGCATACGAATGCTTTCCTTTATTAGCCGAGGCATAGAATAAAGGAGCATGAACTGTATGCAACACTACTTAGGGCACAGTTTGAGTACTGCGTATAGTTCTGGCCACCATATTACAGGAAAGATCGCATTGTGCTAGAGAGGGTGCAGAGGAGATTTACGAGGATGTTGCCAGGACCGGAACATTTTAGGTATGAGGAGGGATTGGATAGGCTAGGGTTTTTTCTTTGGAACAGAGTAGGCTGTGGTGAGATTTAACTGAGGTGTATAAAATTATGAAGGGCCGAGCTAGAGTGGATACGATGGACCTATTTGCCTTAGCAGATTGGTCAATAACCAGGGGGCATAGATTTAAAGTATTTGGTAGACGGATTAAAGGGGAGACGAGGAAAAATGTTTTCACCCAGAGGGTGTTGTGGGTTTGGAACTCAATACCTGAAAGAGTGGTAGATACAGAAACCCTCATCACATTGGAAATGCACTTACAGAGCTGTGATCTGCAGGGCTACGGACCTAGTGCTGGAAGGTGGGATTATGCTGGGTAGATCTTTTTCGACCGACACGGACACGATGGACTAAATGGCCTCCTTCTGTGTCGTATTTTCTATGAGTCTATCAATCTAGGAGCCATGTCACGAATACCAATTACATCCGGGAAAGACTACAGCAGGCTCTCGCGCTTTGAACGCATGCTGGATTTAAAATCTGAGTCTCAAAGATCAGAATCTATTTCGCTAGCGATTGCCGGTGGCTGGTGGAAGTGCCTCTAATTGTAACATTGCAGTGCTTCGACTGCAAGGAGGATGCAACTACCAAGTGAGAAGTTTATCGAGGCAGATTCTACTACAAAGAATAATAATAGTGAACAAAATGACATGATCTGTACGCAGGAAAAATAATTCAGTATATTATAGAAATTTGAGATTATAATACTCAATTTAGCAACATGAACGCTCTGCGTCCGTTGCTGTAATGGATATGGAAACTGTATCTCTTTTTTCCTCCACAGGATGGCGCGGCAACCCCCCAAAAAGCTAGAATATCAAGGGTACCTGTCGCAGAAATTGGCTGCTGCTGATTGATTATTTTTCTCCAAGCCATTTTGTCTAACAGTTTACTGTTACTGCGAAGGCCCGTGCACCGCCTCTCTCCTGAGAGCCCGAGCATACGACCGTTAATGATTCTTTCACCTGAGTTCCCTCCACCGAGCATCGCACAGTAGATTGCAGGGCCAAACCGATGCCAGCAGCGACCAGTATTTAATAGCATCAAAGCACCGCTAATATTGCAGAGGACATATTTCCTTCTTTTTTATCTAATTTGCGTATACTGACCTATATATGGCCGACGCATTTTAGGCTGAAAACCCAGTACACTGTGGAAACCGGTGTGCAGTGAAATATGTCATCGGTTCCATCATACTTCTCCCAGATACTAGGAAAACGTCGACGGGTCCGATTTGTCCCACAATTTTCATTGATTACCCAGGTGCAACTTCACACCAGATGCTCCCGTCCATTAAAACCAGCTGTCTGCTTAACAATTGTATGATGTGTGAGTGTGACCACACCACATACCCGGCAAGTGGGTCCCACATATTTCCCTGGCTACCTGCAGGAAAGTATTTGGTCGAGCGTTTGATCCCATTGGCAAAATATCTACTTATGATGTTTGGTTGTTCCAATGCTTCGCAGGACCATCTGTGTGCACCATTAGTAACTAAAGTTTGTGTGTGTGTTTAAAGGCTCTTGATTTTGATGAACAGAATATGAGTTTCTCGCATAGGAAAGTGATTGAACTCGGAGCAGGCACTGGAATATTGGGCATTCTAACAGTCCTTCTAGGTGAGTGATGTGGATTATGTGTACTAAGGGGAGCAGGAAAGCATAAAGTAAAATTATAAAGAAAGAAACACTCAGCAAGTCAAATAACATCTTTGGAGAGAGCGGCAGATGGCTGGAATTTGTAGTGGGTAATAATGGCGAACTAATAGTGTATTCCATTATGACCACATTGAAAGTGACCGCAACTTCAGGATGTAGCGCATGCACATCTTAACGTGGGAATCCTGAAGTTGCGGTCAGTCATCCACTGATGTCGCCCCGCGCCAAAGCCGGCAATCAAGGAAAGCAATGAAACTGATGAAAACCTGGACTTTACCGCGGTAAAATCGCTTTTAAATACCACATAACATGTTAGGCCTTGTTGCGCTAGCTGTAACTGCAATTTTAACACCATATTATACTTGCATTGGCGGCTGTTCAGCGAAGGTTCACTTGGTTGATTCCGGAGAATCAACTTATGAGGATAGGTTGAGTAGGTTGGGCCGAAACACATTGGGTTTCAGAAGAAGAGGTATTCTTATTGAAACTTATAAGATAATGATGGGGCTCGACAAAGTGGATACAGGAAGGATATTTCCACTCACAGGGGAACTAAAACTAGGGGACATAGTCTTAGAATAAGGGGCTGCCCATTTAAAATTGAGATGAGGAGAAATGTATTCTCTCAGAGGGTTGTAAATCTATGGACTTCCTTGCCCCAGAGAGCTGTGGAGGCTGGGTCATTGAATATATTTAAGGCGGCTATAGATAGATGTTTGAGCGACAAAGGAATAAAAGGTTATGGGGGGCGGGCAACGAATTGGAGCTGACTCCATGATCAGATCAGCTCGAGAGTCCAGATGGCCGACTCCTGCTCCTATTTCTTATGTTCTTAATTGTTGAGTGCTAAAAATAAGGTTATGGCCCTGAATTCAATTTGGAAGATTGCCTAATTTCTTCATTATGATTAACACAACAATTTCTAAGAAATTAAAAAATATTTGTTATTTTAAAGTTTATTCTTCATATTTCAGGTTCTACAATATTCCCATGTGAGTCCCCCAGGCTTTACTTTGCTCATAGTAACAAATTTTAAAATTCGGAACAAAAGCAGGTTCTCATTTCCTGGTTCCCTTTCTGTGAGAACTCGGCAATTATTTGGCGACTTAGATGGACTGTGAACGTCACAGCAGATCTCACGAGGGCAACCCCATGCTGCTGCGCTGAAATCATTTACACATCGAAAAGTCAAACTTTTCACCACAGAGATTATGGGCAGATTTCCTTGCTGCCCGTGACAAAGGCTTTTGGTTCAGCGCTGGCCACAAATTCTGGGCCAATGTTCCAAGTCGATGAACTTTCATAACAGGAAGAAGTTCGATATCCAGCAGTCTTAAAGGAAGTGTAGAGCCAGGGGAAAAGGCGAGCCGCGGGGGGGGGGGGGGTGGTGGGGGGGGGGAGGGGGAGGTGGCATGGGGAGGGGATGGTTGTGCTGGCGTAGAGGAAATAACTAAGGGTGATGCAGTAGAGGGCAGGATTCTGTGATAGAGAAGAGGAAGAATTGCTAAGTGGCAAAAGGGATGATGCTGTAACCCAAGAGGGGATGCTAATGCAACCCAAGAGGGGATGCTAATGCGACACGTAATGTCACAAAAAATGAGTCCAGACGAGATGTAAATGGAAAGAACAGATCCATTAACAGCACCTGTTGTCTGAGAACATAGGAGCAGTGGTTATGATGTAAAGATGTTGAACTCATCTTTAAGCTAAAAGGCTGTAAAGTATCGAATCGGAAGATGATAGAGCTGTACCTCAAACTTACGTTGAGCTTCATTGGAACAGTGTAGGTACTGAGGGCCGAGAAGTAAGACTAGGACTGGGATGCAGCAAGGCCTAAATTTCAGAAGCAGCAGAGTAACTTGGAACTAATGAAGCATTATTGTGTGCAAGTATTGGGTGTATTAATGATCCGTATTTTATTATCAACCTCAACAACGGTGAAAAGTTGGAGTAATGAAACTGACAAATATTGCTAGTAGCCCTCCCGTTCCGCAACCTCGCCCCCCGCCCCTTCCCCCGCGCCACACACACACACACACACACATACACACGTCAGCGTTAGGCAACAACATTTCACAGGAAATGCCTTTGCCCTTGCCCAACCGTAGAATCAACGAGTGCTCCCGGGCCGATAATGCGATAATGTACCAAAAAGGAAGTCTTCTTGTGGAGGCAAGAGGGCATGACTCACGACTCACACCCGGCGTGTTACCGGCCGCACATCCCCTTCCTTCTCTTCCAGACAATACGAAACCTTGTGCTCCCTGGCACCAGGGTTTAGGGTGTGACCGCTTTCCCGAGATTCCGGTAGTGGAGACGGTCGTTCTTTCTCTTATTTCAGGTGGAGACGTCACCATTACAGACAAACCGCAGGTTCTGAAGCAAATAGAACGGAACGTCTCTGCCAATATCCTTTCTTCCTGTAGACCTCGCGTCAAAGTCCGTGCCCTTTCCTGGGGCTATGACCACACTCTCTTTCCTTCAGATTACGACTTCATCCTGGGTGCGGATATCGTGTATTCTCATGGAAGCGTTCCTTTAATTCTACACCTCAGCAACGAAAAGACGACCATTTATTTCGCCTCCACAATGTCGCTGTGTAACAGTTTGACCAGTTCCGGTTACCATATTCTGTCTCGGTATTTTAACTCTCAACTTATTTACAGAAACAAAGAAAACAATGTCAACGTTTACAGACTGACTAAAATGACCGCAGGTGCTGTAGATCAGCTCTAGCCGTAGAGTGAGAAGTCGATCGTTCCTTCAGTGTATATATGGGGCTGGAAATAGGATTTTCGCCTTCAGTGTGATCTTAAAAATGTAACTTTCGCAAACATGTGCTACTCGCTTTTCTACCCTCTATCTACAAGCGTCCGAGTGAGGTTTCAAATCAGTACAAAACCGGATTAAGTATCAAACTGGATCAGGGATTGAAAGATAAATTTCAAACCAAAGAAAAGAGTTAATCTCAGAGAGATAAAGCACACACGGGAAAATGTCGCATTTTATTCTGGTACCCACGACAGGATTTCTTTGCTTTTCAGTTTGCTGTCTCTTTCAAATGGAGCTTGCCGAAATCTGGGTGTATCCGCGCCTGCTCAGCCTGCAGTGCGTTACTCTTTATAGGCCTTAGATTAATTGGCATTTAAATTGTTACACATATTTTAATATTTAATCTTGCCAGATGTATATCTTTTAATCAGTTATATTCAGTGTATTTATAGTTTTTCTGCACTGCCTAAGAAAGAAGATGATAATTTGTAATCTAGTCGATGTTTTCAAGCATATAATTGTTATATATCAGTGCTATTTTTGAGATGTTGCTTCACTTTCTCTTTGGGATTGTACTGATTTAGAGCAATTGATGCTAAATAAATGTAGTTTGCAACCCGAATGTCTGATCAAATTTATTAAATTATGAATACTGCCTCTCTGTGTTTATCTACTGAAGCCAATTAGTTCAGTAAACCTGGTTTTTCACATGGGTTTGTCTCAGAACAATTTGCACCTCTGAGTTGATGATTCTGAACAGACATTGAATAATTTCAGAGTAAATCAGTAGTAACTTTTGAGTGGAGTTTTCATGTTAATTCTCAGACAACATGAATATAGTTAATATCATACGAAAACTTGATGAAATACAAGATATTAAAATTATGCCATTGGAGGATTAATTTCTGCATAATATGGTGGCCTTCAAATCTTGGGAGGTTTAAGGTCCTCCTTTGTCTCATAGTCTTGTGTGTGCATGAGGCAAGGTTAGGAAACATTGTGTTTCATTTTGAATGAGATGAACAAACTGAAATTCTATCTTCCCCAACGGGATTGAGTTAAAAATAGAGAAATATGAATCATGACTATAGTGTTAATGTAATATATCAACTAACGGTTTCGGCTTGGTTGAAAAGATTTACTTTTCCATAGGCCACAATTATATCCGTTCTGGAACTGATCTGTTCATCTAATTTTACAATGTACCCGTGGCAATTATGTTTGCAATTTTAGAAATTGGGGAAACGTCTATGCGTTCACCAACAGTGCTGGGAAATTTGACCCACAGATTGTTAATTAAGATGAGTAACCTACATCCATTTAGCCAAAAATTATTTTGGTACAATTCATATGCACTTGATTGTACACATCATGCCTGTGAATTTAGGGCAGTAGTATCTTTATGTCAGTTGATCTTCGAGAAACAGAAACATAGAAAATAGGTGCAGGAGTAGGCCATTCGGCCCTTCGAGCCTGCACCACCATTCAACATGATCATGGCTGATCATGTAACTTCAGTACCCCATTCCTGCTTTCTCTCCATACCCCTTGGTCCCTTGAGCCGTAAGGGCCATATCTAACTCCGTTTTCAATATATCGAACGAACTGGCCTCAACAACTTTCTGTGGTAGATAATTCCACAGGTTCACAATTCTCTGAGTGGAGAAGTTTCTCCTCATCTCAGTCCGAAATGGCTTACACCTTATCCTGAGACTGTGACCCCTGGTTCTGGACTTCCCCAAAATCCGGAACATTCTTCCTGCATCTAACTAGTCCAATCTCGTCAGAATTTTACATGTCTCTATGAGTTCCCCGCTCATTCTTCTAAATTCCAGTGAATATAAGCCTAGTCGATCCAGTCTTTCTTCATATGTCAGGCCTGTCATCCGGGTATCAGTTTGGTGAACCTTCGCTCCACTCCCTCAATAGCAAGAATGTCCTTCCTCAGATTAGGAGATCAAAACTGTACACAATATTCAAGGTGTTGCCTCACCAAGGCCCTGTACAACTGCAGTAAGACCTCCCTGCTCCTATACTCAAATACTCTTGCTATGAAGGCCAACATGCCATTTACCTTCTTGACCAACTGCTGTACATGTATGGCAACTTTCAATGACTGGTGTACCATGAAAACCAGGTCTCGTTGCACCTCCCATTTTCCTAATCTGCCTCCATTCAGATAATACTCTGTCTTCCTGTTTTGGCCATCAAAGTGGATAATCTCACATTTATCTACATTATACTGCATCTGCCATGCATTTGCCCACTCACCAAACCGGTCCAAGTGAACCTGCAGCCTCTTAGCAACCCCTCACAGCTCACACTGCCAGCCAGCTTAGTGTCATCTGAAAACTTGGAGATATTACATCTAATTCCTTGGTCTAAATAATTAATGTATATTATAAATAGCTGGGATCCCAGCACTATAATTTGTGGTATGTCACTGCCTGCCATTCTGAAAAGGACCCGTTTATTCCTACACTTTACTTCCTGTCTGCCAACCATTTCTCTATCCATTTCAATACATTACCCCCAATACAATGTGCTTTAATTTTGCATACTAATCTCTTGTGTTCGACTTCTCAAAAGCCTTTTGAACGTCCAAAAACATCACATCCACCGTTTTTCTCTTGTCCAATCTAATAGTTACGAAGTGGAGGGCAGAGAAATCAAAGGCAAAAATCAAAAAGGGCCACATTACAACGTAATTCTAAAAGGACAAAGAGTATTAAAAAAAACAAGTCTGAAGGCTCTGTGCGAGCAGCATTCATAATAATGTGGATGATTTAACTGCGCAGAAAGCTGTTAAAGGATATGATGTAATGGGGATTAGGGAGACATGGCTCCAGGGTGACTGAGGCTGGGAACTCAGCATCCAGGGGTTTTCAATATTAAGCTAGGATAGACAGAAAGGAAAAGGAGGTGGGGTAACGTTGCTGGTTAAAGAGGAGTTTAAAGCAATAGTAAGGAAGGACATTAGCTTTGATGATATGGAATCTGTATGGGTAGAGCTGCGGAACACCAAAGGACAGAAGACGCTAGTGGGAGTTGCGAACAGTCCATCAAACATTAGTAGTGAGGTTGGGGATGGCATCAAACAGGAAATTAGGGATGCGTGCAATAAAGGTTCACAGTTATCATGGGTGACTTTAATCGACATATAGGTTAGGCTAACCAAACTGGTAGCAATATGTTGGAGGAGGACTTCCTGGAATGTATAAGGGATGGTTTTCTAGACAAATATGTCGAAGAACCAACTAGAGAGCTGGCCATCCTAGACTGGGTGTTGTGTAATGAGAGAGGATTAATTAGCAATCTTATTGTGAGAGCCCCCTTGGGGAAGAGTGACCATAATATGGTAGAATTCTTCATTAACATGGAGAGTAACACAGTTAATTCAGAGAACAGGCTCCTGAACATAAAGAAAGATAGCTTCGATGGAATGAGATGTGAATTGGCTAGAATAGAGTGGCAAATTATACTAAAAGGTGGACGGTGGATAGGTAATGGCAAACACTTAAAGATTACATGGATGAACTTTAACAATTGTTCTCTGTCTGGAGTAAAAATAAAACGGGGAATGTTGCTCAACTGTGGCTAACAAGGGACATTAAGGATAGTGTTAAATCCCAGGAAGAGGCATATAAATTGGGCAGAAAAAGCAGCAAACCTGAGGACTGGGAGTAATTTAGAATTCAGCAGAGGAGGGGCAAAATAGTGTATGAGAGGAAGCTTGCCGGGGACATAAAAACTGACTGCAAAAGCTTCTATAGCTATGTGAAAAGAAAAAGATTAGTGAAGACAAACATAGGTCCCTTGCAGTCAGATTCAGGTGATTTTATAATGGAGAACAAAGAAATGGCAGACAAATTGCAAAAATACTCTGGTTCTGTCTTCACGAAGGAAGATAGAAGGAACCTTCTAGTAGTACTAGTGGACCGAGTGTCTAGTGAGAAGAAGGAATTGAAGGAAATCCTTATTAGCCAGGAAATTGTGTTAGGTAAATTGATGGGATTGAAGGCCAATAAATTCCCTGGGATAGTTTGCATCCCAGAGTACTTACGGAAGTGGCCCTAGAAATAGTGGATGCATTGGTGATCATTTTCCAACAGTCTATCGATTCTGATCACTTCCTATGGACTGGAGGGTTGCTAATGTAACACCACTTTTTTAAAAAGGAGGGAGAGAGAAAACGTTTAATTAGCCTGACATCAGTAGTGGGGAAAATGTTGGAATCAATTATTGAAGATGAAATAGAAGCGCATTTGTAAAGCAGTGACAGGATTTGTCTAAGTCAGCATGGATTTATGAAAGGGAAATCATGCTTGACAAATCATCTGGAATTTTTTGAGGATGTAACTAATAGAGTGGACGATGGAGAGCCTGTGGATGTGGTGTATTTGGACTTACAAAAGACTTTTGACAAGGTCCCACACAAGAGATTCATGTGCAAAATTAAAGCGCATGGCATTGGGTCTAATATACTGACGTGGATAGAGAACTTGTTCGCAGACAGGAAGCAGAGAGTCGGGATTAACGGGTCCTTATTGGAATGGCAGGCAGTGAATGGTTGGGTGCCGCAGGGCTCAGTGCTGGGACCCCAACTATTTACAATATACATTAATGATTTATATGAAGGAATTGAGTGTAATATCTCCAAGTTTGCAGATGACACTAAGCTGGATGGCGGTGTGAGCTGTGAGGAGGAGGCTATGAGGCTGCAGGGTGATTGGACAGTAGAGGTGAGTGGGCAAATGCATGGCAGATGCAGTAGAATGTGGATAAATGTGAGGTTATCCACGTTGGGGGCAAAAACACGAAGGCAGAATATTATCTGAATGGCGGCGGATTAGGAAAAGGTGAGGTGCAACAAGACGTGGGTGTCATGGTACATCAGTCATTGAAAGTTGGCATGCACGCACAGCAGGCGGTGAAGAAGGCAAATGGTATGATGGCCTTCATAGCTAGAACATTTGGGTATAGTAGCAGCGAGGTCTTACTGCAGTTGTGCAGGGCCTTGGTGAGGTCTCACCTGCAATATTTTGTTCAGTTTTGGTCTCCTAATCTGAGGAAGGACGATCTTGCTATTGGGGAATTGCAGCGAAGGTTCACCAGACTGATTCTCGGGATTGCAGGACTGACATATGAGGAGAGATGGGATGGACTGGGCCGGTATTCACTGGAGTTTAGAAAGATGAGAGGGGATCTCATAGAAACATGTAAAATTTTGATAGGGTGGCCAGGTTAGATGCAGGAAGAATGTTCCCGATGTTGGTGAAATCCAGAACCAAGGGACACAGTCCAAGGATAAGGAGTAAGCCATTTAGGACTGAGATGAGGAAAAACTTCTTCACTCAGAGAGTTGTTTACCTGTGGAATTCCCTGCTGCAGAGAGTTGTTGATGCCAGTTCATTGGATATATTCAAGAGGGAGTAGGATATGGCCCTTATGGCTAAAGGGTTCAAGGGGTATGGACAGAAAGCCGGAAAAGGGTACTGAGGTGAATGATCACCCATGATCTTATTGAATGGTTGTGTAGGCTCGAAGGGCCGAATGGCCTACACCTGCACCTATTTTCTATGTTTCTATGTAAAATAGAGAATGAGAGTTAGCTTGCAGGGAACATAAAGACTGACTGCAAAAGCTTCTATAGATATGTGAAGAGAAAAAGATTAGTGAAGACAAATATAGGTATCTTGCAGTCAGAATCGGGTGAAATTATAATAGGGAACAAAGCAATGGCAGAACAATTGAACAAATAATTTGGTTCTGTCTTCACTATGGAATACATAAATAACCTTCCAGAAAAACTAGGGGACCGAGGGTCTAGTGAGAAGGAGGAACTGAAGGAAATCTTTATTATTCAGGAAATTGTGTTAGGGAAATTGAGGGGATTGAAGGCCGATAAATCCCCAGGGCCTGATAGTCTGCATCCCAGAATTATTAAGGAAGTGGCCGTAGAAATAGTGGATGCATTGGTCGTCATTTTCCAACATTCTATAAACTCTGGATCAGTTCCTATGGATTGGAGGGTAGCTAATGTAACCCCACTTTTTAAAATAGGAGCGAGAGAGAAACAGGCAATTATAGACCAGTTAACTGGACATCAGTACTGGGGAAAATGTTGGAATCAAATATTAAAGACATAATAGTAGCGCATCTGGAAAGTAGTGTCAGGATCGGTCCAAGTCAGCATGGATTTACGAAAGGGAAATCGTGCTTGACAAATCTTCTAAAAAATGTTCAGGATGCAACTAGTAGAGTGGAAAGGGAGATCCAGTGGATGTGGTGTATTTGGACTTTCAAAAGGCTTCCGACAAGGTCCCACACAAGTTGTTAGTGTGCACAATTAAAGCACATGGTATTGGGGGTAAGGTATTGACGTGAATGGAGAAGTTGTTGGCAGACAGAAGCAAAGAGTCGCAATAAACAGGTCCTTTTCAGAATGGCAGGCAGTGACTAGTGGGGTACTGCAAGGTTCAGTGCTGGGATCCCAGCTATTTACAATATACATTAATGATTTAGATGAAGGAATTGAGTGTAATATCTCCAAGTTTGCAGATGACACTACGCTCGGTGGCAGTGTAAGCTGTGAGGAATATGCTAAGAGGCTGCAGGGTGATTTGGACACGTTAGTTTAGTGGGCAAATGCATGGCAGATGCAGTATAATGTAGATAAATGTGAGGTTATCCACTTTGGAGGCAAAAACAGGGAGGTAGAATATTATTTAAATGGTGACAGATTCGAAAATAGGAGGTGCAATGAGACCTGTGTGCCATGGTACATCAGTCATTGAAAGTTGGCATGCAGGTACAGCAGGCGCTGAAGAAGACAAATGGCATGTTGGCTTTCACGGCGAGAGGATTTGAGTATAGGAGCAGGATGTACTTACGGCCGTTGTACAGGGCCTTGGTGAGGTCACACCTTGAATATTGTGTACAGTTTTGTTCTCCTAATCTGAGGAAGGACATTCTTGCTATTATGGGAGTGCAGCGAACGTTCACGAGACTGATTCCCGGGATGGCAGGACCGACACATGAAGAAAGACTAGATCAACTAGGCTTATATTCACTGGAATTTAGAAGAATGAGAGGGGATCTCATAGAAACATGTAAAATTCTGCAGTGATTGGACAGGTTAGATGCTGGAAGAATGATCCCGATGTTGGGGAAGTCCAGCACCAGGGGTAAGAGTCTAAGGATAAGGGGTAAGCCATTTAGGACCGAGTGGAGGAGAAACTTCTTCACTCACAGAGTTATGAACCTGTGGAATTCTCTACCACAGAAAGTTGCTGAGGCCAGTTCGTAGGATATATTCAAAAGGGAGTTAAGTGTGGCCCTTACGGCTAAAGGGATCCAGGTTAATGCAGAGAAAGCAGGAATGGGGTACTGAAGTGCATGATGATCCATGATCATATTGAATGCTGGTGCAGGCTCGAAGGACCGAATGGCATACTCCTGCACCTATTTTCTATGTTTCTATCCTCAAAAAATTCTGGAACGATTTGTCAAGCATGATTTTCCTTTCATAAATCCATGCTGACTTGGACTGATCCTGTCACTGCTTTCCAAATGCGCTGCTATTACATCTTTAATAATTTATTCTAGCATTTTCCCCACTACCGATGTCAGGCTAACTGGTTTAAATTGCCCTGTTTTCTCTCTCCCTCCTTTTTTAAAATGTGGTGGTACCCTCCAATCCATAGGAACTGATCCAGAATTTATAGAATTTTGAAAAATTACCACCAGTGCTTCCACTATTTCCAGGGACATTACCTTAAATACTCTGGAATGCAGATTATCAGGCCCTGGGGATTTATTGGCCTTCAATCCCATCAATTTCCCTTACACAATTTCCTGGCTAATAAGGATTTCCTTCAGTTCCTCCTTTTTCCTTGACCCTCGGTCCCTGAGTATTTCCGGAGGTTATTCGTGTCTTCCTTAATGAAGACAGAACCAAAGTATTTGTTCAATTGGTCTGCCATTTCTTTGTTCTCCTTTATAAATTTACCTGATTCTGACATTTGTCTTCACTAATCTTTTTCTCTTCACATATCTATAGAAGCTTTTGCAGTCAGTTTTCATGTTCCCTGCAAGTTTACTCTCATACTCTATTTTCCCCCTACAAATTAAACCCTTTGTCCTCCTCTGCTGAATTCTAAATTTCTCCCAGTCCTCAGGTTTGCTGCTTTTTCTAGTCAATTTATATGCCTCTTCCTTGGATTTAACACTGTCCCCAATTTCCCTTGTTATCCACGATTGAGCCACCATCCCCATTTGATTTTTACGTCAGACTGGGATGTACAATTGTTGAAGTTCATCCATGTAATCTTTGAATGTCTGCCTTTGCCTTTCCACCATCAATCCTTTAAGTATCATTCGCTAGTCTATCCTAGCCCATTCTCGTCTCACCCAATCAAAGCTACCTTTCTTTAAGTTCAGGACCCTAGTCTCTGATTTAACTGTGTCACTCTCCATCTTACTGAGGAATTCTGCCATATTATGTTCACTCTTCCTCAAGGGGCCTCGCACAACAAGATTGCTAATTAATCTTCTCTCATCACACAACACCCAGTCGCGGATGGCCAGCTCACTAGTTGGTTCCTCGACGTATTGGTCTAGAGAACCATCCTTTATACACTCCAGGAAATCCTCCTCCACCGTATTTCTACCAGTTTGGTTAGCCTAATCTATATGTCGATTAAAGTCACCCATGATAACTGTTGTACCTTTATTGCCCGCATCCCTAATTTCCTGTTTGATGCCAACCCCAACCTCACTACTACTGTTTGGTGGTAAGTACACAACTCCCACTAGCGATTTCTGCCTTTTGGTGACCCGCAGCTCTACCCATACAGATTCCACATCATCCAAGTTAATGTCCTTCCTTACGATTGCGTTAATCTCCTCTTTAATCAACAACGCTTCCCCATCTCATTTTCCTTTCTGTCTATCCTTCCTGAATATTGAATACCCTGGATGCCGAGTGCCCAGCCTTGTCCCCCGTGGAACCATGTCTCCTTAATCCCAATTACATCATATCCGTTAACAGCTGTCTGCACAGTTAATTCATCCACATTATTACGAATGGTAAATTAGTTGCATTCCCAGACAATAACTGCGCCGGCTATTCTGCTATGATCCCAGACATTGGGCATAATGTTAATCAGGGAAATGCAGTTTGAAAATTAAATTACTTATGGCCTCCAGTTTTTAATGCAAAAGAAATGAAGAGATATTTTGGAGAATGGTTAGGTAGGAAGTGCAGATTGGAACTCAGTAATTATTGAATCGTTATGAAGGCATGGTGGGTGTTGTAGGAGGTAGGCACCTTTAGAATATACCAGAACACTAGGCATTAGGCACCTGCTAGATATATCTAACCGCATATAAGTTTAAAGTGGCCACACATAAAATGGCTGCCCAGGCATGATGGGAAATCAGGTAGTCAAGCTGTGAACTGTTGAACGTTCAATGACCGAGCAATAACCCTGTGAGGCCCACTATAGGAATGCCTTGGATGCAGGATAAGAATAATGAGGAGAGAACCCATCTCCCGTATTCAAGGCCATAAACCAATTAATTCCCCAGGAGGAAAGAGATAAGAGAACCCATCTCCTGTAAACAAGGTTATAAACCAATTATTTCTCCAAGAAGAAAGAACTAGTGAGAGAACCTATCTCCTATAGTAAAGTCATCAATCAGCCCAAGCTGACAATAATCGAACATATGGTTCCCAAGACACGAGGGGAATTCTATTGGGTTAACAGAACCTATATGTAATCTATAATCATTGTGATTGGCTTGTGTCCAGCCGTGATGGGCTGTGTCGCTGTCGTAAACTGTTTGTAACTGTTGTAAAACATCTTAAGGTCCATGTAACCCTTTGCTCTGTGGAGAGAAACCGGGATACGGTCCTGAGTTTTCCTCCCCGCTGAGCGTAATAAAGGCCGCCAGGCTTTGGAACCGACTCTGAGTGTTGAGTGATTCTTCTGAGAAAATATTCACACTAACAGTGGGACAATGCATAAAAAGCTGAAAGACCTGCTGAAAAGTGTAAACATTCAAACTGCTAACCTGCTCTGTGAAAGATTCAAGAAGTCATGTCAGTAATGCAAATAGTAGATGCCATGCAAAAGCTAAAAGGATAAAATCAGTGAGCTGTTTAATCTGGCTGACAAAATTTAATGCAAGTGTGAAGTGCTGCATTTTGTGAGGAAGAATGAGGAGAAGATACAGATTTAAGGTGAATAGCAAAATAAACAGAGGCGACATAAGGAAAAATAAGTTGCACAGTGAGTTGTTAAGATCTGGAATGCATTGCCTGAAATGATGGTGGAAGCGATCCCACTGTAACTTTCAATAGAGAATGGATAAAACTTGAAGGGGGAACATTTACAGGGATATGGGGAAAGAGCAGGGGAGTGGGACAAATTGGATACTCTTTCAGACAGCCGGCACAGATAAGATGGGCCGAATGCCCTCCATCTGTGCTGTATGATTCTATAACAAGATCCGAGTTTGGCCCCCAAATGTATCAGCTTTTTCGGAGAGTTGGAACGCACGACAGGCTCCATTCCTAAACTATCGGTGGCTCCTGGCTGCTCTGTGCTGTTACTCCACCCCAAATATCCCTGTATGCAACTGATTATGTGGCCCAGTATTACATTTAGTTTCAAAGTGCTCCTGCCAAACGACTTGGTACGTTTTACTACATTTAACGCGCTAAAGAAATGTAAGTTATTTTTTATTGCATAAAAGGGGTCATCATTAAATACATGATAAGTGACACAAGTAGGAAATTTTTAAGTTTTAAAACAATTTCCACTTCTAAAATGAGACTGTTTGCGGTTTTGCTGAGCAGATTTAAATTTCTTGTTTTTACGTTGCACTGCTATTGAAAGCCCAGGTACAAATCAGATAAGAAACTGCGCTGTAACTCAACCCATTGCTCCGCACTCAGCTCCTGCTCAAAACATCTTGTCCTGTTGCTACATGCGTCGCTTCAGAAAGATCTCAGCGATACACACTGTGCGTGAGGCTCCAACGAAAGATGTTCAGATAACCAGTTGCTCATGGCAACGGCTCCACAATCAGTTCATGTAATTGGTTAAAGATCGGAAACAACACTCATAAACAAGAGGGGAATTCCAGACTCACAGCTGGGTTTGTAACCGCAGCTATGAAATAGAACGAGGTTAAAACAGAAATCTTTAAATATATGAATAATCAAGCAAGCAATTATATCGAAAAGTTATGAACAAAATGATGGAAAAGCTCTGTTATTGTCTGCAATTGCTGTGTTATGTCGGAACCCCATCACGCATCTTGCATCCTGGATAACCACTTCTCCATGATGTGCCTCCAATTGCTTCAACTCAGAATTTCTATAGGTCATAAAGGAAGCTATGCCTTTCCTGCAGTGCACGTTGAAGGAGTTTGTCACCCGGCAGCTACAGAGAGTTCAGGAGGATATTTAGGGGCTGGCCAATCGGCACTGTAGGAAGAGATAGGCAGCGCAGGATTCCTCCAGGAACGTGGCACTCTCAAACCTGTTTCCAGAGCTGAATACCAGTGAGGGTGACGAGACCCTGTGAGAGAACAAGCTGGAGCATATCCACGGCACTGTGGGGAAAATCACAGCACAATGGGACACAGCAAAACTTAGAAATACTGTGAGAATAGGGGATTCAATCGGCAGTATTGCCTCCCTAGTGCCAGTGTAAGGGATATCACTGAGAGGGTGCAGAATATTTTAAGGGGGAAGGGGAGCAGCATGAAATCATGGTTCATGTGGGAACCAATGACATAGGAAGGAAAATGGTTGAAGTACTGCAGGAAGAGTTTCAGGAGTTAGGGAGGAAGTTAAAAAGCAGGAACTCAAATGTATCAATCTCTGAGTTACTCCAAGTACCAGGCGCCAGTGAGCATAGGAATATTAGGATAAACAGTGCATGCTGGAGGGCTTCAGATTTATGGGTACAGTTGTGGGGCAGGAGGAACCTGTTCCAGGTGGATGGTTTGCACATCAATAGAGATTGCACCAATGTCAATGCTGGAAGGTAAACTAGCATTATGGGGAAGTGTTTAATCTAATTTGGTAGCGGGGTTGACACCTGAATTAAATATTAGAGAGCAGGAACAAGGTGCAGAGGCAAATAGCTCTCGATTAAAGAATATTTCAGAAGTAGAAATGATTAGCAAGCTTCAAAAGCGAAGCAGTCTAAGACGGGTTTCGAGTGCATGTAAATAAATGCATAAAGCGTGGTAAATTGAGCTGGGTAAGCTTCAGGCATAAATCGCCACATTGAACTATGATATAATGGCAATAACAGAGACATGGTTCAGAGAAGGAAAGGAGGTGGTATCTTAATATTTATGGCTACAAGGTATTCAAGACAATAGGGTAGGAAAAAAAAGAAGACGGGTCACAGTATTGAACAAAGAAACCATTACATCACAGGGGAGGGATCATGTAGTTGAGGATCAAGCATCAGAGCCCACTTGTTTAGAATTAAGGACCTATAGAGGAGCTTTACGTTACCGGGTGTTTAATATCGGCTACCAACTAGTGGGAAGCAGATAACCGAGAAAATGTGGCGCCAAATGGAATGCAGTTGTAATAACTACAGAGCAGATATATTGAATGGCGTCAATCATAAGAACATAAGAAAATGTGGCGCCAAATGGAAGGCAGTTGTAATAACTACAGAGCAGCTATATTGAATGGCGTCAATTATAAGAACATAAGAAAATGTTGCGCCAAATGCAAGGCAGTTGTCATAACTACAGAGCAGCTATATTGAATGGCGTCAATTATAAGAACATAAGAAATAGGAACAGGAGTTGGCCATCCGGCCGCTCGAGCCTGCTCCGCCATTCAACAAGATCATGGCTGATCTGATCATAGACTCAGCTCCACTTCCCTGCCGGCTCCCCATAACCCTTTATCCTCTTATTGTTAAATAAACTGTCTATTTCTGTCTTAAATTTATTCAATGTCCCAGCTTCCAAGCTCTCTGAGGCAGCGAATCCCACAGATTTACAACCCTCTGAGAGAAGAAATTTCTCCTCAGCTCTGTTTTGAATGGCCGGCACCTTATTCTAAGATCATGCCCTCTAGTTTTAGTCTCCCCCATCAGTGGAAACATCCTCTCTGCATCCACCATGTCAAGTCCCCTCATAATCTTATATGTTTCGATATGATCACGTCTCATTCTTCTGAATTCCAATGAATAGAGGCCCAAACTACTCAACGTTTCCTCATAAGTCAACTCCCTCATCCCCAGAATCAACCTAGTGAACCTTCTCTCAACTGCCTCCAAAGCAAGTATATCCTTTCGTAAATATGGAAACCAAAGCTGCAAACAGTATTTCATGTGTGGCCTCACCAATACCTTATATACTGTAGCTAGACTTCCCTGCTTTTATACATCATCCCCTTTGCAACAAAGGCCAAGATACCATTTGCCTTGCTCTATCTGCAAACTATCCTTTTGTGTTTCATGCACAAGTACCCCCAGGTCGCGCTATACTGCGGCACTTTGCAATCTTTCTCCATTTAAATAATAATTTGCTCTTTGATTTTTTTTCTGCCAAATTGCATGACCTCACACTTTCCAAAATAATACTCCATCTGCCAAATGTTTGCCCACTCACTTAGCCTGTCTATGTCCTTTTGAAGATCCATCCTAATATAGACTGGGATAGGAGCAGCGTAAAAGACGATGAGGGGGAGGAATTCCTGCAATATGTACAAGAGAACTTTCTTGTTCAGTTTGGTTCCGGCCTGCGCAAATGAAGCAGTGCTATATCCAATTCTGGGGAATACATTGGGGCTAGTGGAGCATTTTTAAGTGGGAGAGCAATGGGGAACAATGATCATAATATCATTAAGTTTAGAATAGTTATGCAAAAGGACAAGGGACAATCAAGTAGAAGTGCGTAACATTAGAAGGACGACCTTCACTTTGTTGAAAAGGAATCTGGCCCTCGTGGATTAGAATGAAACGTTGGTAGGCAAAACAATAATTGATCAACGGGAGATCTTCAAATATGAGATGGTTCAGGTACAGAATAGACATAGTCCCATGAGGAGAACGGAAGGACACCACACCTAGAGCTCTCTGGATGACTAAAGATATAGAGATAAAATGAGACAGAAAAATAAGAGCTGCAACAATTGTATGGTTCAGAATACAGCAGACCACCAAGCCGAATATAGAAAGTAGGCAGGGGATCTATAAAAGTGAATTCGAGCACCAAAGAGAGAGTATAAGAATAGCTTAGAGGCTAACATAAAAGAGAACCCAGAAGTACCTTATAAACACATACATGCTAAAAGGGTAGTCTAAGGATGAGTGGACGCGATTAGGGATCAAAAAAGGAGATAGAATCATAGAATCATAGAAATGTATGGTATAAAAGGAAGCCATTCAGCCCATCGTGTCTGTTCAGGCAGAAAAAGTGCTACCCAGCCTAATCGCACTTTCCAGCTTTTGGTCTGTAGCCTTGTAGGTTACGGCTTTTCATGTGCACATCCAAGTACGATTTAAATACGATTAAGGATTCTGCTACTACCATCCTTTCAGACAGTGAATTTCAGCCCCAACCACACTCTGAGTGAAAATGTTCTCCTCAACTCCCCTCTAATCATTCTACCAATTACTTTAAATCTTTGCCTGCTGGTTACTGGCCACTCTGCTGAGGGAAATAGGTCCTTCCTATCCACTCTATATAGGCTCCTCATACTTTTATACACAATGTGTGTTTATGGTTTTCTTATGAAGGCAGAGGGCCTGGCTGAGGACTGAAATAAATACTTTACATATGTCTTCAGTAGAGAAGGGGATGTTGCCAATGCAGCAGTAAAGAAGGCGACAGCAGCGATACTGGATAGGATAAAATGAGATAAAGAGGATGTACCTAAAACGTTGGTAGTCCTCAAAGTAGAAAAGCCACCTGATCAGGATGGGAAGTATGTCCAGTTGCCGAGGGAAATAAGGGTGGAAATTACGGACACTATGGCCACAATTTTCCAATTCTTCTAGAATAAGGGGGAGGTGCCAAAGTTTTGGCGAATTAGAACTGCTTAACCTCTGTTCAAAACAGACGAGAGGGATGAAAGTGGCAATTACAGGCCAGTCACCTATCATCGGTTGTGGCGAAACTTAATTGACATTTGGAAAGCTATTGGCTAATAATGAACGTCAGCACGTATTTTTTTAAGGTACATCATGTTTGACTAACTTCATCGATTTATTTGATCAAGTAACTGAGAGGGTTGATTAGGGTATTGCGGTTGAGGCTGTGTATTTGATCTTTCACAAGGCGTTTGACAAATTAAGACTTAATTAAATTGTTAGTAAAATTAAAGCCAACTGGTTTAAAGGTACAGTGGCAGCATGGAAACAAAATTGGCTAAGCGACATCAAGCAGAGAAGTGCAAAAATATCCAATACGACGTGCTTTGTGTGCGCGTCCATTCCGAGCCAGACACTGGGCACCCAACAAATTGGTAAAGCTTCGAAAGATGTCTCTAGGGCCCACACATAAAACAGCCTTAATGATTTCGCATTTGCAAATAAGGGGCTTAACGGCTGGTTGAGGTCTCTTTACTTAAATTAGTATTCCGACGGGCTGTTTTCAGCAAAATCAGGTGTTCATGCGGCATCCCGGCGGCCTTAAAGGGACAACTCATCTGCCTTCCGATCGCTATCTCCACCCTCGCCCCGGCCTTCTCTTGGTCCACACGCTCCCTCGGAATTGTTAATCCCGTCCTTCCTCGTTCTACCTGAGAGCTACTGCCTGTGATGAAGCATCTGGAAATTAAAACGGTCTTCACCGGCGAGCTTTCTGGGGACGCCCAGAACACAACTGTAACTTGCTGGTGTTATGCAAATAATACTCCATCCGTCGGCCCTCGGGCCTGTCGCTTTGGTGCAGTGATCGTTCCGTGTGCCAAATTTGTTCCGGCACCATTTTCTCGGCTGCCTTTTTGAATTAATTCGCATGGTATGGGCCTCGCTGGCATTTATTTGCCCTGAATTGAATGGGCGGCCAGACGATTTCAGAGGGAAGTTAGGAAATAACCAGGTTTGTGTGTGTCTGGAATCATATGTAAAATGAATTCAAATTCTGAAACTGCCATGGTGGCATTTGAATTCACATTTTCAAGATTATTAATCCTGATATCTGAATTTCTTGACAAGTAATGTAAGTTCGGCAATCCTGAATGAAGACGCAATTAAACCTGGTCAATGTCAGAAAGAGAAATACACAGACAGTGAGACAGAAACAGAGGCAAATAACTAAACCGGATGAGAGACAGATACAAAATCAGTCAGATCTGAGGATGTGAACGACGTAATGTAAGCGTAATTAAATATTTGTGCATGCTTGTATCTATCTCCCTAACTCCGCCTCTCTCCCTTACAGTCTCTTCCAATTTTCCCAACATTCTGTTTACCTTGTGTATTTATCATTCCCTCTATCTATTTGTCTGTCTTTTCGGTCTATCTATCTATCTATCTATCTATCTATCTATCTATCTATCTATCTATCTATCTATCTATCTATCTATCTATCTATCTATCTATCTATCTATCTCTCTATTTATCCATCGACCACATAAAGTTCTTTTAACCAAAGGAACAGTAAGGCTGATTGGGGATCTTCTATTGTGACATTCCTCTCCCCCCCGCTATCTAGCAGCGACTGATTCAATGTTTCGTGATATTCTGCAACTGTTGGGCAGTTATCTCTTGTTGTAACTGTATAAACAGAAGAATATTATAGTAGCCGTTAATAAAATTGACGAATGTTGCTTCCAATACCCAGATCGCTTCCAAGTTTTAACCCTAATCTCAAATCTGTCGGACAATCTCGAGATGCTATAACCCCTCCTCCGACCCCATTACTGAAGTTTTACCTTAAATGGTAATAATGCCTGTCATTGGTGTATCGATTCCAGTCCTCTGTTTGCCGCAGAAACTTCAGACCTCATTGGCGGGCCTGGACTGAGAAGCCTGCTTCTGGTGAATTGTTAGAACCGTGGTCTAACGTGGCCCTAGTGTCTTTCTCACCGATCTGAGCTATAGTTTCTCCGCAGATCTATCGATCAGCGTCTCCTTTCTGTCTCTGTGATATACTGACCGGGAAATGCAGGGACAATGGATACTCGTGTTGGTTCTACAAGTTTCAAGCTGTAAGTATTTCACTTTCCCTGAAATGTACATATTCCAGAAATCTACATTCTGGAAACGGTGTCTTTCTCCTAGAGTTTCGGTATATTACAATGAATCACACAGAAACCATCGGCAATAATTGAATTATTTTCCTTTTGTTATTTTCTTCATCCTTTTGTGAATCTCCCGTTGTAAGTGGTGACCTCATTACAAATTCGCCGCTCCGCAATGTCCTGGAAGAATGCGATCGGGGAAAGTCAATCCCAACCCAGCAAGAAATGTTTCTGCAGTGGGAGTATTTGACCGTTTCATATTCTGTGCAGTGATCAGGAACAAAGTTTCCAGACAGCCGTCAGTTGAGATGGCTATAGATATCTGGTTGAAATGTATTACAGTCGGTGTATTTTTCAAACGCAGAATCGAATCAGGGAGACAGTACCACGTGTTGATATTCGGCTGTTTTGGCAAGTGGACAGTTACCTAATTACATTTACTAATTATATAATATTATAGATTTCGTTACAATGTATTGAACTAAATTGATGCCAAGTAATATAATTTGGATTCCAGTTGATGTTCCTTGATCTACAGAATTAATTTGCATTCAAAGCTGTAACTTAAACGGATTCAGTACTTTTGTGAGTATGGTTTCATGATTTTAGAGTTTGACCTTGATTTGACTATTGTAAGTTGCTAAAAGTAACAGAGATAAATATCGGTGAAATAATTTCTTCGAAGGATTTCAGCAGGTTTTTAGATTCAATTTCTTGGCAGTGAAGAAAATCCACATTTGAAAATATAATTTAATTCAACTCTACGGTACTTTGACCACAATCAGAGAGGAAACTTGACATTCTTGTAAATTAGAAGCTAGTTGAAAGTTACAGTGTCAGGATTAGAGATTTAGTTCTTGATCCTTGTTCTTCTCATGGTGTAAATTAGTTGTATGGAGCTTATAAAGAGTGAGATAATTTCAGTAAATTGAATCAATAATTTCACCGTTTCCTTTCAGTATAATTGATGGCTTCAGCTGCTTCGAGTGTCTGCCATATGTTTATTACTGACTGTAACATTCTGGGGCCAGGGTTTAATGTTGATGTTAGCCTACAGCACTTGACAGTTGCCAAAGATTAATATCCCAGGATCTCAACGCTGCCACTAATGTCACTGAAACATGTTGATCTAATGGGAGCTATATCTCGTGTCTTTGCAACAGCTCCCGCAAGCACAATATCAGCAATGTTCCACGTTATCCTAGCAGAAGGCGCTTCAACATCCAACAACGAACTCCAGGATATTATAAACGAAGCCATCTATAGTAACTCCTCTCCCAGTTTGTGCCAGATTTAAGTTGACAAATTCTGTGGTTAGTTCCGGTAAAAGTGTCCATACGTGCTGGGTGGCGGGGGGGGGGGGGGGGGGAGGCGCGGGGAGCAGGCAGCGTGGGCCATCTCATTTTCCGTTAAATGAAATGTAGGAAAAAGACCAAACCCAGCTGGATCCTCCAGTCACACGGGCCTATTCACTGATATGTTATTGCTGTTCTATTTTGACCTGCTGCTGCTGTTATATTTTGGCGAGTTGTAACGTTTTTGGTCTGAAGTTCGATTTGCTGCCCAAGTGTTACTGAATTTGCGGGAAGTGAAAATGAGACGCTTCTGATGACGGGCGGTCCACCGCATTGCCAGTTTTATTCCAGGGCAGCAAAACGGGAGTATTTTCAACTTTTAGAATAGGGTAAGACGTGTTATCATTGTCCCATTATAAAACTCTCTTAATTGACATGAAAATCGGACAGAATGTAAAACGGGCTGCAGATGCGCTATGCCCAGTTTGGACTGTGGCCGAGGACCAATTACACTCTTTGTCAACACCAGTGATCTAATCCAAACACGTGGTAAAATTCAAATTCGGAAAAGTGGTAGCCGATCAGTCAATTGTAAATGTAAAGTGGGTGGGGTGCAAAGGAGCGCCGAATCCTCTGCCGCCTGTTTTGGTGCACCCACCCCAAGTTAAATGTTATCCTCAATGGAACTTATTTTCACCCTGCCTAGGGGCTACTACCTAAATATATTCACCTTCCTCTCCTCCTTGAAGAAATTCCTGAAAACCTATTTAACCAAGATTTTCGTAGCCTGTTGTAAAATATTGCCTGATGTAGCTCCGTGATGCGATATGTGACATTTAACCATGCTAACTGCAAGTTGTTGTTGCCCATAGCCCGCCTGTTACAGAACCGCCGATATTAATTACCGTAACTGCCAGAGAATTCGCAATGGCATAGGTGGCAAGTTTAAAATATTTTTCACACCAAAGGTAGTCTACCTAACTGAGTGGCACAACAGCGCCCCCCCCCCCACCCCTCAATAGCGCCTCAATAGCAGGTCAAACACTGGGCACCTCAGGAGCGTCGGTAGCAGCGTTTCGCGGCTGCAGGCGCGACACGCTTGATTGTTTCACCCTGTGTGTTCATGCATTGATTTGTGAGAAAGGTTTAAACAAGATAGAAAAAAATAAACCAACCACTAGACGTCGGAAATAATTAGGCTTTCAGTTAAATGCTGGTTCGCACTCGGCTCGGTATCACGGAGTCAGTTGAAGGCTGTTTCCCAATGAGCTTCGAATCAAGCTTTAATGCGGGTTCATAGCGGGTGCGATAAGTTTCACTCACGGATCCAAGTGGAGAGACGGTAGAAATGAAACAAGCATTATTTATTAGAGTTGGTGCTGCATACTATACTACTTGAGGAGTATAAATCTCCCAAATAAAATAAAATTAAACAAGTTGTTGTTGATAATTAAATATGAACCATAGGAAAAGGTGCAGTTGGAGGTTTCGCAGAATATATAACTGTTCCGGATTATTCATGTTCTGAATTAAACAGAAAACAATTCATATCGTGGGCCGTTGAAATGCAAAATTTCACTTTGATTTTTCTCGGAGATGAAAAAAATCCCAGATATCAGATTTTTTTCTTCCTAATTCTTTTATTAAGATCTGTAATGCAATGCTTGATTAAGTGGTGAATGCAGGTTCAATCGTGGCTTTTGAAACAGAATTGGCTAAATAATTGGAGAAAAAATGCAATTATATGGGAAAGAGCGCGGGGGAGGGACTACATGGATTGCTCGTCAAAGCAGCTGGCACAAACCCTTTGGGGCCAATTTGTGCCGCATTATAATCTGATTTTGTGAGTAACTGTTGAAATGTTAAACTAGGAATCAGTTCAAGAATCCAAAATAATCGAGCTTGTAAACTCTCCAAAGAAGGAAGAGATGGAGACAGTTCTGCCTGTGAGTTAATTGGAGACATGAATGTAAGGGAATGGTTTGACATCATCCCCTCTTCGTAACACAACAAATAACGGGATCAGATTTAACAATTTTGTGTTATTCATGTAAATTCACAACGCAGAAATAGAGGCAAACTGACAGAACTGTTTGGAGATTATTTTTAATCAGTCGGATTCAAGTGCAAAATAAATATATTTTAACTTCAGTTAGTAAAAGTACAGTAACCTCAGTCAGCCGATACAGATTGTTGCAAACAGTTCGTCGCTGGACCCCCTCCGGTTCACAAATACACACTGTACTGGACCTTACCGAACCGGGTGACGTAAATGAAAGTCACCCACTCAAACAGAGAGGCGAGACCTGTGGGAATGAATGGCTGTGTGAACAATAGAACATGCAGGAAAGAAGCAAGAGACATCGAAACCGTGAGAGAGAACGAGGGAGAGATTATCTCGGTGCAATGAGTGTGTGAAAGAGATAAACTACAAAATATGACTGTGAAACGAGAGGTAAACTGTGTGAAATTGAGACATATAGTACACAGCGAGACGCAAAACGGGCGTTACTGGATCATCTGTTGGGGTAATGTTTACTTTTAATGCTGGGCGAAATAGGGGCGATAGAGAATAGTCCCACCGCTTTGGAACTCTCCAGATGTTTACTTCCGTTGGTTTGGATGGATGAAAAAATCACAAGAGTTTTAAAATGGGCTGCCGATTCACGATAACTCGTTTCTCGCCCGACCATAATAGTTAAAATTATCCCTAAACGCCATCAATGCAGGAGAAAGTCTGGCACGGAAGTTGAATATCATCCCACAGACGGCAAGTCCAAAATGAATTTATTCCCAACATTCGAAGGATCTGGATAAATACCATCTGGGGTACTGTGTACAGCCCAGGTGATTTAATTACGGGGTTGATATTATTGCCTTTTTAGAGGGTACAGAAGGAACAAGAAAAATGCTGGATGTCAGCAATCCAATTCTTGAGCAAGGATTATGAAGTTAATTTTGACGTCAGTAGAAACAAAAATTGAGGAGAAATCTAAAATGGGCTCTCTTCTGTCTTACACCATCGCAAAAAGTCAAGGTATATCCCTAGGACTGTTGTCTTGTTTTCTCAGGAAACCATCCTTGGACTTTTAGTTGATTTAATTGCAATGTTTAAAGCAATGTGACCATTGAGCAAATTATGAATTAGTGTGAAGTTGAAAAACCGGCGTCAAAAGATCAGAAATGAGCAAGTCGGGAAGAATTTATTCACTCACTGAATTGCCTGGGACTGTTATTGAGAGTTTCTCCGACTTAGTCTAATGCGGGGATGTGCTGGGTTCGCTGTTATGTACAATGGCCCTGAAATTCTGTGGGCTCCCAGTCCCTACAGGCTGCAATTCCGCTGACAGGCGAAACCACCAAAGGATACAATTTAAAAACCATTTTCAGCCATCTTTACTCTGTATCTTGGGTTCCGCGGACATTATGGCGGGAGATTACGAGATCCACTGCGCAATTGTAGATGACGTGGATGCAGGCAGTAACTGAACAATACACACGTTTAATGAGGATATCACATTGCGGGGTGGGTTGGATATTGTTGTGCTCGTGGTCAATTATTTCATACCCCTAACCGGTCTCTATAGATTTTCACAATTTGGACCACCCCCATTTTGTATTTCAGTCTCACCAATTCGATCATCTGTGCCACCTCCCAGTCAAAGTGCTGAAGTTCAGGCAGTGAATAACAGAGGTAAACGTTTTCTGCATTATGAGATAACTGTATCATAAAACATTAAATAAGATAAGAAACTCATCCTTTCTATTGAATTAACAAAATTTTCACAGAAGAAATACACCATACATCTTGTTTAATGAACAATCATAATGTTGATTTTCTGAGATTCCGCCTTGAGACTGCAGGACAGAAGATTTGGCTGCAGTGCTCTGCTCTCAGTTACCAGCTCTAGCCATTTATATACGCTAAAGCATGCTCTTGAACTGCGCTTAAGTTGTTTTTGTTTTAATATGTAAATTGTTCTACTAACAATAGTTTGAACCGTGTTTACCTGTAAGAGTGCATCTTTAGCCTCCCGAGCCCGTTCATCCCACTCCTTTTCACTGGGCTCCTAATGCAGTTACTCTGATAGATTATGAAATTAAACTAGCACAAAATATTTATAAATATAGTAAGGGTTTCAACAGGTATATAAAAAAGAAAAGAATGGTTAAAGTGAATGTTGGTCACCAAGAGGATGAGATGGGGGATTAATAATGGAGCACAGGGAAATCGCAAAGACGTTGAACAAATATTTTGTATCGATCTTCACGGTAGAAGATACTAAAAACAACCCAAAAGTGGATAATCAAGGGGCTATAGGGAGGGAAGAAATTAATACCATCGCTATCACGAATGAAGTAGGACTCGGTAAAATAATGGGACTAAAGGCGGACAAGTCCCGTGGATCTGATGGCTTACATCCTAGGGTCTTAAAAGAAGTGGCTGCAGAGATAGTGGATGCATTGGTTGTAATCTACCAAAATTCCCTGGATTCTGGGGCGGTCCCAGTGGATTGGAAAATTGCAAATGTAATGGCCCTATTTATAAAAGAAGGCAGACAAAAAGGTGGAAACTACAGACCAGTTAGCCTAACATCTGTCATTGGGAAATACTGGAGTCCATTATTAAAGAAGCAGTAGTGGGACATTTGGAAAAGCATAATTCAATCAAGCAGAGTCAGCATGGATTTATGAAAGGGAAGTCATGTTTGACAAATTTGCTGGAGTTCTTTGAGGACGTAATGAGTAGGATGAGTAGGAACCAGTGGATGTGGTGTTTTTGGATTTCGAGAATGCATTCGAGAAGGTGCCACGTAAAAGGTTACTGCACAAGTTAAAAGCTCACGGGGTTGGGGATAATATATTAGCATGGATAGAGGATTGGCTTATCGACAGAAAACAGAGAGTTAGGATAAATGTGTCATTTTCCGGTTGGCACACAGTGCCTCAGGGATCGTTTTTGAGTCCTCAACTATTTAAAATATATATTAATGACTTGGATTAAGGGACCGAGTGTAATGTAGACAAGTTTGCTGATGATGCAAAGAAGGGCGGGAAAGCAAATTGTGAGGAGAACAAAAACATGTGCAATGGGATATAGACAGGCTAAGCGGGTGGGGAAAAAAATTGGCAGATGGAGTGTAACGTGGAAAATGTGAGGTTATCCATCTGAGCAGAAAAAAATACAAAAGCAAATTATAATTAAAAGGGAGAAAAATTGCAAACTGCTGCAGTACACAGAGACTTGGGGGTCCTTGTGCATGAAACACAAAACGTTAGTATGTGGGTATAGCAGTTAATCAGGAAGACAAATGGAATATATTCCTTAATTGCAATGGGAATAGAGTATAAAAGCATCGATCCTTCTCCAACTGTACGTGGTATTGGAAGGTCATACCAAGGGTACTGTGTACAGTTTTGGTCCACGTATGTAAGGAAGGATATACTTGCATTGGAGGCTGCTTAAAGAATGTTCACTAGGTTGATTCGAGAGAAGAGGGGATTGATGTATGAAGATATGTTGAGCAGGTTGGGCCCATACCATTGGAGATCAGAAGAATGAGAGTTGTTCTTATTGAAATATATAAGATAGTGAAAGGTCTCTACAAGGAGGTTGCAGAGAGGATATTTCCACTCTTAGGGGAAACTAAAACCCGGGGACCTAATCTCGGAATAAGGGGCCGCCCATTTAAAACTGGGATGAGGAGGAATTTCTTCTCTCAGAGGGTTGTAAATCTATTGAATTCTCTGCCCCAGAGAACTGTGGAGCCTGGGTCATTGAATATATTTAAGGCGGAGATAGATTTTTGAGCGATAAGGGAGTAAAGGGTTATGGGGAGCGGGAGGGAAATGGAGCTAAATCCATGATCAGATCAGCCATGATCTTATTGAGTGGTGGAGCAGGCTCCAGGGGCCAAACGGTCTACTCCTGCTGCTATTTCTTATGTTCCTATATTCTTACTCGAGCCTCTCTATTTGGCGATCTAACATTTCCACCATGATCCTTGTTACTTTCGCACGTTTGTACTGCAGCATAATATTTTTCGAAGGCATAGAAGAGGTCCATCAGGATGTCAATCATTACTTGCTCGTCGTGAAGATCTGTGCGTCACTATATCAAAATTCGGCTTACGTGAGACAATATTGCAGAATTATCATGAGCCAAAGAGCGCCAGACATCTTTGATCACCCGAAGCTAGACTTTGTCTGTGGATCATCAATGTGTGCTGAGTTGGAAGACGAGAGAAAATCATCATCATCATCATCATCATCATAGGCAGTCCCTCAAAACGAGGATGACTTGCTTCCACGCCAAAAAAATGATGAGTTCACAGGTGTTTCGAATGAAGAACCCGAACTACATCCTCAACAGTGGAAGATGCCTGGATTTTTTAACATGCGGTGGCCGTTGCACACCAGCCACCACAAGAGCATGACAGAGCTAGGTCTTGGTCCAGTGGCAAGGATTACCCAAGACAACTGGAGAGCTGCTCTGCTGCACAAACCTAGTGCACACACACATCGCAGTGTGGGCTCGCCCATGCTGCCCCTCGGCCCGAACTCACGCCTCCCCTGGACCCCGACCACAGCCCTCCAAAGTCCCTCACAGCTCCTTCGCCCCGCTCATGCCGCTCCGGCTGCATCTGGCTACGCTCCAATCAACGACCTGGACTCTTCACTGCCGTCGCCCTCCTGCAGCAACTCGCGCTGTACCTTGTAGTGGCCTGAGTCCACGCTGTCCAGGGGCCGCCTCTCGCATTCTCCTTTTATGGTCCCGATCTGCTGCTGATGGCTGAAGATCATTGGCTTTGTGGGAAAACTAAATGCATCATGAATGCAGCCTAGAAGGTTGACAAGTACCCTGTATGATGTCTACAAATGGTCGCCAAAAAAACTGCATAATAATAGCACAGAAGCATTAAAGGGTTATGCAGCAGGAACTTATGTTGGTTGGTGCACGAACAGTATGCACAAAATTTATCATTCGCTGAGCACTTGGAACATCTACCATTCAGATGCCCAGAGGAATGTTTACTGTTGCTCTCTGAATTGCAGGATGAACATGCTGTAATTGTTGGCTCTATGAAGCGGGTATCAATAAATTTCTTTATGCAGCTATGCAGTGACAGATACAGCTAATGTCCTCAACTCCCATAAAGGTACAGAGGTGAAAAATTAAGGTGCGTTCACCCTCACTGGCAGTGACTGCACTGTGTCTGGCCCGCAGTGCAACAGCAGACATTTATACTGGTGTCCCAAACTTGGACCCGATTCTGCTGAGAGAGACAGTTACTCTAAACATTACATTTATATCAGAGCAACATAATGATATCAAGAGCTGGTCAGGATCTTTCATAAACTTAAATTGCTCCTTTACCCCAAACTCTCAAAACAAAACTTTTCACAGCTTCTTGTTTATCCTTTTGAAACGGAACCTTTACTCCTCTCAGTGCCCAGTTTTTATGCGAGCAACCTGCACTTGTCCTGAGATGCGTAGAAACAACGGAAACGTGGACCCAGTGTATCATGGCATTTGTTATGCGCTCTCCACAATCATGTTTGTTTCAGGTGCTACAAAATACACATCACGCCTCGCTAGAGGGAAATGAGAGTCAATGCGTGTGGGTGCAGTCCAATGGAACAGGATATATGAACGAAGCAGATACAAATAAGCTCGTTTTGGATCCCGCTCAAGTTGAATTTCTGTCTGACCAGCGCAATAGACCTGGCGTTACAAATCAGTGCTCATGTATCCTTATTACTGTGACTTCAAATTTGTTGCACCTCGGTCGCATACCAATCGGAAATGTGCCATTCAATGTAGATGGATTCAGACTTTTTTGTAGCAGATGCGGGAGACAATGGAAATGCGATGTGTATTGTCCAATTTCTGCCAGCGCAGTTGTCCATGCTATATTCTAAAGGTTAATAACGGAAGTGTTTCAAAATCGGACTTATAAGACAAAATGAAATGAGTAAGTGGCACAGGCTAAGTGTTTATATATAAAGAATTCCGTCTGTGACAAAAAGTCACAGGGGGATGTGTTGGAAATGGAGAGACATTATGCCAAAATCTTAAAACAGCAAAACGTAGAACAAAGTGAAACGTTAGTGCATAAAATCACTTTAATATTCCTGTTTAATCAATGCCATTTATTGTTATGTTATCAACTGGTTTATAATATGATTTCCGTTCAGTTTGGAATATTTACATAATTAGCTTTTCTCTTAAATTTTTTAACAGAGCTCAGAGACCTAAGGTTGGTGGGCCGGGAGGCGCCGTGTATTGGGGAACTGAATGTTTATTATCAAGGCCAGTGGGGCACCGTTTGTAGCAGTCTGTGGAACTCAGCTAATGGCGAAGTTGTCTGCAGGCAGACTGGCTGCGTTTCGTATCACACATCAGTAATGCATCCCATCTCACGAGGAAATGGACCTGTTTTACTGAATAATGTGCAGTGCCAGGGAACGGAGGCTTCACTGTCGGAGTGTCAGTTCAATGTTTCTGGCCAGCACAACTGCGAAACTGGGGCGATTGTAAGCGTCTTCTGTAAAGGTACATGATTTGTTGCTAATTGCTGTTTAATATTTTATTCCACTTGTTTTAATAATTTGCATGAAAATTATCTAACAAAATGCGTTGCATTCACTACCTTTGTCAATATCAGTCCTGCAGTCATGGGATGTCACCCAGCGGGGGTCATGCACTTCTTACAGGAAGAATGCAGATTGAGAGGTCATGTTATCTGTTTATCACTTGCTAAATGGGTAAAGCGAATATCCTGCCAATTCTGCACTTTACGGCACGTTGTTTGGGGACTCCATGGCTGGCAATATATTATTTTGTAACTTTCTATCGGATTGCTGTTAATGTTAGATTTTATTTTCTGTAAATTTGGTTCCTAGCTTTTTGTCGCTGTGTATCTCTCTCCTTCTATCTCCCTGCTAATATCTTTGAAAACTCACAGATAAAGAAAACGCAAATATTCTAATTACTAACTATCAAGAAAACACAACTGGTAATTAGATTGATCCGTTTGCTTTAAAATTCAATTCATTTGTTTTTGATATAAGCAAAATCAAATTCAGATGAGGACCTTTCTTTGTCTTTTTTTGTCTGTGTCTTTGTTTCTCCTCTTTCTT
Source organism: Pristiophorus japonicus (assembly GCF_044704955.1). Taxonomy (NCBI): domain Eukaryota; kingdom Metazoa; phylum Chordata; class Chondrichthyes; family Pristiophoridae; genus Pristiophorus; species Pristiophorus japonicus. The sequence continues at coordinate 249,521,125 of NC_091982.1, forward strand.
CTGTTATCCTATATGTGTTTGACAATTTTCTTTGTATAAATGTTAGCAACACATCGCTGGTAATAAAATTATAATTAGCAGCTGAAGCTCTATTTTTAAAATTCAACTCGTAGGAACTGAATTTGGAATGAAACGGGATACTCACTCCGTCTGGTTTGTCTATCTTTCTCTCTCTTTATTTGGAATTTTTAACTTCGGCATGAGTGAAAATATGTGTCAGTGATTATCTGCCCCGATACACGTCGCCTGATGTTCCCTTCCATTGAAGTCAAGTAGTGTTTTTCCAGTTTGTTTGTAAAATTCAACTCAGTGCTGTAAATGGAAAAGAAAACTGGCAGGGTATCTCACGGGTGGCCAATTTATTTGTCCGCCCATTACACACTCAGAGAAGTTGATAGGTGTACTTTATTTCACACATGCAAACGCACACACAGATTGTTAATAATATCTACAATTCCTAACATTGAAAATTACATAGGCGATAATTGGACACTTTATTTTGGCTTTAAAGTAATCCTTTAAAAAAAGCTGAGTTTAAATTAGGGTTTGGATAGACACTCTGGGGTAGATTTTTTTATCTTTATTGCCTAGGCATCAATTAACAACTGGCTGTATTAGAAGGAACAATTTGGTATGGTGGATTGCAGAACCATAACAGATCCTTCTGAATGTCATTCCATTAATTTAAGTAGCTGTTAAAGACCTCTGTCTGTGCCTACCTAACATCGCTCTTGAAAAAGGCAGGCATTGTCTTGCATCTAGGCTGCCAAGACAGAAGTCGACAAAAGCAAAATACTGTGGTTGATGTAAATCTGAAATAAAAACAGAACGTGCTGGAAATACTCAGTGGGTCTGGCAGCAGCTGTCGAGAAAGCGAAACAGAGTTAACCTTTCAGACCTTTGGTCAGAACTGGAAAAAATTAGCGATACAACAGGCTTTAAGCAAGTGCAGAGGGAGGGAAAGGGGGATGGGAGGAAAGAACAAAGTGGAAGGTCTGTGAGAGATTGGAAGATAGGGGAGATTGAATGAAAAAAAGTGATGTTGCTGCAAGGCAAAAGAATATGTTAATAGAACAAATAAATAATCGAAAGATTGGTTTAGATTAGGTGTTTTTCAACATGAGAAGGGGAAGAGAAAGCAATGACAATAAACAGGGTAAAAGAGACAAATGGTAATCCCGTCGGAGAGAAGAGTAGAACTTCTTCAAGGTGGGCATTCCTGGAAAAGAAATGGCGTTGAATTAAATACGATTACAAAAGAAAACTATTGCGGCTGGTGGAATGCTCTAGTCTGGCCTTCGTTTTTCAGTAACTGAATACACATTCTGAAGTTTATGAAACACACAACAGCTACTTCATCATAACTGCCTATATTTTTTCTGATTTTATCTGCCCCTCTCTCAGACAGAAGCCCTCCCTGTTTTTAAAAAATGTAAAATTTGCCAGAATAAAATTTGTGACAATTAAAACCATGGAATCTGATGCTGTGTGTTCGGATGATGGAGGTGAGAAATCATAGAAACATATTCATTTGCAGCATGATGGAGGTGATTCGACGAAACGTGTTTGTGCCGACTGACAAAGGTTTACCGCACCTAATCTTACTGTCCAGCACTTGGTCCATAGCCTATTAGGTTATGCCACTTCAAGTGCATATCCAAGTATTTTTAAATGCTGTATGGGTTTCTCCCTCTACCACCCTTTCTGGCAGGGAGTTCCAGACCCCCACCACCCTCTGGGTGAAAGGAATTCTTCTCACATCCCCTCCAACCCTTCTACCAATTACTTGAAATCAATGCGCATTGTTATTGATCCCCCTGCTAAGGGAAATATGCCCGTCCTATACACGCTACCAAGACCCTTCATAATTGTGTACAACTCAAGTAGGTCTCGCTCAGCCTCCTCAGCTTCCCAAAAGGAAGCATCTGAATTTTCCTCATAACTAAAATTTTACTGTCCAGGCAACATCCTCGTAAATCCCCTCTGTACCTTCTCTCGTGCAATCACAAGTTTCCTGTGATGTGTTGACCAGAACTGCACACAGTACTCTAGCAGTGGACTAACTAGATTTTTATACAGTAACCTCCCTTCTATCATATTATATGCCTCGTTAATAAAGTCAAGTTTCGCATATGCCTTCTAAACCAGCTTATCTACCTATTCTGCTACATTCAGGGATCCGTGGATATGCACTGCACGGTCCTTCTTTTCCTCGATACTTCTCAGTGGGCGGATGCCTCCAACCTGAAAAATTTCTATGAACTTACCTGGTGGTCCGGGAGATTCGGAGACTTGCAGTCCTGGGCCTCTATGTAAAGGACTGGGTAGAGGCCCACATATCACAGGGATGTAGGTATTTGCATCCTTGGGGCCAAGTGGGAAAAACCCAACCAATCAAAAGTTGGGGTATTCCTAGTCATACTTATGGTGACACAAAAGCAAAATACAGTAGATGTTGGATTTTGAAATAAAAACAGAAAGTGCTGGAGATCTCAGCAGGTCAAACAGCATCGGTGGAGAGAAACAGAGTTAACATTAAACTCTGTTTCTCTCCACAGACGTTGCTTGACATACATATGGTGAGTTCCAACATACTGAACCACCAGAAGCATGAATGGGAATAACTCATAAAATAAACAAACACATAAAAAAATAAAAAAGTCACATATTTAAAATTAATCAAAAGGGAAGTTAATTCATTATTTAAAACACATGTTTACTTTTAAAAATATTACCTATTTTAAAGGGTTAAAAAATAAACACATTATTTCTCATGATTTCAAATGTTTAAATTATTGAAAAAATTTACTTTTCTGTTCTTTAAAAGTATTACGTTTGGCCTGCTTTTATCGGTGATATGAATTTCAAATAGCCCAAATTTCCACCCGTGGAGAGCGTTTACTTGTGGATGCATACGGTCTGTCACTGCAAGTTCCTGGTTTTGGCGCATGCCTAAGAATGAATGTGAATTTAGCGACATTCCATATACACTGAGCTCAAACTGGGGCATAACTCCGTTGGATTCATGTTCAATTTTCTCGATACAAAGCAAGGATTTTGTCTGCCTTATTTTAGCTTCTTCTACCTGGGCTGCCCCTGTGCTCTTCCCATCCATTTGAAATCTCATAATTTCCCTAATCATACATCTAAAATGTATTTCTCTGTGCCTGTGCAGTATCTGTGCTGTAGTTATAGTGCTAACTTCTGGCTACTAATTGCCTGCGCTCTGTGTGCTGCGTTTACATTGATCAATACCTGTGCTCTTGATGCTATATTTGTAGAGCTAACTGATTGTGCTGCAAATGTAAAAAAAAACATAATTTAGTGCAATTTACAGCAGGCTAGACATGATATTTTTTGTGCAGATAAATTTGAACTATACGCTCTATGTCTCCTGTTTAAATTGCTGCAATATATTTAAGCTGAATAATGTAAAACTACATTTCTTTCATAACAGTCAACCAAATGCTGATGCTGGTGGGTGGAGGAAGCCCTTGTGCTGGAAGAGTTGAGGCCAGTAACTTCCTTCATGGCACATCCATTATCTGCGGTCGAATGTGGGATATGAATGATGCTCGTGTTATGTGTAAATACCTGGGATGTGGCAACGCTATATCTGCATCCGGGAATTCCCAATTTGGGGTGGGGCACGGGTCTATGTTGTACGTTGAAGTTCAATGCAAAGGCACCGAGGACGACCCCTGGACATGTCAGTTGAAACCGTTGGCTCACAATAACTGTTCTAAGGAAGAGGAAGCAGCGGGTATCATTTGTTCAGGTAATTCTCCTGTCTGTAATATCTTAGAAAACGGCTGAAGGTGACGTCTATCCATTCCACAGCAGTGAACCACACAAATTGCAGAAGAACATGTCGTTTAAAATATTGAAAGTTATTGAATTCACTTTCAATGTTGACAGCTTCAGAGGCAGAATGTAAGGACGGTTAATATTATATAGATTTATAAATTATTTATTTAATTATTCATATAATCAAAGTAAGAAGTCTCTTCTGCAATGTGCTGTTGTTTGATAAGGCATATCAAGAACAGAGGGCAACCTTTCTCTGGTTAGAATAAAAATGGAGTGAATATTGACACTGCTGTGTCAACCAATGAGTTGCAGGCAGGACAGAACTAGTGGTGTTAGTTTATTCATAAACTACAGGAAACAGAATCTCCAGAGTACAGCAAGTTTATTTCTGCAACAACATGCAGTCAGTTGAGGATAGTGACATAATACAAATTGATTATTTCTCAATCTTCAACAAATTTCAATGAGTAGACGAGAGTTACATAATAAAAATATTATTTTGCCAGAAAAATACTGTAAGAGGAGAACTGTTACATAATACAAATTATGTACATAAACACAATCCCAGTTATGAGAGCAGTGCGGCATCCAGGCATGATTGGCCAGGGACATACAATTCATTCTGCTCGTGAATAGTGGTTTTGGTATATGCAGCCAAATAAAAACAGAAAAGGACTATTTCATAACAATGTCTAAGAACCGTGCATAAAACTTGTGGAAGATGGGACTTTTCTAACTGAAGATTGAAAGAAATGGAACTTTATTTGTGACATTCCAATCAGTGTACTGCTGCAACAACACATTTTTTTCATGGTTCAGATTCACAAACATAACTCATTGAAAATTGCGAGACTCCAGTGTAAGGAAGGTTGAAAAAGAGGATCTAAAATTGACATGGAGCCCTTTTACGCAGGGCTAATTGTTGAGGGACACAGTGTTATTGAGAACAGCCAGCAGATATGTTGTGTGGTTCTGCCTAATATTGTATTGAGAGATAGAGTCTAATAGTTTTGGACACCAAATCATCTCGTTCATAGCAGTAAAGATGGGATGAAAAGCAATGTGTTAGCAGGACACAAAACATCTGCAAAAGGTCACAGACAGGCTAAGTGAGTGGGCAAAAATTTGGCAATTGGAGCATAATGTTGGAAAGTGTGAGGTCATGAACTTTGGCAGAAAAAATCAAAGAGCAAGTTATTATTAAATGGAGAAAGATTGCAAAGTGCCGCAGTACGGCGGCATCTAGGGGTATTGTGCATGAAACACAAAAGGATAGTGTGCAGGTACAGCAAATGATCAGGAAGGCCAATGGTATCTTGGCCTTTTTTGCAAAGGGGATGGAGTATAAAAGCAGGGAAGTCTTACTATAGCTAAAAAAAAGGTATAGGTGAGGCCACACCTGGTATATTGCCTGCAGTGTGGTTTACATATTTACGAAAGGATATACTTGCTTTGGAGGCAGTTCAGAGAAGGTTCACTAGGTTGGTTCCGGGGATGAGGCGGTTGACTTATGAGGAAATGTCCTGTAGGTTGGGCCTCTACTCATTGGAATTCAGAAGAATGAGAGATGATCTTATCGAAACGTGTAAAATTATGAGGGTCTTGACAAGGTGGATGCAGAGAGGATGTTTCCACTGATGGGGGAGATCAGAGCTAGGGGGAACAATCTTAGAATAAGGGGCCGCCCATTTAAAACAGAGACGAAGAGAAATTTCTTCTTTCAGAGGGTTGCAAATCCGTAGAAATTGCTACCTCAAAAAGCTGTGGAAGCTGGGACATTGAATAAATTTAAGGCAGAAATAGACAGTTTCTTAAACGATAAGGGGATAAAGGGTTATGGGGAGCGGGCGGGGAAGTGGAGCTGAGTCCATGATTAGATCAGCCATAATCTTATTGAATGGTGGAGCAGGCTCGAGGGGTCGTATGGTCTGCTCCTGTTCCTATTTCTTATGTTCGTATGTGAACCGGAGAATAGATTCAGTTGGGAGCGAAGCAAAGCTGGAATTGGGCAGCAGAAAAGTAGAAATGAATTTGGAAGGCAGAGCAAACAAGGGCTGCAAAATAGACAACAGTGAGTTTTACACCAGTAAATGGTATATACTTCAATGCAAGGAGTATTGGGAATAAGGCAGATGAGCTAAGAGCACAGATAGACATTTGGGAGTACAATGTTATGGCTATTACTGAGACAATGATGAAAGATGGGCAGTTATGACAGCTCAACATTCCTGATCAAAGTGCTTTCAGACGGGATAGAGAGGGGAGAAAAGTAGGGAGGTCGCAGCATTAATTAAAGAAACAATTACAGTGATGAGAAGGGATGATATGTCAGAGGACCATCAAGCGAGGCCATATGGGTTGAATTGAAGTACAAAAAATGTGCAATCATACTACTGGGAGTGTACTAAAGACCCACGCAGAGTCAGAGGGTGATGGAAGAACAAATGTGTGACAAATTGCAAAACATATAAAGCTATAATAGTGGGAGACTTCAACTACCCTAATATTAATTGGCAAAAAAGTAGTGTATATGGTACAAACATTATGGAATGCCTAAAATGCAATCAGGAGAACGCCTTTAGTCCATATGTAACAAGCGCAGCAAGGGATGGCGGGAGGTTCTCGATTTGGTTTTGGTGAATAAAGAGAGGCAGGTGGAAGGGGTATCAGTGGGAGAGCATTTTGGTTCTAGTGATCATAATTCACGAAGAATTAGGGTAGTTATGGAAAAGGAAAAAGGTGGACCAGGAAAAAAAAATGTTCTCAATTGGGGTAAAGCCGATTTTGCTGAATTGAGATGCGATTTGTCCGAAGTGGACTGGATACGGCTACTTGATGGTAAATTACTGTCTGAACGTAGGAGGCATTCAAGGAGCATATCCTGAGGGTGCAGAGCACTTACTTTCCTTTAAAGAAAAATGGTGGCGCGAATAAATCTACAACCCCCCTGGATGTCAAGGGACATACAGGGTAGGATAAAGATAAAATGGAAAGCTTAGGAATGGTACCGAGTACTCAATACAACAGTACAGAGGAGTATAAGAAGTGCAGGGGTGCAATTAAAAAATGATATCAGGAAAGCAAAGAGAGAGCATGAGAGAATGTTGGCAAATAAAATCATGGAAAACCCAAAGATGTTTTATGAATATATTAAGAGCAGGAGGATTATCATCATCATATGCAGTCCCTCATAATCTAGGAAGACTTGCTTCCACACGAAAAATGAGTCTTTAGGTGGCTGAACAGTCCAATACAAGAACCACAATCGCTGTCACAGGTGGGAAAGATAGTCGTTGAGGGAAGGGGTGGGTGGGACTGGTTTGCCGCACCCTTTTTGCGCTGTCTGCACTTGATTTCTGCATGGTCTTGGCGATGAGACTCGAGGTGCTCAGCGCCCTTCTGGATTCACTTCCTCTGCCTAGAGTGGTCTTTGATCAGGAACTCCCAGGTATCGGTGGGGATGTTGCACTTTATCAGGGAGGCTTTGAGGGTGCATAGTAACGGTTCCACTGCCCACCATTGGCTCGGTTGCCGTGTAGGAGTTCCGAGTATGGCGCTTGCTTAGAGAGCCTCGTGTCTGGCATGCGAACGATGTCAGGTGCCCAGCAGAGTTGATCAATTGTGGTCAGTGCTTCAATGCTGGGGATGTTGGCCTGGTCGACGACTCTAATGTTGGTGCGTCAGTCCTCCCAGGTGATTTGTAGGATCTTACGGAGACATACGGAGCAATAGGATAACTAGAGTAAGAGTGGGGCCTATTAGAGACCATAAAGGAAATCTGTGCGCAGAGTTAGAAGATATGGGTATGATTCTTGTTGAATACTTTGCAATTGTTTTCACAAAAGAGAGGGCCGATACAAACTTTGTAATGAGGGAGGATGAGTGAGAAATATTAGACCGTATAAACATAATGAGAGAGTAAGTATTAAGGAGCTTAGCAGCTTTGAAAGTTGATAAATCCCCAGGCCCGATCAAATGTATCCATGTCAGTTAAGAGAACAAAGGAGGAAAGAGCAGAGGTTGTGACCATCGTTTTCGAGTCCTCTATGGCTAAAGCTGTAGTGCCAGAGGACTGGAGGACTGCTAATGTTGTACCATTGTTTAAAAAGGGAGAAAGGGATAGAGCGAGTAATTAAACATAGAAACCTAGAAAATATTTGCAGGAGTAGGCCATTTCGCCCTTCTAGCCTGCACCACCATTCAATAAGATCATCGCTGATCATTCACCTCAGTACCCCTTTCCTGCTTTCTATCCATACCCTTGATCCCTTTAACGATATAACTCCCTCTTGAATATATCCAATGAACTGGCATCAACAACTCTCTGCGATAGGGAATTCCACAGGTTCACAACTCTCCGAGTGAAGAGGTTTCTCCTCATCTCAGTCCTAAATGGCTTACCTCTTATCCCTAGACTATGTCCCCTGGTTCTGGATTTCCCCAACATTGGGAACATTCTTCCTGCATCTAAACTGTCTAGTCCTGGCAGAATTTTATATGTTTCTATGAGATCCCCTCTCATCTTTCGAAACTCCATTGAATACAGGCCCAGTCGATCCAGCCTCTCCTCATATGTCAGTCCTGCCATTCCAGGAATCAGTCTGGTGAACCTTCGCTGCACTCCCTCAATAGCAAGATCGTCCTTCCTCAGATTAGGAGAACAAAACTGAACACAATATTCCAGGTGAGGCCTCACCAAGGCTCTGTGCAACTGCAGTAAGACGCCCCTGTTCCTATACTCAAATCCCCTAGCTATGAAGGCCAACATACCGTTTGCCTTCTTTACCGCCTGCCGTACTGGCATGCCAACTTTCAATCACTGATGTACCATGGTCTCGTTGCACCTCTCCTTTTCCTCATCTGCCGCCATTCAGATAATATTCTGCCTTCGTGTTTTTGCCACCAAAGTGCATAACCTTACATTTATCCACATTATAATGCTTCTGCCACTCGTTTGCCCACTAACCTAACCTGTTCAATTAAATCTGCAGCCTTTTAGCGTCCTCCTCACAGCTCACAGCGCCACCCAGCTTAGTGTCATTTACACACTTGGAAATATCACATTCTTCCCTCATCCAAATCATTAATGTATATTGTAAATAGCTGGGGTCTCAGCACTGAGCCTTGCAGCACCCCACTAGTCACTGCCTGCCATTTTAAAAGGACCCATTTATCCCGACTCTCCGCTTCCTGTCTGCCAACCAGTTCTCTATCCACGACAGTACATTATCCCCAATGCCATGTGCTTTAAATTTGCAAACCAGTCTCTTGTGTGGGACCATTTCAAAAGCCTTTTGAAAATCCAAATACACCACATCCACCAGTTCTCCCTTGTCCACTCTACCAGTTACATCCTCAAAAAGTTCTCGAAGATTTGTCAAGCAGGATTTCCTTTTCATAAATCCATGCTGACTTGGACCGATCCCGTCACTGCTTTCCAAATGTGCTGCTATTTCATCTTTCATAATTGATTCCAACATTTTCCCCACTACTGATGTCAGGCTAACCGGTCTATAATTACAGGCCAGTCAGCCTAACCACAGTGGTGGGAAAATTATTGGAAAAAATCTTGAGGGGCAGGATAAATCTTCATTTATAAAGACGTGGATTCATCATGGAGAGTCAGCATGGAATTGTTAAGGCAAGGTCATGTCTGACTAACTTGATTGAACTTTTATAGGATGCAACTAGGATCGTCGATGAGGCCAGTGCTTATGATGTAATCTACATGGATTTTACCAATGCTTTTGATAAGGTCCCTCATGACAGTCTGGTCACGAAAGTAAATGCCCATGGGATCCAGGGCGAAGTGCCAATTTCGATGTCAAATTCGCTCAGGGGCAGGAAGGAAAGTGTTATTGTTGAGGTGTTTTTGTGACTGGAAGGCTGTATCCAGTGGGGTCCTGCAGGGCTCAGTGCTGGGTCCCTTGTATTTTGTACTATATATCAATGACTTGGACTTGAATGTTCGGGGTGTGAGTAAGAAGTTTGCAGATGAAATTAAATAGTCTGTGTGATTGATAATGAAGAAGAAAGCTTCAGATTGCAGGCAGATATCAATATACTGGTCAGGAGGACAGAACAGTGGCAAATGGAATTCAATCCGGATAAATGTGAGGTAATGCATTTGGGGAGGTCTAACAAGGCAAGGGAATATACATTAAATGGTATGACATTGAAAAGTGTAGACGAACTAAAGGACCTTGGAGTGCAGATCCACAGATCCCTGAATGTAACAGGCCAGGTAGATAAGGCGGTTAAGAAGGCATATGGAATATTCTTATTTTTTAGTCGAGGCATGGAATACAAGAGCAAGGACGTTATGCTTGACCTGTATATAAAACCCTGGTTAGTCCACAGCAGGAATACTGTTTGCAGTCTGGTCACCACATTACAGGAAAGATGTGATTGCACTAAAGAGGTTGCAGAGGAGATTTACAAGAATGTTGCCAGGACTGGTTAATTTTAGCTATTAGGAAAGATTCGAGATGCTCACTCTGTTGTCTGTGGAACAGGTGAGACTGAGGGGAGACCAGATTGAGGTTTATAAAGTTATAAGGGGCCTAGATAGAATGGATAGGAACGACCTGTTTCCTTGGCGGAGAGGTTAATAACCAGGGACATAGATTTAAAGTAATGGGGGAGGTTTAGAGAAGATATGAGCGGGCATTTCTTCATGCAGAGGGTGGTGGAGATCTGGGACTCATTGCCTGAAAGGGAGGAACTCTCATCATTTGAAAAATGCTTGAATATGCACTTAAAGTGGCGTAACCGACAGGGCAACGGACCGAGAGCTGGAATGTGGGATTAGGCTGGATAGCTCTTGGTTGGCCGGCACGGACACTAGGGTCAAAAATGGTCAACTTTCATGCTGTAAATTCCGATGATTCTTTGGTTCTAAAAACAGCACTGCCAATATACAGATCGTGTATATGTTCCCAATCCAGAGAATACAATGGACAGTGGCTTCGTGGTAATTCTGTTGGAATAGAAAAGTGATATGCTACCTGTATTTAAGCCAACTTGTATACTACAAGTTGCTGAATTCATCTTAGTTTTAACATCGCAATTCTTTTGCTTCTTATTTGTCAAATGTTCAGTAACATAGTTACTTACACACTTGATGGCCTATGAATTAATTTAGATAAATTAGAGAAGTTCTGAAGAGAAAAATGGGCATGTGGATTAAATGCTATTTTTGCTATGATAATTAATTATTCTAACATTTAATTGCGACAGATTACAAAAACTGATTAATGATTAAAATAGCCTTATTTTTCGCGATTAGAGAAATACATTATTATTTACAACCACGTTAGCCCAACAGATATTTTTAAGCTTCAAATAGTAACAATAGCATTTTGGTGTATTCTCCTGTGTGAGCTGATGAAATTATGATCGTGTATCACGGAGATATCGGACGCCTGAGATATTATTCTTGTCACTGGAATTTCAGAAATAACCGGAAAGGCAAAAATACAGAGCCAATTATCAAATGACATCGCAAATCAGCGATTCCAAGAACTAAATGTGTTCAACTGAATCTGTGGTTCCTGAAAAAATGCGTAACAAAAACTATAAATTATTCAGAAGAATTGTGTAACAGATAATGAAAGGTGCATTATATTAAATCCTGAACTACGGGTTTGAAAAAAGGCAGATAATTCCAGCATTTGTTCTTGTTTTAAGCTGTTTATTCAAACACGTTGTTTTGAAGATTTTTCACCATCTGTTTAAAACACCAGGACACAGACAGCCGAGGCTGGTTGGCGGAGCTGACGGATGCTCTGGAAGATTGGAGATACAGTACGGAGTGACCTGGGGCACTGTGTGTGATTCGCACTGGGATTCGCAGGACGCACGTGTGGTCTGCGCAGCGTTGAAATGTGGAGACGTGATATCAGTACCCGGAGGGGCTCACTTTGGAGAGGGCAGTGGTCCTATATGGCAGGATAACTATGAATGTCAGGGTAACGAATCCATTCTCTGGGACTGCGCCACTACATCAAGAAATCAGCACAACTGCACGCACAGAAATGATGTCAGTGTGATTTGTTCCGGTAGGTGCTACATTCGTACGTAAATCTGGATTAGATAGAGATGCAGGCAGACAATGAATAGCTAAAACTTTATGCAATTTCTCTAATAGACTCCGTACTTTTTATCTCTATAACTCTATCATTTATTTGAGAAACATCGTTGAAGATCAGAATCTGCCCCACCCTCCATCTGTTTTTTAACATCGGAGATTGGCAATGATGTGTTGACATCACATAGCCTCTTCATATCAAATTCCTTTATTCACCGTTTTGCTAGAGATATTTGCAGTCTAAAAAAAAACACAACATCCCAAAGAACCGAGAGTCAATAAAATATTACGGTACCGAGGCTCAAATTACAAAAAAAATTGCTTCCCATCAATGCTTATATTGAAACCTGCGGATTTTGATGGACTAGTTCTTCTCCGCTTCGTACAACTTCCTTTCCTGGCGCCACTTGTGCAAAGAGTTTCAAAGGAAGACCCATCACACACTTTCCCTTTCGTATGCCTCCTAGCTTAGTGTTCCCTTTAGTTCTACTGTATTCAGGCTAATAAAAACATAACGCTTTTCATCACCTGATCATTTCTTCTAAGTCTAGTTCTTCCATTCTTCAGAATATTTGTATCATCTTCCTCTGTGGAGCCTCCTCTTTCAGCTTGGCTCTCAGCAAGTGTTTAGCTGTTGCATTCTCCAGTCATTTCTTCGCTTATATTCTGGCGCTGCAGTGCAGTGTTGATTGTAACAGTCATGTCAAGGATACCTTGACAAACTCTTTTTGTGGGTTAGGATGACCAGGTGTAGAGGACACAATTTCTCACTCAATCTCAGGCCAAATATAAAACTTTTCCTATTTAAACAATTCTATTTGTGTATATTTGATAGCTTAAAAGAGACAACATAATATAATATAAATGTAATATAAATCATATCAATAATCCTCATTGTTTGTTCACAAAGGGCAAAAAGGACCGCGATTAGTTGGTGGTGAGGACACCTGCTCAGGGAGAGTGGAGATATTAATTGATGACATCTGGGGCACGGTATGCGATACTTACTGGGATTTGCAGGATGCGGCTGTGGTCTGCAATCAGCTCAACTGTGGGAAAGCGGTATCAACGCCAGGGAGAGCATTCTTTGGCGAGGGAAAGGGTCCGATATGGAAGAATATCAACGAATGTAACGGCAATGAGATGCGTTTGAGCGACTGCCCAGTTGCAGCATGGGGGCACCATCCATGCACACACAGAAATGATGCTGGAGTCATTTGTTCCGGTAGGTGCATCATTGTCAGGTATCAATGATTCAAAATTATTTAAAATTCACATATTTTTCTTCAAACGACTCCATGGCAGCGCTTCTCTCTATGTCGGTAAGCTCCTCCAGCGCCACCATCCTCCGATATCTCTGCACTCCTCTAATTCTCGGCTCTTGAGAATCCCTGATTTTAATCGCTCCATCATTAGCGGCCATGCCTTCAGCTGGCTAGATTCTAAGCTCTCTAATTCGCTCTCTTAACTCCTCTGCCTCTCTATCACCCATTGCTCCTTTAAGATGCTCCTTAAAACCTACATATTTGGACATCTGTCCTAATTTCTCTTTATGTGGCAAGATTTCAAATTTTGTTTCATAACATTCATGTGAAACTCCTTGGGACATTTTACTACGTTAAAGTTGCTATACAAAGGTGCTGCTGTCGTTATTTATATATATGTAATAATTCTGGACTACATGCGATGTCACATCCTGTTTGCATTGGGATTAATTATGAAACAGCGGGGCGAATGGGTGTGATGTTCTTGGGATCATAATGATAGGATTATTTGCTGCTCTTCTATTTTTCTTCATTAGCAGCAAGAAAATAGAATGAATGTAGTTTAGCACATCCTATAAGGAGCTGTCTCTACATTTGTGAGGTCCCTACGGGTGCGCTGAATGCATCATTAGATCAAAGTTCACACCCCGAATGGCTGTCGCCATCTCAGTCCAAGCGGGTGGTATACCTGAGTCTACTCTTGGAACTCCCTCCCTAACAGCACTGTTGGAGTACATTCACCTCACGCAGGGCAGTGGCTCATGAAGGCCGCTGACCGCCACCTTCGTAAAGACTATGAGTGATTGGCAATAAATGCTGGCGTTTCCAGCGACGCCCACATCCATGAATGAATTTAACGAACATATCTGCACTGGTGTGTCATATATTCATTATAGTTATTTGAAAATTAGAGAGCCATATGTCCAGGTTTGCCGATGAAATAAATATTGGTGCCATAGTAAGTAGTGGTAGGATCACATACAATTGCAAATAGGTTAAGTTAGTGCGCTAAATTGTGGCAGATTGATTTCAATGGAGGTAATGCATTAAGGTGATGCATTTTTGACTGAAAAAAGATATACCGGAGGGTTTTGTAAATGATGAAAGCTTGTTACAGTGGAGGTACAGTGAAGTTTATGGATTCATGTAGACAGATCACTAAAGTGCAGTTGTCAAGCAAAATATATTATCAAAAAGTCGAATGGAATGTTAGACTTTATAACCAGAAGGCTATGTTATAAAGGGAAGGAAATTTTGCGACAGCTATACAAAGCCCTGGTTGAACAAAATCTGCAGTACCATGCAGAATTCCGGTCACGTCACCTTGTAAAGGATATATTGGCCTTGGAAGGAGTGCAGCGCCGATTCACCAGAATGTTAGCATGATTCCAAGAGTTAAATTGAGTGGATATATTACATAACATAGGATTGTATTCCCTTGTATACCAGAATGATTTTATCGTCTGTTTTTAGGATTTTGAAACGAACTGATAGGGTAGACAGAGATCAACATTTTCTTCTGGTGGGATAAATTGAGGACATGGGGATAAAACGTTAAATTCAGAGCCAGCCCATTCAGGAAAGAAGTTAGTAAACACTTGATGCAAGTCCGGATCTTTCTCCTAGAAAAAGCAATAGATGTTAACTCAATGAATTCTTTTAAATCCAAGGTCGATATCATTTTGCTAGCCAAGGGTATTAGGATATATAGAGCTAAGCCTAGTGGGTCGAGGTACGACACAGGTCAGCATTGAACTGCGGAGCCGCACCGAGGGGCTGAATGGTTTGTATCTTCCTACTAATCTCAATTCTTCTGCTTCTTCACTGAGCAAAACTCCAATTAGCAATTGTTTTTCATAAGTTTTCGTCGGAAAGCAGGCGATATGTACAAGACCAGATTGTACTGGCTCTCCCTCCATGCCCTGAGAAGGTGGCTATCGCCTTTTCCTTGAAACGCTAAAGTCCATGATATTGAGACAATGAACAGATTAGTTGCATTCTGTTTAATTCCGAGCTACAGGTTATTACAAACATTCCGCTTCTATTGGGTAGGCTATTAACACTTTTGGAAAGGGAGTTGCGTAACTTGTTGCCTCAACCTTCACCTGGCGATATAGCTGCCTTCTTTTCTCTGGCCTATCTATAAATGACTTGTCCACCTGACCACAACATTATTGACCGAAGCTTCCCCAAAAACAGCAACCAGGCTCTACCTCTTGCAGATAGCGACTATATTGTTGTGTATTTACAACGGGTTTTCTTTTTATTAACTGAGGCAAAATGAAACCACATATTATCATGAAATTGTATAATTTATGTTCAAAATATCAGCGTGTTAAACATTGAATGGACATTGATTTACATATTGTATTCTTACAGCTGAACATTGGCAGCTGCGATTGGCCAATGGAGAGACTGGTTGTGACGGCACAGTCGAGGTTTATTACGGAGGTGTTTGGGGGAGAGTGACTGACAGTCTGTGGAATTTCAATGATGCAGAAGTAGTGTGCAGACAGCTAAAATGTGGTTCGGCTAGCAGCATTTATACCCACTCGAAGTATGGACCCGGTAAGGTTCCGGTGTGGATGAGCAATGTCAGATGCAATGGAAGTGAACTCTACCTGTGGAACTGTAGTTTTACACAAGCGGATCCTATTTCTATCACTGATAACGTGGGCGTGGTTTGTTCTGGTAAGAATTTATTTAATTATCTAACTAAAACTATATATCCAGAATATCGTGTTTTAATGATATACTCCTGAATATCCCCTGGCCTTGCTCACAGCAAGGAGGAAAATGCGTCATAAATATAAGGTAGTCAATAATAAATCCAATAGGGAATTCAGGAGAAACTTCTTTACCAAGAGAGTGGTTAAAATCTGGAAATCGCTACCACATGGCGATATTCAGGCAAATAGCATAAATGCATTCAAGTGGAATCTACAAAAGCACATAACGAAGATCTGCCCTCAACAATTATTGCAAACATTTCAGATCTTAATCTCTGCCCCCATTTATTCGAACGACAGCTATTGCTGTTGATTCTGATATTCCAATTTACACCTTTTCTAGGTTCATCTTTTTTTGTTTAGTTGTTCCATTAACACCTCCTTTCACCTTTCAGCATTACCCCTTTTATCATTTAATCTTTCCTGCCTTCCACCCTATCACAGACATTGGTGAGGCCACATCTTGAAAATTGTGTACAGTTTTGGTCTCCTAATCTGAGGAAGGATATTCTTGTTATTGAGGGATTCATCAGGCTGATTCCTGGGATGGCAGGACTGACATATGAAGAAAGACTTGATCAACTAGGCTTATATTCACTGGAATTTAGAAGAGTGAGGGGGGATCTCATAGAAACATATAACATTCTGACGGGATTGGACAGCTTAGATGAAGGACGAATGTTCCCGAAGTTGGGGAAGTCCAGAGGCAGGGGTCACAGTCTACGGGTAAGGGGTAAGCCATTTAGGACTGAGATGAGGAGAAACTTCTTCACTCAGAGAGTTGTTAACCTGTGCAATTCTCTACCACAGAAAGCTGTTGAGGCCAGTTTGCTAGATATATCCAAAAGGGAGTTAGATGTGGCCCTTAAGGCTAAGGGGATCAAGGGGTATGGAGAGAAAGCAGGAATGGGGTACTAAAGTTGCAAAATGATCAGCCATGATCAAATTGAATGGTGGTGCAGGCTCAAATGGCTGAATGGCTTACTCTTACACCTATTTTCTATGTTTCTATGTTTCTATTCCCTTTTGTTCTTTCCTCCCATCCCCGTTTTCCCTGCATATGTGTTTGTTTAAAACCTCTTATAAATCTAATGTATTTCTATTCTGATGAACGTTCATCAACGTGAAACGTTAACTCTTATTCTCTCTCCACAGATGCTGCCTGACCTGTTGAGTATTTCCAGAATTTCTATTTTCATTTCAGATTTCCAGCACTAGCAGTATTTTGCTTTGGATATATTGATAGGGGTGCGTGTTAGATGAAGAAGGGTGGGAGGAGATTCTAATGGAGCATAACAGGCCGAATGGTCTGATTGTGTGCTGTGACTATTTGTAATACTTGTAAAGATGAAATGAAAGCATTAAAAGGAAGTTAAGTGTGACACTTAAATGAAAAGCATCGGTATACAAGTCACTTCATATAATGCGAGTCGATGTCCCTTAATGTTGCACAGGTGGACGGAAGCTCAAGTGTAGTTTTCCATTTAAGGAGTGTGAGTTGTCCGTGTTCAGGTGAACCCGAGCAGACAGGCAATATTCGGCCGGCATTTTCATAGAATCAGCTCTTTCCAGCTCTTGGTCCACAGCCCTGTAGGTTACGGCACTTTAAGTGCACATCCAAGTATTTTTTTTAATGTGGTAAGGGTTTCTGCCTCTATCACACTTTCAGGCATTGATCTCCAGACCCCCTCTAGCTAGTGGGTGAAGAAATGTCGCCTCATATCTCCTCTAAACCTCATCCCAATTACTTTACATCTACGTCCACTGGTTGTTAACCACTCTGCCAAGGGAAACAGGTCCTTCCTATCCACCCTATCCCAGCCTCTCATAATTGTTACATCTCAATCAGGTCTCTACACAGCCTCCTCTGTTCCAAAGTAAAGCAGACTCAGCATCTCCAATGTTTCCTCATGGCCAAAATTGTTCAGTCCATGCAACATTCTTGTAAATCTCCTCTGCACTCTTTCCAGTGCAAACGCATCTTTCCTGTAATGTGGTGACCAGAATTGCACACCGTACTCCAGCTGTGGCCTAACCAGTGTTTTATGCAGTTCAAGCATAACCTCCTTGCTCTTGTATTCCATGCCTCGACTAATAAATGCAAGTATTCCATATGCCTTCTTGACCTCATGGTCTACCTGGCCTGTTACCTTTAGGGATCTGTGGACCTGCACTTCAAGGTCCCTTTGTTCCTCTACAATTTTCAGTATCATAACATTTAATGTGTATTCCCTCACGTTATTAGACCTCCCCAAATGCATGACTTTGCACTTATACGGATTAAATTCCATTGACCTCTGTTCCACCCACCTGACCAGTACATTGATATCTTCCTGCAATCCGCAGCTTTCTTCTTCATTATCAACCACACAGCCTATTTTAGTTTCAACTACAAACTTTTTAATCATACCCCCAACATTCAAGTACAAGTCATTGATATATACCACAAACAGCAAGGGACCCAGCATTGAGCCCTGTGGAACCCCACGGGATACAGCCTTCCAGTCACGAAAACACCCATCAACCACTACCCTTCGCTTCCTGCCTCTGAGGCAATTTTGGATCCAACTTGCCACTTTGTCCTGGATCCATGGTCTTTTACTTTCGTGACCAGTCTGCCATGTGAGACCTTCTCAAAAGCATTGCTAAAATTCATACACACTACAGCATACACACTGCCGTCATCGACCCTCCTGGTTACTTCCTCGAAGAATGCAATCAAGTTTGTCAGACATGACCTTTCCTCAAGAGATCCATGCCGACTGTTCTTGATTGATCCATGTCTTTTAAAATTAAGATTTATCCGGACCCTCAGGAATTTTTCCAATAATTTTCCTATCACTGAGGTTAGGCTGACTGGGTGTAATTACTCTCTCTAACCCTTTCTCCCTTTTTAAACAAAGATACAACATTTTCAGTCATTCAGTCGTCTGCCAGAACAGCTGCAGCCAGAGAGGACTGGAAAATGATGGTCAGTGATTCTGTTTTTCCTCTTTTGCTTCTCTTTTCAGCCTGGGATACGTTTCATCCAGGTGTGGGGTTTCATTTAATTTCAAAATTGCTAAGGTCGTAATACTTCCTCTCTCACTGTTTTCATGTCTAATATTTCACACTCCTCCTCTGTAATTGCAAAGTCTGCATGCCCCATCTCTTTTGTGAAAACAGATGCAAAGTATTCATTAAGAATCATACCCACATTCTCTTCTTCCACATAGAGATTTCCTTTGTTGTCTCTAATAGGCCCCACTCTTTCGCTTGTTATCCTCTTGCTCTTAATGTATTTGTAAAAATGTTTGGGTTTTCCCTGATTTTACATGGAAACATTGTTTCATACTCTCTCTTTGCTTTCCTGATATATGTTTTAATTGCACCCCTATGCTTCTGATACTACTCTAGAGTCTCTGCAGTATTGAGTTCTCGGAATCTGTCATAAGAGCATAAGCAAATACGAAATAGGAGCAGGGGAAGGCCATATGGCCCCTAAAGCCCGCTCTGCCATTTAATATGATCATGGCTGATCTGATCACGGACTCAGGTCCACTTCCCTGCCCGCTCTTCATAACCCCTTATTCCCTTATCGTTTAAGAAACTGTCTATTTCTGTCTTAAATGTATTCACTGTCCCGGCTTCCACAACTCTCTGAGGCAGCTAATTCCACAGATCCACAACCATCATAGAATAAATTTCTCCTCATCTCAGTTTAAATGTGTGTCCCCTTATTCTAAGATTATGCCCTCGAGTTCTAGACTCCCCTATCAGCAGAAACATCCTCTCTGCATCCACCTTGTCAAGCCCCCTCATAATCTTATACGTTTCTATAAGATCAACTCTCATTCTTCTGAAATCCAATGAGTAGAGGCCCAACCTACTGAACCTTTCCTCATAAATCAACCCGCTCATCTCTGGAGTTAACCTTGTGAAGCTTCTCTGAACTGCCTCCAAAGAAAATATATCCTTTCGTAAATATGGAAACCAAAACTGCACGCAGTATTCCATGTGTAGCTTCACCAATACCCTCTGTAACTGTAGCAAGTCTTCCCTGCTTTTATACTCCATCCCCTTTGCAATAAAGGCCAAGATTCCATTGGCCTTCCTGATCACTTGCTGTACCGCATACTAACTTTTTGTATTTCATGCACAAATACCCCCAGGTCCCGCTGTACTGCAGCAGTTTGCAATCATTCTCCACTTAAATAATAACTTGCTCTTGGATTTTTTTCTGCTAAAGTGCATCACCTCAGAGGTTCAAACATTACACTCCATCTGCCAAATTTTTGCCCACTCACTTAGCCTCTCTATGTCCTTTTGCAAATTGTGTGTGTCCTCCTCATACATGGGTTTGCCTCCCATCTTTGTATCGTCGGCAAACTTGGCTATGTTACGCTCAGTCCCTTCATCCAAGTCGTTAATATAGATTGTAAATAGTTGGGGTCACAACAATGATCCCTGCGGCACCCCACTGGTTATTGATTGCCAAACCGAGAATTAACCATTTATCCCTACTCTCTGTTTTCTGTTTGTTAGCCAATCCTCTTTCCATGCTAAAATATGACCCAAATCCCGTCATCTTTTATCGTGTGCAGTAACCTTTTATGTGGCCCCTTGTCAAATGCCTTCTGGAAGTTCAAATACACTACATCCACTGGCTCCCCTTAATCCACTCTGTTCGTTGCATCCTCAAAATTCTAGCAAATTTGTCAAACATTACTTCCCCTTCATAAATCCATGCTGACTCTGCCTGACCGAATGTTGCTTTTCCAAATGTCCAGCTACTGCTTCTTTGATAATGGACTCCAACATCTTCCCAATCACAGATGTTAGACTAACTGCTCTATAGTTTCCTGATTTTTGTCTGCCTCATTTTTTAAATAGGGGCGTTACATTTGCAGTTTCCTAATCTATTGGGATCTCCCCAGAATCCAGGGAATTTTGGCAAATTACAACCAATGCATCCACCATCCCTGCCGTTACTTTTCTTAAGATCCTAGGATGCAAGCCATCAGATCCAGGGGACTCTAGATTTTTTAGCTCCAGTTTTTTTGGGTGAATATCCTTGATCTGTACCCTCAGGATCTCCTCTTATAATGCCTCCCCCTGCTCCGTCAAAGATTTACTATGAAGTTGCCGTTTCCAGTCCACTTTGGCCAAATCCCATCTCAGCTCAGTAAAATTGGTTTTATTCCAATTAAGAAAATGTTTTCCAATCCAGCTTTATCCTTTTCCATAAATACCGTAAATCTTACTAATTTATGATGACCAGCACCAAAATTCACCCCACTGATACCCCTTCTACCTGCCCCTCTTCTTTCCCCAAAACCAAGTCCAGAACCACAACCTCCCATTTCGGCCTTGTTACATACTGCCTAAAGAATTTCTCCTGATTGCATTTCAGGAACTCTATCCCTCTGTACCATTCACACTGCTTTTTTCCCCCAGTTAATATTAGAGTAGTTGAAATCCCGCACAATTACAGCTCTATAGATTTTGCTGTTAACAGCAGTTTTCGCACATATTGTTCTTGTCTCTCCCTCTGACTGTTTGGGTCTCTATAGTACATTCCCAATAGTGTGATCGCCCCTTTTTTGTTCTTCAATTCTTTTCTGCTGCCTAATTTCAGCTTTGCCACTTTCCCCACTGAATCTATCCTCCAGTTCCCACCCCCCCGCCAAGCTAATTTAAACCCTCCCCAACAGCACTAGCAAACCCACCAGCGAGGATACTGGTCCCAGCTCTGTTGAGGTGTAACCCATCCGGCTTGTACAGGTTCCATCTCCCACAGAAATGGACCCAATGCCTCAGGAATCAACAGCCCTCCCACCTGCACAATCTCTTCAGCCACGCATTCATCTTTTCTTCCTCCTATTTCTGTACTCGCTAGCATGTGGCACCGATAGTAACCAGGAGAATACTACCTTTGATGTCATGCTTTTTCATCTCTCTCCTAGCTCCCTAAACTCTGCCTGCAGGACTTCATCCCTCTTTGTTCCTATGTCATTGCTACCGATATGGGCCACGACCTCTGGCTGTTCACCCTCTCCTCCAAGAATGTCTTGCAGCCACTCGGTGACATTCTTGACCCTGGCGCCAGAGAGACAACATACCAGCCTGGAGTCACCTATCTGCTGTCTACTCCCCTAATTATGGAATCGCCTCCCACTATTGCTCTTCCATTCTTACTCCTCCTTCACCCTCCATGCAGCTGAGCCACCAGCGCTGTCATGGACTTGGCTCTCGCTGCACTCCCCAGAGGCACCATGGTCCTCACCAGTACTCAGAACACCTTAGTGGTTGGAGAGTGAAATACACTCAGGGGACTCCTGCCCGACCTGCCGAGTCCTCTTCTGTCTGATGGTCACCCACTTCCTCCCTGCCTGCGCACACTTTAGAGTAATACATTCTACGCTTAGTCCTTTTCTAATACTTTGATTATATATTTTATTTGTATTACGTAGCAAATTCTTGGACAATGTAGAAAGCAAACAATTAGAGTGCATTGGAACAAATGAGTTTCTCTGCAATATATACAGAGCAATCAAAGAAATGAAACCGAGACTGTACAGAGTCATCTCTGGTGACAGGCTGAAATGACAGCTTGGCAAGTTTATATCGAGAAGGAGAGGACTCTGTCTAAATAGAAATATCATCTTTAAGTGTGCACAAACAGAATAATTTTATATAATACTAGTTGAGCTCCTGTGGCAAACACTCAGAGACTCAAGTTATGGGTGTACTGGGGTAGTGTTTTATTGTTACTGGGCTAGCACTCCAGAGGCTTGGTTTAACAACCCAGAGCTGGTTAGTTCAAAGCCAACTGTTGCATTTTGCAAATAGGAAATCAGTTTAAAATGAAAATCTGGAAATATAGGCTGGCCTCAATAAAACTGAACATGAAGCTTTTGATTTGTCATACACACCTCACTAGTTCACTAATTTAATTTAGAGAAGGAAATCTGCCGTCCTTACCCAGTATGGCCTGTATGTGCCTCTAGTCCCAAACCAACGTGGGTGACGTAACTGCCCTCTGCAGTAACCTAGCGAGCCAGTTAATTCTATCATCATCATCATCATCATCATAGGCAGTCCCTCGGAATCGAGGAAGACTTGCTTCCACTCTTTGATGAGTTCTTATGTGGCTGTACAGTCCAAAATTCTATCATCAGCTTATGAGGGGCAGCTAGCGATGAGCAAAAAAGTGATGCACGTATCCAGTGAACGTGTTTATTAAAATTGTAAACTTTAATTGAAGCAGCTTCAAATTAAATTTCGTTACAATTTTAAAATCATAGGTTGAATACTTACTTTTTGTTTTTATTTAATAATCTTTTGCAGCAATGAATCACCTGCACTGGGAAAGGTTGCAAAAAATAAATTTACATAGTTAAATTTCCTTATCAATGTGTGCCTTGGAATTTATAAAGGAAAGGTATCACAAAGGTTTGACAGAAACGTAACAACAAACTAATTGTTGCAACAAAATTAATTGGGAAAAATATATCAATCGGGAATGAATCGATTGGGATCGTCCAGAAGATGATTCCTGGATAGCATGCCATTAAATTTAATTATTCCTCTGCTGCAGATCACATTCAAATAAGGTTGGTGGATGGTGGAAGTCGCTGTGCTGGAAGGGTAGAGATTTACTACAACGGAACCTGGGGAACTGTGTGTGATGATTTCTGGGATTTAACAGACGCCGATGTTGTCTGCAACCAGCTGAAGTGCGGGCAGGCGGTAAACGCAACGGTTTCCGGTTGGTTTGGCTCGGGATCGGGGCCTATCTGGTTGGACAACCTGAAATGTTCAGCGAATGATTCTGCTTTGTGGGAATGTCTAACGGAACCATGGGGTGAGAGTGACTGCATTCATAAAGAAGATGCTGGGGTTATCTGCTCGGGTGAGATGTACTTTGAAATTTGTGCACATTTTGGCTTTAGTTAAAAAGCCATTTTTAACAAACCTGAGATCAGGACAATTGATTCTAGCCATGGTAATAATTGAATTTGAAAGTCTACGGCCTCGTGATGTAGATAACTAATATGAAAGCCCATTACTCTACTGACCCAAATCACAATGTAGAAAATAATACCTTCTAAGCTGCTTCCGCTCAAAGAATAGGTATTTTGTCGCTTCTGAGACAAGCAATCTGTCAAAAGTAACGATTTTATATAACAGAAAACAATTAATCTCTTGTAAAGAACAGGAATTGCCTGATCTCTTGTTTCTTTATTACTGAAGAGAGGGACCTCTAAAACGGAGATTAAACTTCATTCTTTGTTCTACAGAACATAGGGCGATAAGGTTGGAGAATGGATGGAGTCCCTGCCAGGGAAGAGTTGAAGTTTTCTATAATATGACATGGGGCACTGTTTGTTCTGACAACTTTGGCTTCGAAGATGCAGAAGTGGTTTGTAACCAGCTTAGCTGCGGCGTGGCGCAATCTGTGAACACGGATGCAGCATTTGGAAAGGGTTCTGGACCGATCTGGCTCGATGAAGTGGAATGTCGTTTGCACAATTCTCTCTTATGGGAATGTCCATCTTCACCATGGGGCCAACACAACTGTGAGCACAAGGAAGATGTTGGGGTCACTTGCTCAGGTAACAAATTGCAAATGGAACCCATTCCTTTGGGAATGTTTCAATAAAGTAATGATTGGAAATTGTTTTTCAGAAATAAATTCGAGGAAGAACCGCGATGAGGCCAATATGAAGAAAAGCAAAATGGAACCAGTTCCAGAAGATGTTGGTAATTACTGATCTGGATACTAAAATGGATTGGAGAATATGTATCCTGCGATTTATTTTGCTTTGGCCTATGTTAATTCATTTGTTTTTGTCCATGAATGTTTTTGATATTTACAATCCCAGGTACATACAATCAGTCTCCCCAGCACTTCTTGTACCATTAGTGCAACACCACTTTTAAGTCCAGTAGCGAATGCAGTCGAGAGGGACAGGAGGCGATTGAATTGGCTTTTGCCAATTGATTTCAGCATTGCCAGAATCAACTGCTTTGAAAGAAATGATTGTAAGATGTCACTGATCACTTCGTAACTCGCTGTTTTATTCAATAGAACAGAATGCATGTGGGACAACCTGCATACAATGTGGATGAAATAGACAATGGGGATGAAATATACATTGTAGATGAAATATACATATTTGATTCAAACGCAGTTAGCGTTTGGATCACACAGGCTGCACGTCCTCTTTATTCAACACTGGTGTTCGGCACATTGCTGCCTGTCGAGGAGCATTCAAAATGTATCTTCTGATATAAGGCTAGGTTCTACAACAACTGTTCTCCGAACTGTACCAGGATCTCAAATGACTATTAGCAGAGAGGGTTTTAATAAAATTGGTTCCACTCACATTTTCTAACGTATCTCGTTAAATATCAGCAAACCCGAGAGTGAGCAGTTATCTTCCAATGTACACGTTACCAATCTAGTTTAGCTTCACGTTTTCCAGCAGAGTATCCTGGGCCAGTGCGAATGACAGGATATTTTACATGTGTCGCGCCAAACATTGCACAGTGGGTTGGGACTCGGAACAGGAAAAATAAATGATTGTATCCAAGTGCAAGTTAAAGTACTCAAGTGCTGACACGTATATCTTTTGATGCAGGGCTGCGGCTGGCTGCAGGATTCAGTAATTGTTCCGGAAGAGTTGAGATATTACTCAGTGGTACGTGGGGAACAGTGTGCGATGATTCCTGGGATCGACACGATGCCGCTGTCGTCTGTAGACAATTGAACTGTGGCGATCCAGTCTGGGCTCCAGGAGACACGGTATTCGCCCTAGTAAATGGCACCATTTGGATGGACGAGGTTAAATGCAAGGGGAGTGAGCTGTTTCTGTGGGACTGCCAATTTTCGGGAATGGGCCATCATGACTGCGGGCATAAAGAGGATGTCAGTGTGATATGTTCCGGTACGTGATTTTAAAGTAAAGCCTCGACTTTACAATTCTCATTCAAATCCCTCATGACTGCCCGCCACCCTACGTGTGTACTACTGTCCTACAGACCTCCGAGAGCTACATATTCCCCCAACTCTGTCCTCTTGGATATCACCAACTTTTGTCGCCCCACCTTTGCTAGCCTTGCCTTCAGCTACCTGGACCTCGGGCATTACAAACCTTTCCACGCCTCTTACTCTCTTTCCTTTAAGTCGCTCCTTAAACGTTACATCTTTGACCATGTTTATGGCTTCCCACATTACAACAGTGACTATTCCTCAAAAAAGTACTTTGCTGGCTAAAATGATTTGATACGTCTGGTGGTCGTGAAAGGCGCTATATAAATCCAGCTCTATCGTTTTCCATTTATCTGTCATATCTTTTTTATGTGGCTGAGTTTCAAAGTGTCTCTGAAGCTCCCGTGAAGCTCCATGGGACGTTTTTACTTCATTAAAGGCGCTATATACATGCAGGTTGTTGACATAATAATCTGTAGGTAGACAACACTCTCCAGGGACAAAACTAGGATTATTTTAGGTTTTTGCAGGAATAACTAAGAAGCGCCCACTGGCTTAAAAGCACAGTCACATGTTTCCTGTCATGGTCCAGAAGTTGTTTTAAAATGTGCTTAGTTGCTTTGTAACTATGTAAGTCTGATAGACGATTCTTTTCACTGAAAGAGCTTCTCATTCGGAAATGGCGTTTCTTGCCCCACTATGTCACCTGCTGAAGAGAAGCCAGATTTCCTGCACCTGTACAAAGTGTAGTTTTGACACTGTCCATCCTGTGAACGATCCCACGTGCTAGGAACAGAGGGACAAGGGACATTCAGCCCCACATATCTGGTCCGCCATTCACTATCTTTATATGTCCACTAGACTTTAATGATTTCTGTATCTGAATTTCTAAATCTCTCTGCTCAACCCTAGTTCCTAAGTTCCCACCATTTAGAAAATACTCTGATCTATAATTACTTTTTCAAAGTGGATCACCTCACGAAAGGGGCCACTCATTTAAAACAGAGATGAGGAAAAATTTATTCTCTCAGAGGGATGTAAATCTGTGGAATTCAATGCCTCAGAACTGTGGAAGTCACGACATTGAATAAATTCAAGACAGAAATAGACAGTTTCTTAAACCATATGGGGATAAGGGGTTATGGAGAGCTGGCGGGAAAGTGGGCTGAGTCCATGATCGGATCAGCCATGATCTTTTTGAATGGCAGAGCAGGCTCGAAAGGCCGCATAGCCTACTCCTGTTCCTATTTCTTATGTTCTTATGTCCCCGCAACGAATTCCATCGGCAAAGTTTTGCTGTTAATCCAGCTGCGACGTTTGCAACTTTCTGCTCCTATTTACATTATTTACTGTGGCCATCCAGACCCGCCTGACTGTTCCCTCATTCATTATATTCTTTACTTCGTCATAAGCTAATAGTAATTTCTGTACTTAGACTTCCGAATGTCTCTGTTCAAGCACGGTTCCTAACTTCTCACCATTTCGTAAATAGAATGATCTATCATTCTTAGTTCTAAAGTCGATCACCTCACACTTCCCCACATTGAACTCCATTTTCATAGTTTCCCCCACTCATTTAATCTGTTACTGTCCATTTGCAACATGGCGCTCCTATCTGCACTATTTACTGTGCCAATTAACGGTGTCATCAGAAAATTGTATATATGGCTCTCTATTTGTTTATGTTATTGGCACTTCAGCGTTAAATTGTCTACCCATCTGAGCAACGGCTCAATGTCTGTCCAGAACTGACACATTTCTCCCCAAACAGTGCTATTAATGATTAATGGCAGCTTGAGATCGAGAGCTGGAGTAAAGATAATGAGCATGGTTTAGATTTAAACATTTCTCTCTTAACTCGGTTCTTCTATAAAGGCAACAACAGAACTTGTGCGAGGTGATGTGATTCTGCCCCAATGTAACCCATGAATATTTCAGTTTGATCCGTTTGCTGAATCTGTGAGTTAATGAAATAATTGTGACAAATTTGCCCTGTGCTAATACGAGGTGCTTCTGCTTACAGGCCCTCCGCAATACACAGCGCCTTTCAACCAGCAGAGATCCTTCCTTTTCATCATCCCCTGCATTCTTGGTGCCCTTTTAGCTGCCGTGTCACTTACTTTGGCTGCGGAACTGCAGAGAAGCTTCCAGAAAGGTTGTCTAATGAGTCGTGAGAACTGCTGATCTTTTCTAGTCATTGTTAAATGATATCGGATTGAGCTGAGAATCCACGGAATGCCCAATATGTACAGAAACAACAGAGACTAAATAGCACAGGACAGAGCCTCCTTATGGGCAATCAGCCAAACCCAGGAAACGACCGCTTCCAAAATCAATTATACTGGCACTCTGGTCGAGAGCTGAATTGTTGTAACACGAAAGCGCTAAATTCCCTCTTTGTAGTACTGGAGAAATGTGAAGCTCCCAAAAGCTTTGCATGGAAAAGGAGTGAAGATACTTAATTTTATATACCTGCCTCTCACACTTGCACTGCGATTCCAAGCTATTTGGGATCTGCACTTGCAAGAGGCTCCGGTCCATTTGGTCTGGTAAGGCACTGGCGTCTCCATTTTCCTTGAAGTATGCCCATGGGGCTCTCGAACGCAGATACACCCCAAGAATTTAGCGGTGAAGAACGGGCCAGGTCCCTCATCAGTTTGGGAGGATCCCGGTGTGGGGAGACAGGGTGAGGATCTGAAGCAGTCGAAATAGCAAAAGAGAGGGCAACTCTTTTACTTACCTCCTCAGTATAGTCAGACGTTGGTCTCGCCAACAGCTGGCAGAGGACCTTGAATCTCACAGGAATCAGAATAGTGGCAGGACTCTTAGGCACTGTTTCCTGTTACAACCATAGTTCCAGCTATAAGATCGTGCCAAGTTTTCAACCTGAGCCGACCCCAATTGGTCCTATTCAGCAAAATAAAGCGCAGTGAGTTCTTGAGTGGTGTAGCATTCTTCGGGGATAGGTAAGGTGAATTGCGCTGATATATTATAATCCAAATAACCTCTAATTGGCCACAAGTAGTAATAAAAAATGGTAAGAGGAATCCGGGAAATTGAGATATAAATAACTCTCGACTCTCGTTCACCCGATATTCTCTCGCTCTTGGTATTACAGGCGACAGAAACATGCAACATTCTACGACTGGATTCCCTGAGCCGGTTTATGAGGAGATACAGATTCAGGAGTTTGGGGCAGGAGCCGGTAATTATATTTAACCTTGATCAATATGTTCTCTTTCATTTTGAAGAATCTTTCCATTTTAAAATTGCATTGTGTTTTGTTATTAGATTCGCAATCTATCCGTTCAGTGGACAAGTTGGAATATTATATAGACAGCGATTTACATGAAAGTGAAGATATAAATATGGAAGGTAGGACCATTTGCGATCCTGCCACACGCCACCCGCAGCGACACAGAGCGAGATAAAAAGAAATAACCCCTCACTTTCACACTCAGACACTTTACAAACACACAGCAATCGAACGATATATTGGTTTTAGTGTGGTCTCATTTAATTAATGCAGACATTAAGTAAAACCTGTATGTTTATCATCTACCTGACGCACACTAACTACATCGTTCGAGGGACTTTACACTCTTTGGCTGTGACTCTGAAGCAGTTATTAGCGCGAATTTACTCAGCTACCTGCATGCATTGTAATCAAACACCGATAATTACACGGGTAGATACCTGATAATTGCCTATTTTCGGACTAAAGACCTGTGACTGTGTAGCTCATGCAGCCAAAACTATTTGTAACTATCATCTAGACCATTTGCATAGTATATAACTAGAGATATAATAGTTCTCTTGTGTTAGTTGGTTACATTGACATTACATATGAAAGCCCGCTCCTGTACAGCCGACATGAGCTACACCTTTTCTAAAGGGTAGGATATCAGTGTCCTGGCTTCAGCACTCAGAAATATAAACAATTCTGCCTATCTACACAACATATTATTTACCCCATATCTGGCATTAACCTCTAAATTAAATCCATCATAAGTGACAAGGGGCCTTTAGTCTGAAATTTTTAATGCGAATTTATTGGGATCAACTAGAAATAGGAATTGTCTCCCAATGAAAGTACTTTGAATGTTAGTGTCGAGTAAGCGTTAGCTGAATGGATATATCGAGCGATGAGATGGACTGACAGCAAACCAGAGTTGGAGAAATTCACAAACAGACTATGCAGAAGCTGTGCTTATTATTTTGATGTCTACATTGTCTTTAATCAGCTCAACATGTATATTTTTTAGGTTCCGTTACTCTCTTTGGCACTGAGTTCGGAGGAGAATATGATGAAGTTCAATGAGGTGAGATGGAGTTATGAGGACCACCACAACTTGAAATACACACCCTGTAATTTGTGGAATTACGAACAATCCAGTCATTTGTTGATTATCATTTGAATTTGATTTGAACGAGGTCCTGATGTTGGAAATCGACAATTGAATCCAAACGAATTCTCAAACGTCACTGATGGGAACGTTCCAATGGGACGTTCGGTGAAATGAAACAGGACAGTAATTTGCTGTGCACAGAAGGGCAGATTAGAAATTTATATAGACTCAGTCAAGGGTTCGATATCTCAAATGGGTTTAGTTTGGATTTGTTTTTTGGTACATACCATAAACTTTATAATTTTCGCGTCTTGTACATTAGGCTTTGTATGAAGCAGTCTTAAATGCCTGGCAGCTTTCTTATTATAGTCATTACACGAGCGTGCTTCGATGAATTACAATTGGCTACATTTTGTTCCTCATCCTCAAGTACTGGTTTCCATCAAAGTGATGATCCTGATGTTGCATCATGGACCTCGGGACGATCTATCCGATGGCACATAGTGACATAATAAATGCAGATTGATGTGAAATAAATTGACGAATTAACCTGATCAATAAGTTCTAATTCTCAGTGCTCAACAGACCATTTCTATCCCAGTTGTACACTGTCGATGTATCCACCTCTCTTTAGATATAGATATAGACATGCAAACATTTGGCTCGTTGCCTTGGTAATGAGAAATAAAGCTGTTAAAAAAGGGGTGCTTATTCATAATTTACTCCTCCAAACAATAAGGTTCTGAACATGAAAATCAGGTGTCACAAATTTATTAAGTATAGAGTATATGTAATAATAATTGAACGTACACTTCAAAGGCAGTGCGTACTATCAAAACTGAGAGTTTTGTTGGAGATTCAAATGGGTTACAATTAGGCCTTTTTGAATTCAAATATTCCTGACAAACCACAACATTTTGTATTTTGTAATTATGTTAAAGCTAAAATACAACTCCAATTAATAAGAATTTAACAGACGTATCCCTTATCAATAACATTAATTTCCCGACAGAAAATATATTTTTCCATAGAAAGTTGCAATATCCTTACATTGTTTTATTGTTTCGAATATTTCACTTTTATTCCAGATAATTGCTATGATATCAAGTGACACATTTAATTTTAAGTCTGTCTTCGTTTATGTATCATTTATTATAGTTCAAAAGGATGATGTAGGCCCAGATGTTTTCCATTGTCGAACTATCAATTATCCTCACACATTTTATTAAATGATTCATTAGTTATCTATAATGTAACCCCTTTGTACTTCATAAAGCCATAGAATCATCGAATAGTTACAGTACAAAATGATGCCATTCGTATGGTCGAGCCTGTGCCAGTTCTCTGCAAAAGCACTTCAGCTAGGCCCACTCCCCCAGGCTTTCACCGGGTACTTATACAATTCCCTTTTGAAAGCCACAAATGGATCTGCCTCCACCACCCTTTCTGGCAGTAAATTCCACATCCTAACCACTCATATAAAAGTTTTCCCTCATGTCGCATTTGGTTCTTCTGCCAATCATCTTAAATCTGTGTCCTCTAGTCCTCGACCCTCCTGCCAATGGGAATATTTTCTCTCTATCTACATTGTCTAGACCCCTCATGATTTTGAACACCTCTATCAAATCTGCTCTCAACCTTCTCTGCTCGAAGAAGAACAACCCAGCTTCTCCAGTATATCCATGTAACTGAAGTCCCTAATCCCTGGAAACATTCTTGTAAATCTTTTCTGCACCCTCTCTCGGCATTTACTTCATTTCCAAAATGCACAGCCCAGAATTGGGCATGGTACTCCAGTTGTGGCAATGCAGCCTTCATAAATGTTCATCATAACTTCCTTGCTTTATGAAGGCCAGCATCCCGTATGCTTTATTAATTGCTTTCTCAATCTACCCTGCCACCTTCAACGATCTTTTCACATAAAGCCCCACATCGCTCTATTGCTGCACTCCTTTAGAATGGTACCCTTTACTTTATATTTCCTCTCCTCATTCTTCCTGCCAAAATGTATCGCTTCCCACTTTTCTGCATTAATTTTAGTCTGCCACATGTCCGCCCATTCCACCACTCTTCCTGTGTCATCTTGCGTCTATCATTATCCTCATCACTTTTTACTATATTTCATGTCATCTCCAACTTTATAATTAATATATGTCAAGAAAAGTACTTGTTCTAGTACCGACCACCGGGAAACACAACCTCCTTTCTCCTGATGAAAATTAACCATTCACCACTGCTCTCTGTTTCCTGTCACTTAGCCATGCTGTCACTGTCCCTTTTGTTCCATGGGCTTCAAATTTGCATGGCAAGCCTATAATGTGGCACTACATAAAGCACTTTTTGTAAATCCATGTACATCCCACCAAGTGCATTACCCTCATCAACCCTCTCTGTTTCCTCATCAAAGAACTCAAAAACGTTAGTTAAGCACGATTTTCCTTTAACAAATCCGTGCTGGCGTTCCTCAATTAATCCAGACTTTCTCAAGTGACTCTTATTTTTTTCCCAGATTGTCGTTTTAGAAAACGTCTCCACTACCAAGGTTAAACTGACTGGCCTGTAATTGCTGAGTTATATTTACACCCTTTTTTAAACAGGGGTGTAACATTTGCAATTCTCTAGTCCTCTTGCACCAGACCCGTATACAAGAAGGATTGGAAGATTATGGCTAGTGCCTCCATAATTTCCACCTCTACTTTCCTCAGCATCCTAGGATACATCCCATCCTGTCCGGTCCTGGTGACTTACTACTTTAAGTACAGCTAGCATTTCTAGTACCTGCTCCTAATCAATTTTTATTCCATCCAGTATCTCAACTTACTACTCTGACACTATGACTTTGGCAGTATCGTCTTCCTTCTTAAAGAAGGAAGCAATGTACTCATTTAGTACCTCAGCCAGGCAATATGACCCCATGCATAGGTATCGATTTTAGTCGTAAATCGGCCCCTCCCCTCCTCTTACAACCGTTTTACTATTTATATGCTGACAGAGACTTTTGGATTCTCTTTTATGTTAGATACCAATCTATTGCAGTACTCTCTCTCTCTCTCTCTCTCTCTATCTCTCTCTCTTTGGCCCTTATTTCAATTTTCACTTCCCTCTGAACTTTCAATATTCAGCCTGCTTCTTATTTGTATTCTCAATTTGACTTGTCACAGCCCCGTTTTCCTCTTCATCTTATGCTCTATCTTTTTCATCATCCAGCGAGCTCTGGCTTTGGTTGCACTACCATTCCCCCTCGTGAAAATGTACTTCAAATGTACCCGAACCATCTCCTCTTTAAATGCAGCCATTGTTCGATTACAGATGTGGCTGCCAATCTTTGGTTCCAATTTACCCGGGTCAGATCCATGCTCAGCCAACTGAAATTGGCTTGTGTCCAATCAACTATTTTTACTATAGATTGCCCCCTGTCTTTTTCCATATCTAGTCTAAACTTTATGATTCCCTACTGACATTTGCTTTACTTGACCCACCTCATGCTCCAGAAACAGATCCAACAATGCCTCCTTCCTCATTCGGCCAGAAACTTATTGATCAAGAAAGTTTTCCTGCACACACTTCAGAAATTCTTCCCCCCTCAATCCTTTACACGATTATTATACTTGTCTATATCAGGATATCTGAATTTCCACACTTTCACTACTTTATGGTTCTTGCATCCCTCTGTAATTTCTCTACAGAGTTGCTGCTGTGTAGCCTTCACACTAGTTGGTGGCGTATAGAATATACCTAGCAGTGTAATGGCACCTCTATCGTTTCTCAACTCTAAACAAATAGATTATGTCCTTGACACTTCCAGGACATCCTCACCCTGCTGCACGGTAATATTGTCCTCATTAAATACTGCCACCCAACTCCTTTCTTTAATTCCTTATCTTTCCTGAACACCTTATATCCAGGAATATTTAGTACCTAATCCTATCCTTTTTTAGCCAGGTCTCCATTATCGCCACAACATCATATTCTCATGTGACTATTAGCGCCAGCAGTTCACCAACGTTATTGTACCATATTTCATGCATTCACACACGTGCACTATAAACCTATCTTAGACCTTCTTGTAATTTCTTTTAGTCTGACCCTATCTAACATCATACTATTTATTACTCTTTTGTTATCTGTCTTTCGAAATCCTTTGCGCACCTTGTTTTCCCTTTCTAATGCTACATCCTGGTGCCCATGCCCCTGTCAAATTAGTTTATCCTGAAACGGCCCATTGCTGCAGGGTCGGGCCGGGGCCAGCAGCCCAGTGGTTCTTGAAATTGAATTAAAGTTGCCTGCTGAAAAATGAAAAATTATTACTACTACAATATAAAGAATTATAAATATCAGTGTGAAATTTGTAAACTTCAGGACAGACATAATAACATAAGAAATTGGAGCAGGAGTAAGCAATTTGGCCCCTCGAGCCTGCTCCACCATTCAATAAGATCATGGCGGATCTGATCATGGACTCAGCTCCATTTCTCTGCCCGCTCCCCATAACATTTCACTCCCTTATCGCTCAAAAAATTATCTCCGCCTTAAATATAATCAATAACCCAGCCTCCACAGCTCTCTGGGGCAGAGACTTCCATAGATTTACAACCCTCAGATAAGAAATTTCTCCTTATCTCACTTTTAAATGGGCGGCCCCTTATTCGGAAACTATGTCCCCTAGTTTTAGTTTTCCATATGAGTGGAAATATCCCCTCTGCATCCATCTATTGAGCCCCCTCATTATTATATTTTTCCATAAGATCATCTCTTATTCTTCTGAACTCCAATGTGCATAGGCCCAACCTACTCAACAAATCTTCATAGACCAATCTCCGGAATCAACCTAGTGAACCTTCTCTGAACAGCCTGCAATGCAAGTATATCCTTCATTAAATACGGAGACCAAAACTGTACGCAGTGCTCTAGTTGTGGCCTGTATAGTTGTAACAGGACTTCTCTGCTTTTATACTCCAGCCCCCTTGCAATAAAGGCCAACATTCCATTTGCCTTCCTGATTACTTGCTGTACATCCATACTAACGTTTTGTGTTTCATGCACAAGTACCTCCAGATACCTCTATACTGCTGCACTTTGCAATTTTTCTCCATTTAAATTATAATTTGCTTTTAAATTGTTTCTGCCAAAGGATAACCTCACATTTTCCCACATTATACTCCATGTGCCAAATTTCTGCCCACTCACTTAGCCTGTATATATCCCATTGCAGATTTGTTGTTTCCTCACAATTTGCTTTCACACCCATCTTTGTATCATCAGAACACTTGGCTACATTACACTCATTCCCTTCATCCAAGTCATATGTATTGTAAATAGTTGAGGACCCAGCATCAATCCCTGCGGCACCCCACTAGTCACTGTTTGCCAACTGGAAAATGACCGATTTATCCCAACTCTTTGCTTTCTGTTAGATAGCGAATCCTCTATCCAGGTTAATATATTACTCCCAATCCCGTGAAACTTTACCTTGTCCAGTAACCTTTCATGTGGCACCTTATCGAACGCCTTTTGGAAATCCAAATACTGGACATGCACTGGTTCCCCCTTATCCACCCTGCTTGTTACATCCTCAAAGAACTCCAGTTAATGTGTAAAACATATAGAAAGCAGTGACAAGATCGGTCCAAGTCAGCATGGATTTATGAAAGGAAAAGCATGCTTGACAAATCTTCTAGAATGTTTTGAAGATGTAACTAGTAGAGTGAACAAGGGAGAACCAGTTGATGTGGTGTATTTGGAATTTCAAAAAGCTTTTGACAAGGTCCAAACAAGAGATTGTTATGCAAATGGTATAGGGCGTAATGTTTTGATGTGGAGAGAGAACTGGTTGGCAGACAGGAAGCAGAGAGTCGGGATAAACGGCTCATTTTCAGAGTGGCAGGCAGTGACTAGTGGGGTGCCACAGGGCTCAGTGCTGGGACCCCAGATATTAACAATATACATCAATGAGTTC
This sequence comes from Pristiophorus japonicus, assembly GCF_044704955.1. Classification (NCBI taxonomy): domain Eukaryota; kingdom Metazoa; phylum Chordata; class Chondrichthyes; family Pristiophoridae; genus Pristiophorus; species Pristiophorus japonicus. The sequence goes on from NC_091982.1 coordinate 249,557,299, forward strand.
GATGAATGAATTGAGTGTAATATCTCCACGCTTGCAGATGGCACTAAGCTGGGTGGCGGTGTGAGCTGTGAGGAGGATGCTAAGAGGCTGCGTGGTGACTTGGACAGGTTATGTGAGTGGGCAAATTCATGGCAGATGCAGTATAATGTGGATAAATCTGAGCTTATCCACTTTGGGGGCAAACACATGAAGTCAGAATATTATCTGAAAGGCGGCAGATTAGGAAAAGGGGAGGTGCAACGAGACCTGGGTATCATGGTACATCAGTCATTGAAAGTTGGCATGCAGGTACAGCAGGCAGTGAAGAAGACAAATGGCATGTTGGCCATCATAGCTCGGGTATTTGAGTATAGGAGCAGAGAGGTCGTACTGCAGTTGTACAGGGCCTTGGTGAGGCCTCATCTGGAATATTGTGTTCAGTTTTGGCCTCCTAATCTGAGGAAGGACGTTCGTGCTATTGAGGGAGTGCAGCGAATATTCACCTGACTCATTCCCGGGATGGCAGAAATGACCTTTGAGGAGAGACTGGATGGACTGAGCCTGTAATCACTGGAGTTTAGAAGAATGATAGAGGATCTCATAGAAACATATAAAATTCCGACGGGACTGGACAGGTTAGATGCAGGAAGAATATTTCCGATTTTGGAGAAGTCCAGAATCAGTGATCACAGTCTAAGGAGATAAGGGTAAGCCATTTTGGACCGAGATGAGGAGAAACCTCTTCACGCAGAGACTTGTGAACCTATGGAATTCCCTACCGCAGAGAGTTGTTTATGCCAGTTCGTTAGATATATTCAAAACGGAGTTAGATATGGCCCTTATGGCTAAAGGGTTCAAGGGATATGGAGAGAAAGCAGATGAATGATCAGCCAGGATCTTATTGAATGGTGCTGCAGCCTCGAAGGGCCCAATGGCCTACTCCTGCACCTTTTTTTATGTTTCTATGATTTCCCTTTCTTAAAACCATGCTGACTCTGCTTGATTGAATTATGCTTTTCCAAATGTCCCGCTACTGCTTCCTTAACAATAAACTCTTGCATATTCCCAATGACAGATGTTAGGCTAAATGGTCTATAATTTCCTGCTTTTTGTCTGCTGCCTTTTGTTAAATAGGCGGATTTAACCTTTCTTTGCAGACACTACAAACCTGTGTTGCCAAAGACCGCAACAGCAACAATCTTCCATGCCGAGCTCACTTGTCACCATTAGAAACTGCAGCGCTTAACATGCATACAATCTGTATTAAACAGTCCTTTACTGTTTTGCCTAGATTCGCATAAAATGCCTTCTATCCCTGATGCATTAACTCACAGCCTCTTTGTTGCACTATCCTGCTGCCTGCCTAACATTATGTTCTGCATGAATTGAAACTCCCTGCCTCTCAATATCAGGAGCATTGAAGCGTGTGAGTGTTTCCGACATCTTCAACTCCCTGTCGTTGCTTACCTGGTGATGGAGAATCTTCGTTTTGTCATCAATGCTGACCTGATGTCAACTGCACATCTGACTCATCGGAACGGGCAATTATGTCCATCCTAAATATGTGACCAGCTAGCTTATTAAATTAAAATTATATTATTAGGGTTGTGTTTCGTTATTTACATGAAACGAGGAGGGGTAAGAAATCACTGTGAACCTGGATTTTGTGCATTTATAGATTTGATGTAAATATCTTATTGTTTAGCAATCATGCCTGGTATCACGAGATTGTTTTTTTCAGTCCACGTTTCTAAAGCTGCAAATATCACACGTGGCATTGAGTTTACTGTTGCCGGTGGACGACAAGGGTCTACATTACATCCCACGTGTTGCACTGTGTTCTAAGTGGGTGCCAGGATTGGCGACTGTAGAGAATGCGAGATCCGGTTACGGAATTGAGCATTGATGCTGAACCCCAGAGAATATCCAATGCAGACTAGAATGTAAAACATGGTAATATGTATTTCCGACGGCCATCTTTGACCATCATAGCCGTCGAAGCCCAGTTACCTCAAACTTATTGATCAGCCTTTGCTCAGCAGGTAGAACTCTCGCCCCCAGGTTAGCCTTATGGGTAAAAGTCCCATTCCAGGCACACAATGCAGGCTCACACTCCAGTATTGAGGGAATGCAGCACTGTCTGAGGTGCTGCCTTTCTGATGTGAGGTTAAACCAAGGTCCCATCTGCTCTCTGGAGTAGACGTAAATGATCTGAAGAAGAGCAGAGGAGTTAACCCCGGTGCTCTCGCCAGTATTTATTGCTCCAACATCACTAAAATATATGTCGGCACTTTCAACAGGGCAGCACTCCCTCAGTGCTGCACTGGAGTATCAGACTTGATTGTTGTGCTCAAGTCTTGGAGTGGGACTTGGACCCGTAAACTTCTGACTCAGAGGTGAGGCTGTTACCCACTGAGGCATGGCTTATACTGTTAATGTGCTATTAGACTTTTAAATTATTTTTTAAATGTTCTGTAACTTTTAGTAATCTCTGTACATGGACTCCTAAATCTCCTTTCGCCACATTTCTTAGCTTCTGACCATTTACAAAGTATTATGATAGATGTTTATTAGGTCCTAAGTAGATGGCCTCACACTTCATTAACCAACATCTGCAACAGTTTTCCTCACTCACTTATTCTATCAGTGACACTGTACAACATTCTTCTCCCATCTGCACTACGTAGTCTGCCACCCTGCATGGTGCTGCCACAAAATGTAGATATATGGTTCTCTATTCCTTCATCTAAATAAGTGATACATATACTGAAACGCTGAAATGCTGAGGTCCGAAACTGTGCGATAGCACTGTCAACATCCAGACAATTTGAGTAAATTCCCCTTATCGCTAATTTCTGTCCCTACTCTCTAGACCCCTACGAGGTGCTCCCTGGGTGAGATGTGATTAAATGATGGGTAACTGGGATGACCCAATAGAGCCTCTGAATCTTGAGTTGACCTCACCATCATTGTCATAAGTGGACTCTTTGTGCAAAGCATACTCCTTGATCTTCGCAAGGTATTACTCAACCAAGAAGGTAATCACATGATAAATAATCAGTCATGTCCTCAACATGAATAGATACGACGTGCAATGAATTATCACAGAGCAATATGGATACAAGTTGGGGAGATCAAATATTACGTTCTCCTGAGTTCTCAGCCAAACTTACTGCTGTTCGTTGAACCCGTTTGATCAACCAACTGGAGTAATTGTAAGATAGCAATGTGTGAGAAATACCATATCCCTGCTTTACAGCATTTGCGCTTATCCAGGAATTAATGTTTGTGTTATGATTTCAAGGCTGAACAACATGATCAGGAGTTTCTCAAAGTCCCTTATTTTCGAGCTGCAAACTATTTGGTCCATCATTATGCAATTAATTTGTTATTGGATTTTAGTTCTATCATGAACAGCTATTGTGGAAAATATGCTACTTCCACTGTGACCTTTGTTTTAATTAAGCATTAAAGAGTAGATTGTGATTCAGGAGAGCTGTGGACCTGGCTCATCCTGGGAAAGTCACATAATGACGTAAAATGGAATGTGCTACTGATGTATTTCACTATTTAAATTAATTTACTATTTTCCACAATGCACACGAAACCATTGAGGCAGGAGATTATAATTATATTCAGCTCAATTAATTTTCCTCCTCCATCGATTCCACTGTCGTCTTGATGAAAAACAGCCCAGTACATATTATTGTCATATCACTAGGAGCTTCTGCCACAAACAATCTCCTCCTGTGTCTATTATTCTTCCCTTGTTTTTGTACTTTTATCCATCTCTCTTATCGTTGACATCTTTGTATGATTTGTCTCTCTTATGGTGCAGTGCTAAGGGAGACCGCACTGATGGAGGTCCCATCTTTCAGATGAGACATTAAACCGAGGCCCCGTCTGCCTACTCAGGTGGACGTAAAGCTCCCATGGCACTATTTCTAAGAAGAGCAGGGGAGTTATTCCCGGTGTCCTTGGCCAATATTTATCCCTCAATCAACATAACAAAAAAAAAACAGATTATCTGGTCATTATCACATTGCTGTTTGCGAGGGGTTGATGTGCGCAAATTGGCTGTCGCATTTCACACATTACAACAGTGACTACACTCCAAAAGTACTTCATTGACTGAAAAGCACTTTATGACGTCCGGTGATCGTGAAATTCGCTATATATAAGTAATTTTTCTTTCTTTATTCTTACACTGTGCTTCTACATCTCTATCCCTTCATCTTACATCTCTCTATTTTTCGCACTCTTATTCTGATCGCCTGTTTTTCTCTGTTTTCTCACTTTGTCTCGGTTTGTTTCTCGCTCTCCTATTATTATTTTAAGTGATTCCCTTCCTGAAGTCAAAATTTCTGTCATAACAAATGTGGCAAAATAACAAACAAAAGTATGAAATGAAAGTTCATCCTGCACAGAACGAATTTCAGTGAACCTTCCACCTTTCTGCTATCCTCCTATCGTTATCTGACTCTTGCTCCTTCTCACGATCTCTCTCTCTGAATCTCTGTTATTCTCCTGTCACTATGATGAGAGATTGACTAGATTGGGCCCATACTATCAAGAGCTTAGAAAAATGAGAGGTGATCTCAGTGATACGACTCTGAGGGGATTCAGAGGACAGATGCTGAGAGGTTTTACGGCTTCAGTAGCAGAGTGGTTACGCTATTGGACTAGTAATCCAGAGCTCTGGCCGAATGATCCACAGATATGAGTTAAAATCCCACCACGGCAGCTGCAGAATTAAAATTAAGTTAAGTAAATCAACCTGCAATTAAAAAACTTGTATTAGTAATGGTGAACACGAAACAACTGGATTGTCATTAAAACTCAACTGGTTCACTAATGTCCTATAGGGAATGAAATCTGCCTTCCTCACCTGATCTGGGCCTACATGTGACTCCACATCTACAATGTCGTTAACTCTTAACTGACCTCTGAAATGCCCTAGGAAGCTATTCATTTGTACGAAACCGCTATGAGAAAGTCAGCACTGTGGGAGTACCTCCAACACAAGGTCTGCAGCGGTTCAAGAAGGTTTCTGACCACATTCTCGAGGGCAATTAGGGATGGGCAATAAATGCCAGGCTTGCCAACATCACCCATATCCATTGAGTGAATAAATAACAAAAGACTGATTCCCTGGCTGGAGCGTCAAAAACTCGGCAGCAAAGTCTCAGGATAAGGGGTCAACAATCTAAGCCTGAGATGAGGAAAAATTTCTTCATTCTGAGGGCAGTGAATCTTTGGAATTTTCTACACCCAGAGGACTGTGGAACCTCAGTCATTGTTTATATTCATGCATGAGATTGATAGATTTGTGGATTCAAGGGATATGAGAATAGTGCGGGAAGGTGGACTTGAGGTCGAAGATTAGCCATGTACTTAGTGAATGGCAGAGCAGGCTCAAGGGCCGTATGGCCTATTCCTGTTCCTAATTCTTACGTTATGTTCTTATATTACCATGTATTTCTTTCTTACTATAACTCCATGTCTCTGTTGACCTATCATGCTATATTTCTCCCCTTTTCTTTCTGAAATAAGGATTCGGCCATTTAGGATTCAGATGATGAGAAATTTCTTCACTCAGAGGGTGATGAATCTTTGGAATTCTCTACCCCAGATGACGGTGCATGCGAAGTCGTTGAGTGTATTCAAGACAGATATCGATAGAATTTTGGACATTAAGTGAATTAAGTGTTGTGTGTGGGAGGCAATAGAAAGTAATTTGCTGTATTTGGACCGAGTGTTTTATTCAATATGCACATTAATCGGGGAGTGGAATGTGGAAAGACAGCAATTAGACAGCAGTCCCTGTGTTTCTGCCACTCTCCCTCATTCTCTCCCCTTCTCTCTGACTGCACCAGTTTTCATTGCATAACATTCTTCCAGTGATCCCTAACTGCTGTCTAATTGCTGTCTCTCCACGTTCCACTCCCTGATTAATGTGCATACTGAATAAAAAACTGGGTCCAAATACACAAATTACTTTCTACTGCCTCCAATACACATCCCTTAATTAACTTAATGTCCAAAATTCTATCGATATCTGTCTTGAATATACTCAACGATAGTGCATGCACAGACATCTGGGATTGAGAATTCCAAAGATTCATCACCCTCTGAGTGAATTCTCATCATCTCAATCCTAAATGGCCGAACCATTATTCTGAGAATGTGACCAAGTGTTCTTGATTCGCCAGTCAAGGGAAACATCTTCTCAGCATTAATCTTATCAAGACCTTTAAGAATGTTATATGTTTCAATCAGATCAACTCTCTTCCTTCTAAACACACAGGAATATAGGCCATGTCTACTAAATCCCTTCTCGTTGGACAATCACTGATGCAAGGAATCAGCCTGGAGAACCTTCATAGCACTCCCTCAATGACAAATATATCCTTCCTTAGGTAAGGATACCAAAACTGTACACCATACTCCAGGTGTGGTCTTGCCAGGGCACTATATAATTGCAGGAAGACGTATTTATTTTTATACTTAATTCCTCATGAAATATAAACCAAAATACCATTTGCTTTCTTAATTGCTTGCTGTACCTGCATGTTAACTTTCAGTGATTCGTGTAAAGCAAATGGCATGTTGGCCTTCATAGCGAGGGGATTTGAGTACGGGGGCAGGGAGGTGTTGCTACAGTTGTACAGGGCCTTTGTGAGGCCACACCTGGAGTATTGTGTACAGTTTTGGTCTCCTAACCTGAGGAAGGACATTCTTGCTATTGAGGGAGTGCAGCGAAGGTTCACCAGACTGATTCCCGGGATGGCGGGGCTGACCTATCAAGAAAGACTGGATCAACTGGGCTTGTATTCAGTGGAGTTCAGAAGAATGAGAGGGGACCTCATAGAAACGTTTAAAATTCTGACGGGGTTAGACAGGTTAGATGCAGGAAGAATGTTCCCAATGTTGGGGAAGTCCAGAACCAGGGGACACAGTCTAAGGATAAGGGATAAGTCATTTAGGACCGAGATGAGGAGAAACTTCTTCACCCAGAGAGTGGTGAACCTGTGGAATTCTCTACCACAGAAAGTTGTTGAGGCCAATTCACTATATATATTCAAAAAGGAGTTAGATGAAGTCCTTACTACTAGGGGGATCAAGGGGTATGGCGAGAAAGCAGGAATGGGGTACTGAAGTTGCATGTTCAGCCATGAACTCATTGAATGGCGGTGCAGGCTAGAAGGGCCGAATGGCCTACTCCTGCATCTATTTTCTATGTTTCTATGTTTCTATGTACAAGAACACCCAGGCCCATCTGATCAACAACATTTCCCTATCCCTCACCATTTGCAATTATTCTGCTCTTCTAGTTTTCCAACCAAAGTGGATAACTTCACATTTCTCCAGACTATATTTCATTTGCCATGTTCTTGCCCACTTATTTAGTCTGTATTTCCTTGAAACATCTTTGAATACTCTTCACAATTTACATTCTCACCTAGCTTTGTATCATCAGCATCCTTGGATATATTACATTACATCCAAGTTTTTGTGGAGTATTAAAAATATAACACTCACACGAAAGGTCTTTTATAGAGAAAATAGTTGTTTATTAAAACCTGATTAATCAAGGGAGATCTGGCCGCATCAGTACCATTACTGAGTGCTCTCCACGCCGATCGCACAGGACAAGTGGTGCAATTACATGTTTATAGAGTCTAAATACAGAAACCAGGCGAGGAAGTGTTCCATCGGTTATTTGCCACCAGTCCCCGCCCATCTACTACTAATACATTGGTTGATACAGGTTACAGGCATTTCATTGGTTACAGTAATTTCTAATGATTCTATTGGTACATTCAGTTCTGACAGTTGTTGCTGGGGAACAGACCCTGCAAGTTATGTGTAATTTCCTGGGAACGTCTTCCCAGGCTTGTTATCTTCTGCAGAGTTTGGTTACACTCTGCTTTAAAGAGGCTTTTGTACCTCTTATCTCCTGTGCCCGGAACATCGTGACCTTCTCTCATTATGTCTATGTAAATCTTGTGGGTGTTCGTATCTCCTAAGAGAATTTCTCTGACCTTAGTTTTTCTACCTAATTCAGCTATTCTACCATGAACGCATTTTAAACCCTACTCTCAGTCTTTTTTACTTTATTTTAATTAGACCGAATTACTTTACCCATAATTTTTCGCCCTTACAATCCCCCATTTGATCAGGTGGTAACCCCTAATACCAACCATGAACAACAATTTTTCCTTTCCCTGCCTTTTCCTGTCTTGATTCGTGTGTCTCCCGGCTCTGTTTCGTTGATCGGGCGATAGGATTGGGACCATCACGACTCATATCAGGTATTCATGCCGTGTTTATATTTGATTACCCCTCTTTGGATCTAGCTAAGGCTTTCTGCGTTCTTAGTTATGGGCCTTGGCCAAATTCTTCCCTCTGCATCTCTTGCATCTGCCTGCACATTCTCCCAGGAGCATCAGCACCACTATTGCTGCACTAGGACTAAAACATGCAATAGAATTTTAATCCCTATCTTATAACTTTACTCGGGTATGTCTCTCCTGTCTTTGCACTTGTTACATAACAGCACTAACCAACTCAAGGCTATTACTATCTGTACTACCACTAGGGTACGTGAAATGATCCTTATCCATGGATGTATAATCTCAAGTATCAAGGCAGATTTTTCAGTGTATCCTTTATTTCGCTGTCCAGTTGTTTGCCTTTATCCTTTAGCTCATAATATATTTTAATTTTATTTCTTAATAGTTCTTTGAGCTCAGTTAAATCTTCAAGTAACAGGGGAATTGCTGGTCATGCTTTTCCATGTAATCATCAATATCTCATCGCTTATATTTAATGTCATTGTCTTCCTGAAGTGTATATATGCCATGCGTGCTCTTCCCACTGCCACCGATACTCTGGGAGTAAAGCAAAATTTAGGCATTGTAATGTTACAAGTCAAGCCTCCTAATCGTAAGTTCCCAGGCTATTTACCATGCAATATTTTCCTCGTCCTTGATAGTTGCAGTATGTGGATTCAGTTCGGGCAGGGCTTATTCCAATGACACATACTTCCATAGTATTGTCAAACCCAGAGCTATCCTTGCTCCCCTCTCCCACTGAGTGAGGGCATATAGTTAGGCGTCCTTCTCTCCGGCACCCTGATAAAGATCCTCCCTTTATATTTCCATTCTTTGTGATCTGATAGTGGTCCATCACGGATGTATGCTTCCCCTCGTATTATATTTGTATCTCCTCACATCCACCTGGAACCGCATATATCTTTTCAGGGTGCACACAAAGAAGTGTGTTGTGCCATTTCTTTCAACTGGGTGCTATTTTTCCAATCTGGAACTCGCCCGGTTTCTATTTGATCCATATTGTGTCTCACCTGACCGATCTTCCATCTCCCATAGGCATGACGTGTGTCTCTTTTCCTGTTCTCGGCATCGTCCTCTCATTCCTGCTTATTTTTTACCTCGTTAATTGTTCGTGCATGGCCTTCCAATATGGATATATCCTCTAGCAGTATTTTGAATGTTTTAGATGCTAACTCTGAAGAATCTATCCCTATCCTGGCCTGTTTGCTCATTAGTACCTCCATCGTTCCCCTCAAACTATCTACTCCTGCCTGGATCGCCTGTATATCTAGTGCATCTACTAGAGAGGTCGCTGTACTTACTCCAATTAATACGTCATTCCCTATAGATCTCCTCTGACTTCCTCCTTTGTGTCTCAGCTGCTTGTGATCTCCCATGCTCCTGATGTGTCACTAGCTTTTCTCAGGATTGTGTCTAGCAATCGTGAATACAACGCTTTCGTCTTGGGGCTAAACTTTTTTGGCAGGAATTAGGCTGTTAAATGTATGCTCACAGGCAACATTTTATGTTGCACATTGTCAAATAACAGCAATACTTCTGTTCCAGGTTTAACTACCACACATTTTCCCAGGGTTAATTCCCCTGGTTTACAATATTCAGGTATTTTGTTACCCACTAATCTTGTGGCTTCAAGATAAACGCTCCTGATTCTCGGGAGCCACCCCATAGGGACTGCGTTATGTAGTTGTTGTACCTTCCGCTGTGGGTATAGGCTTCTGGGCTCCCTCGGGGAAGCCTTATAGCTTATCGGAAGGGTGGTGGTAATCACGTTTATATTCTGTTGATAAAACACATCCTGGATAGTCCAGGTTTTTAGTTAGAATCTTACCATTTCTATTTCAACTAGATTGTTTGTACCGTTTCTCCGGGCATGTGCCATTTTCCAGATCCATTTTATTATTGGACATGGTCCTAGTTCCTTGGGATATTTCACGTCCCAGGTATTGTACCACTGCTTGTCCAATTTGTGCCTTTGGGGGATTTACTTTAAATCCTGCTTTCCGTTATCTCAAATGTATTTTCCATAACTAGAACAGAGTCCAGCACGTAGGCTTTGAAAGCTGCTTTCCGTTATCTTAAATGTTCCACTGTCAAGGTCATTCCATCTCATTTTCTGTGGTTCTTCAACCACCGTATCTGAAGGCACAAGTTCAACTTATATTGTCCTTTATTCTAAACTGCTAACGCCTGCCGTTTTAACATTTTAATTTTTCCAAAGTCCCTTTTACACTTTTGCAGATAGCTCCCCACTTGCCCAGGAGTTAGACCTGATCCCTGAAGGTATTTCTAGATTGTTTCCAAACATTTTACTTTTATGTATCGCATTTTGTTGTGCCCTTTCTTAACAAGTTGTACTTGAAACCTTCACAACAAAATTAACTCTTCACTGTTCCCATCCTAATTTCTGCTCCCCTTTTGTAGTATTTGTATTTATTGTTGTATTACAAAATGTCAAATATGGTAATACTGTTTTTTTTAATATCAGACTTTTCCTTTATGCTACTAGTGATTCACAGATCACAGAATGTAAAGTACCTGTTTTATAATTATGTGCCTAACTATTGTTTTAGAAGCTGAACATCAAAAACTCTAATCTTTTGCTCTGTAACATCAATTTTGTGAGACAGTATCTCATACATTGCATCTTTTTAAGCCTCAGCTCCTGACGCAGTATGTTTACTTTTATTAAAAAGGCTTCCAAACCCAAGATTGTCCAATACAACCAAAATGTTTATCAATGAAAATCACCTGAAATATCTCAAAATCCCAACTCAAATAGTGTACTGACAATCTTTTATTTAAAAATCTTTTTACTGAGCTAGAAGCTTTCACGTCAACGTTTTACACAAAGAAAATTGGGGGCGTACTTCCCCAAACCACAGCCTCGATGGAACCACACAGGCTTTTTTAAAAGGCATTACAACTTCCCTTCTCCGTTCTTTGTCTCAGTCCTGGATTAATTTATTGTCTTTCAACCCAATGTATTCAACGATTGCGTTTTTTCTTTTGACAAGTAAGTGAGCGTGTCGATTTTTAATCTTTTCCTCAACAAACCTATCCTTTGTGCATTTCCTAGCTCCCTGACTTATCATCCGAATAAACCTGCACCTGTGTTTCTAACTTAAAATGTAATTCAATTCGAGGTTCCGACTTTCTTAAAACTTCCCACATACAGGACAACACTGCAAAGGGTTCAGAAAAACGTTCATTCTGTCTGAAAAAGTGGGTGGAGCTAAAACAAACAGACAGCTCCACCATTTTTTTCAACCAGGCTTTCAGACACATGAAAAATTCATTAATTCCCACCTCAAATATTCCACAGTCAAAAATCACACAAGCACTTTCATTTAAAGACAGACATTCACAAAAGTCTCTTTTCATTCAACAATGCTTAGTAATTGCTTGGCTGGCTCTATTTTTGGATCCATACGACATTTAAGATAGTCACTATCAGTTTTTTTTATGGTCGTCTGAAAAATATCTACTAAGCAAGCCATCCGGCCCCCAGTCTAGAATACCTTGTCAATTAAGCCCTTCCAGTCGCCTGTATAGAATCTAGTAAGGGTGCCTTCTTCAACCCAGTCTAATTCTTTCCCGACGCCATTCTGTGATCCGACTACGGGCAGTCCCACCGCACTGGCCCATTCATGCGACTTTAATCCTGCCCCTAGATGTCTCTGTTCATGTATTCTAGATACCGACTGTCCCTCTAATCAGTTTTCCATACCCCTAGAGCCTACAATCCCATCGATAACCTTATCGACTTATCTGTATTCTAGATACTGACGGTGCCTCTACCCGGTTGCCCTTGAACTTAGAGGCCACATCCACATCGATGTCTTCTGATAGTGTCTATCTTGACTTCCCAATTCCCCCAAGTCTATTACACCATAACAAACCCTTCACAAATTCTGGTACCCCGGGCAACAGACATGTCTCGTAACGTCTCACATCGGATTAAGAGTGGTAGTTAAAGATACTCACTCGTGATGGATTCGTGTCCGCTCGTCTGTAGACTGCCCATTGTATCCTGCCGACTAGACCAATGTTGTGGAGTATTAAAAATATAACACTCACACGAAAGGTCTTTTATAGAGAAAAGACTTGTTTATTAAAACCTGATTAAACATGGGAAATCTGGCCGCATCAGTACCGTTACTGAGTGCTCTCCAGACCGATCTCACAGGACAGGCGGTGCAATTACATGTTTAAAGAGTCGAAATGCAGAAACTAGGCGGGGAAGTGTTCCATTGGTTATTTGCCATCAGTCCCCGCCCACCTACTACTAATACATTGGTCGATAAAGGTTTCAGGCAATTTCATTGGTTATAGTAAATTCTAATGATTCTAAGGTTATATTCAGTTCTGACAGCTGCAGTCCCAGGCAGGTTGTGTGTACTTTCCTGGGAACGTCTTCCCAGGCTTGTTATCTTTGGCAGAGTCTGGTTACACTCTGCTTTAAAGAGGTTTTTGTCCCTCGTATCTTCTGTGCCTGGAACATCGTGGCCTTCTCTCATTATTTCTGTGAGCTGTCTACGTAAATCTTGTGGGTGTTCTTATCTCCTAAGAGAATTTCTCTGACCTTAGTTTTTCTGCCTAATTCAGCTATTATATCATGAACGCATTTTAAACCTTTCTCTCAGTCTTTCTTACTTTATTTTAATTACACAAAGTTACTTTTCCCCTAATTAAGATTGTTCGCCCTTACACAAATCATTGATATAAATTGTGAATGGGTGAGGCCCAAGCATTGATGTTTGTGGTACCCCACTATTTACAGTCTTACAATCCGAAAATTACCCGTTTATGTCTCTCTGTTTTCTGTCCGCTAACCAAGCATCAATCCATCCCTAACCCCATTCCCATGAGCCCTAATTTTGCTAAATAACTTCTTCTATTGCACCTCATCGAACCTGGCTGCTTCCCCCTTATCGATCCTGCCAGTTACAACCTCAAAAAACTCAATCAGGAATCAGTGTTGACACTCCTGAATCCTCTTATTATTTTCTAAGTGCCCGGCTACCACGTCCTTAATAATACATTTTAGCATTTTCCCTCTTACTGATGTCAGGCTAACTGGTCTGTAGTTCCCCGTTTTCTACCTCCCTCCTTTCTTAAATAGTGGGGTTACATTTTCTACTTTCCAATGTGCATGAAACATTCTAGAATCTATGAAATTTTGGACGTTTACAACCAATGCTATAGATATAGCTATTGCTATAGCCACCTCTAACAAAATCCTTGGATGTAGGCCAACAGGTCCCAGGGAATTATCAGCTTTTCAGTCACATTAACTTCTCAGGTACTATTTTTTTCCTAATACCAATTTCTTTCCGTTTCTCATTCTTGCTGGACGCTTTGTTCTCTACTATTCCCGGGAGGTTTTTTAATCTTATTCCTTGAAGACAGATGCAAGGTATTTGTTTAATGTTTCTCTCTGTTTTACTACGATTACATGTTTTGTGTACTGCATACATCTGTGACACCTGATATGCAATGTTCGGGAACTTGTTGAATTGAGGAATAAATGATGAATAAGAACCCCTTCGCTAACAATGATAATTGACAGCAAAGCATGGACAGAATTTAGATAATTTTCAAAATAAAACGTGAGATAAAAATTGGACAATCTCCAAAATAATAATGCCAAATGGTGAACTCCACGCTATTGCGAGTGGCTCTGTAGCTTTCGCTGTATAGCTTTTCGGCTTCGGTGTGGGTGTCACGCAGGGGGGTCATCAACCAGGTGGCGAGGCCATATCCTTTCTCAACAAGCATCCAGCATTGACCTTGTGACTGATTTTTAAACAAGTTAGATGCAGTGCTCTCATGCAGGATGTGAGCATCATGGATGCTGGTCGGAAATTTAGCATTCACTGCCATAATAATTTGCTGGTGGTCGACAACGAATTGCATATCCAGGGATTGGAATCCCTTGTGGATCCTGAAAACATCTGCATCCTGAAAAGGTGCCTGCATCGCGATGTGCATACAGTCTATTGTTCCCTGCAAGTTGTGGAAGTTAGCAATTCGGTACAATCCTAAAGCCCTCTCAGTCTGAGCCTCCCTGATCATAGGGAAGCTGATAAATTCCATCCTGCGTGAGTACAGGGCTTCAGTGATCTATGTAATGCAGCAATGTGTTACATGCTGAGACAGACCGCAAATGTCGCGAGCTGAGACCTCTCTCCCAAATTTGCCACAAGTCCCGAGCTGATAGTGAGGAGGACTTTGCAGAGTCGACTGGGCTGGGTGTGCGGTTCTTATTTCGGAAGGCAGTGCCGCATGGTCCACCTGGTTTTATTCTTGTCATTGTGTTTCGTAGCGGTTATGCACAGCTGTGTGATTGCTCGGACATTTAAGAGGGTAGTTAAGAATCAATCACATTGCTATGTGTCTGAAGTTGCATAAAGGCCAGATCAGGACATTAGTGACCAGATGGGTAGATTCATGGTCACCATTACTGATTTTAGCTTTTTATTTAATTAACTGAATTTAAATTCCCCAGCTGCCGTGGTGGGATTTGAACTCAAGTCTCTGGATCATTAGTCCAGACCTCTGTATCACTAGTCCAATAACTTAACAACTATGCTTCCGTTCCCGTTCTGTGCTGTAAAGCCTATGTGATTCGGTGTAATTGATAATCCTGTCAAGCAGGCAGTTTCACATTGTGGCCGATCTCTAATAAAAGGTTCTGCAGATTTTATGGAAAAAATGAAGTGTCCCACGATTTTTATTAGAATTATTTCCATTTAGCAGGGAGCATTTGAAGATCAACTCGGATGTGCCGGAGATTTACCATAACCTACCAAGCGCTACCAGATAGCAGAGGACATCCAATTGCACTCCAGACTATGGCATACCAGCTAAAAGAAATGGAACTCACCTTGTTCCAAAGGACGATGATTTAATTTACAAAATTCGCTACACAGCCTGTGGTTTCGATTTAGATATTGGCCTGTACT
This sequence comes from Pristiophorus japonicus, assembly GCF_044704955.1. Taxonomy (NCBI): domain Eukaryota; kingdom Metazoa; phylum Chordata; class Chondrichthyes; family Pristiophoridae; genus Pristiophorus; species Pristiophorus japonicus. The sequence continues at coordinate 249,572,600 of NC_091982.1, forward strand.
CATTTTCTCAGACAGGCTTTGGTTCTGTAGTCTGGGAAGCTGTTAGTCCAGGTCTTGTTATATAAGGGTGTGCGATAGGAGTGGAGTTGGTATACAAGCAATATTATTTCTCTCGTGCCAACAAAGTTATACTGTCTGATAATTACTCTGAAACCCAGGTAAAGGTACCGAGCACATGCAGACATGTGCATGCAAAGTCACGGATAAATGGCAACCAATGAACTGAATGCAGAGCCACGGTTTTCACTGCTCCGTTTTTTTTTTAACTTCAAGCTATCCATTTTTTTTCCATTAAACGATTTGTATACATACCTATCCCTCTGATAACTAGGTGCTTGATATGTGCAAATTACTCCATTTCTGTCCCTCCTTTGTGTGATTCGCTTGACCGCAGTGGGGCCGAGGTCCTGCAGCTGCCTCTCAGATGCTCAATCATAGGTTTCAAGTGCCTTCCAATCTGCGTGTGCTTTGGACCCAGAATTTGTAGCTTCAGGCTGTGGCACCTTCGGGGAGTGGGAACGAGGGGGTGTGATCAAGATTCTGACGCTGAATAAGGTCTGACTCAGATGCAGTTCAAGGCGGCGGAGGAGTGAAATAGACCCGGCACTGGTGGGGCAGGTTAAAGAATGTACAACATCCACCGACAGGGGCCGCATCGGGTTCTTAGCAGTCTCTTCAATGCCACCTTGTGAGCTGAATACTGTGAGAAGTCGGCAGCAACCGTGGTAACAATCCCAAAGCTTGTCAGCGTTTTTACCTCATTTGGACCAGATTTTCCTTAAGACGGTCGAACAAAGAGAACGCAACGCAGCCCAATAGAAACATAGAAACATAGAAAATAGGTGCAGGAGTAGGCCATTCGGCCCTTCTAGCCTGCACCGCCATTCAATGAGTTCATGGCTGAAAATGCAACTTCAGTACCCCATTCCTGCTTTCTCATCATATCCCTTGATTCCCCTAGTAGTAAGGACTTCATCTAACTCCTTTTTGAATATATTTAGTGAATTGGCCTCAACACCTTTCTGTGGTAGAGAATTCCACAGGTTCACCACTCTCTGGGTGAAGAAATTCCTCCTCATCTCGGTCCTAAATGGCTTACCCCTTATCCTTAGACTGTGTTCCCTGGTTCTGGACTTCCCCAACATTGGGAACATTCTTCCTGCATCTAACCTGTCTAACCCCGTCAGAATTTTAAACGTTTCTATGAGGTCCCCTCTCATTCTTCTGAACTCCAGTGAATACAAGCCCAGTTGATCCAGTCTTTCTTGATAGGTCAGTGCCGCCATCCCGGGAATCAGTCTGGTGAACCTTCTCTGCACTCCCTCAATAGCAAGAATGTCCTTCCTCAGGTTAGGAGACCAAAACTGTGCACAAAACTCCAGGTGTGGCCTCACCAAGGCCCTGTACAACTGTAGCAACATCTCCCTGCCCCCGTACTCAAATCCCCTCGCTATGAAGGCCAACATGCCATTTGCTTTCTTAACCGCCTGCTGTACCTGCATGCCAAACTTCAATGACTGATGTGCCATGACACCCAGGTCTCGTTGCACCTCCCCTTTTCCTAATCTGTCACCATTCAGATAATAGTCTGTATCTCTGTTTTTACCACCAAAGTGGATAACCTCACATTTATCCACATTAGACTTCATCTGCCATGCATTTGCCCACTCACCTAACCTATCCAAGTCGCTCTGCAGCCTCATAGCATCCTCCTCGCAGCTCACACTGCCACCCAACTTAGTGTCATCCGCAAATTTGGAGATACTACATTTAATCCACTCGTCTAAATCATTAATATACAGTGTAAACAGCTGGGGTCACAGCACAGAACCTTGCGGTACCCCACTAGTCACTGCCTGCCATTCTGAAAAGTCCCCATTTACTCCTACTCTTTGCTTCCTGTCTGACAACCAGTTCTCAATCCATGTCAGCACACTACCCCTAATCCCACGTGCTTTAACTTTGCACATTAATCTCTTGTGTGGGACCATGTCGAAAGCCTTCTGAAAGTCCAAATATACCACATCAACTGCTTCTCCCTTGTCCACTCTGCTGGAAACATCCTCAAAAAATCCCAGAAGATTTGTCAAGCATGATTTCCCTTTCACAAATCCATGCTGACTTGGACCTTTCATATCACCTCTTTCCAAATGAGCTGCTATGACATCCTTAATAATTGATTCCATCATTTTACCCACTACCGATGTCAGGCTGACCGGTCTATAATTCCCTGCTATCTCTCTCCCTCCTTTTTTAAAAAGTGGGGTTACATTGGCTACCCTCCACTCCATAGGAACTGATCCAGAGTCAATGGAATGTTGGAAAATGACTGTCAACGCATCCACTATTTCCAAGGCCACCTCCTTAAGTACTCTGGGATGCAGTCCATCAGGCACTGGGGATTTATCGGCCTTCAATCCCATCAATTTCCCCAACACAATTTCCAGGCTAATAAGGATTTCCCTCAGTTCCTCCTCCTTACTAGACCCTCCGACCCCTTTTATATCCGGAAGGTTGTTTGTGTCCTCCTCAGTGAATACCGAACCAAAGTACTTGTTCAATTGGTCCGCCATTTCTTTGTTCCCCGTTATGACTTCCCCTGATTCTGACTGCAGGGGACCTACGTTTGTCTTTACTAACCTTTTTCTCTTTACATATCTATAGAAACTTTTGCAATCCGTCTTCATGTTCCCTGCAAGCTTCTTCTCGTACTCCATTTTCCCTGCCCTAATCAAACCCTTTGTCCTCCTCTGCTGAGTTCTAAATTTCTCCCAGTCCCCGGGTTCGCTGCTTTTTCAGGCCAATTTGTATGCCACTTCCTTGGCTTTAATACTATCCCTGATTTCCCTTGATAGCCACGGTTGAGCCACCTTCCCTTTTTTATTTTTACGCCAGACAGGAATGTACAATTGTTGTAGTTCATCCATGCGGTCTCTAAATGTCTGCCATTGCCCATCCACAGTCAACCCCTTCAGTATCATTCTCCAATCTATCCTAGCCAATTCACGCCTCACATCTTCAAAGTTACCCTTCTTTAAGTTCTGGACCATGGTCTCTGCATTAACTGTTTCATTCTCCATCCTAATGCAGAATTCCACCATATTATGGTCACTCTTCCCCAAGGGGTCTCGCACAACGTGATTGCTTATTAATCCTCTCTCATTACACAACACCCAGTCTAAGATGCCCCCACCCCTAGTTGGTTCCTGGACATATTGGTCTAAAAAACCATCCCTTATGCACTCCAGGAAATCCTCCTCCACCGTATTGCTTCCAGTTTGGTTAACCCAATCTATGTGCATATTAAAGTCACCCATTATAACTGCTGCACCTTTATTGCACGCACCCCTAATTTCATGTTTGATGCCCTCCCCAACATCACTACTACTGTTTGGAGGTCTGTATACAACTCCCACTAACGTTTTTTGCCCTTTGGTATTCTGCAGCTCTACCCATATAGATTCCACATCATCCAAGCAAATGTCCTTCCGAACTATAGCCTTAATTTCCTCCTTAACCAGCAATGCTATCCCACCTCCTTTTCCTTTTATTCTATCTTTCCTGAATGTTGAATACCCCTGGATGTTGAGTTCCCAGCCCTGATCATCCTGGAGCCATGTCTCCGTAATCCCAATCACATCATATTTGTTAACATCTATTTGCACAATTAATTCATCCACCTTATTGCGGATACTCCTTGCATTAAGACACAAAGCCTTCAGGCTTGGTTTTTAACACCCTTTGTCCTTTTAGAATTTTGCTGTACAGTGGCCCTTTTTGTTCTTTGCCTTGGGTTTCTCTGCCCTCCACTTTTCCTCATCTCCTTTCTGTCTTTTGCTTTTGCCTCCTTTTTGTTTCCCTCTGTCTCCCTGCATTGTTTCCCATCCCCCTGCCATATTAGTTTAAATCCTCCCCAACAGCACTAGCAAACACTCCCCCTAGGACATTGGTTGCGGTCCTGCCCAGGTGCAGACCATCCGGTTTGTACTGGTCCCACCTCCCCCAGAACCAGTTCCAATGCCCCAGGAATTTCAAACCCTCCCTGCTGCACCACTGCTCAAGCCACGTATTCATCTGGGTTGCACCAGTTTGGGCATTTTGCGATAAAAACTTGCCTTTATCTAGAGCCATTAACGCAATAAAATGTCCCAAAGTGCACACAGCAACCTAATCAGGCAAAGTTTGGAACCGTGCCTCACAAGGCAATATTAGCACAGATGGCTAAATGCTTGGTCAAATAGTTTGGTTTGAAGTACGATCTTATTGTCGGGGAAAGTGGTGGAGAGGAGTTAGGTTTTGTGAGGGAATTCCAGAGCTAAGGGCCTGCGAGCTGAAGGCACGGCCGCCAATGGTGGGGCTATAGAAACTGTGGATGCGCAAAAGGCCAGAAGTGGAGGACACAGATTTGGGAAATTTGTAGGGCTTGTAGTATAATTAACGGGAATGGGCTAGGCCAAGGAGTGATATAAACACAAGGATGAGAATTTTAAAGCCAAAGCGTTGCCGTGCCACGTAACAATGTAGGTTAGCGAAGACAGGCTCCAGACTGGAATTCTTTGCGGTGGGCGATGCCGCAAACTGAATAGTAGCTGTCAATTTTCGCAGTGGAATCTCAAACGTGCAGCTCAGAAACTTCTCTGTATTAGTGAAATATTAGATGGGATAAACATAGTAAGAGAGGAAGTATTAACGTGTTTACTGTATTTCAAAGTGCATAACACGCCAGCAGTGGATGAAATATATTCTAGGGTATTAAAAAAAGCAAGGGAGGAAGTTGCAGAAGATCTGACCATCACTTTCCAATCCTCACTTATTGCAGGACAACTGCTAATGATGTACCATTGATTAAAAAGGGAGGAAGGGATCAACGTGTAATTACAGGCCAGTTAGTTTAACATCGGAGATGGGCGAATTTATTGGATTAATTCTAAGGGACAGTGTAAACCTTCATTATGAAAGACATAGATTAATCAAGGACAGTCAGTATGGATTTGTTAAGGGAAGGTCATGCCTGACTACCTTGATTGTATTTATTGAGATGGTAACAAGCAGGGTCGATGAGGACAGCATGTTATATGTAGTCTACATGGATCATAGAATCCTAGAACCATCAACATTTACAGCACAGAAGGAGGCCATTTTGGCTCATCTCTGCACCGGCTGACCAAGAGCTATCCTGCCTAATCCCACTTTCCAGCTCTTTGTCCCTAGCCCTGCATTTTAAGTGCACATCCAAGTAACTTTTAATGTGGTGAAGGATTCTGCTTCTACCACCCTTCTAGACAGTGAGTTGCAGACACTCACCTGCTTCTGGGTAAATATATCTCCCCTCATATCTCCTCTAACCCTACCCCCAATTACTTTAAATCTATGCCCCCTGGTTGTTGAACCTTCTGCCAATGGAAACAGGTCCTTCCTATGCATGCTATCCAGGCCCCACATAATTTTATACACCTCAATGAGGTCTCTTCCTTAGCCTCCTCTGTTCCAACGAAAACAGACCCAGCATCTCCAATCTTTCCTCATAGACTAAATTCTCCAGTCCTGGCAACATTCTTAGAAATCTCCTCTGCACCCTTTCCAGTGCAATCACATCTTTCCTGTAATGCGGTGACCAGAACTGCACACAGTACTGCACCGTTTTAAGCAAACCTCCTTGCTATTGTATCCCATGTCACGACTAGTAAAGGCAAGCATTCCATATGCCTTCTTAACCAGCTTATCTACATGGCCTGCTAGCTTCAGGGATCTGTGGACTCGCACTCCAAGGTCCCTTCTTTCCTATACACTTTTCTGTGTCGTAATTTAATGTGCATTCCCGTGTCTTGTTAGACCTCCCCAAATGCATTACCTCACACTTATCCAGATGGAATTCCCTTTGCCATTGGTCTACCCGTCTCACCAGCATATTGATGTATTCCTGCAGTCCGCAGCTTTCTTCTTCATTATCAGCCACGCAGCCTATTTTAGCATCATCTGCAAACTTCTTGATCATACCCGCAATATTCAAGTCCAATTCATTGATATATACCACAAAAAGCAAGGGAGCCAGCACTGGGCACTGCGGAACCCCACTGCATACAGGCTTCCTTTCACAAAAACACCCATCAACCTTTTGCTTCCTGCCTCTGAGCCAATTTTGGATCCAAATTGTCCCTTTGCCCTGAACAGCCTGCCATGTGTTACCTTATCAGAAGCTTTACTAAAATCCATATACACTACATCATACACACTGCCCTCGCCGACCATCCTGGTTACCTGCTCGAAAAATTCAATCAAGTTAATCAGACACGACCTTCCCTGAACAATTCCAAGCTGACTGTCCTCAAATGAAGATTTATTGGAACGATCTCATTGTACTAGAGAGGGTGCAGAGGAGACTTACGAGGATGTTACCAGGACCAGAAAATTTTAGATTTGAGGAGGGATTAGATAGGCTAATGTTTTTTCTTTGAAACAGATTAGGCTGCGGTGAGATTTAATTGAGGTGTATAAAATTAGGAGGGGCCGAGGTAGAGTGGGTAGGATGGACCTATTTGCCTAAGCGGATTGGTCAATAACCAGGGGGCATAGATCTAAAGTATTCGATAGAAGGATTAAAGGGGAGATGAGGAAAAATGTTTTCATCCAGAGGGAGTTCGGAGTCTGGAACTCAATACTGGAAAGAGTGCTAGATGCAGAAGCTCTCATCACATTTGGAAAGTAATTGGAAGTACACTTAAAGAGCCGTGACTTGCAGTGCTACGGAACTAGTGCTGGAAAGTGGGATTATGCTGGGTAGCTCATTTCAATCGACGCTGACACGATGGGCCGAATGGCCTCCATCTGTGTCGTCATTTTCTATGATTCTATATATCTAGGAGCCATGTCACGAACATCAATTACATCCTGGAAAGACTACAGCAGGCTCTCGCGCTTTGAACGCCTGCTAGATTTAAAATCTGAGCCTCAAAGATCAGAATCTATTTCGCTGGCGATTGCTCGTAGCTGGTGGAAGTGCCTCCAATTGTAACATTGCAGTGCTTCGACTGCAAGGCAGATGTAACTACCAAGTTAGAAGTTTATCGAGGCAGATTCTACTACAAAGAATAATAATAGTGGACAAAATAACATGACCTGTATGCGGGAAAAATAATTCAAGTTATTATAGAAATTTGAGATTATAATACTCAATTTACCAACATGAACGCTCTCCGTCCATTGCTGTAATGGAAACGGAAACTGTATTTCTTTTGTCCTCCACAGGATGGCGCGGCAACCTCCCAAAAAGCTAGTATATCAAGGGTACCTGTTACAGGAGATTACTCCAAGAAATTGGCTGCTGCTGATTGGCTTGGAAAAAAATAATAATTTTGTCTAACATTTTACTGCTCCTGCGAAGGCCCGTGCACCGCCTCTCTCCTGAGAGCCCGAGCACACGACCCTTAACGATTCTTTCACCTGTGTTCCCTCTACCGAGCTTCACACAGTAGATTGCAGGGCCAAACAGTTGGCAGCAGGTCCAGTATTTAATAGCATCAAAGCATCGCTAATATTGCAGAGGCGATATTTCCTTTCTTTTCATCTAATTTGCATATGCTGACCCATATATGGCCGACGCATTTTAGGCTGAAAACCCAGCTCACTGTGAAACTGATGCAAACCGGTGTGCAGTGAAATGTGTAATCGGTTCCATCATACTTCTCCCATATACTTGGAAAACGTCGGCGGGTCCAGTTTGTCCAACAATTTTTATTGATTACCCAGGTGCAACTTCACATCAGGTGCTCCCGTCCATTAAAACCAGCTCTCTGCACAACAATTGTATGGTGTGTGAGTGTGGCCACTCCCCATACTCGGCAACTGGGTCCCACATATTTCCCTGGCTACCTGCAGGAAAGTACTTGGTCGAGCGTTTGATCCCATTGACAAAATATCTACTTGTGATGTTTGGTTGTTTCAATGCTTCGCAGGACCATCTGTGTGCATCATTAGTAACTAAAGTTTGTGTGTGTGTTTAAAGGTTCTTGGTTTGGTTCAATATTTTGATGAACAGAACATGAGTTTCTCGCATAGGAAAGTGATTGAACTCGGGGCAGGCACTGGAATATTGGGCATTCTAACAGTCCTTCCAGGTGAGTGATCTGGACTCTGTGTACTAAGTGGAAAAAGGAAAGCATGAAGTAAAATTATAAATGAAAGAAACACTCAGCAAGTCAAATAACATCTTTGGAGAGAGCGGCAGATGGCTGGAATTTGCAGTGGGTAATAATGGCGAACTAACAGCATATTGCAATAGTACCATGTTGAAACTGACCGCAACTTCAGGATGTAACGCATGCACATCTTAACCTGGGAATCCTGAAGCTGCGGTCAATCATCCACTGCTGTGGCCCCGCCCCAAAGCCGGCAGTCAGTGTAATCAGGAAAATCTATGAAACTGACGAAAACCGAGTTCCCGAGCGAGCATTGCTTTTAAATACCACATAAAATGTTAGGCCTTGTTGGGATAGGTGTAACTGCGGGTTTTAACACCTGATTATACTTGCATTGGAGACTGTTCAGTGAAGGTTCACTAGGGTGATTCCGGAGATGAGGCGGTTGATTATGAGGATAGGTTCAGTAGATTGGACCTATACACATTGGTGTTCAGAACAATGAAAGGTAATCTTATTGAAACTTATAAGATAATGAGGGGGCTCGACAAAGTGGATGCAGAACGGATATTTCCAGTCATAGGGGAAACTAAAACTAGGGGACATAGTCTTAAAATAAGGGGCCGCCCATTTAAAACTGAGATGAGGAGAAATTTCTTCTCTCAGAGGGTTGTAAATCTATGGAATTCTTTGACCCAGAGAGCTGTGGAGGCTGGGTCATTGAATATATTTAAGGTGGAGATAGACAGATTTTTGAGCGACAAGGGAATAAAGGTTATGGGGAGCGGGCAGGGAAATGGAGCTGAGTCCATGATCAGATCAGCTCGAGGGTCCTGCTCCTATTTATTATGTTTTTGTTCTTATTTATTGAGTGCTAAAAATAAGGTTATGGCCCAGAAAATGTAAGTTCAATTTTGAAGATTGCCTAATTTCTTCATTATGATTAACACAACAATTTCTAAGAAATTAAAAAAATATTTGTTATTTTAAAGTTTTTTCTTCATATTTCAGGGTCTACAATATTCGCATGTGAGTGCTCCAGGCTTTACTTTGCTCACAGTAAAATTTTAAAAATTCGGAACAAAAGCAGGTTCTCATTTCCTAGTTCCCTTTCTGTGGGAATTCTGCAATTATTTGGCTACTGAGATGGACTGTTAACATCACAGCAGAACTCACGAGAGAAATCCCACGCTGTTGCGCTGAAATCATTTACACGTCGAAAAAGTCAAACTTTTCACCACAGAGATTATGGGCAGATTTCTTTTAGTTCAGCGCTGGTCCCAACTCCTGGGCCAATGTTCCAGGTCGATGAACTTTCAGAACTGGATAAAGTTAGATATCCAGCAATCTTAAAGGAAGTGTAGAGCCAGGGTAAATGCCAAGCCTGGTGGGGGGTGGGGTGGGGGGGGGGAGGTTGCTGCGGGATTTGTGCTGGTTTAGAGCAAAGAACTAAGGGTGAAGGAGAAGAGGACAGGATTATGTGATAGAGAAGAAGGAGGATTGCTAAATGGCAAAAGGGATGATGGTGCACGACAAGAGGGGATGCTAATGCGACACGTAATGTCACAAAAAATGGGTCCAGAGGAGATATAAATGGCAAGAACAGATCCATTACTAACATCTGAGAACATAGGAGCAGTGGTTATCATCTAAAGATGTTGAACTCATCTTTAAGGCTAAAAGGCTGTAAAGTACCGAATCAAAAGACGAGAGCTGCACCTCGAACTTACGTTGAGCTTCATTGGAACAGCGTAGAATACCGAGGGCAGAGAAGTAAGAGTAGGAGTGGGCTGCAGCAAGGCCTAAATTTCAGAAGCAGCAAAGTAACTTGGAACTAATGAATCATTAATTTGCGCCCGTGTTGGGTGTATTAATGACCCGTATTTGATTATCAACCTCAAGAACGATGAAAAGTTCTAATAATGCAACTGACGAATTTTGCTAGTAGCCCTCCCGTTCCACAACATCTCGCCCCCCATCCCCACGCCCAACGCCACACACACACACATCAGCGTTCGGCAGGAACCTTTCACTGGAAATGCCTTTGCCCTTGCCCAACCGTAGGTTCAGCGAGTGCTCCCGGGCAGATAATGTACCAAAAACGAAGTGTTCTTCTGGAGGCAAGAGGGCATGACTCACAACTCACTCATCGTGAGTGACCATCTAACCGGCGTGTTATCGGCGCTACATCGCCCTTCACTTCCAGACAACACAAAACCTTGTGCTTCCTTGCACCAGAGTTTAGGGTGTGACCGCTTTCCCCGGATTCCGGTAGTAGAGACTGGTCGTTCTTTATCTTGTTTCAGGTAGATACGTCACCATTACAGACAAACCGCTGGTTCTGAAGCAAATAGAATGGAACATCTCTGTCAATGTCCCTTCTTCCTGCAGACCTCGCATCAAAGTCGGTGCCCTCTCCTGGGGTTATGACCACACTCTCTTTCCTTCAGACTACGACTTCATAGAAAGGTAAAAAGCAATAGTGGGAGGCCGAGTAAACAAAGGCAAGAAACAAAAAGGGCCAGACTACATCATAATTCTAAAAGGACAAAGGGTGTTAAAAAAACAAGCCTGAAGGCTTTGTGTCTTAATGCAAGGAGGATCAGTAATAAGGTGGATGAATTAACTGTGCAAATAGTTGTTAACAGATATGATGTGATTGGGATTACAGAGACGTGGCTCCAGGATGATCAGGGCTGGGAACTCAACATCCAAGAGTATTCAACATTCAGGAAGGATAGAATAAAAGGAAAAGGAGGTAGGGTAGCATTGCTGGTTAAAGAGGAGATTAATGCAATAGTTAGGAAGGACATTAGCTTGGATTATGTGGAATCTATATGGGTAGAGCTACAGAACACCAAAGGGCAAAAAACGTCAGTGGGAGTTGTGTACAAACCTCCAAACAGTAGTAGTGATGTTGTGGAGGGCATCAAACAGGAAATTAGGGGTGCATGCAATAAACGTGCAGTAGTTATCATGCATGACTTTAATATGCATATAGATTGGGCTAACCAAACTGGAAGCAATACGGTGGAGGAGGATTTCCTGCAGTGCATAAGGGATGGTTTTCTAGACCAATATGTCGAGGAACCAACGAGGGGAGAGGCCATCTTAGACTGGGTGTTGTGCAATGAGAGAGAATTAATTAGCAATCTCGTTGTGCGAGGCCCCTTGGGGAAGAGTGACCATAATATGGTAGAATTCTACATTAGGATGGAGAATGAAGCAGTTAATTCAGAGACCATGGTCCAGAACTTAAAGAAGGGTAACTTTGAAGGTATGAGGTGTGAATTGGCTGGGATAGATTGGCGAATGATATTTAAGGGGTTGACAGTGGATGGGCAATGGCAGACATTTAGAGACTGCATGGATGAACTACAACAAGTATACATCCCTGTCTGGCATAAAAATAAAAAAGGGAAGGTGGCTCAACCGTGGCTATCAAGGGAAATCAGGGATAGTATTAAAGCCAAGGACGTGGCATACAAATTGGCCAGAAATAGCAGCGATCCCGGGGACTGGGAGAAATTTAGAACTCAGCAGAGGAGGACAAAGTGTTTGATTAGGGCAGGGAAAATAGAGTACGAGAGGAAGCTTGCAGGGAACATTAAGACGAACTGCAAAAGCTTCTATAGATATATAAAGAGAAAAAGGTTAGTAAAGACAAACATAAGTCCCTTGCAGTCAGAATCAGGGGAAGTCATAACGGGGAACAAAGAAATGACAGACCAATTGAACAAGTACTTTGGTTCGGTATTCACTAAGGAGGACACAAACAACCTTCCAGATATAAAAGGGGTCAGAGGGTCTAGTAAGAAGGAGCAACTGAGGGAAATGCTTATTAGTCGGGAAATTGTGATGGGGAAATTGATGTGAATTGAAGGCCGATAAATTCCCACGGGCTGATGGACTGCATCCCAGAGTACTTAAAGATGGCCTTGGAAATAGCGGATGCAATGACAGTCGTTTTTCAACATTCCATAGATTCTGGATCAGTTCCTATGGTGGAGGGTAGCCAATGTAACCCCACTTTTTTAAAAAGGAGGGAGAGAGAAAACAGGGAATTATAGACCGGTCAGCCTGACATTGGTAGTGGGTAAAATGATGGAATCAATTATTAAGGATGTCATAGCAGCGCATTTGGAAAGAGGTGACATGATAGGTCCAAGTCAGCATGGATTTGTGAAAGGGAAATCATGCTTGACAAAACTTCTGGGATTTTTTGAGGATGTTTCCAGCAGAGTGGACAAGGGAGAACCAGTTGGTGTGGTGTATTTGGAATTTCAGAAGGCTTTCGACAAGGTCCCACACAAGAGATTAATGTGCAAAGTTAAAGCACATGGGATTGGGTAGTAGTGTACTGACGTGGATTGAGAACTGGTTGGCAGACAGGAAGCAAAGAGTAGGAGTAAATGGATACTTTTCAGAATGGCAGGCAGTGACTAGTGGGGTACCGCTAGGTTCTGTGCAGGGGCCCCAGCTGTTTACATTGTACATTAATGATTTAGACGAGGGGATTAATTGTAGTATCTCCAAATTTGCGGATGACACTAAGTTGGGTGGCAGTGTGAACTGCGTGGAGGATGCAATGAGGCTGCAGAGTAACTTGGATAGGTTAGGTGAGTGGGCAAATGCATGGCAGATGAAGTATCAAGTGAATAAATGTGAGGTTATCCACCTTGGTTGTAAAAACAGAGAGACAGACTATTATCTGAATGGTGACAGATTAGGAAAAGGGGAGGTGCAACGAGACCTGGGTGTCATGGTACATCAGTCATTGAAGGTTGGTATGCAGGTACAACAGACGGTTAAGAAATCAAATGGCATGTTGGCCTTCATAGCGAGGGGATTTGAGTACAGGGGCAGGGTGGTGTTACTACAGTTGTACAGGGCCTTGGTGAGGCCACACCTGGAGTATTGTGTACAGGTTTGGTCTCCTAACTTGAGGAAGGACATTCTTGATATTGAGGGAGTGCAGCGAAGGTTCACCAGACTGATTCCCGGGATGGCAGGACTGACATATCAAGAAAGACTGCATCAACTGGGCTTGAATTCACTGGAGTTCAGAAGAATGAGAGCGGATCACATAGAAACGTTTAAAATTCTGACGGGTTTCGAAATGTTAGATGCACGAAGAATGGTCTCAATGTTGGGGAAGTCCAGAACCAGGGGTCACAGTCTAAGGATAAGGGGTAAGCCATTTAGGACCGAGATGAGGAGAAACTGCTTCACCCAGAGAGTGGTGAGCCTATGGAATTCTCCACCACAGGACGTTGTTAAGGGCAATTCACTAAATATATTCAAAAAGGAGTTAGACAAGGGGGATCGAGGGGGATCAAGGGGTATGGCGAGAAAGCAGGAATGGGGTACTGAAGTTGCATATTCAGCCATGAACTCATTGAATGGCGGTGCAGGCTCGAAGGGCCAAATGGCATACTCCTGCACCTATTTTCTATGTTTCTATGTTTCATCCTGGGTGCAGATATCATGTATTCTCATGGTCGCGTTCCTTTAATTGTAATGACACTTCAACACCTCAGCAACGAAAAGACGATCATTTATTTCGCCTCCACAATGTCGCTGTATAACAGTTTGACCAGTTCCGGTTACCAGATTCTGTCTCAGTATTTTAACTCTCATCTTATTTACAGAAATGAAGAAAACAATGACTAAAATGACCGCAGGTGCTGTAGATCAGCTCTAGCCGTAGAGTGAGAAGTCGATCGGTCCTTCAGTGTATATATGGGGCTGGAAATAGGATTTTCGCCTACAGTTTGGTCTTAAAAATGTAACTTTCACAAACATCGGCTTCTCCCTTTTCTACCCTCTATCTACAAGCCCGAAAAGGAATATTCAATACGTCCGAATGAGGTTTCAAATCAGTACAAAACCGGATTGTATCAAACTGGATCAGGGATTGAAAGATAAATTTCAAACCAGAGAAAATTGTTAATTTCAGAGCGATAAAGCACAAACGGAAAAATGTCGTGTTTTATTCTGTTACCCACGACAGGATTTCTTTGCATTTCAGTTTACTGTCTCTTTAACTTGAAGCTTGCCGAAATCTGGGTGTATCTGCGCATGCTCAGCCTGCAGCGCGTTCCACTTTCTAGGCCTTAGATTAATTGGCATTTAGATTGTGACAAATATTTTTATATTTATTCTTACCAGATGTATATCTTTTAATCAGCTATATTCAGTGGATTTATAGTTTATCTGCACTTCCTAAGAAAGAAGATCATTTGTAATCTAGCATATAATCGTTATATATCAGTGTTATTTTGAGATATTGATTCACCTTCTCTTTGGGTTTGTACTGATTTAGAGTAATTGATGATAAATAAATATACCTTACAATCCGAGGTCTGATCAAATTTATTACATTATGAATACTGCCTCTCTGTGTTTCTCTACTGAACCCAATTAGTTCAGTAAACGTGGTTTGTCAAGTGAGTTTGTGTCAGAACAATATGTACCTCTGAGTTGATGATTCTGAAGAGACAATGAATAATTTCAGAGTAAATCAGTGCTGACTTTTGAGTGGAATTTTTATGTTAATTCTCGGACAGCATGAATATAGTTAATATCACACAAAAACTAGATTAAATACAGGGTTTTAATAAAATTATGCCTTTGGAGGATTAATTTCTGCATCGTAGGGTGCCCGCCAAATCTTGGGAGGTTTAAGGTCTGCCTTTGTCTCATAGCCTTGTGTGTGCATGAGACAGGGCTAGGAAACAGTGCTTTTCATTTTGAATGAGATGAACAAACTGAAATTCTATCTTCCCCAACGGGATTGAGTTAAGAATACAGAAATGTGAAGGATGACTGTAGTATTAATGTCAACTAACGGTTTCGGCTAATTTTGAAATATTTACCTTTCCTAAGGCACAGCCTCCATTATTTCCATTTTGGAACTGATCTATTCATTTAATATTACAATGTACCTGTGCCAATTATGATTGTAATTTTAGAAATTGGGGAAATGTCTATGCGTTCACCAACAGTGCTTGGAAATTTGACCAATCGAATTTTACCTATATCCAGAGTAACCTAGATTCATTTAGCCAAAAATCATTTTGGTAAAATTCATATGCACTTGATTGTACACATCATGCCTGTGAATTTAGGGCAGTAGTATCTTTATGTCAGTTAATCTCATATAAATATAGAAACATAGAAAATAGGTAGAGGAGTAGGCCATTCGACCCTTCGAGCCTGCACCACCATTCAATATAATCATGGCTGATCATTTAATTTCATTACCCCATTCCTGCTTTCCCTGCATACCCCTTGGTCGCTTTAGACATAAGGGCCACATCTAACTCCCTTTTGAATATACCTAACGAACTGGCCTCAAAAACTTTCTGTGGTAGAGAATTCCACAGGTTCACAATTATCTGAGTGAAGAAGTTTCTGCTCATCTCGGTCCTAAATGGCTTTCCCCTGATCCTTAGACTGTGACCCTTGGTTCTGGACTTCCCCCAACATCGGGAACATTCTTCCTGCATCGAACCTGTCCAATCCCGTCAGAATTTTATATGTTTCTATGAGATTCCCTCTCATTCTTCTAAATTCCAGTGAATATAAGCCTAGTCGATCCAGTCTTTACTCATGTGTCAGTCCACCATCCCGGCAATCAGTTTGGTGAACCTTCGCTGCACTCCCTCAAAAGCAAGAATGTCCTTCCTCAGATTAGGAGACCAAAACGGTACACAATATTCAAGGTGTGGCCTCACCAAGACCCTGTACAACTGTAGTAAAACCTCCCTGCTCCTTTACTCAAATCCTCTCGCTATGAAGGCCAACATGCCATTTGTCTTCTTCACCGCCTACTGTAATGCATGCCAACTTTCAACGACTGATGTACCATGACAACAAGGTCTCGTTGCACCTCCCCTTTTCCGAATCTGTCTCCATTCAGATAATATTCTGCCTTCCTGTTTTTGCTACCAAAGTGGATAACCTCACATTTATCTACATTATACTCCATCTGCCATACATTTTCCCACTCACCTAACCTGCAACCTCTTCGCATCCTCCTCACAGCTCACACTTTCATTCAGCTTAGTGTCATCAGCAAACTTGGAGATATTGCATTCAATTCCTTCGTCTCAATCATTAATGTATATGGTAAATAGCTGGGGTCCCAGCACTGAAACTTGCGGTACCCCTCAAGTCACTGCCTGCTCTTCTGAAAAGGACCCATTTATTCCTACTCTTTGCAACCTGTCTGCCAACCAGTTCTCTATCCATGTCAATACATTGCCTCCAATACCATGTGCTTTAATTTTCCACACTAATCTTTTGTGTGGGACCTTGCCATAAGCCTTTTGGAAGTCCAAATACATCACATCCACTGGTTCTCCCTTATCCATTCTACTAGTTACAAAGTGGAGGGCGGAGAAAAGAAAGGCAAAAATCAAAAGGGACCACATTACAACATATTCTGAAAGCAAAAAAGTTTAAAAAAACAAGCCTGAAGTCTCTGCATCTCAATGCGAGGAGCATTCGTAATAATGTGGATGAATTAACTGCACAGATAGCTGTTAACGGATATGAGGTAATAGGTCCGTGCAGCAGAGCTTGGTCTCCGGTCGTCCTGGTTAACCCTTGCCACTGGATCAAGATCTAGCTCTGTCAAGCCCGTGGGGTGGCTGGTGTGCAACGGCCATCCCACGTTAAAAGAATCCATGCACAGGCATCTTCCAGCCTTTATTATATAGTTCGGGACCTGGATTGTCAGGTCCCTTATTGAAACAACTGTGAACTCATTTATTTTTGGTGTGGAAGCAGGTCATCCTCGATATGAGGGACTGCCTAATACTATGGATACTTATTAGGATTACGGAGACATGGCTCCAAGGTGACCAAGGCTGGGAACTCAGCATCCTGGGGTATTTAATATTCAGCTAGGATGGACAGAAAGGAAAAGGAGGTGGGGTAGCGTTGCTGGTTAAAGAGGAGATTAACACAATATAAGGAAGGGCATTAACTTGGATGATGCGGAATCTGTATGGGTAGAGCTGCGGAACACCAAAGGGCAGAAAGCGCTCGTGGGAGTTGTGTACAGACCACCAACAGTAGTACTGAGGTTGGGGCTGGCATCAAACAGGATATTAGTGATGCGTGCAATAAAGGTACAGCAGTTATCATGGGTGATTTTAATCTACATATAGATTGGGCTAAGCAAAGTGGTATAAATACGGTGGAGGAGGATTTCCTGGAGTGTATAAAGGATGGTTTTCTAGACCAATATGTCGAGGAACCAACTAGAGAGCTGGCCATCTTAGACTGGGTGTTGTGTACTGAGAGAGGATTAATTAGCAATCTTGTTGTGAGAGGCACCTTGGGGAAGAGTGAGCATAATATGGTAGAATTCTTCAGTAACATGGAGAGTGACACAGTTATTTCAGAGACTAGGGTCCTGAGCATAAAGAAAGGTAACTTCGATGGTATGAGACGAATTGGCTAGGATAGACTGGCGAATGATACTTAAAGGGTTCATGGTGGATAGGCAATGGCAGACATTTAAAGATCACATGGATGCGCATTGACAATTTGACAATTGTGCATCCATGTCTGGTGTAAAAATAAAACCAGGAAGGTGGCTCAACCGTGGATAAGAAGGCAAATTAGGGATAATATTAAACCCAAGGATGTGGCATATAAATTGACCAGAAAAAGTAGCAAATCTGAGGACTGAGAGAACTTTAGAAATCAGCAGAGGAGGGCAAAGGTTTTAAGTAGGAGGGCGAAAACAGAGTATGAGAACAAGCTTGCAGGGGACATAAAAACTGACTGCAAAAGCTTCTATAGATATGTGAAGAGTAAAAGATTAATGACGACAAATGTAGGCCCCTTTCAGTCAGAATCAGGTGAATTTATAATGGGGAACAAAGAAATGGCAGACCAATTGAACAAATAGTTTGGTTCTATCTTCATTAACGAAGACACAAATAACTCTCGGAAATACTAGGGAACTGAGGGTCTAGCGAGAAGGAGGAACTGCAGGAAATCTTTATTACTCAGGCAATTGTATTAGGAGAATTGATGAGATTGAAGGCCAATAAATCCCCAGGGCCTGAGAGTCTGCATCCCAGAGTATTAAGAAAGTGGCCCTAGAAATAGTGGATGCATTGGTGGTCATTTTCCCTATATACTCTGGATCAGCTCCTATGGATTGGATGGTAGCTAATTTAACCCCACTTTTTAAAAAAGGAGGGAGAGAGAAAACAGGGAATTATAGACCAGTTAGCCTGACATCAGTAGTGGGGAAAATGTTGGAAACAATTATTAAAGATGTAATTGCAGCACATTTGGAAAGCAGCGTCAGGATCGGTCCAAGTCAGCAAGGATTTATGAAAGGGAAATCATGCTTGATCAATTTTCTAGAATTTATTGAGGATGTAACGAGTAGAGTGGACAAGGGAAAACCAGTGGGTGTGATGTATTTGGACTTTCAAAAGGGATTTGACAAGATCCCACACAAGTGATTAGTGTGCAAAGTTAAAGCACATGGTATTGGGGGTAATGTATTAACGTGGATAGAGATCTGGTTGGCAGACAGGAAGCAAAAAGTATGAATAAACAGGTCCTTTTCAGAGTGGCAACCAGTGACTAGTGAGGTACCGCAAGTTTAAGTGCTGGGACCACAGATATTTACAATGTACATTAATGATTTAGACAAAGGAATTGAATGTAGTATCGCCAAGTTTGCAGATGACACAAAGCTGGGTGGCATTGTGAGCTGTCAGGAGGATTCTAAGAGGCTGCAGGTTGATTTGGACATGTTAGGTTAAAGTTCAAATGCATGGCAGTTGCAGTATATTCAAAAGGAGTTAAAGGTGGCCCTTATGGCTAAAGGGATCAAGGGTTATGAAGCGAAAGCAGGAATGGAGTACTGAAGTTGCATGATCAGCCACGATCATATTGAATGGTGGTGCAGGCTCGAAGGACCAAATTGTCTACTCCTGCACCTATTTTCTATGTTTCTATGTTTCTATCCCCAAAATATTCTAGAAGATTTGTCAAGCATGATTTCCCTTTCATAAATCCATGCTGACTTGGACCGATCCTGTCATTCCATTCCAAATGTGCTGCTACTAAACCTTTAATAATTGATTCCAACATTTTCCCCACTACCGTTGTCAGGCTAACTGGTCTATTATTCCCTGTTTTCTCTATCCCTCTTTTTTTTTTAAAGTGGAATTACATTAGCTACCCTCCAATCCATAGGAACTGGTCCAGAATCTTTAGAATTTTGGAAAATGACCAATAATGCATCCACTATTTCTAGGGCCACTTTCTTAAGTACTCTGGCATACAGACTATCAGGCCCTGGGGTTTTATCGGTGTTGAATCCCAGAAATTTCCCGAACACAATTTCCAGGCCAATAAGGATTTCCTTCAGTTCCTCCTTCTTCCTCGACCCTCGGTCCGCTGGTATTTCCAGAAGGTTATTTGTAACTTCCTTAGTGAAGACAGAAACATAGCATTTGCTCAATTGGTCTGCCATTTCTTTGTTCCCCATTATAAAATCACCTGATTCTGACTGAAAGGGACCTACATTTGTCGTCACTAATCTTTTACTCTTCACATATCTATAGAAGCTTTTGCGGTCAGTTTTTATGTTCCCTGCAAGCTTACCCTCATACTCCATTTTCTCCCTTCTAATTAAACCCTTTGTCCTCCTCTGCTGAATTCTAAATATCTCCCAATCCTCAGGTTTGCATCTTTTTCTGGCCAATTTCTAAGCATCTTCCTTGGATTTAGCACTAACCCTAATTTCCCTTTTTAGCCACGGTTGAGCCACCTATCCCGTTTTATTTTTATGCCAGAGAGGGATGTACAATTGTTGAAGTTCATCCATGTGATCGTTAAATATCTGCAATTGCCTATCCACCGTCAACCCTTTAAGTATCATTCACCAGTCTATCCTAGCCAATTCACGTCTCAGACCATCAATGTTACCTTTCTTTAAGTTCAGGACCTTAGTCTCTGAATTAACTGTGTCACTCTCCATGTTAATGAAGAATTGTACCATATTATGGTCACTCTTCCCCAAGGGGCCTCGCACAACAAAATTGCTAATTAATTCTCTCTCTTTACACAACACCCAGTCTAGAATGGCCAGCTCTCTAGTAGATTCCTCGACATATTAGTTTAGAGAACCAAACTTTCTACACTACAGGAAATCATCCTCCACCCTATTTATACTAGTTTGGCTAGCCCAATCTATATATAGATTAAATTCATCCATGATAACTACTGCACCTTTATTGCACGTATCCCTAGTTTGCTGTTTGATGCCATCCCCAACATTACTGCTACTGTTTGATGGTCTGTACATAAATCCCACTAGCGTTTTCTGCTCTTTGGTGTTCCGCAGCTCTACCCATACAGATTCCACATCATCTAGACTAATGTCCTTCCGTACTATTGCGCTAATCTCCTCTTTAACCAGCAATGCTACCCCATCTCCTTTTCCTTTCTGTCTATCCTTCTTGAATATTGAATACCCCTGGATGTTGAGTTCCCAGTCCTGGTCACCCTGTCTCCTTAATCCCAATTACATCATATCCGTTAACAGCTGTCTGCAGAGTTAACAGCTGTCTGCACAGATAATTCATCCACCTTATTAGGAATGGCAAATTAGTTGCATTCCCAGATGATAATCCCGCTGACTATTCTGCTATAATCCCAGAAATTGGGCATAATGTTAATCAGAGAAATGCAGTTTGAAAATTAAATTAATTATGGCCTCCAGTTTTTAATGCAAAATGATCGAAGAGATATTTTGGAGAATTGCAGATTGGAACTCAGTAATTATTGAATCGTTATGAAGGCATGGTGGGGCAATGCCTAAAAAGCTGAAAGGCCTGCTGAAATTTTAAACATTCAAACTGCAAACCTGCTCTGTGAAAGATGCAATAAGTCACATCAGTAATGGAAATAGTAGATGCCATGCAAAAGCTAAAATGATAAAATCAGTGAGCTGCTTAATCTGGCTGATAAAATGTAATGCAAAGTGTGAAGTGATGCATTTTGCGAGGAAGAATGAAGAGAAGACACAAATTTAAGGTGATTGGCAAAATAAACAGAGGCGACATGAGGAAAAATAATTTGCACAGTGAGTTGTTACGATCTGGAATGCACTGCCTGAAAGGATGGTGGAAGCAGTTTCAACAGCAAGTTTCAAAAGAGAATTGGATAAATACTTGATGGTTGAACATTTGCAGGGGTATGGGGAAAGAGCAGGGGAGTGAGACAAATTGGATACTCTTTCAGACAGCTGGCACAGACAAGATAGGCCGAATGCCCTCCATCTGTGCTGTATGATTCTATAACAAGATACGAGTTAGGCACTATGGCAAATGTATCAGGTTTTTTCTGAGGGTTGAAACGCACGACAGGCTCCATTCCTGAACTATCGGTAGCTCCTGGCTGCTCTATACTGTTACTCCAGCCCAAATATGCAACTCGTTATATGGCCCAGTGTTAATTTGGTTTCAAAGTGCTCCTGCCAAATGACTTGGTACGTTTTATTACATTTAAGGCGCTAAAGAAATGTGACTTATTGTTTTTGTTGCATAAATGAGGCCATCGTTTAATTCACGATCAGAGACACAAGTAGTTAGTTTCTAAGTTTTAAAACAATTTCCACCTGTAAAATGAGACTGTTTGCGGTTTTGCTGAGCAGAATTTAAGTTCTTGTTTTTACGTTGCACTGTTATTGAAAGCCCAGCTACAAATCAGATAAGAATCTGCGCTGTAACTCAACACATCGCTCTGCACCCAGCTCCTGCTTAAAGCATCTTGTCCTGTTGCTGCAAGCGTCGCTTCAGAAAGAGATCAGCGATATACTGTGCTTCAGGCCACAACCAAAAATGTTCAGATAACCAGTTGCCCATGGCAACGGCTCCACAATTAGTTCATATAATTAGTTAAAGGTAGGTAACACCACTCATAAACAAGGGGGGAATTCCAGACTCACAGCTGGGTTTGTAACCACAGCTGTGAAATAGAACGAGATTAAATCTCAAATCTTTAAATATATAAATAATCAAGCAAGCAATTATATCGAAAAATTTAAACAAAATGATGGAACAACTGTCTGTTGTTGCCTGCAATTCCTGTGTTATGTGGGAACTCCATTATGCATTTTGTGTCCTGGATAACCACTTGCCAGGATGTGCCTCAACTTGCTTCAACTCAGAATTTCTGTGTTTGAGGAGCGGGTGAAGTCACTATAGGTCATAAAGGAAGCTATGCATTTCCTTCAGTGCACGTTAAAGCAGTTTGTCACCCAGCAGCTACAGAGAGTTCAGGAGGATATTTAGGGGCTGTAGGAAGAGGTAGGCAGCGCAGGACTCCTGCGGGAACGTGACACTCTCAAACCTGTTTCCAGAGCTGAATACCAGTGAGGGTGATGAGACCCTATGGGAGAACAATGTGGAGCATATCCACGGCACTGTGGGGAAAATCATCGCACAATGGGACAGAGCAAAATTTAGAAACACTGTGATAATAGGGGTTCAGTATGCAATATTGCCTCTCTTGAGCCATTTTAAAGGATATCACTGAGAGGGTGCAGAATATTTTAAGGGGGAAGGGGATCAGCATGAAATCGTGGCTCATGTGCAAATCAATGACATAGGAGGGAAAATGGTTGAAGTACTGCAGGAAGAGTTTCAGGAGTTAGGGAGGAAGTTAAAAATCAGGAACTCAAAAGTATCAATCTCTGAGTTACTCCAGGTACCAGGCGCCAGTGAGCAAAGGTATATTAGGATAAACAGTGCTTCCTGGAGGGCTTCAGATTTCTGGGTACAGTTGTGGGACAGGAGGGACCTGTTCCAGGTGGATGGGTTGCAGATAAACAGAAATTGCACCAATGTCAATGCTGGAAGGTAAACTAACATTATTGGGACGTTTTCAATCTAATTTGATAGTGGGGTTGGCACCTGAATTAAACATTTGAGACAGGAACATGGTGTAGATGCAAATAGCTGTAGATTAAAGAATATTTCAGAAATAGAAATGATTAGCAAGGTGCAAAAGCGAAGCAGTCCAAAATGGGTTTGGAGTGCATGTAAATAAATGCATAAGGCTTGGTAAATTGAGCTGGGTGAGCTTCAGGCATAAGTCGCCACATTGAATTATGATATAGTGGTAATAACAGAAACATGGTTCAGAGAAGGAAAGGAGGTGGTATCTTAATATTTATGGCTACAAGGTATTCAGGAAAGATAGCATAGGAAAAAAAGAGGACGGGTCGCAATATTGAACAAATACACCATTATATCACAGTGGAGGGATCATGTCGTTGAGGATCAAGCAGCAGAGTCCACGTTTAGAATTAAGGAACTATAGAGGACCTCTACGGTACTGGATATGTACTATCAGCCACCAAATAGTGGGCAGCAGATAAAGGAGAAAATGTGGCGCCAAATGGAAGGCACTTGCAGTAACTACAGAGCAGAGATATTGAATGACGTCAATTATAAAAACATAATAACATAAGAAATAGGAACAGGAGTTGGCCTTACGGCCCCTCGAGCCTGCTCCACCATTCAATAAGATCATAGCTGATCTGATCATGGACTCAGCTCCATTTCCCTGCCCGCTCTCCATAAGCACTTATCCCCTTATCATTTAAGAAACTGTCTATTTCTGTCTTAAATTTATTCAATGTCCCAGCTTCTACAACTGTCTGAGGCAGCGAATTCGACAGATTTACAAACCTCTGAGAGAAGAAATTTCTCCTCATCTCTGTTTTAAATTGGCGGCCCCTTATTCTAAGTTCGTGCCCTCTAGTTCTAGTCTCTCCCATCAGTGGAAACATCTTCTCTGCATCCACCTTGTCAAGTCTCCTCATAATCGTACACGTTTCGATAAGATCACCTCTCATTCTTCTGAATTCCAATGGGTAGAGGCCCAACCTACTCAACCTTTCCTCAGAAGTCAACCCGCTCATCCCCATAATCAACCTAGTGAACCTTCTCTGCACTGCCTCCAAAGAAAATATATCATTTCATAAATATGAAAATCAAAACTGCCCACAATATTCCAGGTGTGGCTTCACCAATAACTTATATAGTTGTAATAAGACTGCCCTGCTTTTATACTCCATCCCCTTTGCAATAAAGGCCAAGATACCATTGGCCTTCCTGATCACTTGCTACACCTGTATCCTATCCTATTGTGTTTCATTCACAAGTACCCTCAAGGTCCCGCTGTACTGCGGCACTTTGCAATCTTTCTCCATTTAAATAATAATTTGCTCTTTGATTTTTTTCTGCCAAAGTGCATGACCTCACACTTTCCAACATTATACTCCATCTGCCAAATGTTTGCCCACTCACTTAGCCTGGCTATGTCCTTTTGCAGATTTACCCTAATATAGACTGCGATTGTAACAGAGTAAAATTCAACGAGGGAGAGGAATTCGTGAAATGTGTACAAGAGAACTTTCTGGTTCAGTTTGTTTCCAGCCTACACAAATGAAGCAGTGCTGTATCAATTCTGAGGAATGAATTGGGGCTAGTGGAGCATTTTTAAGTGGGAGAGCACTGGGGAACAATGATCATAATATTATTAGATTTAGAATAGTTATAGAAAAGGACAAGGAACAATCAAATAAAAATACTTAACTGTTGGAGGGCGACCTTCAGTTTGTTGAAAAGGAATCTGGCCCTCCTGGATTGGAATGAAACGTTGGTAGGCAAAACAATAATTGATCAACGGGAGGTCTTCAAATGCGAGATGGTTCAGGTACAGAATAGACATATTCCCATGAGGAAAATGGAAGGACACCACAGCTACAACTCTCTGGATGACTAAAGATATAGGGACAAAACGAGACAGAAAAATAAGAGCTATAACAATTTTATGGTTCAGAATACAGCAGACAACCAAGCCGAATATAGAAAGTAGGCAGGAGATCTATAAAAGTGAATTCGAGTACCAAAAAGAGTATAGCTTAGCGGCTAACATAAAAGGGAACCCAGAAGTATGTTATAAACACATACATACTAAAAGGGTAGTCAAAGGGACGCGATTAGAGATCAAAAAAGGAGATAGAATCATAGAATCATAGAAATTTACGGCATAAGAGGAACCCATTCGGCCCATCGTGTCTTTTGGCCAAAAAAGTGTTACCCAGCCTAATCACACTTTCCAGCTTTTGGTCTGTAGCCTTATAGGTTACGGCCCTTCACATGCACAACCAATGACGATTTAAATACGATTAGGGGATTTTGTTGCGTCCTTACACATTACAGCAAATCAACACGAGGCACATACTGGAGACAAGGTCACTCTGTGACCTGTACTTTTATTCACAGGACCAAGAAGTGATGACCCTGCATGGGACCTCCATTTATACACCTGGATGACCAGGTGAGGAGTGTCTACCACAAATTCACCCCTGTAGTCAAGGTGTGCATTTCTCAGGTGTATACAGTGTGCAGTGTTGTTACATAAATGTTACAGTTATGTAAGGTTAAATACATGACATCACCTCCCACCTACGTCTTTGGGTCAAAGGTTGAGTCTTTCAGGCGGTCGATGCTCTCTCGTGGAGCGCCGCAGTTGGGGCTCTGTTGTTGAGCCTTGGCATGCGTCTTTGTCACTTGTGGTGATTCCGGCTCGTCCAGGCTGACCACAGGGACTGTGCATGCTGCTGATAGTTCTTAGAAACATAGAAACATAGAAAATAGGTGCAGGAGTAGGCCATTCGGCCCTTCTAGCCTGCACCGCCATTCAATGAGTTCATGGCTGAACATTCAACTTCAGTACCCCATTCCTGCTTTCTCGCCATACCCCTTGATCCCCCTAGTAGTAAGGACCTCATCTAACTCCTTTTTGAATATATTTAGTGAATTGGCCTCAACAACTTTCTGTGGTAGAGAATTCCACAGGTTCACCACTCTCTGGGTGAAGAAGTTCCTCCGCATCTCGGCCCTAAATGGCTTACCCCTTATCCTTAGACTGTGACCTCTGGTTCTGGACTTCCCCAACATTGGGAACATTCTTCCTGCATCTAACCTGTCTAACCCCGTCAGAATTTTAAATGTTTCTATGAGGTCCCCTCTCATTCTTCTGAACTCCAGTGAATACAAGCCCAGTTAATCCAGTCTTTCTTGATAGGTCAGTCCCGCCATCCCGGGAATCAGTCTGGTGAACCTTCGCTGCACTCCCTCAATAGCAAGAATGTCCTTCCTCAGGTTAGGAGACCAAAACTGTACACAATACTCCAGGTGTGGCCTCACCAATGCCCTGTACAACTGTAGCAACACCTCCCTGCCCCTGTACTCAAATCCCCTCGCTATGAAGGCCAACATGCCATTTGCTTTCTTAACCGCCTGCTGCACCTGCATGCCAACCTTCAATGACTGATGTACCATGACACCCAGGTCTCTTTGCACCTCCCCTTTTCCTAATCTGTCACCATTCAGATAATAGTCTGTCTCTCTGTTTTTACCACCAAAGTGGATAACCTCACATTTATCCACATTAGACTTCATCTGCCATGCATTTGCCCACTCACCTAACCTATCCAAGTCGCTCTGCAGCCTCACAGCATCCTCCTCGAAGCTCACACTGCCACCCAACTTAGTGTCATCCGCAAATTTGGAGATACTACATTTAATCCCCTCATCTAAATCATTAATGTACAGTGTAAACAGCTGGGGCCCTAGCACAGAACCTTGCGGTACCCCACTAGTCACTGCCTGCCATTCTGAAAAGTAACCATTTACTCCTACTCTTTGCTTCCTGTCTGATACCAGTTCTCAATCCATGTCAGTACACTACCCCCAATCCCATGTGCTCTAACTTTGCACATCAATCTCTTGTGTGGGACCTTGTCGAACGCCTTCTGAAAGTCCAAATATACCACATCAACTGGTTCTCCCTTATCCACTCTACTGGAAACATCCTCAAAAAATTCCAGAAGATTTGTCAAGCATGATTTCCCTTTCACAAATCCATGCTGACTTGGACCTATCATGTCACCTCTTTCCAAATGCACTGCTATGGCATCCTTAATAATTGATTCCATCATTTTACCCACTACCAATGTCAGGCTGACCGGTCTATAATCCCCTGTTTTCTCTCTCCCTCCTTTTTTAAAAAGTGGGGTTACATTGGCTACCCTCCACTCCATAGGA
The DNA here is from genome assembly GCF_044704955.1 of Pristiophorus japonicus. NCBI lineage: Eukaryota > Metazoa > Chordata > Chondrichthyes > Pristiophoridae > Pristiophorus > Pristiophorus japonicus. The sequence goes on from NC_091982.1 coordinate 249,599,907, forward strand.
ACTGATCCAGAGTCAATGGAATGTTGGAAAATGACTGTCAACGCATCCACTATTTCCAAGGCCACCTCCTTAAGTACTCTGGGATGCAGTCCATCAGGCCCTGGGGATTTATCGGCCTTCAATCCCATCAATTTCCCCAACACAATTTCCTGGCTAATAAGGATTTCCCTCAGTTCCTCCTCCTTACTAGACCCCCTGACACCTTTTATAACCGGAAGGTTGTTCGTGTCCTCCTTCGTGAATACCGAACCAAAGTACTTGTTCAATTGGTCCGCCATTTCTTTGTTCCCTGTTATGACTTCCCCTGATTCTGACTGCAGGGGACCTACGTTTGTCTTTACTAACCTTTTTCTCTTTACATATCTATAGAAACTTTTGCAATCCGTCTTAATGTTCCCTGCAAGCTTCTTCTCATACTCCATTTTCCCTGCCCTAATCAAACCCTTTGTCCTCCTCTGCTGAGTTCTAAATTTCTCCCAGTCCCCAGGTTCGCTGCTATTTCTGGCCAATTTGTATGCCACTTCCTTGGCTTTAATACTATCCCTGATTTCCCTTGATAGCCACGGTTGAGCCACCTTCCCTTTTTTATTTTTATTCCAGACAGGAATGTACAATTGTTGTAGTTCATCCATGCGGTCTCTAAATGTCTGCCATTGCCCATCCACAGTCAACCCCTTAAGTATCATTTGCCAATCCATCCCAGCCAATTCACGCCTCATACCTTCAAAGTTAGCCTTCTTTAAGTTCTGGACCATGGTCTCTGAATTAACTGTTTCATTCTCCATCCCAATGCAGAATTCCACCATATTATGGTCACTCTTCCCCAAGGGGCCTCGCACAACGAGATTGCTAATTAGTCCTCTCTCATTACATAACACCCAGTCTAAGATGGCCTCCCCCCTAGTTGGTTCCTCGACATATTGGTCTAAAAAACCATCCCTTATGCACTCCAGGAAATCCTCCTCCACCGTATTGCTTCCAGTTTGGTTAACCCAATCTATGTGCATATTAAAGTCACCCATTATAACTGCTGCACCTTTATTGCATGCACCCCTAATTTCCTGTTTGATGCCCTCCCGAACATCACTACTATTGTTTAGAGGTCTGTACACAACTCCCACTAACGTTTTTTGCCCTTTGGTGTTCTGTAGCTCTACCCATATAGATTCCACATCATCCAAGCTAATGTCCTTCCTAACTATTGCCTTAATCTCCTCCTTAACCAGCAATGCTACCCCACCTCCTTTTCCTTTTATTCTATCCTTCCTGAATGTTGAATACCCCTGGATGTTGAGTTCCCAGCCTTGATCATCCTGGAGCCACGTCTCCGTAATCCCAATCACATCATATTTGTTAACATCTATTTGCACAGTTAATTCATCCACCTTATTGCGGATACTCCTTGCATTAAGACACAAAGCCTTTTGGCTTGTTTTTTTAACACCCTCTGTCCTTTTAGAATTTTGCTGTACAATGGCCCTTTTTGTTCTTTGCCTTGGGTTTCTCTGCCCTCCACTTTTCCTCATCTCCTTTCTGTCTTTTGCTTTTGCCTCCTTTTTGTTTCCCTCTATCTCCCTGCATTGGTTCCCATCCCCCTGCCATATTAGTTTAACTCCTCCCCAACAGCACTAGCAAACACTCCCCCGAGGATATTGGTTCCGATTCTGCCCAGGTGCAGACCGTCCGGATTGTACTGTTCCCACCTCCCCCAGAACCGGTTCCAATGCCCCAGGAATTGTTGCTCATTCACTGGCAGTGCTTTGCGCAGTATCTCATGATTTTCCTTGGGTTCCTTAGTGTCCATGCTGAACCATTTTTTTACTTGGTCCAGATGCTTGCGGCATACCTGCCCATTGTTGAGTCTGACCGCTATGACCCTATTCCCCTCTTTACCAATTACAGTACCCTCGAGCCACTTGGGCCCCACAGCGTTATTAAGAACAAATACAGGGTCATTGATTTCTATCCATCTCCCCTTTGAGTTACGATCGTGGCACTCATTTTGGGACTGGCGCTTGCCCTCAACAATGTCTGACAAGAATGGATGAATGAGGGACAGCCGAGTTTTTAGTGTACACTTCATGAGTAGTTCCACTGGCGGGACTCCCGTGAGCAAATGCAGTCGGGACCTGTAGGCTAGCAGGAGGCACAATAGACGGTATTGAAGGGAGGGTCCTTTAATCCGGAGCATGCCTTACTTTATGATTTGGACTGCACGTTCCACCTGCGCATTGGAAGCCGGCTTGAACGGCGCTGTCCTGACATGTTTGATGCCATTACCCGACATGAACTCCCAGAATTCATAGCTAGTGAAACACGGGCCGTTGTCGCTAAATAGGCTGTCCAGAAAGCCGTGAGTCGCAAAGACCGCATGCAGACTCTCCATTGTGGTGGATGCCGTGCACGAATTCAATATGATGCACTCGATCCATTTCGAGTATGCATCAACAACAATGAGGAACATTTTTCCTATGAACGGGCCCATGTAGTCTATGTGAATATGTGACCATGGCTTGGTGGGCCAGAGCCACGGGCTGAGTGGGGCTTTCCTGGGGGCATTACCCAGCTGGGCACACGTCGTGCACCTGCGAACACAGTTTTCTAGGTCTGCATCAATTCTTGACCACCATACATGTGACCGGGCAATGGCCTTCATAAGCACGATGCTTCAATGCTCGCTGTGGAGTTTCCTGATGAATGCTTCCCTACTCCTCTGGGGCATGACTACCCGGCTGCCCATAGTAGGCAGTAGGCTTGGATGGAGAGTTCATCCATCCGTCTGTGAAATGGTCTGACCTCTTCAGGGCATGCTCCGTACGCGGGCGCCCAATCCCCAGTCAGGACACATTTCTTAATCAGAGATAGGAGGGGATCTCTGTTTGTCCAAGTTTTAATCTGGTGGGCTGTGATGGGGGAGCCTGCGCTGTCAAAGGCATCGACAACCATGACCATCTCCGCATTTTGCTCTGCTGCCCCCTCAGTGGTGGCCAGTGGAAGCTTGCTGAATGCGTCATCGCAATTTTCGGTGCCTGGCCGAAATAGTGTAGTCAGACGCAGCCAGCGTGAGAGGCCATCACTGTATGCGAGCTGATGCATTGGCATTGACATTAACGGCTTGTGGTCCGTTTCTAACTCGAACCTTCTGCCAAAAAGGTACTTTTTCACCCCGTAGACACATGCGAGTGCTTCCTTTTCAACCAACCCATATCCCTTTCTGCTTGGGAGAGCGACCTGGAGGCATAAGCCACAGGTTGGAGTTGGCCCTCATCATTACTCTGCTGCAACACGCACCCAACCCCATAGGATGATGTATCACATGTCAAAATCTATGTCTTACAGGGGTCGTACAGGTTCAATAACTTATTAGAACAAAGCAGGTTCCATGCCCGGTTGAAAGCCCGTTCCTGACAGTCCCCCCAAAACCATTCACAACCCTTACGCAGGAGCACATGTAGCAGCAATAGCAATGTACTTAAGTTTGGTAGAAAGTTCCCGAAATAGTTCAATAGTCCCAGAAATAAACGCAACTCTAATGTGTTGCTGGGCCTGGGTGCGCGATGGATCGCCTCCGTTTTGGATTCGGTGGGCCGGATCCCGTCTGCAGCAACCCTCCTGCCCAAAACCTCGACCTCTGGGGCCAAAAACACACACTTGGACTTCTTTAGTCGCAGGTCTACCCGGTCGAGTTGGCGTAGCACCTCCTCCAGGTTGTGGAGGTGTTCCTCAGTGTCTCGACCCATGATAAGGATGCTGTCCTGAAATACGATTGTTCTGGGGATGGATTTTAGCAGGCTTTCCATGTTCCTCTGAAAGATAGCGGCTGCTGAACGAATGCCAAACGATCACCTGTTGTCGACAAACAGCCCCATGTGCGTGGTGATGGTGGTCAGTAGCATGGATTCGTCGGCCAGTTCCTGGGTCATGTAGGCCGAAGTGAGGTCCAACTTGGTGAGCAGCTTGCCGCCTGCCAGCGTGGCAAAAAGATCCTCCACTCTCGAAGGCGGGTATTGGTCCTGAAGGGATACTCGGTTGATGGTGGCCTTGTAGTCACCACAGATCCTGACCGAGCCATACGTTTTTAGAACAGGGATGATGGGGCTTGCCCAGTCGCTGAATTCAATGAGCGAAATTATGCCCTCTCTGAGCAACCTGTCCAACTCGCTCTCAATTTTCTCCCGCATCACATACGGCACAGCTGTGGCTTTGTAGTGCACTGGTGTGGCATCCGGGGTGATGCGTATCCTTACTTTGGTGCCTTTGAAAATCCCGACACCATGTTGAAATAATGACTCGAACTTTAGTCGAACCTGTGAGCATGAATTTCGCTCCACAGATGAAATGGCGTGCACATACCCCCATTTATAGTTCATCTCAGCTAGCCAGCTCCTCCCCAAAAGCGCGGGATCATTTCTCGGGACAATCCAGAGTGGCAGCCAGTTCTGAGATCCATTATGTGTGACCACCTACATTGCACTGCCGAGCACTGGGATGATCTCTTTGGTGTACATCCGTAATTGCGTGTCAATGCGTTCTACTTTGGGTCTGCTAGCTCTGAGTGGCCACAGTTTCTCGAATTGTTGGACACTCATAAGAGACTGGCTGGCTCCTGTGTCCAGCTCCATGCATACCGGGATGCCGTTTAACAGTACTCTCATCATCATAGGTGGCGTTTTTGTGTATGAGCTGTGGTTGTTTGCCACCTGGACCCGCTGAACTTCAGCGTCCATTGCTGTATCCCAGGCATACCCCTGCCTTGCAGACCCCAGTGTGGTTCATCCAATTCATAAACCAGTCTCGCTACGGGCTTCCTGCACATCCTGGCTAAATGCCCACTCAAGTTACAATTTCTGCAAATGAATTGTTGAAACCAGCAGGTCTTCGCAGCATGTTTGCCCATGCACCTCCAGCATGAGCTGAGATTGTTGTGAACAAAAGAGCAGTTACCAGGCATTCCTCTCTGATTGTCTCTTTGATTACTCTTGAGCACTCTGTTTGTGGGTGTCAATGGTCCCATCCCGGGACGTATTGTCCCTTGTGATGTTGTAAATGTCCATTCAACCTATCATTGTCTCGGTTGCGGGCCTACCCTAGAGCCTGTTACTGCAAGGTTGGTGTCGAATTGCCCTTGCCTGCCTGCAGGGTTCTGAGTCGCCTTCACCATGTTAACTCTCTGCTTCATCGCCAAGTTGGGAGCAAAGTTGCGCACATATATGATCTTGGTTTCCTCCTCCCCCACTATGAAGGTTTGAGCCATCGACGCTGCTGCTTCCAAGTTCAAGTCCTTGGTCTGTATTAGCTTCCAAAAAATCCCACCATGACCAATGCCCTCAATGAAGAAATCCCATAACATCTCCCTCCTGCAGGCATCTGTGAACTTACAGAGGCTGGCCAAGCGCCAAAGGTCCACAACGAAGTCCGGTATACTCTGCCCTTCCCGACGTCGGTGCGTATAGAATCGGGGTCGGGCCATGTGTATACTACTCGCTGGTTTGAGGTGCTCACCGATCAGTTTGCTGAGCTTCTCGAATGTCTTGTCCGCCAGCTTCTCGGGTGTGAGCAGGTCTTTCATCAGTGGGTAAGTCTTAGGTCCACAGCTGGTCAGTTGGTGCGCCCTTCGCTTGTCAGCCGCTGATGCTCCCAGCCAGTCCTTCGTGATCAAACTCTGCTGAAGCCTCTCAATGAAATCGTCCCAGTCCTCACCAACACAGTATCGTTCTTCCATGCTACCGGTGGCCATCCTCTTGAGTCGTTGATTCCCGTTTCTCGTCGCCAAATGTTGTGTCCTTACATACTACAGCAAATCAACACGAGGCACATACTGGAGTCAAGGTAACTCTGTGACATGTACCTTTATTCACAGGACCAAGAAGTGAGGATCCTGCGTGGGACCTCCCTTTATATACCTGGATGACCAGGTGAGGAGTGTCTCCCACAAGTTCACCCCCTGTGGTCAAGGTGTGCATTTCTCAGGCGTATACTGTGTTCAGTGTTGTTACATAAAGGTTACAGTTATGTGAGGTTAAAACATGACAGATTCTACCACTACCACCTTTTCAGACAGTGGATTCCAGGCCCCACCAAGCTTTGATTGAAAATGTTCTCCTCAACGCCCCGCTAATCTTTCTACCAATTACTTTAAATCTTTGCCTGCTGGTTACTGACTACTCTGCTAAGGGAAATAGGTCCTTCCTATCCACTCTATATAGGCTCCTCATACTTCTATACATAAAAACTTAGAAACATAGAAAATAGATGGCGGAGTAGGCCATTTGGCCCGTCGAGCCTGCACCACCATTTAATATGATCATGGCTGATTATGCACTTCAGTACCCCATTCCTGCTTTCTCTCCATGCGCCTTGATCTCTTTAGCCATAAGGGCTACATCTCACTCCCTTTTAAATATATCTAACGAACTGGCCTCAACAAATTTCTGTGGTAGAGAATTCTACATGCTTACAACTGTCTGAGTGAAGAAGTTTCTCCTCATCCCGGTCCTAAATGTCTTATCCCTTATCGTTAGACTGTGACGCCTGGTTCTGGACTTTCCTAACATCGGGAACATTCTTCCTGCATCTAACCTGTCCAATCCCGTCAGAATTTTATATGTTTCTATGAGTTCCCTTCTCATTCTTCTAAATTCCATTGAATATGAGCCCAGTCGATCCAGTCTTTCTTCATATGTCAGTCCTGCCATCCCTGGAATCAGTCTGCTGAACCTTTGCTGCACTCCCTCAATAGCAAGAATGTCCTTGCTCAGGTTAGGAAACCAAAACTGTACACCATATTGAAGGTGTGGCCTCACCAAGGCCCTGTACAACTGCAGTAAGACCTCCCTGCTCCTATACTCAAATCCTCTCGTTATGAAGGCCAACATGCCAGTTGCCTTCTTCACCGCCTGCTGTACCTGTATACCAATTTTCAATGACTGATGTACCATGACACCCAGGTCTCGTTGAAGCTCGCCTTTTCTAATCTGTCACCATTCAGATAATAATCTGCCTTCCTGTTTTTACCACCAAAGTGGATAACCTCACATTTATCTACATTACACCGCAGCTGCCATGTATTTTCCCACTCACCTGACCTGTCCAATTCATCCTGCAGCCTCTTCGCATCCTCCTCACAGCTCACACTGTCACCCAGCTTAGTGTCATCTGCAAACGTGGAGATATTACAATCAATTCCTTCGTCTTAGTCATTAATGTATTTTGTAAATAGCTGGGGCCCCAGCACTGAACCTTGCGGTACCCCACCAGTGGCTGCCTGCCATCTGAAAAGCACCCGTTTATTCCGACTCTTTGCTTACTGTCTGCCAACCAGTCCTCTATCTTGTCGGTACATTACCCCCAATACCATGTGCTTTAATTTTGCACCATATTCTTTTGGGTAGGACCTTGTCAAAAGCCTTTTGAATGTCCAAATACACCACATCCACTGGCTCCCCCTTGTCCACTCTACTAGTTACATCCTCAACATATTCTGGAAGGTGTGTCATGCATGATTTCCCTTACATAAATCCATGCTGGCTTGGACCGATCCTGTCACTGCTTTCCAAATGCGCTGGTATTAAATCTTTAATAATTGATACCAACATTTTTCCTTCCACCGATGTCAGGCTGACTGCTCTATAATTCCGTGTTTTCTCTCTCCTTCCTTTTTTAACAAGTGGGGTTACATTAGCTACCCTCCAGTCCATAGGAACTGATCCAGAGTCTATAGAATGTTGGAAAATGACCACCAATGATTTTAGATATTCTTATGAAGGCAGAGGTCCTGGCTGAGGAACTAAATAAATACTTTACATCTGTCTTCACTATCTTTATCAGTAAGTAACATTTAGCATTGTTGTTGCCAACTTAAGTGTATATAAGGGTTAAGTCATGGCAGGAGAGCTCAGATATGTGTTATTCTCCTCCTGTACTATGTGGCAAGTCAGGGACGCTTCCGGTGTCGGGGAAGTGTATCCACGTCCAGCTCCTGATGGACCGCATTGTGGCACTGGAGCTGTGGGTGTATTCACTCTGGAGCATCCACGATGCTGAGAATGACTTGAATAACACGTTTAGCGAGTTGGACACACCGCAGGTAAAGGGTACTCAGCCAAATAGTAAATGGGTGACCAGCAGGAAGAGCAGTCTAAGGAAGGTAGTGCAGGGGTCCTCTGCGGTCATCCCCCTGCAAAACAGATACACAGCTTTGGGTACTGTTGAGGGGGATGGCTCATCAGGGGAGGGCAGTAGCAGCCAAGTCCATGGCACCATGGGTGGCTCTGCTGCACAGGAGGGCAGGAAAAAGAGTGAGAGAGCTATAGTGATAGGGGATTCGATTGTAATGGGAATAGATAGGCGTTTCTGCGGCCGCAACCAAGACTTCAGGATGGTATGTTGCCTCTCTGGTGCAAGGGTCAAGGGTGTCTCGGAGCGGGTGCAGGACATTCTGAAAAAGGAGGGTGAACAGCCAATTGTTGTGGTACACATAGGTACCAACGATATAGGTAAAAAACGGTATGAGGTCCTACGAGACGAAGTTAGGGAGCTGGAAGCTAAATTAAAAAGTAAGACCTCAAAAGCAGTAATCTCAGGATTGCTACCAGTGTCACGTGCTAGTCAAAGTAGGAATCGCAGGATAGCTCAGATGAATACGTGGCTTGAGGAGTGGTGCAGAAGGGAGCGATTCATATTCCTGGGCCATTGGAACTGGTTCAGGGGGAGGTGGGACCAGTACAAACCGGACGGTCAACACCTGGGCAGGACCGGAACCAATGTCCCAGGTGGAGTGTTTGCTAATACAGTTGGGGAGGAGTTAAACGAATATGGCAGGGGGATGGGAACCTATGCAGGGAGGCAGAGGGAAATAAAAGGGAGACAGAGGCAAAAGATAGAAAGGAGAATAGTTAAAGTGGAGGGCAAAGAATCCCGAGGAAAAAACAAAAACGGCCACATTACAGCAAAATTCTAAAGGGGCAAGGTGTGTTAACAAGACAAGCCTGAAGGCTCTGTGCCTCAATGCGAGGAGTATTCAGAATAAGGTGGACGAATTAACTGCGCAGATAGCAGTTAATGGATACGATGTAATTGGCATCACAGAGACATGGCTCCAGGGTGACCAAAGCTGGGAACTCAACATCCAGGGCTATTCAACATTCAGGAAGGATAGACAGAAAGGAAAAGGAGGTGGGGTGGCGTTGCTGGTCAAAGAAGAAATTAATGCAATAGTAAGCAAGGACATTGGCTTGGATGATGTGGAATCGGTATGGGTGGAGCTGCAGAACACCAAAGGGCAAAAAACGCTGGAGGGAGTTGCTTACAGGCCACCAAACAGTAGTAGTGAGGTTGGGGAAAGCAGAAAACTAGAAATAAGGGACGTGTGCAATAAAGGTACAGCAGTTATCATGGGCGACTTTAATTTACACATAGATTGGGTTCACCTAACTGGTAGCAATGCGGTAGAGGAGGATTTCCTGGAATGCATTAGGCATGGTGTTCTTGACCAATATGTGGAGGAACCGACTAGAGAGCTGGCCATCCTATGCTGGGTGATGTGTAATGAGAAGGGACTATTTAGCAATCTTGTTATGCGAGGCCTCTTGGGGAAGAGTGACCATAATATGCTAGAATTCTTTATTAAGGTTGAGAGTGACACAGTTAATTCAGAAACTAGGGACCTAAACTTAAGGAAAGATAACTTCGATGGCATGAGGCGTGAATTGGCTAGAATAGACTGGCAAATGATACTTAAAGGGTTGACGGTGGATAGGCAATGGCAAACATTTATAGATCACATAGATGAACTTCAACAGTTGTACATCCCTGTCTGGAGTAAAAATAAAACAGGGAAGGTGGCTCAACCGTGGCTAACGAGGAAAATTAAGGATAATGTTAGATCCAAGAAAGTGGCATATAAATTGGCCAGAAAAAGTAGCAACCTGAGGACTGGGAGAAATTTAGAATTCAGCATAGGAGGACAAAGGGTTCAATTAGGAGGGGGATAATAGAGAATGAGAGGAAGCTTGCCGGGAACATAAAAACTGACTGCTAAAGCTTCTATAGATATGTGAAGAGAAAAAGATTGGTGAAAACAAACATATATCCCTTGCAGTCGGACTCAGGTGAATTAATAATGGGGAACAAAGAAATGGCAGACCAATTGAACAAATACTTTGGTTCTGTCTTCACAAAAGAAGACACAAATGACCTTCCGGATGTACTAGGGGACTAAGGGTCTAGTGAGAAGGAGGAACTGAAGGATATCCTTATTAGGAGGGAAATAGTGTTGGGGAAATTGATGGGATTGAAGGCCGGTAAATCCCCAGAACATGATTGTCTGCATCCCAGCGTACTTAAGGAGGTGGCCCTAGAAATAGTGGATGCATTGGTAATCACTTCCCAACAGTCTATCGACTCTGGATCAGTTCCTATGGACTGGAGGGTAGCAAATGTAACACCACTGTTTAAAAAAAGAGGGAGAGAGAAAACGAGTAATTATAGACCGGTTAGCCCAACATCAGTAGTGGGGAAAATGTTGAAATCTATTATTAAGGATGAAATAGCAGCGCATTTGGAAAGCAGTGACCGGATCGGTCCAAGTCAGCATGGATTTATGAAAGGGAAATCATGCTTGACCAATCGTATGGAATTTTTTGAGCATGTAACTAGTAGAGTGGACAAGGGAGAACCAGTTGATGTGGTGTATTTGGAATTTCAAAGGCCTTTGACAAGGTACCACATAAGAGATTGATGTACAAGAACAAGGCACATGGTATTGGGGGTAATGTACTAGCGTTGGTAGAGAATTGGTTGGCCGGCAGGAAACAGAGAATCAGGATAAACGGATCCTTTTCAGAATGGGAGGCAGTATTTAGTGGAGTACCGCAGGGCTCAGTGCTGGGACCCCAGCTCTTCACAATATATATTAATGATTTGGATGAAGGAATTGAGGGTAATATCTCCACGTTTGCAGACGACACTAAACTGGGTGGCGGTGTGAGCTGTGAGGGGGATGCTCAGAGGCTGCGGGTGATTTGGACAGGTTAGGAGAGTGGGCAAATGCATGGCAGATGCAGTATAATGTGGATAAATGTGAGGTTATCCACTTTGGTGGCAAAAACACGAAGGCGGAATATTATCTGTATGGCGGCAGATTAGGAAAAGGGGAGGTGCAATGAGACCTGGGTGTCATGGTTCACCAGTGATTGAAAGTTAGCATGCAGGTATAGCAGGCGGTGAAGAAGGCAAATGGCATGTTGGCCTTCATAGCTAAGGGATTTGAGCATAGGAGCAGGGAGGTTTTACTGCAATTGTACAGGGCCTTGGTGAGGCCTCACCTGGAATATTGTGTTCAGTTTTGGTCACCTAATCTGAGGAAGAACGTTCTTGTTATTGAGGGAGTGCAGCGAAGGTTCACCAGACTGATTCCAGGGATGGTGGACTGACATATGAGGAGAGATTGGATCAACTGGGCCTTTATACACTGGAGTTTAGAAGGATGAGAGGGGAGCTCATAGAAACGTATAAGATCCTGACGGAACGGGACAGGTTAGATGCAGGAAGAATGTTCCCGATGTTGGGGAAGTCCAGAAACAGGGGACACAATCTTAGGATAAAGGGTAGGCCATTTAGGACTGAGTTGAGGAGAAACTTCTTCACTCAGAGAGTTGTTAACCTGTGAAATTCCCTGCCGCAGAGAGTGGTTGATGCCAGTTCATTGGATATATTCAAGAGGGCGTTAGATGTGGCCCTTACGGCTAAAGGGATCAAGGGGTATGGAGAGAAAGCGGGAAAGGGGTACTGAGGTGAATAATCAGACATGATCATATAGAACGGTGGTGCAGGCTCGAAGGGCCGAATGGCCTACTCCTGCACCTATTTTCTATGTTTCTATGTTTCACTAGAGATAGAGGATGTTGCCAATGTAGCAGTAAAGGAGTCAGCAGCAGTGATATTGGATATAATAAAATGAGATAAAAAGGATGTACCTAAAACGTTGGTAGTCCTCAAAATAGTAAACGCCACCTGGTCTGGGTGGGATGTATGTCTATTTGCTGAGGGAAGTAAGGATGAAATTTACTGACACTACGGCAAAATCTTCCAATTCTCCTAGGATACGGGAGAGGTGCCAAAGGATTGGAGAATTACAACTGCAAAACCTCTGTTCAAATCGGGCGAGAGGGCTAACAGTGTCAATTACAGGCCAGTCATCTATCATCTGTTGTGGTGATACGTAATTGGCATTTGGAAAGCTATCGGCTAATAAGTGAATGTCAGCACGGAACTTTTAAAGGTCAATCATGTCTGACTAACTTGATCGATTTAACTGATGAAGTAACTGATGAGGCTGGTGCGGTTGAGGCTGTGTATTTGATCTTTCAAAAGGTGTTTGACAAATTACCACGTGATTAAATTGTTAGCAAAATTAAAGCCCACTCGATTAAAGGCACAGTGGCAGCATGGAAACAAAATTGGCTAAGCGGCATCAAACAGAGAGAGAAGACGGTTGTAAAGAAGTGCAAAAGTATCTAAAATGGCGTGCTTTGTGTGCGCGCCCATTTTGAGCCAGACACTGGGCACCCAACAAATTGGTAAAGCTTCAAAAGATGTGTCCAGGGCCCACACATGAATCAGCCTTAATGAAGTTGCAGTTGCATATCGCTTTGGTGCAGTGATCGTTCCGTGTGCTAAATTTGTGTCGGCACCACTTTCCAGGCTGCTTTTTTTATAACTAATTCGCATGATATGGGCCTCACTGACAATACCGGCATTTAGTTGCCCTGGATTGAGTGGGCGGCCAGACGACTTCAGAGGGAAGTTAGGAAATAACCGGGTTTGTGTGTGTCTGGAATCATATAAAAAATGAATTCAAATTCTGAAACTGCCATGGAGGCATTTGATTTCACGTTTTCAACAGTATTAATCCTGGTATCTGAATTTCTTGACAAGTAAGGTAAGTTCGGCAATCCTGAATGAGGGGGCCATTAAACCTTGTCAGTGACAGAAAGAGAAACACAGACACACACTGAGACAGAAACAGAGGCAAATAACTAAACCGGATGAGATACAGATACAAAATCAGTCAGCTCTGAGGATGCGAAAGACGTAATGCAAGCGTAAATTTATTATTTGTGCATGCTTGTAACTATCTCCCGAACTCCGTCTCTCTCCCCTACACTCTCTCACCATTTTTCCAAAATTATTTTTGCCTTGTGTATCGTTCATTCCCTCTATCTACTGTCTACCTATCTATCTTTTTATCTTATCTCTCTTTTTGCTCTGTCCGTCTGTCTCTCGGTGGAGGAAGAATTCCTGGAGTGTATTAGGGATAGTTTTATTCACCAATATGTCGAGGAACCAACTAGAGAGCTGGCCATCCTAGACTGGGTGATCTGTAATGAGAAGGGACGAATTATCAATGTTGTTGTGCGAGGCCCCTTGGGGAAGAGTGACCATAATATGCTAGAATTCTTTATTAAGATGGAGAGTGACACAGTTAATTCAGAAACTAGGGTCCTAAACTTAAGGAAAGCTAACTTCGAAGGCATGAGGCGTGAATTAGATAGAATAGACTGGCAAATGATACTTAAAGGGTTGACGGTGGAAAGGCAATGGCAAACATTTATAGATCACGTGGATGAACTTCAACAGTTGTACATCCTAGTCTGGAGTAAAAGTAAAACAGGGAAGTTGGCTCAAAAGTGGCTAACAAGGGAAATTAAGGATAGTGTTAGATCCAAGAAAGAGGCATATAAATTGGCCAGAAAAAGCAGCAAACCTGAGGACTGGGAGAAATTTAGAATTCAGCAGAGGAGGACAAAGGGTTTAACTAGGAGGGGGAAGATAGAGTACAAGAGGAAGCTTGCCAGAAACATAAAAACTGATTGCAAAAGCTTCTATAGATATGTGAAATGAAAAACGTTAGTGAAGACAAACGTAGGTCCCTTGCAGTAGGACTCAGGTGAATTAATAATGGGGAACAAAGAAATGGCAGACCAATTGAACAAATACTTTGGTTCTGTCTTCACGAAAGAACACACAAATGACCTTCCGGATGTACTAGGGGACTGAGGGCTAGTGAGAAGGAGGAACTGAAGGATATCCTTATTAGGAGGGAAATAGTGTTGGAGAAATTGATGGGATTGAAGGCCGATAAATCCTCGGGGCCTGATTGTCTGCATCCCAGAGTACTTAAGGAGGTGGCCATAGAAATAGTGGATGCATTGGTGATCATTTTCCAACAGTCTATCGACTCTGGATAAGTTCCTATGGACTGGAGGGTAGCAAATGTAACACCACTTTTTTAAAAAGGAGGGAGAGAGAAAACGGGTAATTATAGACTGGTTAATCTGACATCAATAGTGGGGAAAATGTTGGAATCAATTATAAAGGGTGAAATCGCTGCACATTTGGAAAGCAGTGACAGGATCGGTCCAAGTCAGCATGGATTTGTGAAAAGGAAATCAAGCTTGACAAATCTTCTGGAATTTTTGGAGGATGTAGCTAGTAGAGTGGACAAGGGAGAACCAGTGGATGTGGTGTATTTGGACTTGCAAAAGGCCTTTGACAAGGTCCCACATAAGAGATTGGTGTGCAAAATCAAAGCACATGGTATTGGGGGTAATATACTGGCGTGGATAAAGAATTGGTTGGCAGACAGGAACCAGAGAGTCAGGATAAACAGGCCCTTTTCGGAATGGGAGGCAGTGACTAGTGTAGTGCCGCAGGGCTCAGTGCTGGGACCTCAGCTCTTTACATTATACGTTAATAATTTGGAAGAAGGAATTGAGTGTAATATCTCCAAATTTGGAGATGACACTAAACTGGGTGGTGGTGTGAGCTGTGAGGAGGATGCTAAGAGGGTGCATGGTGATTTGGACAGGTTAGCTGAGTAGGCAAATGCATCGCAATTGCAACATAATGTGGATAAATGTGAGGTTATCCACTTTGGTGGCAAAAACACGAAGGCAGAATATTATCTGTATGGTGGCAGATTAGGAAAAGGGGAGGTGCAACGAGACCTGGATGTCATGGTTTATCAGTCGTTGAAAGTTGGCATGCAGGTACAGCACGTGGTGAAGAAGGCAAATGGCATGTTGGCCTTCATAGCTAGGGGATTTGAGTATAGGAGCAGGGAGGTCTTACTGCAGTTCTAAGGTGCCTTGGTGAGGCCTCACCTGGAATATTGTGTTCAGTTTTGGTCTCCTAATCTGAGGAAGTTCTTGCAATTGAGGGAGTGCAGCGAAGGTTCACCAGACTGATTCCAGGGATGGCTGGACTGACATATAAGGAGAGACTGGAACAACTGGGCCTTTATACATTGGAGTTTAGAAGGATGAGAGGGGATCTCCTAGAAACGTATAAAATTCTGACTGGAAGAGACAGGTTAGATGCGGGAAGAATGTTCCCGATGTTGGGGAAGTCCAGAACCTGGGGACACAGTCTTAGGATAAGGGGTACGCCATTTAGGACTGAAATGAGGAGGAACTTCTTCACTCAGAGAGTTTTTAACCTGTGGAATTCCCTGCCACAGAGAGTTGTTGATGCCAGTTCATTGGATATATTCAAGAGCGAGTTAGATATGGCCCTTACTGCTAAGGGGATGAAGGAGTATGGAGAAAAAGCGGGAAAGGGGTACTGAGGTGAATGATCAGCCATGATCATATTGAATGGTAGTGCAGGCTCGAAGGGCTGAATGGCCTATTCCTGCACCTATTTTCTATGTTTCTATCTATCTATATATCTATCTATCTATCTATCGACCACAAACAGTTGTTTTTTTTTCAAAGCAAGAGTAAGGCTGATTGCGAACCCTCTGGTGTGACATTCCTCTCCCCCCGCTATCTAGCAGCGACTGATTCAATGCTTCGTGAAATTCTGTAACTATTGTGCAGTTATCTCCAGTTGTAACTGTATGAACAGAAGAATATTATAGTAGCCGTTAATAAAATTGACGAATGTTGCATCCAAATCCCAGCTCTCTTCCAAATTTTAACCCTAATCTCAAACGTGTCGGACAATCTCAAGGTGCTATAACCCCTCCTCCGACCCCATTACTGAAGTTTTACCTTAAATGGTAATAATGCCTGTCATTGGTGTATCGATTCCAGTCCTCTGTTTGCCGCAGAAACTTCAGACCTCATTGGTGGGCCTGGACTGAGAAGCCTGCTTCTGGTGAATTGTTTGAACCGTGGTCTGACGTGGCCCTGGTGTCTTTCTCACCGATCTGAGCTATAGTTTCTCCGCAGAACTATCGATCAGCTTCTCCTTTCTGTCTCTGTGATATACTGACCGGGAAATGCAGGGGCAATGGATACTCGTGTTGGTTGTACAAGTTTCAAGCTGTAAGTATTCCACTTTCCCTGAAATGTACATATTTCAGAAATCTACATTCTGGAAACGGTGTCTTTCTCCTAGAGTTTCGATGTATTACAATGAATCACACAGAACCCATCGGCATTTATTGAATTATTTTCCTTTTGTTATTTTCTTCATCCTTTTGTGAGTCTCCCGTTGTAAGTGGTGACCTCATTTCAAATTCGCAGCTCCGCACTGTTCTGATAGACTGGGATAGGGGAAAGTCAATCCCAACCCAGCAAGAAATGTTTCTGCAGTGAGAGTATTTGACCGTTTCTTATTCTGTGCAGTGATCAGGAACAAAGTTTTCAGACAGCGGTCAGTTGAGATGGCTATAGGTATCTGGTTAAAATGTATTACAGTCCGTGTATTTTTCAAACGTAGAATCGAATCAGGGAGATATTGCCACGTGTTGATATTCGGCTGTTTTGGCAGGTGGATAGTTAACTAATTACATTTATTGATTATATCATATTATAGATTCGTTACAATGTATTGAACTAAATTGCTGCTAAGTAATAGAATTTGGATTCCAGTTAATGTTCCGTGATACACAGAATGAATTTGCATTCAAAGCTATAACTTAAACGGATTCAGTATCTTTCTGAGTATGGTTTCTTGATTTTAGAGTTTGGTCTTGATTTGAATATTGTAAGTCGCTAAAAATAACAGAGATAAATATTAGTGAAATGATTTCATCGAAGGAGTTCAGCAGGTTTTTAGTTTCAATTTCTTGGCAGTAAAGTAAATCCACATTTGAAAACATAATTTAATTCAACTCTACGGTACTTTGACCACAACAGAGAGGAAACTTGCAATTCTTGTAAATTAGAAGCTAGTTGAAAGTTACAGTGTCAGGATTAGAGATTTAGTTATTGATCCTTGTTCTTCTCATGATGTAAATTCGTTGTATGGAGCTTATAGTGAGATAATTTCAGCAACTTGAATCAATAATTTGACCGGTTCATTTCAGTATAATTGATGGTTTCAGCTGCTTCAAGTTTGTTTCTGACTGTAACATTCTGGGGCCAGGGTTTAGTGTTGATGCTGGCCTACACAACTTGACAATTGCCAAAGATTAATATTCCGGGATCTCATCGCTACCACTCATGTTCCTGAAACATGTTCATCCAATGGGAGCAATATCTCGTGTCTTGTGCAACAGCTTCCGCAACACAATTTCAGCAATGTCAACAGTAGCCAAGCTGAAGGCGCTTCAACATCCAACAACGAACTGCAGGATATTATACACAGGGCCTTTTAATAACTCCTCTCCCAGTTTGTGCCAGATTTAAGTTGAAAAATTCTGGGGTTAGTTCCGGTAAAAGTGTCCATACGCTGGAGGGTGGACGGGGGGGACGGGACGGGGGGGAGCGGCGTGGGCCATCTAATTTTCCGTTAAACGAAATGTAGGAAACAGACCAGACCCAGCTGGATCCTCCCGTCACACGGGCCTATTTACTGATATGTTATTGATGTTCTATTTTGACCTGCTGCTGCTGTTATATTTTGGCGAGTTGTAACGTTTTTGGTCTGAAGTTCGATTTGCTGCCCAAGTGTTACTGAATTTGCGCGAAGTGAAAATTGGACGCTTCTGATGACGCGCGGTCCACCGCAATGCCAGTTTTATACCAGGGCAGCAAAACGGAAGTATGTTCAACTTTTGGAATAGGGTAAGACATGTTATTATTGTCCCATTATAAAACTCTTTTAATTGACATGAACATCGGAATGAGTGTAAACGGGCTGCAGATGCGCTATGCCCGGTTTGGGCTGTGGCACAGGACCAATTACAGTCCTTGTAAACACCAGTGATCTAATCTGTTTCAAGTTGTCAGGGAGCGTTTTACTCACAACGTGAGTAATCCAAACTCGTGGTAAAATTCAAATTCGGTCCGGACGGAAAAGTGGTAGCCGATCAGTCAAATGCGGGGTGCAAAGGAGCGCCTAACCGCTGCCGCCTGTTTTGGAGCACCCACCCTAAGTTAAATGTTATCCTCAATGGAATAGATTTTCAACTTGTCGAGGGGCTAATACCTAAACATATTCACCTTTCTCTCCTCCTTGAAGAAATTCCTAAAAACCTATTTAACCAAGATTTTCTTAGCCTGTCATAAAATATCTCCTGATGTGGCTCCGAGATGCGAATTTTGACATTTTACTATGCTAACTGCAAGTTGTTGTTGCCCATAGCCCGCCTGTTACAGAACCGCCGATATTAATTAACGTAACTGCCAGAGAATTCGCAATGGCATAGGTGCCAAGTTTAAAATATTCCTCACACCAAAGGTAGTCCACCTAACTGAGTGACATAACAGCTCCCCCAACAGCGCTTCACCCCAGGCAGGTCAAACACTGGGCAGCTCAGCCGCATCGATAGCAGCATTTCCCGGCTGCAGGCTCGACCGGCTTGATTGTTTCATCCTGTTTGTTCATGCATTGGCTTGTGAGAAAGGTTTAAACAAGATGGAATAAAAAAATAGACCAACCGCTAGACCTCAGAAATAATTAGGCTTTCAGATAAATGATGTTTCGCAATTGGCTCGGTATCACGGACCTAGTTGAAGGCTGTTTCCCAATGAGCTTCGAATCAAGGTTTCATGCGGGTTCACAGCCGGCCCTACGATAAGCTTCACTCACCGATCCAAGGAGAGACACGGTAAAAATGAAACAAGAATTATTTATTAGCGTTCGTGCTGTATACTATACTTCTTGAGTAATATAAATCTCTTAAATTAACTAAAATTAAACAAGTTGTTGTTGATAATTAAATATGAACATTAGGAAAAGTTGCAGCTGGAGGGTTCGCAGAATATTTAACTGTTCCAAATTATTTATGTTCTGAACTAAAGAGAAAGCAATTCATATCGTGGGCCGTTCAAATATAAAATTTCACTTTGATTTTTCTCTGAGATGAAAAAAATGCCAGATGTCAGACTTTTTCTTCCTAATTCTTTTATTAGGATCTGTAATGCAACGCTTGATAGAGTGGTGGATGCAGGTTCAATCGTGGCTTTCGAAACGGAATTGGATAAATAATTGGAGAAAAAAATTCAATTATATGGGACAGAGCGGGGTGGGCACTACATGGATTGTTCTTCAAAGCAGCTGGCTCAAGTCCTTTGGGGCCAATTTGTGCCGCACTCTCATATGATTTTGTGAATAACTGTTGAAATGTTAAACTAGGAATCAGTTCAAGAAACCAAAATAACCGAGCTTGTAAACTCTCCAAGTAAGGAAGAGAAGGAGACTGTTCTGCCTGTGAGGTAATTGGAGACATGAATCTAAGGGAATGGTTCCACTCTTCGTAACACAACCAATAACGGGATCAGAATTAACAATTTTGTGTCATTCATGTAAATTCACAACCCAGAAATAGAGGCAAACTGACAGAACAGTTTGGAGATTATTTTTAATCAGTCGGATTCAAGTGCAAAATAAATATATTTCAACTTCAGTTCGTAAATTAGAGTAACCTCAGTCAGCCGATACAGATTGTTGCAAACAGTTCCTCGCTGGACCCCATCCAGTACACAAAGCCACACTCTGCTGGACCTGACAGAACCGGGTGACGTAATGAAAGTCACCCCACTCAAACAGACAGACGAGACCTGTGAAAATGAATGGCTGTGTGGACAATAGAACATGCAGGAGAGAAGCAAGGGACATCGAAACCGTGAGAGAGAATGAGGGAGAGATTATCTCGGTGCAATGAGTGTGTGAGAGAGATAAACTACAAAATATGACTGTGAAAGGAGAGGTAGACTGTGTGAAATGGAGACATATACTACACAGCGGGACGCAGAACTGGCGTTACTGGATCGGCTGTTGAGATAATGTTTACTTTTGTTGCTGGACGAAATAGGGGCGATAGCGAATAGTCCGACCGCTTTGGAACTCTCCAGATGTTTATTTCTTTTGGTTTGGATGGACAAAGAAATCACGAGTTTTAAAATGGGCTACCGATTCACGATAACTCGTTTCTCGCCCGACCATAATACTTAAAATTACCCCTAAATGCCTTCAATGAAGGAGAAAGTCTGGCACGGAAGTTCGGAAGTTGAATATCATGCCACAGACGGCAAGTCCAAAATTAACTTATTCTCAACAGTCTAACGATCTGGGTAAATCCCATCTGGGGTACTGTGTACAGCCCTGGTGATGTAATTACGGGGTTGATATTATTGCCTATTTAGAGGGTAGAGAAAGGACAAGAAAAATGTTCGATGTCATCAATCCAATTCTTGAGCAAAGATTATGAAGTTAATTTTGACGTCAGTTGAAGCAAAAATTGGGGAGCGATGTAAAATTTGCTATCTCCTGTCTTGCACTATCGCAAAAAGTCAAGATATAGCCCAAGGAATTTTGCCTTATTTTCTCAGGAAACCTTCCTTGGGTTTTTACTTGATTTAATTGCAATGATTAAAGCAATGTGACGCTTCGGCAAATTATTCATCAGTGTCAAGTTGAAAAACCAGGGTCACGAGATTAGAAATGAGTAAGTCGGGAAGTCAGAGAGAATTTATTCACGCAGTAAATTATCAGGGACTGTTATTGTGAGCAACAGGGTAACTGTTTCTCCGACTTGGTATAATGCGGTGATGGGTGTTCTGCAGGGAATGTGTTGGGCTCGCTGTTATATACGATGGCTCTGAAATTCTGTGGGCTCCCAATCCCCACAGGCTGCAATTCCGCTGACTGGCGAAACCACCAAAGGATACGATTTAAAAATCATTTTCAGCCATCTTTACTCTGTCTCTTGGGTTCCGCGGACATTCTGGCGGGAGATTAGGAGATCCACAGCGTAAGTGCAGATGACGTGGATGCAGGCAGTAACTGAACAGGATGAGGATATCACATTGCGGGGCGGGTTGGATATTGTTGTGCTCGCTTATTTCACTTATTTCATACCCCCAAGCAGTTTCTATAGATTTTCACAATTTGTACCACCCCCATTTTGTATTTCAGTCTCAGCAATTCGATCATCTGTGCCACCTCCCAGTCAAAGTGCTGAAGTTCAGGCAGTGAATAACAGAGGTAAACGTTTTCTACATTTTGAGGTAACTGTATCATAAACTATTAAATAAGATAAGAAACTAATCCTTTGTATTGAATTAACAAAACTTTCTCAGAAGAAATACACCATTCATCTTGTTTAATGAACAATCACAATGTTGATTTTCTGAGATTTGATCGCAGTGCTCTGCTCTCAGTTACCAGCTCTAGACATTTATATACACTAAAGCATGCTCTTGAACTGCGCTTAAGTTGTTTTTGTTTTAATATGTAAATTGTTCTACTGACAATGGTTTGAACCGTGTTTACCTGTAAGAGTGCATCTTTCGCCTCCCGAGACCGTTCATCCCACTCCTTTTCACTGAGCTCTAATGCAGTTACTCTGATAGATTATGAAATTAAACTAGCACAACATATTTTTTTAAAGATACTAAGGGTTTGAACAGGTATATGAAAAGGAAAAGAGTGGCTAAAGTGAATATTGGTCCCCAAGAGGATGAGATGGGGGATTAATAATGGAGCACAGGGAAATGGCAGAGACGTTGAACAAATATTTTGTATCGATCTTCGTGGTAGAAGATACTAAAAACAACCCAATAGTGGCTATAGGGAAGGAGGAAATTAATACAATCACTATCACTAATGAAGTAGTACTCTGTAAAATAATGGGACTAAAGGTGGACAAGTCTCCTGGATCAGATGGCTTACATCCTAGGGTCTTAAAAGAAGTGACTGCAGAGATAGTGGATGCATTGGTTGTAATCTACCAAAATTCCCTGGATTCTGGGGCGGTCCCATTGGATTGGAAAACTGCAAATGTAATGCCTCTATTTAAAAAAGGAGGCAGACAAAAAGCACGAAACTAGAGACCAGTTAGCCTAACATCTGACATTGGGAAATTGATGGAGCCCATTATTAAAGAAGCAGTAGTGGGACATTTGGAAAAAATTAATTCAACCAAGCAAAGTCAGCATGGATTTATGAAAGGGAAGTCAAGTTTGAAATATTTGCTGGAGTTCTTTGAGGACATATTGAGCAGGGTGGAAATGGAGGAACCAGTGGATGTGGTGTATATGTGTTTCCAGAATGTATTTGATAAGGTGCCTAAAAGGTTACTGCACTAGATAAAATTTCACGGGGTTGGGGGTAATTTATTAGCATGGATAGAGGATTGGCTTATGGACAGAAAACAGAGAGTTGGGATAAATGTGTAATTTTCCGGTTGGCACACAGTGACTGTTGGGGTGCCTCAGGCATCGTTATTGGGTCCTCAACTATTTAAAATACATATTAATGATTTGGATTAAGGGACCGAGTGTAATGTAGACAAGTTTTCTGATGATATAAAGAAGGGTGGGAAAGCAAATTGTGAGGAGAACGCAGAAAATGTGCAATGGGATACAGACAGTCTAACCGAGTGGGGGGGGGGGGGGGGAATTGGCAGATAGAGTATAACGTGGAAAATGTGAGGTTATCCATCTGGGCAGAAAAAAATACAAATGCAAATTATAATTAAAAGGGAGAAAAATTGCAAACTGCTGCAGTACACAGAGACTTGGGGGTTCTTGTGCATGAAACACAACACGATAGTATGCAGGTATAGCAGATAACCAGGAAGGCAAATGGAATGTATTCCTTAATTGCAATGGGAATAGAGTATAAAAGCATAGATCCTTCTACAACTGTACCTGGTATTGGTAAGGTCATACCAAGGGTACTGCGTACAGTTTTGATCCACGTATGTAAGGAAGGCTATACTTGCATTGGAGGCTGCTTAAAGAATGTTCACTAGGTTGATTCTAGAGAAGAGGGGATTGACGTATGAAGATATGTTGAGCAGGTTGGGCCTATACCATTGGAGATCAGAAGATTAAGAGGTGATCTTATTGAAATATATAAGATAGTGAAAGGTCTCGACAAGGAGGATGCAGAGAGGATATTTCCACTCTTAGGGGAAACTAAAATCCGGGGACCTAGTCTCGGAATAAGGGGCCGCCCATTTAAAACTGGGATGAGGAGGAATTTCTTCTCTCAGAGGGTTGTAAATCTATTGAATTCTCTGCCCCAGAGAACTGTGGAGCCTGGGTCATTGACTATATTTAAGGCGGAGATAGATTTTTGAGCGATAAGGGAGTAAAGGGTTATGGGGAGCGTGCAGGGAAATGGGGCTAAATCCATGATCAGATCAGCCATGATGTTATTGAGTGGTGGAGCAGGCTCGAGGGGCCAAATAGTCTACTCCTGCTGCTATTTCTTATGTTCTGATGTTCTTACTCGAACCTCTCTCTTTGGCGATCTAGCGTTTCCACCATGATCCTTGTTACTTTTGCACGTTTGTACTGCAGCATAATATTTGTCGAAGATATGGAAGGGGTCCATCAGGATGTGAATCATTACTTGCTCGTCGTGAAGATCTTTGTGTCACTATATCAAAATTCGGCTTCCGTGAGACAATATTGCAGACTTATCATGAGCCAAAGAGCGCCAGACATCATTGACCACCGGAGCTAGACTTTGTCTGTGGATCATCAGTGTTTGCTGATTTGGAAGAGTAGAGAAACCTCATCATCATCATCATAGCCAGTCCATCAAAACGAGGATGACTTGCTTCCACGCCAAAAAAGGATGATTTCACAGTTGTTTCGAAGGAAGAACCCAAACTACATCCTCAAGGGTGGAAGAGGCCTGTGCGTGGATTTTTTTTAACATGCGGTGGCTGTTGCACACCAGCCACCACACGGGCTTGACACAGCTCGGTCTTGCTCCAGTGGCAAGGATTATCCAAGACAACTGGAGACCTGTTCTGCTGCACGGACCTAGTGCACACACATATCGCAGTGTGGGCTGGCCCCTGCTGCCCCTAGGCCCGAACTCACACCTCCCCTGTGCTCCGATCACATCCCTCCACAGTCTCTCACAGCTCCTTCGCCCAATCTCACCGATCCTGCTGCATCAGTCCATGCTCCAATCATCAACCTGGAGCATGCTGACATTGCTGCCGTCACTCTTCTGCACCAGCTCGCGCTGTACCTTATAGAGGCCTGACTCCATGCTGTCCAGGGGCCGCCGCTCGCCGCTCCTTTTATGGCCCCGACCTGCCGCTGTTGGCTGTAGATCATTGGCTGTGTGCGAAACCTAAAGGCATCATGAATGCAATCTAGAAGGTTGTCAAGTACCCTGTATGATGTCTACAAATAATCACTTAAAAAACTGCAAAATAATAGCACAGAAGCATTAAGGGGTTATGCAGCAGGAACTCATTTTGGGAACTCATGAACAGTATGCACAGCACGTATCATTCCCTGAGCACTTGGAACATCAACCATTCAAATGCGCAGAGGCATCTTTACTGTTGCTCTCTGAGTTACAGGGTGAACATGCCGTAATTGCTGGCTCTATGAAGCAGGTATCAATAAATTGTTTTATGCAGCTATGCAGTGACAGATACAGCTAATGTCCTCAACCCCCATAAAGGTACAGAGGTGAAAATTTAGGGTGCTGTTCACCCTCACTGGCACTGACTGCAATGTGTCTGGCCCGCAGTGCAGCAGCAGGGCCTTTAACAACAAGTCCAAAACTTTCGCACCGCCCCCATGGAAATTATGTCCTGCGAA
Organism: Pristiophorus japonicus; assembly: GCF_044704955.1. NCBI lineage: Eukaryota > Metazoa > Chordata > Chondrichthyes > Pristiophoridae > Pristiophorus > Pristiophorus japonicus. Next base: position 249,624,881 of record NC_091982.1, read on the forward strand.
GGCACTGGTGACTTATCTGAAATCTTGAAATTAACTACTGTCTAACCTTTAACATCTTCTTGTTGAGGAGCTATTTGCACTGGTGTCCCAAACGTGGACCGATTCTGCTAAGAGAGACAGTTACTCCAAATTATACCCTTATATGAGAGCAACATAATGATATCAAGAGCTGGTGAGGAACTTTCATAAACTTAAGTTGCGCAAATACCCCAAACTCACAAAACAAAGCTTTCCACAGCTTTTGAAAATGGCACTTAGTGAAACGGAACTTTTACCCCTCTCAGTGCCCACTTTTTATGAGAGCAAACTGCATTTGTCCTGAGATGCATAGAAACAAAGGAAACGTGGACCCAGTGTCTCAGGTCATTTGTTATGCGCTCTCCACAGTCATGTTCGTTTCAGATGCTACAAAATACACATCACACAGCGCTAGAGGGAATTGGGAATCAAAGCTTGTGGGTGCAGTCCAATGGAACAGGATGTGTGATGCAAGCAGATACAAATAAGCTCGTTTTTCGTCCCGCTCAAGTCGAATTTCTGTCTCACCAGCGCAATAGACCTGGCGTTACAAATCAGTGCTCATTTATCCTTAGTACTGTGACTTCAAATTTGTTGCACCTCAGTCGCATACCAATCGGAAATGGGCCATTCAAAGTAGATGGATTCAGACTTTTTTGTGGCAGATGCGGAAGACAAAGGAAATGCGATGTGTATTGTCCATCTCCTGCCATCGCAGTTGTCCATGCTATATTCTAAAAATTAATAACGGAGCGGGTTTCAAAATCAGACGTTGAAGACAAAATAAATTGGCACAGGCTAAAAGTTTATACATAAATAATTCCGTCTGCGACACAAAGTCAAAGGGGGATCTGCTGGAAATGGAGAGACCTTATGCCAAAATCTTAAAACAGCAAAACATAGAACAAAGTGAAAGGTTAGTACACAAAATTACTTTAATATTCCTGTTTAATCAATGTCATTTATTGTTATGTTATCAACTGGTTTGTAATAAGATGATTATTTCCGTTCAGTTTGGAATATTTACATAATAAGCTTTTCTCTTAAATTTTTTAACAGAGCTCACAGACCTAAGGTTGGTGGGCCGGGAGGCGCCATGTATTGGGGAACTGAATGTTTATTATCAAGGTCAGTGGGGCACCGTCTGTAGCAGTCTGTGGAACTCAGCTACTGGGGAAGTCGTCTGCAGGCATATTGGCTGCGTTTCGTATCACACATCAGTAATGCATCCCATCTCACGAGGAAATGGACCTGTTTTACTGAATAATGTGCAGTGCCAGGGAATGGAGGCTTCACTGTCGGAGTGTCAGTTCAATGTTTCTGGCCAGCACAACTGTGAATCTGGGGCGATTGTAAGCGTCGTCTGTAAAGGTACATGATTTATTGCTCATTGCTGTTTAATATTTTATTCCACTTGTTTTAATAATTTGCTTGAAAATTATCCCACAAAATGCATTGCATTCACTATCTTTGTCACACAATGAGTTCTCAATATCAGTCCTGCAGTCGTGGGATATCACCCAGCAGGTGTCATGCACTTCTTACAGGAAGAATGCAGATTGAAAGGTCATGTTATCTGTTTATCACTTGCTAAAATGGGTGAAAGCGCATATCCTGCCAATTCTGCTTTTTGTGGCACATTGTTTGGGGACTCTATGTCTGCAATATATTTTGTAACTTTCTATCGGATTGTTGTTAATGTTAGATTTTATTTTCTGTAAATTTTGTTCTGGCTGTTTGTCGCTGTGTATCTCTCTCCTTCTATCTCCCTGCTAATATCTTTGAAAACCCACAGATAAAGAAAACACGGATATTCTAATTACTATCAAGAAAACACAACTGGTAATTAGATTGATCCGTTTGCTTTCAAAATTCAACTTATTTGTTTTTGATGTGAGCAAAATCAAATTAAGATGAGGACCTTTCTTTGTCTTTTTTTGTCTAAGTCTTTGTTTCTCCTCTTTCCTCTGTTGTCCTCCATGTGTTTGACAGGTTTTTTTTGTCTAAATGTTAGCAACACATTACTGGTGATAAAATTATAATTAGAAGCTTAAGCTCTGTTTTTAAAATTCAGCTCATAGAAATTGACGTTAGAATGAAACAGAATACTCCCTCTGTCTAGTTTGTCTATCTTTCTCTCTCTTTTTGGGTGGAATTTTTAACTTCGGCATGAGTGACAATATGTGTCAGTGATTAGCTGCCCTGATACATGCCGCATGATGTTTCCTTCCATTTTTCCAGTTTGTTTGTAAAATTCAATTCAGTGCTGTAAATGAAAAAGAAAACTGGCAGGGTGTCGCATGGGTGGCCAATTTATTTGTCCGCCCATTACACACCCAGAGAAGTTGATAGTTATATTCCATTTCACACATGCAAACGCACCCACAGATCATTAGTAATATCTACAATTCCTAACATTGAAAATTGCATAGGTGATAAATGGACACTTTATCTTGGCTTTAAAGTTATCCTTTAAAAAAAGCTGAGTTTAAATTAGGGTGAGGATAGACACTCTGGAGTAGATTTTTTTTAATCTTTATTGCCCAGGCATCAACTAACATCTGGCTGTACTACAAGGAACAATTTGGTATGGAGGATTGCAGAACCATAACAGATCCTTCCGAATTTCATTCCATTAATTTAAGTAGCTATTAAAGACCTCTGCCTGTGCCTACCTCACATCGCTCTTAAAGGCTGGGAACTCAACATCCAAGGGTATTCAACATTCAGGAAGGATAGAATAAAAGGAAAAGGAGGTGGGGTAGCATTGCTGGTTAAAGAGGAGATTAATGTAATAGTTATGAAGGACATTACCTTGGATGATGTGGAATCTATATGGGGAGAGCTGCAGAACACTAAAGGGCAAAAAACGTTAGTGGGAGTTGTGTACAGACCTACAAACAGTAGTAGTGATGTTGGGGAGGGCATCAAACAGGAAATTAGGAGTGCGTGCAATAAATGTGCAGCAGTTATCATAGGTGACTTTAATATGAATATAGATTCGGTTAACCAAACTGGAAGCAATACGATGGAGGAGGATTTCTTGGAGTGCATAAGGGATGGTTTTCTAGACCAATATGTTGAGGAACCAACTAGGGGGGAGGCCATCTTAGACTGGGTGTTGTGTAATGGAAGAGGATTAATTAGCAATCTCGTTCTGCGAGGCCCCTTGGGGAAGAGTGACCATAATATGGTAGAATTCTTTATTAAGACTGAGAGTGACACGGTTAATTCAGAAACTAGGGTCCTAAATTTAAGAAAGCTAACTTCGATGGCATGAGGTGTGAGTTGGCTAGAATAGACTGGCAAATGATACTTAAAGAGTTGACGGTGGATAGGCAATGGCAAACATTTATAGATCACATAGATGAATTTCAACAGTTGTACATCCCTGTCTGGAGTAAAAATAAAACAGGGAAGGTGGCTCAACCGTGGCTATCAAGGGAAATCAGGGATAGTATTAAAGCCAAGGAAGTGGCATACAAATTGGCCAGAAATAGCAGCGAACCCGGGGACTGGGAAAAATTTAGAACTCAGCAGAGGAGGACAAAGGATTTGATTAGGGCAGGGAAAATAGAGTACGAGAGGAAGCTTGCAGGGAACATTAAGACGGACTGCAAAAGCTTCTATAGATATGTAAAGAGAAAAAGGTTAGTAAAGACAAATGTAGGTCCCCTGCAGTCAGGATCAGGGGAAGTCATAACGGGGAACAAGAAATGGCAGACCAATTAAACAAGAACTTTGGTTCGGTATTTACTAAGGAGGACACGAGCAACCTTCCGGATATAAAAGGGGTCAGAGGGTCTAGTAAGTAGGAGGAACTGAGGGAAATCCTTATTAGTCGGGAAATTGTGTTGGGGAAATTGATGGGATTGAAGGACGATAAATCCCCAGAGCCTGATGGACTGCATCCCAGAGTACTTAAGGAGGTGGCCTTGGAAATACCGGATGCATTGCCAGTTACTTTCCAACATTCCATAGACTCTGGATCAGTTCCTATCGAGTTGAGGGTAGCCAATGTAACCCCATTTTTTAAAAAAGGAGGGAGAGGGAAAACAGGGAATTAAAGACCGGTCAGCCTGACATCGGTAGTGGGTAAAATGATGGAATCAATTATTAAGGATGTCATAGCAGCTCATTTGGAAAGAGGTGACATGATAGGTCCAAGTCAGCATGGATTTGTGAAAGGGAAATCATGCTTGACAAATCTTCTGGAATTTTTTGAGGATGTTTCCAGTAGAGTGGACAAGGGAGAACCAGTTGATGTGGTGTATTTGGACTTTCGGAAGGCTATCGGCAAGGTCCCACACAAGAGATTAATGTGCAAAGTTAAAGCACATGGGATTGGGGGTAGTGTGCTGACATAGATTGAGCATTGGTTGGCAGACAGGATGCAAAGAGTAGGAGTAAATGGGTACTTTTCAGAATGGCAAGCAGTGACTAGTGGGGTACCGCAAGGTTCTGTGCTGGGGCCCCAGCTGTTTACATTGTACATTAATGATTTAGACGAGGGGATTAAATGCAGTATCTCCAAATTTGCAGATGACACTAAGTTGGGTGGCAGTGTGAGCTGCGAGGAGGATGCTATGAGGCTGCAGAGTGACTTGGATAGGTTAGGTGAGTGGGCAAATGCATGGCAGATGAAGTATAATGTGGATAAATGTGAGGTTATCTACTTTGGTGGTAAAAACAGAGAGACAGACTATTATCTGAATGGTGACAGATTAGGAAAAGGGGAGGTGCAACGAGACCTAGGTGTCATCGTACATCAGTCATTGAAGGTTGGCATGCAGGTACAGCAGGTGGTTAAGAAATCAAATGGCATGTTGGCCTTCATAGCGAGGGGATTTGAGTACAGGGGCAGCGAGGTGTTACTACAGTTGTACAGGGCCTTGGTGAGGCCACACCTGGAGTATTGTGTACAGTTTTGGTCTCCTAACTTGAGGAAGGACATTCTTGTTATTGAAGGAGTGCAGCGAAGCTTCACCAGACTGATTCCTGGCATGGCGGGACTGAAATATCAAGAAAGACTGGATCAACTGGGCTTGTATTCACTGGAGTTCAGAAGAATGAGAGAGAATCTCATAGAAACGTGTAAAATTCTGACAGGACTGGACATGTTAGATGCAGGAAGAATGTTCCCAATGTTGGGGAAGTCCAGAACCAGGGGTCACAGTCTAAGGATAAGGGGTAAGCCATTTAGGACCGAGATGAGTAGAAACGTCTTCACCCAGAGAGTGGTGAACCTGTGGGATTCTCTAACACATAAAGTTGTTGAGGCCAATTCACTAAATATATTAAAAAAGGTGTTAGATGTAGTTCTTACTACTAGGGGTCTCAAGGGGTATGGCGAGAAAGCAAGAATGAGGTACTGAAGTTGCATGTTCAGCCATGAACTCATTGAATGGCGGTGCAGGCTCGAAGGGCCGAATGGCCTACTCCTGCACCTATTTCCTATATTTCTATGTTTCTTCAAAAAGGCAGGCAACGTCTTGCAACTAGACTGCAAAGCCAGAAGTCGACAAAAGCAAAATACTGTTGATGATATAAGTCTGAAATAAAAACAGAAAGTGTTGCAAATACCCAGGTCTGGCAGCAGCTGTCGAGAAAGAGAAACAGAGTTAACCTTTCAGACCTTTGGTCAGAACTGGAAAAAGTTAGAGATACAACAGACTTTAAGCAAGTGCAGAGGCAGGGAAAGGGGGATGGGAGGAAAGAACAAAGGGGAAAGTTTGTGAGAGATTGGAAGATAGGGGAGATTGAATGAAAAAGTGATGTTGCTGAAAGAATAAGGATATGTTAAGAGAACAAATAAATAATCGAAAGATTGGTTTAGATTAGGTGTTTTTCAACATGAGAAGGGGAAGAGAAAGCAATGACAATTAAGAGGGTAAAAGAGACAAACGGAAATCCCGTCGGAGAGAAGAGCATAACTTCTTCAAGGTGGGCATTCCTGGAAAAGAAGTGGCGGTGAATTAAATACTATTACAAAAGCAAAATATTGCGGCTGGTGGAAAGCTCTAGTCTGGCCTTCGATTTTCAGTAACTGAATACACGTTCTGAAGTTTATGAAACACACAACAGCTATTTCATCACAACTGCCTATATTTTTCTGATTTTATCTGCCCCCCCCCCCACCCCACAGAAGCCCTCCCTGTTTTTAAAAAGATTTAAAATTTGCCAGAAGAAAATTTTTGACAATTAAAACAATAGAACCTGATGCTGTGTGCTGGGATGATGACGCCAAGGGGCAACATGGAGGTGAGAAATCATAGAATCATATAAATTTACAGCATGGAAGGAAGTGTTTTGGCCCATCGTGTTCGTGCCGACTGACAAAGATTTACGGAGCCTAATCTTACTGTCCAGCACTTGGTCCATAGTGCATATCCAATTAATAATTAAATGCTGTATGGCTTTCTCCCTCTACCACTCTTTCTGGTAGGGAGTTCCAGACCACCACCACCCTCTGGGTGAAAGGAATTCTTCTCACATCCCCTCCAAACCTCCTGCTAATTTCTTGAAATCAATGCCCATTGTTATTGATCCCCCTGCTAAGGGAAATACGCCCGTCCTATACACGCTACCAAGACCCTTCATAAATGTATACACCTCAAGTAGGTCTCCCTCAGCCTCCTCTGTTCTCAAAAGATAACATCCGAACTTTCCTCATAACTAAAATTCTACTGTCCAGACAACATCCTCGTAAAACCCCTCTCGTGCAATCAAATGTTTCCTGTAATGTGTTGACCAGAACTGCACACAGTACTCTAGCAATGGGCTAATTAGTTTTTTATACAGTAACCTCCCTGCTGTCATATCATATGCCTCGTTAATAAACGCATGTTTCGCATATGCCTTCATAACCACCTTATCTATTCTGCGACCTTCAGGGATCTGTGGATATGCACTGCACGGTCCCTCTTTTCCTCACATTTCTCAGTGGGCAGATGCCTCCATCCTGAAAAATTTCTATGAACTTACGTAGTGATCCGAGAATTTCAGAGACTTGCAGTCCTGGGCCTCTATCTAATTGACTGGGTAGAGGCTCACATATCCCAGGGATGTAGGTGCTTTGCATCTCTGGGGTCAAGTGGGCCGGCCCAACCAATCAAAGTTGGGGTATTCCTATTCATACTTATAGTGACACAAAAGCAAAATACAGTGGATGCTGGATTCTGAAATAAAAACCGAAAATGCTGGAAATCTCAGCAGGTCAAGCAGCATCTGTAGAGAGAAACAGAGTTAACGTTGAACTCTGTTTCTCTGACATACATATGGTGAGTTCCATACATACTGAATCACCAGAAGCATGAATGGGAATAACTCATAAAATACACAAACACATAAGTAAATAAAAAAGTCACATATTTAAAATTAATCAAAAGGGAAGTTAATTCATTATTTAAAACAAACATTTACTTTTAAATCATTACATATTATAAAGGATTCCAAATAAACACATTATATCTCAGGATTTCAAATGTTTAAATTATTGAATAAAAATACTTTTCTGCTCTTTAAAATTCTTACGCCTGCTTTTATCAGTGGTTAGATTTTCAAGGGTATTCACTGCGCAAATAACCCAACTTTCCACCCATGGAGGGCCCTTACTTTAGGATACATACGATCTGTCACTGCAAGTTCCTGGTTTTAGCACATGCACAATGTATGCCAAAACCCGGAACTTTCGGGGCCCTTACAAACGATTGCGAATTCAAGGCAATTGCATATACACGGAGCTCAAACTGGGGCATAACTCCGTTGGTTTCATGTTCAATTTTCTCGCTACAAAGGATTTTGTCTGCCTTTATTTAGCTTTTTCTACCTGGGCTGCCCCTGTGCTCTTCCACTCCATTTGAAATCACATAATTTCCCTAATCGTACTTCTAAAATGTATTTCTCTGTGCCTGTGCAGTATCTGTGCTGTAGTTATAGTGCTAACTTCTCGGTACTAATTGCCTGCGCTCTGTTTGCTGCGCTTATATTAATCAATACCTGTGCTCTTTATGCTATATTTGAAGAGCTAACTGCTTGTGCTGCAAGTGTAAAAAAAACATTATTTAGTGCAATTTGCAGCAGGCTAGACATGAGATGTTTTGTGCAGATGACTTTGAACTTGCCGCTCTATGTCTCCCATTCAAATCACTGTAATATATTTAAGCTGATAATGTAAAACTGCGTTTCTTTCATAGTGACCAAGATAATGGTGATGCTGGTGGATGGAGGAAGCCCTTGTGCTGGAAGAGTTGAGAGCGGTAACATCTATCAGGGCATGCGCATTATCTGCGGTCGAATGTGGGATATGAACGAAGCTCGCGTTCTGTGTAAATATCTGGGCTGTGGAAAGGCTATATCTGCATCAGGGAATTCCCAATTTGGGGTGGGATATTGGCCTGTGTTCGACACTGAAGTTCAATGCAACGGCACCGAGGACGACCCCTTTAAATGTCAGTTGAAACCGTTGGCTCACAATAACTGTTCTAAGGAAGAGGAAGCAGCGGGTATCATTTGTTCAGGTAATTCTCCTGTCTGTAATATCTTAGAAAACGGCTGAAGGTATCGTCTCTCCATTCAGCAGCACTGAACCACACAAATTGGAGAATAACGTGCCATTTTAAAGTATTGAAATTTATTGAATTCACTTTGAATGTTGACAGCGTCAGAGGCACAATGTAAGGATGGCTAATATTATATAGATTTATAAATGATTCATTTAGTTATTCATATAACCAAAATAAGAAGTCTCTTCTACAATGTGCTATTGTTTGATAAGGCATATAAAGAACAGAGGGAAGTCTTTCTCTGGTTGGAATAAAAATGGAGTGAATATTAACAATGCTGTGCCAGGCAATGAGTTGGAGGCAGGACAGGACTAGTGAGTTTAGTTTAATCATAAACTGCAGCAAACAGAGTCTCCAGAGTACAGCAAGGTTATTTCTGCAGCAAAATGCAGTCAGTGGAGGATAGCAACTTAATAAAAATTGATTATTTCTCAATCGTCAACAAATTTTAGTGAGTGGACAACAGTTCACTCAACATCTTCTAGAATGTTGGGGGGAATGTAACGAGTAGAATGGACAAGGGAGAACAAATGGATGTGGTGTATTTGGACTTTCAAAAGGCTTTTGACAATGTCCCACACAAGAGATCGGTGAGCAAAATTAAAGCACATGGTATTGGGGGTATTGTATTGACGTGCATAGAGAACTGGTTGGCAGACAGGAAGCAGAGAGTCGGGATGAATGATTCCTTTTCAGAATGGCAAGCAGTGACTAGTGGTGTGCCGCAGGGCTCAGTACTGAGGCCCCAGCTATTTACAATATACATTAATGATTTAGATGAAGGAATTGAGTGTAATATCTCCAAGTTTGCAGAAAACACTAAGCTGGGTGGCGGTGTGAGCTGTGTGAAGGACGCTAAGAGGCTGCAGGGTGACTTGGGCAGGTTAGGTGAGTGGGCAAATGCATGGCAGATGCAGTATAATGTGGATAAATGTGCGGTTATCCACTTTGGGGGCAAAAGCACGAAGGCAGAATATTATCTGAATGGCAGCAGATTAGGAAAAAGGGAGGTGCAACGAGACCTGCGTGTCATAGTACATCAGTAATTGAAAGTTGGCATGCAGGTACAGCAGGAGTTGAGGAAGGCAAATGGTATGTTGGCCTTCATAGCAAGGCTATTTGAGTATAAGAGCAGGTAGATCTTACTGCAGTTGTACACGGCCTTGGTGAGGCCTCACCTGGAATATTGTGTTCAGTTTTGAGGAAAGACGTTCTTGCTATTGAGGGAGTGCAGCAAATGTTCAGCAGACTGATTCCCGGGATGGAAGGACTGCTATATGAGGAGAGACTGGATCGACTGGGCCTGTATTCACTGGAGTTTCGAAGGATGAGAGGGGATCTCATGGAAATATATAACATTCTGACGGAGCTGGACATGTTAGATGCAGGAAGAATGTTCCCGATGTTGGGGAAGTCCAGAACCAGAGGACACAGTCTAAGGATAAGGGGTAAGCCATTTAGTGAGGAGGAGAAACGTCTTCACTTAGAGAGTTGTTAACCTGTGGAATTCCCTACTGCAGAGAGTTGTTGATGCCAGTTCGATGGATATATTCAAGATGGAGTTAGATATGGCCCTTACAGCTAAAGTGACCAAGGGTTATGGAGAGAAAGCATGAAAGGGGTACTGAGGTGAATGATCTTATTGAATGGTGGTGCAGGCTCGAAGGGCTGAATGGCCTACTCCTGCACCTATTATCTATGTTTCTATGTTTCTAAGTTACATAATAAAAACATTATTTCGCCAGCAAAATGCAGTCAGAAGAGGATTGTTACATAATACAAATTATGTACATTAATTCAATTCCAGTTACTTAGAGCAGTGTGGCCTTCAGGCGTGATTGGCCAGGGACTTACAAATCATTCCGCTCGTGAATTGTGGTTTTGCTATAAGTAGCCAAATAAAAATAGAAAAGGAATATTTCATAACAATCTCTAAGAAACGTGCATAAAACCTGCGGAAGACAGGACTTTTCTAACAGCCGATTGAAGGAAATGGAACTTTATTTATGATATTCCAATCAGCGTACTGCTGCAACAACACATTTTTTTCATGGTTTGGATTCGCATACATAACCCATGAAAAAATGCGAGACTCCAGTGCAAGGAAGGTTGAAAAAAAGATCTAATAGCAACATGGAGCCCCTTTACGCTGAGCTAATTGTTGAGGGCGTGGAACATAGTGTTATAGAGAGCAGCAGGCAGATATGTTGTGTGGTTGAGAAGGTCAGCCTAATGTTGTATTGAGAGATAGAGTCTAATGGTTTTGGACATCAAATAAGCTCGTTCATAGTAACAATGTAGTGAGTAGTGAGTACAGAAATAGGAGGATAGAGAAGATGAATGCATGTCTCGAAAGATGGTGCAGGAGGGAGTCACAGTGCGGATTTCGTCCCCGACGGGGCACAACGGACATGCTGCAGGAAAAATGCAGGGAGCAGCGCCAGCCCTTATACATGGCCTTTTTCGGCCTCAAAAAGTCCTTTGACACTGTCAACTGCGAGGATCTATTGAATGTCCTCCTCTGTTTCGAATGCCCCCAAAAGTCTGTCAACATCCTTTGCCTGCTCCACGACCCAATCCACGTGTAGACTGGGGTTAAACAGGGCTGTGTCATCGCTCCAACCATCGACTCAATCTTCCCCGCTGCCATGCTCCACCTCAAAGTCAACAAGCTCCCCGCTAGAGTTGAACTAAACTACAGAACCATGGGAAGCTGTTTAAGCTTCGCTGCCTCCAGGCCAGCTCCAAGATCACCCCATCCCTGTCGTTCAGCTACAGTATGGGGATGACGCCTGCGTCTTGCACATTCTGAGACTGAACTCCAGGATTTGGTCGATATATTTACTGAGACATACGAAAGCATGGGCCTTACGTTAAACATCCGTAAGACAAAGGTCCTCCACCAACCTATCCCCACTGCATAGTACTGCCTCTCAGTCATCAAGATCCATGGCACGGCCCTCGACCACGTGGACCATTTCCCATACCTCTGGAGCCTCTTATCAAGAAAAGCAGACATTGATGAGGAGATTCAACACTGCCTCCAGTGTGCCAGTGCAGTCTTCAGCCGCCTGAGAAAAAGAGTGTTCAAAGAGCAGGCCCTCAAATCTACCACAAAGTTCATGGTCTACAGAGCTGTAGTAATACCCGCCCTCCTGTATGGCTCAGAGGCATGGACCATGTATAGTAGACAGCGCAAGTTGCTGTGATATGGCTCCAAAGATGTCTCCGCAAGTTCCTACAAATCCCCTGGGAGGACAGGCGTACTAACATCAGCGTCCTCATCCAGGCTAACATCCTCAGCATTGAAGCACTGACCACACTCGATCAGCTCCGCTGGGCAAGCCACATAGTTCGCATGCTAGAAACGAGACTCCCAAAGCAAGTGCTCAATGCAGAGCTCATTCACAGAAAACGAACCAAAGGTGGGCAGTGGAAACGTTACAAGCTTCCCTCGACAAATCTTTTCGAATTTTTTGAGGATGTAACTGGTAGAGTGGGCAAGGAAGAACCAGTGGATGTGGTCTATTTGGACTTTCAAACGGCTTTTGACAAGGTTCCACACAAGGGATTAATGTGCAAAGTTAAAGCACATGGGATTGGGGTTAGTGTACTGACGTGGATTGAGAACTGTTTGGCAGACAGGAAGCAGAGAGTCGGGATAAACGGGTCCTTTTCAGAATGGCAGGCAGTGACTAGTGGGGTGCCGCAGTGCTCAGTGCTGGGAGCCCAGCTATTTACAATATATATTAATGATTTGGATGAGGGAATTGCGTGTAATATCTCCAAGTTTGCAGATGACACTAAGCTGCGTGGCGGTGTGAGCTGTGAGGAGGACGCTAAGAGGCTGCAGTGGACAATTTAGGTGAGTGGGCAAATGCGTGGCAGATGCAGTATAATGTGGATAAATGTGAGGTTATCCACTTTGGTGGCAAAAACACGAAAGCAGATTATTATTTGAATGGTGGCAGATTAGGAAAAGGGGAGATGTAACGAGACCTGGGTGTCATGGTACCTCAGTCATTGAAAATTGGCATGCAGGTACAGCAGGCAGTGAAGAAGGCAAATGGTATGTTGGCCTTCATAGCTAGGGGATTTGAGTATAATAGCAGTTAGGTCTTACTGCTTTTGTACAGGCCTTGGTGAGGCCTCACCTGGAATACTAATACTGTGTTCAGTTTTGGTCTCGTAATCTGAGGAAGGACTTTCTTGCTATTGAGGGAGTGCAGCAAATGTTCAGCAGAATGATTCCTGGGATAGCAAGAGTGACATATGAGGGGAGACTGGATCGACTGGGCCTGTATTCACTGGAGTTTAGAAGGATGAGAGAGAATCTCATAGAAACGTGTAAAATTCTGACAGGACTGGACATGTTAGATGCAGGAAGAATGTTCCCGATGTTGGGGAAGTCCAGAACCAGAGGTCACAGTCTAAGGATAAGGGGTAAGCCATTTAGGACTGAGATGAGGAGAAACTTCTTCACTCAGAGAGTTGTTAACCTGTGGAACTCCCTACCTCAGAGAGTTGTTGATGCCAGTTCATTGAATATATTCAAGAGGGAGTTAGAAATGGCCCTTATGGCTAAAGGAATCAAGGGGTATGGAGAGAAAGCAGCAAAGGGACACTGAGGTGAATAATCAGCCATGATCTTATTGCATGGTGGTGCAGGCTCGAAGGTCAGAATGGCACTGCTGCACCTATTTTCCATGTTTTTATGTTTCTATGCAGTGCGACATCCCTACTGACATCTGGGAGTCCCTGGCCAAAGATCGCCCTAAGTGGAGAAAGTGCATCTGGGAGGGCACTGAGCACTTCAAGTATCAACGCCAGAGTGTGCAGAAATCAAGCGCAGGCAGCGGAAAGAGCGTGCAGCAAACCAGTCCCATCCACCGCTTCCCTCAATGACTATCTGCCCCATCTGTGACAGAGTTTGTGGCTCTCGTATTGGACTGTTCAGCCACCAAAGAATTCACTTCAGAAGTGGAAGCAAGTCTTCCTTGATTCCGAGGGACTGCCTATGATGATGCAGGCGGGATGGCTTTAGATTCCTGATCCATTAGGAACGTTTCTGGGGGAGAGCCAGATGGATTGCACCTCAGCAGAGTCGGGACCATTGTCCTCGCAGGAGGGTTTCCTAGTGCTGTTGGGAAGGGTTTAAAGTAGCTTGGCAGGGGGATGTGAACCGGAGAATAGATTCATTTGGGAGAGAAGCAAAGCTGCAATTCCGTAGCAGAAATGTAGAAGTGAATTTGGAAGACAGAGCAAACAAGGGCTGTAAAATAGACAACAATTGAAATTTATAGCACTAAATGGTAGATACTTCAATGCAAGGAGTATAGGGCATAAGGCAGATGAGCTTACAACACAGATAGACATTTGGGAGTACTATGTTATGGCGATTACTGAGAAAATGATGAAAGAAGGGCAGTTAAGGCAGCTCAACATTCCTGGTTAAAGTGTTTTCAGATGGGATAGAGAGCGGTGGGGCAAGTAGGGAGGTCGCACCATTTAAAGAAACAATTACAGCGATGAGAAGGGAGGATATGTCAGAGGGCCATCAAGCGAGGCCATATGTGTTGAATTGAAGTTCAAAATATGGGCAATCAAACTACTGGGAGTGTACTGAGAGACCCCCACACAATCAGAAGGTGATGGAAAGACAAATATGTGTGCAAATTGCAAAAACTATAGGGCTATAAATGGGGGATTTCAACTACCCTAATATTAATTGGGGAAAAAAGTAGTGTAAATGGTACAAAGGATATGGAATTCCTAAAATGAATTCAGGAGAACATGCTTCGTCCATATGTAACACGCCCAGCAAGGGAGTGGGGGAGGTTCTGGATTTGGTTTTGGTGAATAAAGAGGGGCAGGTGGAAGTGGTATCAGTGAGTGAGTATTTTGGTGCTAGTGATCATAATTCACTACGAACTAGGGTAGTTATGGAAAAGGTCAAAGGTGGACCAGGAAAAAAGTTTTCAATTGGGGTAAAGCCGATTTTGTTGAGTTGAGATGCGATTTAGTTGATGTGGACTGAAAACGGCTACGTGATAGTAAATCAATGTCAGAACAGTAGGAGGCATTCAAGGAGGAGATCCTGAGGGTACAGAGCACTTATGTTTCTTTAAAGAAAAATGGTGGGGCTAACAAATCTAGAGCCCCTTGGATGTCAAAGGACATACAGGGTAAGATAGATAATGAGTACTCAATACAGCAGAAACTCTAGAGGAGTATAAGAAGAACAGGGCGTCAATTAAAAAATGATATCAGGAAAGCAAAGAGAGAGCATGAGGAAATGTTGGTAAGTAAAATCAGGGAACCCCCAAAGATGTTTTATAAATACATTAAGAGCAAGAGGATAACTAGAGTAAGAGTGGGTCCTATTAGAGACCATAAAGGAAATCTGTGTGTGGAGGCAGAAGATGTGGGTATGATTCTTAATGAATACTTTGCATTTGTTTTCACAAAAGAGAGGGCCGATGCAGGCTTTGCAACGAGGGAGGATGAGTGTGAAATATTAGACCGGATAAACATAATGAGAAAGTAACTATTAAGGGGCTTAGCAGCTTTGAAAGTTGATAAACCCCAGGTCCGGATCAAATGTATCCATGTCTGTTAAGAGAACAAAAGAGGAAAGAGCAGAGGCTCTGATCATCGTTTTCGAGTCCTCTCTGACTACAGGTGTAGTGCCAGAAGGCTTGAGGACTGCTAATGTTGTACTAGTGTTTAAAAAGGGAGAAAGGGATAGAGAGAGTAATTACAGGCCAATCAGCCTAACCACAGTGGTCGGAAAATTATTGGAAAAAATCTTGAGGAACAGGATAAATCTTCATTTGTAAAGACATGGATTCATCATGAACTGTCAGCATGGAATTGTTAAGGAAAGATCATGTCTGACTAACTTGACTGAATTTTGATAGGGGGTAACTAGGAGGGTCGATGAGGCCAGTGCTTATGATGTAGTGTATATGGACTTTAGCAATGCTTATGCTAAGGTCCCACACGGCAGTCTGGTCATGAGAGTAAGCGCCCATGCGATCCAGGGAAAAGTGCCTAGTTCGATATAAAATTGGCTCGGGGTAGGAAGGAAAGTGTTATTGTTGAAGTATTTTTGTGACTGGAAGGCTGTATCCAGTGGGGTCCCATAGGGCTCAGTGCTGGGCCCCTTGTATATATCAAATACTTGGATTGAATGTTCGGGGTATGAAGAAGAAGTTTGCAGATGACATTAAAAATAGAATGTATGATTGATAATGAAGAAGATAATGAAGACTGCAGATATCAACATACTGGTCAGCTGGACAGAATAGTGACAAATTCAATCTGGATAAATGTGCGATAATGCATTCGGGGAGGTCCAATAAGGCAAGGGAATATACATTAAATGGTATGACACTGAAAAGTGTAGAGGAACAAAGGGACCTTGAAGTGCAGGTCCATAGATCCCTGAAGCTAGCAGGCCAGGTAGATAAGGTGGTTAAGAAGGCATATGGAATATTTGTCTTTTTTAGTCGAGGCTTAGAATACAAGAGCAAGGTCGTTATGATTGAACTGTATAAAACACTGGTTAGATCACAGCTGGAGTACTCTTTGCAGTTCTGCTCACCACATTACAGGAAGCATGTGATTGCACTGAAGAGGGCTCAGCGGAGATTTACAAGAATGTTGCCAGGACTGGGTAATTTTGGCTATGAGGAAGAGATGTATAAAGTTATGAGGGGCCTAGATAGAGTGGATAGTAAGGACATGTTTCCCTTGGAAGAGGGGTCAATAACCAGGGAGCATAGATTTAAAGTAATTGAGGGGAGGTTTAGAGAAGATATGAGGGGAAATTTCTTCATGCAGCGGGTGCTGGGGATGTGGAACTCACTGCCTGAAAGGGTGATAAAGGAAGGAACCCTCATCACATTCAAACAATGTTTGGATATGCAATTAAAGTAGCGTAACCTACAGGGCTATGGACCGAGAGTTGGAAAGTGGGATTAGACTGCATAGCTCTTGGTAGGCCGGCACGGACACGATGGGCCAAAATGGCCTCCTTCCATGCTGTAAATTTCTATGATTCTTTGATTCTAAGAACAGCATTGCCAATATACAGATCGCGTACGTGTACCCAAACCTGGGAATGCAATGGGCGGCGGCTTCGTGCTAATTCTGTTCGAATAGAAAAGAGATATGCTACCTGTATTTATGCCAACTTTTTTCCAAAAGTTGCTGAATTTATTTTGGTTTTAACATCGCTGTTCTTTTGCTTATTATTTGTCAAATGTTCAGTAACATAAATAGTTAATTACACACTTGATGGCCTATGAATTAATTTAGTTAATTTAGAGAGGTACTGAAGAGAATAATGGGCATGCAGATGAAATGCTATTTTTTCTGTGATAATTAATTATTCTAACATTTAATTGCAACAGATTACAAAAACTGATTAACAATTAAAATAGCCTTATTTTTAGCGATTACAGAAATACGTTATTAATTACAACTACGTTAGCCCAACAGATATTTTTAAGCTTCAAATAGTGACAATAGCATTCTGGTGTATTCTCCGGTGTTAACTGATTAAATTATGATCGCGTATCACGGAGATATCGGACGCCTGAGATATTATTCTTGTCACTGGAATTTCAGAAATAACCGGAAAGGCAAAAATACAGAGCCAATTATCAAATGACATCGCAAATCAGCGATTACAAGAGATAAATGCGTGCAACGGAACCTGTGCTTCCTGAAAAAAATGTGTAACAAAAACTATAAATTATTTAGAAGAATTGTGTAACAGACAATGAAAGGTGCATTAGAGTAAATCGTGAACTACGGGTTTGAAAACAAGGCAGATAATTCCAGTATAAACAAAATATTCTTTGTTCTTGTTTTAAGCTGTTTATTCAAACACGTTGTTTTGAAGATATTTCACCATCTGTTTAAAACACCAGGACACAGACAGCCGAGGCTGGTTGGCGGAGCTGACGGATGCTCTGGAAGATTGGAGATACAGTACGGAGTGACCTGGGGCACTGTGTGTGATTCGCACTGGGATTCGCAGGACGCGCGTGTGGTCTGCGCAGCGTTGAAATGTGGAGGCGTGATATCAGTACCCGGAGGGGCTCACTTTGGAGAGGGCAGTGGTCCTATATGGCAGGATAACTATGAATGTCAGGGTAACGAATTTATTCTCTGGGACTGCGCCACTACACCAAGAAACCAGCACAACTGCACGCACAGAAATGATGTCAGTGTGATTTGTTCCGGTAGGTGCTACATTCGTTCGTAAATCTGGATTAGATAGAGATGCAGGCAGCCAATGGATAGCTAAATCTCTATGCAATTTCTCTAATAGACTCCATACTTTTTAACTCTATGACTCTATCATTTATTTAAGAAACATCGTTGAATATCAGTACCAGTCCCACCCTCCACCTGCTTTTTAATATCGGAGATTGGTATAATGCGTTGACATCTCAAAGCCTCTTCATATCTAATTCCTTTATTCACCGTTTTACTAGATATTTGCAGTTTTGAAAAAAGCTATTACATCCCAAAGCACCCGGAGTCAATAAAATATTACGGGACCGAGGCTCAAATTTCAAAAAAAAATGCTTCCTGACAATGCTTACATTGAAACCTACGGATTCTGATGGACTTGTTCTTCTCCGCTTCGTACAACTTCCTTCACTGGCGCCACTTGTGCACTGGGTTTCAAAGGAAGACCCATCGCACCCTTTCCCTGTCGTACGCCTCCTACCCTAATGTTCCCTTTAGTTCTACTGTATTCATGCTAATAAAAGCCCAAAGCTTTCCATCACCTTATAATTCCTTCTACGGCTAATTTTTCCATTCTACAGAATATTTGTATCATCTTCCACTGTGGGGCCTCCTCTTTCACCTTGGCTCTCAGCGAGTGTTTAGCTGTTGCATTCTCCAGTCATTCCTTCCCTTATACTGTGGTGCTGCAGTGCAGTGTTAATTTTAACAATCATGTCAAGTATACCTTGACAAACTCTTTGTGTGGGTCACGATGACCAGGTGTAGAGGACGCAATTCAGAGTTTCTCCCTCAATCTTAGGGCAAATATAAAGCTTTTCCTTTTCAAACAATTCTACTTGTGTATATTCATAGGTTAAATGAGACAAGGGCGTTCCTAAGTAACATAAGTCCGATCAATAATCCTCATTGTTTGTACACAAAGGGCAAAAAGGACCGCGATTAGTTGGTGGTGAGGACACCTGCTCCGGGAGAGTGGAGATATTACTTGGTGATACCTGGGGCACGGTATGTGATACTTACTGGGATTTACAGGATGCGGCTGTAGTCTGCAATCAGCTTGGTTGTGGGACCGCAGTATCAACGCCAGGGGGAGCAGTCTTTGGCGAGGGAAAGGGTCCGATATGGAAGGATATCAACGAATGTAACGGCAATGAGATGCGTTTGAGCGACTGCTCAGTTGCAGCATGGGGGCACCATCCATGCACACACAGAAATGATGCTGGAGTCGTCTGTTCCGGTAGGTACATCATTGTCAGGTATCAATGATTCATAATTATTTTAAAATTCACATCATTGTCTTCAATTGCTTCCACGGCAGAGCTCCTCTCTATGTTGGTAAGCTCCTCCAGCTACACCTTCCTCCGAGATCTCTGCGCTCCTCTAATTCTGGGCTCTTGAGGATCGCTGATTTTAATCGCTACATTATTGGCGACTGTGCCTTCAGCTGCCTAGATCCTAAGCTCTGTAATTCGTTCCCTAAGCTCCTCTGCCTCACTACCTCCCTCTACTCCTTTAAGATGCTCCTTAAACTCTACATATTTGGTCATGGGCCCTAATTCATCTTTATGTGTCTAGATTTCAAATTTTGTTTCATAATACTCATGCGAAACTCCTTGGGAAGTTTTACGACGTTAAATGTGCTATATGAAGGTGCTGCTGTCGTTATTTATATGTATGTTATAATTCTGGACTACATGCGATGTCACATCCTGTTTCCATTGGGTTAAATTAGGAGAAAGCTGGGCGAGAGGGTGGGGTGTTCTTGGGATCATAATGACAGGGTTATTTGCTGCTCTTCGGTTTTTCTTCATTGGGCAGCAAGAAATTAGCATGAGTCTAGTTTAGCACATCCTGCGAGAATACTGCCTCTAAATTTGTGAGGTCCCTACGGGTGCGCTGCATGCAACATTAGTCAAAATTCAAGCCCCGAATGGCTGTTGCCACCTCAGTCGAAGCGGGTGTTATACCTGAGTCCCAAGCAGGGTACGCTCTCCCTAACAGCACTGTGTGGGCACATTCACCTCGCGCAGGGCAGAGGTTCAAGCAGGCGGCTGACCGCCAGCTTCTCAAGGCATAGTAGGGATGGGCAAAAAATGCTGGCCTTGCCAGCGACGCCCACATCCACAAATTAACTTAAATAAAATATCTGAGTTGGTGTGTCATATATTCATTATAATTATTCGAGAATTAGAGAGCCATATACCCAGACAGAACTATTGGTGGCATAGTAAGTAGAGTAGTAGGGTCGCATACAATTGCAAATAGGTTAACTTAGTAGGCGAAATTGTGGCAGATTGATTTCAACAAATTGTAAGTTTAAGGTGATTCATGTTGGACCTAAAAAGGATGTACCGGGGGGGGTTTGTAAATGATGTAAGCTTGTTACAGTGGATGACCAGTGAGGTTTAGGGATTCATGTACACAGATCACTAAAGTGTAGTTGTCAAGCAAAAAATATTATCAAAAAGGCGAATGGAATGTTAGGCTTTTTAACTGCAAATCTATAATATAAAGGGAAGGAAATTTTGCAGCAGCTATACAAAGCCCTGCTTAGACCACATCTGCGGTACCGTGTAGATTTCCGGCTACCACACCTTATAAATGATACATTGGCCTTGCAAGGAGTGCAGCGCCGATTCACCAGAATGTTAGCATGGCTCCAAGAGTTATATTAGTGGATATATTACATAACATAGGATTGCATTCCCTTCTATGTGTTTTTAGGATTTTGAAAGGAATTGATAGGGTAGACAGAGATTAACGTTTTCCACTGGTGGGGGAATCTAGGACATGCGGATATAAAATTAATTTCAGAGCCAGGCCATTCAGAAGAGAAGTTAGTAAACACTTGGTAGAAGTGTGGATCTTTCTCCCAGAAAAAGCAAAAGATTCTTGTTCAATTAATTGTTTTAAATCCAAGTTCGATAGATTTTTGCTACCCAAGGGTATTAGAATATATAGAGCTAAGCCTAGTGGGTCGAGGTACGACACAGATCAGCATTGAACTGCGGAGCTGGCTCGAGGAGCTGAATGGTTTGTATGTTCATATTAATCTCAGTTTTTCTGCTTCTTCACTGAGCTACACTCCATTTATAATTTTTTTAAATTTTATTTGTATTTCTATAAACTTGTAAATGATGTAAGCTGGTTACAGTGGAGGACCAGAGAGATTTGGGGTTTCATGTACACAGATCTCTAAAGTGCAGTTGTCAAGCAAAAAAATTATCAAACAGACGAATGGAATGTTAGGCGCTATGAAAAAGTCCGGTTGTACTGAATTTCCCTCCATGCCCTGAGAAGGTGGCTATTGGCCTTCTCCTTGAACCGCTGAAGTTCTTGATATTGAGACAATTAACAGATTAGTTGCATTCAGTTTAATTCCCAGTTACAGGTCATTACAAACATTCCACTTCTATTGGGTAGGTTATTAACACTTTTGGAAAGGTAGTGCTTAAATTGTCGCCTCACCTTTCACCAGGCGATAAAGCTGCCTTCCTTCCTCTATAAAGGACATCCTCCTGACCACAACATTATTGACCGAGGCTTCCCCAAAAACAGCAACCTGGCTCTACCTCTTTCAGATAGCGACTATTTTGTTGCATATTTACAAAGGCTTTTCTTTTTATTAACTAAGGCAAAATGAAACCACATATTATTATGAACGTGTGTAATTTATGTTCAAAATATCAGCGTGTGAAACATTGAATGGACATTGATTTACATGTTGTATTCTTACAGCTGAACATTGGCAGCTGCGATTGGCCACTGGAAAGACTGGTTGTGATGGCACAGTGGAGGTTTATTACGGCGGTGTTTGGGGGAGAGTGACGGACAGTCTGTGGAATTTCAATGATGCAGAAGTAGTGTGCAGACAGCTGAAATGTGGCTCCGCAAGGAGTATTTATACCCACTCAAATTATGGACCCAGTAAGGATCTGGTGTGGATGAGCAATGTCAGATGCAATGGAAGTGAACTCTACCTGTGGAATTGTAGTTTTACACAAGCGGATCCTATTTCTAGCGCTGATAACGTGGGCGTGGTTTGTTCTGGTAAGAATTTCTTTAATTATCTAAATAAAACTATATATCCAGAATATCGTGTTTTAATGATATACTCCTGAATATCCCCTGGCTTTGCACACAGTAAGTAGGAAAATGCATCAAACATATAAGCTAATCAATAATAAATCCAATAGGCAATTCAGGAGGAACTTCTTTATCAAGGGAATGGTTAAAATCTGGATCTCGCTACCACATGACGATATTCAGGCGAATAGCATAGATGCATTCAAGGGGAATCTAGAAAAGCACATGAAGGAGATCTTCCCTCAACACTGATTGCACAAATTTCAGATCATAATCTCTGCCCCCATTTTTTCAGACGGCAGCTATGGCTGTTGATTCTGATATTCCCATTTACACCTCCTCTAGACCCATCTTTTTTTGTTTAATTGTTCCATTACCATCTCCTTTCACCTTGCAGCATCACCCCTTTAATCATTTCGTTTTTGCTGCCTTCAACCCTATCACAGACATTCCCGTTTGTTCTTTCCTCCCGTACCCATTTCCCTGCATCAGTATTTGTTTAACACCTGTTATAAGTCTAATTTATTTCTAGTTCGATGAAAGGTCATCGACATGAAACGTTAACTCTGATTCTCTCTCCACACATGCTGCCTGACCTGTTGAGTATTTCCAGCATTTTCAGTTTTCATTTCAGATTTCCAGCACTAGCAGTATTTTGCTTTGGATATATTGATGGGCGTGGGGGTTAGATGAAGAAGGGTGGGAGGAGGTTCTAATGGAACATAACAGGCCAAATGGCCTGATTCTGAGCTGTGACTATTTGTAATACTTTGTAATACTTGTAAAGATGAAGAGAAAGCATTAAAAGGAAGTTAAGTGTGACACCCTAAATGAAAAGCATCGGTACACAAGTCATTTCAGCCTCTTTAGGCGGTCGCTCATATCGAGGATGACTTGCAAAAAGGAATGAGTTCACAGGTGTTTCAATGAAGGACCTGACATTCCAGGTTCCTGAACAACATCTTGAAGGGTGGAAGATGCCTGTGCGTGGATTTTTTTTAACGTGTGTTGGCCGTTGCACACCAGCCACTACACGGGCTTGGCAGAGCTATGTCTTGCTCCAGTGGCAAGGATTAACCAAGACGACTGGAGAACAGCTCTGCTGCACGGACCTAGTGTGCAACATATCGCAGTGTGAGCTGGCCGTGCTGCCCCTGGGCCCTCATCTCTTCTGGGCCCGGAACTCATGCCTCTCCTGGGCTCTGACCATGTGGCTCTACAGTCTCTCACCACTCCTTCGTCCTGATCTCGCCACTCTTACAGTTCCATAGCCTACCCCACATGGCAATCAGGCCTCGGCTTTTGCTGTTTTGTAATTAGCTACTAAAGGGTGCACACGAACTATCAGGGCAAACCACAATGTAACTTTACTACATTACTGTAGGAAACACTTAATCTTTGCTCAGCACTGCTTCCCAAAGACATGGCTCTGATCATAAACTCATTTCATATAATGCAAGTCGATGTCCCTTGATGTTGCACTGGTGGACGGAAGCTCAAGTGTAGTTTTCCATTTAAGGAGTGTGAGTTGTCCGTGTTCAGGTGAACCCGAGCTGACAGGCATTATTCGGTCTGTATTTTCATAGAATCATAGAACTGTACAGCACAAAGCAGGCAATTTCGGCCCAGTATGTCCACGCAGGCCGACAATGTGCTATCCAGCCTAATCCCACTTTCGAGCTCTTGGTCCACAGCTCTGTAGGTTACGGCACTTTAAGTGCACATCCAAGTATTTTTTAAATGTGGTGAGGATTACTGCCTCGACTACCCTTCCAGGCTGTGAGTTCCAGACCGCCACTAGCTACTGGGTGAAGAAATGTCCCCTCACGTCTCGTCTAAACCTCCCCCCAATTATTTTAGATCTATGTCCCCTGGTTGTTAACCCCTCTGCCCAGGGAAACAGTTCCTTTCTATCCACCCTATCCTGGCCCCTCTTAATTTTATACACCTCAATCAGGTCTCCCCTCAGCCTCCTCTGTCCAATGTAAAGCTAACTCAGCATCTCCAATCTTTCCTCATGGCCAAAATTCTCCTCTGTACCCTTTCCCGTGCAAACACATCTTTCCTGTAATGTGGTGACCAGAACTGCACACAGTACTCCAGCTGTGGCCCAACCAGTGTTTTAGACAGTTCATACATAACCTCCATGCTTCGACTAATAAATGCAAGTATTGCATAAGCCTTCTTAAACACTTGATCTATCTGGCATGATACTTTTAGGGATCTGTGGACTCCAAGGTCTTTTTGTTCCTCTACACTTTTCAGTGTCGTAACATTTAATATGTTTTGCCTTGTATTGTTAGATCTCCCCAAATGCACTACCTTACACTTATATGGATTAAATTCCATTGACCTTTGTTCCGCCCACCTAACCAGTACATTGATATCTTCCTGCAATCCGCAGCTTTCTTCTTCATTATCAATCATACAGCCTATTTTAGTTTCAATTGCAAACTTCTTAATCGTACCCCCAACATTCAACTCTAAGTCACTGATATATACCACAAAAAGCAAGGGTCCCAGCACTAAGCTCTGTGGAACCCCACGGGATACAGTCTTCCAGTCACAAAAACACCCATCAACCTCTACCCTTTGCTTCTTGTCTCTGAGCCAATTTTGGATCCAACTTGCCACTTTGCCCTCGATCCAATAGGCTTTTAAATGTTGTGACCAGCCCGCGAAGTGGGCCCTTATCAAAAGCTTTGCTAAAATCCATATACATGACATCATACACACCGCCCTCATCGACCCTCCTGGTTAGCTCCTCGAAAAATGCAATCAAGTTAGTCAGATGCGACCTTTCCTCAGGAAACCCATGCTGACTGCTCTTGATTAATCCATGTATTTCCAAATGAAGATTTATTCTGTCCCTCAGGACTTTTTCCAATAATTTTCCTATCACTGAGGTTAGGCTGACTGGCCTGCAATTATTTGCTCTAACCCTTTCTCCGTTTTTAAACAAAGATACAACATTTGCAGTCCTCCAGTCGTCTGGCAGAACAGCTGTAGCCAGAGAGAATTGGAAAATGATGGTCAGAGCTTCTGCTTTTCCTCTTTTGTTTCTCTTTTCAGCCTGGGACACATTTCATCCGGGCCTGGGGATTTATCCACTTTCAAAACTGCTAAGCCCCATAATACTTCCTCTCTCTCGGTTAATGTTTCACATTCCTCCTCCGTCGTTGCAAAGTCTGCATCATCCCTCTCTTTTGTGAAAACAGATGCAAAGTATTCATTAAGAATCATACCCACATCCTCTTCCTCCACAGACAGATTTCCTTTGGCGTCTCTAATAGGCGCCACTCTTTCTCTTGTTATCCTCTTGCTCTTAATGTATTTATAAAACATTTTTGGGTTTTCCCTGATTTTACATGCTAACATTGTTTCATGCTCTCTCTTTATTTCCTTATCTATGTTTCAATTCAGTTCTCGGAATCTGTCATAAGTTTCACTTTTTTCTTTATCTTATCCTGTAAGTCCCTTGACATCCAGGGGGCTCTAGATTTGTTAGCCCCAGCCTTTTTTTTCAGGGAACATACTTGCCCTCCGACATCTTCCCAACCACAGATGTTAGGCTAACTGGTCTATAGTTTCCTGTTTTTTGTCTGCCTTCTTTTATTAAATAGGGGCGTTACATTTGCAGTTTTCTAATCTGTTGGGGCCTCCTCAGAATCCAGGGAATTTTGTTAAATTACAACCAATGCATCCACTATCCCTGCCTCTACTTCTCTTAAGATCCTAGGATGCAAGCCATCAGGTCCAGTGGGCTCTAGATTTTTTAGCCCCAGTGTTTTTTTTCAGGGAACATCCTTGCATTTTACCCTCAGGATCTCCTCCTTGAATGCCTCCCACTGCTCTGACACTGATTTACCATCAAGTAGCCGTTTCCAGTCCACTTTGGCCATATCCCATCTCAGCTCAGCAAAATTGGCTTTATCCCAATTGAGAACATTTTTCCTAGTCCAGCTTTGTCCTTTTCCATATCTTACCGAATTATGATCACTAGCACCAAAATTCACCCCACTGATACCACTGACACCTGCCCCTCTTCTGTCCCCAAAACCAAGTCTCCCTTGTTGGTTTTGTTACATACGGCCTAAAGAATTTCTCCAGAATGCATTTTAGAAATTCTGTACCCTCTGTACCATTCACACTGCTTTTTTTCTCAGTTAATATTAGAGTAGTTGAAATCCCCACTATTACAGCTCTATAGATTTTGCACTTCGCAGCAATTTTCCCACATATTTTCCTTCTATCTCTCTCTGACTGTTTGGGTGTCTATAGTACATTCCCAGTAGTGTGATCACCCTTCTTTGATCTTCACTTAATTTCTGCTGCCTATTTCCAGCTTTGCTTCTCTCCCCACTGAATCCATTCTCCAGTTCCCACCCCCCCTGCCAAGCTAATTTAAACCCTCCCCAACAGCACTAGCAAACCAACCCGCGAGGTTACTGGTCCCAGCTCTGTTGAGGTGCAACACATCCGGCTTGTACTGATCGCATCTCCCCCAGAAACGGTCTCAATGCCTCAGGAATCAACAGCCCTCCCTCCTGCACCATCTCTCCACCACACATTCATCTTCTCTATCCTCCTATTTCTATACTCACTAGCACGTGGCACCGTCAGTAAGCAGGAGAATACTACCTTTTATGTCATGCGTTTTAATCTCTCTCCTTGCTCCCTAAACTCTGCCTGCAGGACTTCATCCCTCTTTGTACCAATATCATTGATACCGATATGGACCCCGACCTCTAGCGGTTCACCCTCTCCTCCCAGAATGTCTTGCAGTTGCTCAGTGACATCCTTGACCCTGGCACCAGAGAGGCAACATACCATCCTGGACTCACGTCTGCGGCCGCAGAAAGCCTGTCTGCTCCCCTGACTATCGAATCCCCTCCCACTATTGCTCTTCCATTCTTATTCGTCCCCCACCCTCCATGCAGCTGAGCCAACCGTGGGGCCATGGACTTGGCTCTCGCTGCAGTCCCCAGAGGCACAATCACACTCACCTGTATCCAGAATACAATACTGGTTGGATAGTGAAATACACTCAGGGGACTCCTGCCCTACCTACCTATTCCTCCTCTTCGTCTGGTGGTCACCCATTTCCTCCCTGCCTGGACATACTTTATAATAATACATTCTCCACTTAGTTCTTTTATAATACTTTGAA
Source organism: Pristiophorus japonicus (assembly GCF_044704955.1). NCBI lineage: Eukaryota > Metazoa > Chordata > Chondrichthyes > Pristiophoridae > Pristiophorus > Pristiophorus japonicus. The sequence continues at coordinate 249,651,989 of NC_091982.1, forward strand.
TATATTTTATTTATATTAAGTAGCAAATCCTTGGACAATTTAGGAAGCAAAGAATTAGAGTGCATTGGAACAAATGTGTTTCTCTGCAGTATGTATAGAGCAATCAAAGAAATGAAACCGAGGTTCTACAGCGCCATCTCTGGCGGCAAGCTGAAATTACAGCTTGGCAAGTTTAGAGCGAGAGGAAGAGGGTTTTCTGTAAATAGAACCATCCACTTTAAGTGTGCACAAACAGAATAGTTTTATTATGATACTAGTTTATCTCCTGTGGCAATGCACTCAGAGACTCAAGTCATGGGTTCACTGGTGTAGTGTTTTATTGTTACTGGGTTAGCATTCCAGAGGCCTGGGTTAACAACCCAGAGCGGGTTAGTTCAAATGCATCTGCTGCATTTTGCCAATGTGAAATCAATTTAAAATAAAAATCTGGAAATATAGGCTGGCATCAATAAAAGTGAACATGAAGCTTTCGAATTGTCATAAATCCCCCACTAGCTCACTAATGTCACTAGGGAAGGAAACCTGCCGTCCTTACCCAGTACGGCCTATATATGCCTCAGTTCCAAACTGACGTGGTTGACGTAATTGCCCTCTGAAGTAACCTAGCGAGCCAGTTAATTCTATCATCAGCTTTTGAGGGGCAGCTAGAGATGAGTAAAAATGTGAAGCGCATATCCAGTGAATGGGTTTTTTAAAAGTGTAAACTTCAAATGGAGCAGCTTCAGGTTAAATTTAGTTTCAATTTTACAATCATAGGTTGAATCCTTATTTTTATGTTTTTATTTTATAACCACTTGCAGCAATATATCACCTGCACTAGGAGAGGCTTCAAATAATACTTTTACGTAGTTAGTTTTCCTTATCAATGTGTACATTGGAATTTATAATGGAAAGGTGTCACAAAGGTTTGACAAAAACGTGACAACAAACTAATCGTTGTAACAAAATTAATTGGGAAACATATAACAGTTGGGAATTAATCGACTGGTATCGTCCAGAAGATGACTCCTGGACCGCATGGCATTCAATATATTTATTCTTCTGCTGCAGATCATATTCCGATAAGGTTAGTGGATGGCGGAAGTCGCTGTGCTGGAAGGGTAGAGGTTTACTACAACGGAACCTGGGGAACAGTATGTGATGATTTCTGGGATTTAACAGACGCACATGTTGTCTGTAACCAGCTGAAGTGCGGACAGGCACTAAACGCAACGGTTTCCGGTTCGTTTGGCGCGGGATCGGGGCCTATCTGGTTGGACAACCTTAAATGTTCATCGAATGATTCGGATTTGTGGGCATGTCTGACGGAACCTTGGGGTGAGAGTGACTGCATTCATAAAGAAGATGCTGGAGTTATCTGCTCGGGTGAGATGTACTTTGAAATTTGTGCACATTTTGGCTCCAGTTAAAGAACTATTTTTAACAAACCTGGGATCAGGACAATTGATTCTAGCCATAGTAATAATTCAGTTTGAAACTTTACCACCTCGTGATGTAGATAACTAATAAGAAAGGCCATTGATCTACTGACCCCAATCACAATGTAAAGCATAATATCTTCTAAGTTGCTTCCGCTCAAAGAATAGGCATTTTGGCGGTTCTGGGATAAGTAATCTGTTAAAAGTAACGATTTTATAGAACGGAAAGCACCGAATCACGTGTAAAGAACAGGAATCGCCTGATCTCTTGTTTCTTTTTTTTACTGAAGTGAGGTACCGCTAAAACGAAGATTAAATTCTACTCTTTGTTCTACAGAACACAGGGCGATAAGGTTGGAAAATGGATGGAGTCCCTGCCAGGGTAGAGTTGAAGTTTTCTATAATATGACCTGGGGCACTGTGTGTTCTGATGCCTTTGGCCTGGAGGATGCAGAAGTGGTTTGTAACCAGCTCAGCTGTGGCTCGGCACGATCTGTGCACCATAATGCAGCATTTGGAAAGGGTTCTGGACCAATCTGGCTCGATGATGTGAAATGTCGTTTGCACGATTCTCTCTTATGGCAATGTCCATCTTCACCATGGGGCCAACACAACTGTGAGCACAAGGAAGATGTTGGGGTCACTTGTTCAGGTAACACATTGCAAATGGAACCCGTAACTTTGAAAAGGTTTCAATAAAGTAATGATTGGGAATTGTTTTTCAGAAATAAATTCGATTAAGAACCACGATGAGGCCGATATGAAGAAAAACAAAATTGAACCCATTCCAGAAGATGTTGGTAATTACTGATCTGGATACTAAAATGGATCGTAGGATATGTATCCTGCGATTTATTTTGCTTTCGCCTATGTTAATACCTCTGTGTGTGTCCATGTATTTTTTGATTATTTACAGTCCCAGGTACATACAATCAGTCTTCCCAGCACTTCTTGTACCATTAGTGCAACACCACTTTTAAGTCCAAGAGCGAATGCACTCGAGGGGGACAGGAGGCGATTGAATTGGCTTTTGCCAATTGATTTCAGCATTGCGAGAATCAGCTGCTTTGAAAGTAATGATTGTAAGATGTCATTGATCACTTTGTAACACGCTGTTTTAATCAATAGAACTGAATGCATGCGGGACAATCTGCATACAATGTGGATGACATAACGTTGTGGATGAAATATGCATCTTTGATTCAAACGTTGATTCAGAGGCTGCACCTCTTCTTTATTCAACACTGCTGTTCGGTACATTACTGCCTGTCGAGGAGCATTCAAAATTTATATTCTGAATTCACGCAGGGTTCTGCAACACCTGTTCTCCGAACTTTACCAGGATCTCAAATAACTGCTAGCAGAGAGGGTTTTAATCAAATTGATTGCACTCACATGTTCTAAAGCCTCTCATTAAACAACAGCAATCCCGAGAGTGAGCAGTTATCTTCCGCTGTACACGTTACCAATCTAGTTTAGCTTCACGTTTTCCAGCAGAGTATCCCGGGGCAGTGTGAATGACAGGATCTTTAAGATGTGTCGTGCCAAACATTGCGAAGTGGGTTGGGACTCGGAGCACGATAAATATATTGATTGTATGCAAGTGCAAGTTAAAGTACCCAAGTGCTGACACGTGTATCTTTTACTGCAGAGCTGCGGCTGGCTGCAGGATTCAGTAATTGCTCCGGAAGAGTTGAGATATTCTTAATTGGTACGTGGGGAACCGTGTGCGATGATTCCTGGGATAGACATGATGCCGCTGTCGTCTGTAGACAATTGAACTGTGGCGATCCAGTCTGGGCTCCAGGAGACACGGTATTCGACCGAGCAAATGGTACAATTTGGATGGACGAGGTTAAATGCAAGGGGAGTGAGCTGTTCCTGTGGGACTGCCAATTTTCAGGAATAGGCCGTCATGATTGTGGGCATAAAGAGGACGTCAGTGTGATATGTTCCGGTACGTGATTTTAAAGTAAAGCCTTGACTTTACAATTCTCATCTTTGTCTTCAAACCTTGTGTTCAAATCACTCCGTGACCTCCCGCCACGCTACCTGTGTAACATACTATTGTCCTACAGAACTCCTAGGTCTTTGTATTCCTCCAACTCTGTCCTCTTGCATATCATCAACTTTTGTCGCCCCACCATTGCTAGCCTTGCCTTCAGCTGCCTGGGCCTCGGAAATTCCAACCTTTCCACCTCTCTAACTCTCTTTACTTTAAATCACTCCTTATATGTTACATCTTTGACCAAGTCTATGGCTTGCCACATTACAACACTGGCTACACCTCAGAAAAGTACTCCATTGGCTGTAAAGTGCTTTGAGACATCCAGTGGTCATGAAAGACGGTTTATGAATTCAACTCTTTTTATTTTTATCTGTCCTAATATCTTTTTATGTGGCTCAGTGTCAATGTTTCTTTGATAACGCTCTCGTGACGCGCCTTGGGATGTTTTTACTAGTTTGTATACGCTATATAAATGCAAGTTGTTGTGATACTAATCCGCAGGTAGACAACACTCTCCAGCGACAAAACTGGGATTATTTTAGGTTGTTGCAGGAATAATTAAGCAGCTCTCACTGGCTTAAAAGCACAGTCACATGTTTCCAGTCATGGTCCAGATGTTCTTTTAAAATGTGCTTCATTGCTTTGTCATGGACGATTCTATTTACTGAAAGTGTTCCTCAATCGGAAATGGCGATTCTTGCCCCATGATGTCACCTGGTGAAGAGAAGCCAGATTTACTGCACCAGTACACAGTGTAGATTTGACACAGTCCATCCCACGTGCTAGTAACAGGGACAGGGGTAGGCCATTCAGCCCCGCATGTCTGGTCCGCCATTCACTATCTTTTGTATCTGTCTGCTGGACTTTAGCTATTTCTGTATCTGCATTTCTAAATCTCTCTGCTCAGCCCCAGTTCCTAACTTCCCACCGTTTAGAAAATACTCGGATCTATCATTCTTTTGTCCAAAGTGGATCACCTCACACTTCCGCGCAATTGGCACAGTTGGCACAGTTTTGCTGTTAATCCAGCCGAGACTTTTGCAACTTTCTGCTCCTATTTACACTATTTACTGTGGCCATCCAGACCCGACTATCTGTTCTCTCTTTCATTATATTTTGTACTTCATCGCTAGCTATTGGTAACTTCTGTACTTAGACTTCCGAATGTCTCTGTTCAAGCCCGGTTCCTAGCTTCTCCCCATTTAGTAAATACTCTGATCAATCGTTCTTAGTTCCAAAGTCGATCACCTCAAACTTCCCCACATTGAACTCCATTTTCCCACTCATTTAATCTGCAACACGGTACTCCTACCTGCACTATTTATTGTGCCAATTGGTGTCATCAGTAAATTGTATATATGGCTTTTTATGTTATTGTCACCTCAGCGTTAAATTGTTTACCTGTCTGAGCAACGGCCCAATGTCTGTCCAGAACTGACACATTTCTCCGCAAACAGTGCAATTAACGATTAATGGCAGCTTGAGATCGAGAGCTGGAGAAAAGGTAAAGAGTCTGAGTTTAGATTGAAACATTTGTTTCTTAACTGGGTTTAAATTAAAATGTTGCGGAGAGTAAGAACTTCTATAAAGGCAGCAACATAACTCGTGCCAGGTGAGGGAATTCTGCCCCAATATAACCCATGAAGATTTCAGTTCGATCCGTTTGCTGAATCCGTGAGTTAATGAAATAATTGTGACAAATTTCCCCTGTGCTAATATTAGGTGCTTCTGATTACAGGCCCTCCGCAGTACACAGCACATTTCAACGAGCAGAGATCCTCCCTTTTCTTCATCTCCTGCATTCTTGGTGCCCTTTTAGTTGCCGTGTCACTTGCTTTGGCCGCAGAACTGCAGAGAAGCTTCCAGAAAGGTTGTCTAATGAGTCGTGAGAACTGCTGATGAAAAAGATTGTGTGTCCTATTACTGCTTATCTTTTCTCGTCATTGTTAAATGACATCGGATTGAGCTGAGAATCCACGGAATGCCCAATATGTACAGAAACAACAGAGACTAAATAGCACAGGACAGATCCTCCTTAAGGGCAATCAGCCAAACCCAGCAAACGACCGCTTCCAAAATCAGTGATACTGGCACTGGCGAGAGCTGATTTGCTGCAACATGAAAGCGCTAAATTCCCTCTTTGTAGTACTGGAGAAATGTCAAGTTCCCAGATGTGTTGCATTGAAAAGGGGTGAAGACACTTAATGTTATATCTTTGCCTCTCACACTTGCACTGCGATTCCAAGCTATTTGGGATCTGCACTTGCAAGAGGCTCCGGTCCATTTGGTCTGGTAAGGCACTAGCGCCTCTATTTTCCTTGAAGTATGCCCATGGGGCTCTCAGACGCAGATACACCCCAAGAATTTAGCGGTGAAGGACAGGCCAGGTCTCTCATCAGTTTGGGAGGTTCCCAATGTGGGGAGGTAGGGTGGGGATCTGAAGCAGGCTAAATGGAGAATGGCAAAAGAGACGCCAATTCTTTTCGTTACCTCCGCAGTATAGTCAGACGCTGGTCTCGCCAACAGCTGGCAGAGGACCTTGAATCCCACAGGCATCAGTATAGTGGCAGGACTTTTAAGCCCTGTTTCCTGTTAGAACCATAGTTCCAGCCATAAGATCGTGCCAGGTGTTCAACCTGAGCTGACCCCTAGTGGTCCTATTCAGCAAAATAAAGCGGTGAGTTCGAGAGTGGTGCAGCATTCTTCAGGGATAGGTGAGGTGAATTGCGCTCATATATCATAATTCAAATAACCTGTAATTGCCAGCAAGTAGTAATGAGAGATGGTAAGAGGAAATTGGGAAATTCAGATATAACTAACTCTCGACTCTCGTTCACCTGATATTCTCCCGCTCTTTGTATTACAGGCGACAGAAACATGCAACGTTCTACGACTGGATTCCCTGAGCCGGTTTATGAGGAGATACAGATTCAGGAGTTTGGGGCAGGAGCCGGTAATTATACTTAACCTTGATCAATATGTTCCCTTTCATTTTGAAGAATCTTTCTATTTTAAAATTGCAATGTGTTTTGTTATTAGATTCTAAATCTATCCGTTCAGTGGACAACTTGGAATATTATATAGACAGCGATTTACATGAAAGTGAAGATATAAATATGGAAGGTAGGACAATTTTAGATCCTGCCACACACCGCCCGCATTGACACGGAGCAAGATAAAAATAAATAACCCCTCACTGTCACACTCGTACACTTTACAAACACACAGCAATAGAATGATAGACTGGTTTTAACTAATGCAGACACTGTGTAAAATGTGCATGTGCATCATCCACCTGAAGCACACTAACGACATCGTTCGAGGAATGTTACACTCTTTGGCTGCGACTCTGAAGCAGTTATTGGACCTAATTTACTCAGCTATCTATAATCGAAGGCTGATAATTACACGGGTAGGTACCTGATCATTGGCCATTTTTGGACTAAAGGGCCGTTACTGTGTTGCGTATGCAGCTAAAACGATTTGTAACTAACATCTAGGCCCTTTGCGCAGTATATAACTAGAGATATATTTCCTTGTGTTAGTTGTTATATTGAAATTGGTCTGATACAAAAGTCTGCACCTGTACAGCCGACACGAGCTACACCTTATAGAAAGGGTAGGACATCAGTGTCCTGGCTTCAGCACTCAGAAATATAAACAAAACAAGTCTGCATCACCTATCTACAGAACACATTATTTTCCCCATACCTTGCATTAATCTCTAATTTAAATCCATGATTAGTAATAAGGGGCATTTATTCTGAAGTTTTTAATGCAAATTTATTGGGACCAACTAGAAATAGGAATTAAGTCTCCCAATGAAATTACATTGAATGTTTGTGTCGAATAAGCAATAGCTGAATGGATATATTGAGCGATGAGATGGACTGACAGCAAACCAGAGTTAGAGAAATTCATAAAAAGACTATGCAGAAGCTCATTATTTCGATGACTACATTGTCTTTAATCAGCTCAACATATCTATTTTTTAGGTTCCGTTACTCTCTTTGGCACTGAATTCGGAGGAGAATATGACGATGTTCAATGAGGTAAGATGGAGTTATGAGGACCACTACAACTTGAGATACACACACTGTAATTTGTGTAATTACGAACAATCCAGTCATTTGTTGATTATCATTTGAATTTGATTTGAACCAGGTCCTGATGTTGGAAATCGACAATCGAATCCAAGAGAATTCTCAAACATCACTGATGGGGAAATTCCAGTGGGAAGTTCGGTGAAATGAAACAGGACAGTAATTTGCTGTGCACAGAAGGGCAGATTAGAAATTTATGTAGACTCAGTCATGGGTTCGAAATCTCAAATGGTTTTAGTGTGGATTTGTTTTTTGGTACATACCATGAACTTTATAATTTTCGCGTCTTGTACATCAGGTTTTGTAGGATTCAGTCTTAAATGCCTGGCAGCTTTCTTATTATACTCATTACACGAGCGTGCTTCGATGAATTACAGTTGGCTACATTTTGTTCCTCATCCTCAAGTACTGGTTTCCATCAAAGTGATGATCCTGATGTTGCATCATGGACTTTGGGACGATTTTTCTGATGGCACATAGTGGCATAATAAATGCAATTTGATGTGAAATAGATTGACGAATTAAGCTGATCAATAAGTTATAATTCTCAGTGCTCAACAGACCATTTCTATCCCAGTTGTACACTGCAGATGTATCCATCTCTCTTTAGCTACATATATATATGCAAACATTTGGCTCGTTGGCTTGGTAATGAGATATAAACCTGCTAAAGGAGGCATGCTTATTCATAATTTACTCCTCCAATCAATAAAGTTCTAAACATTGAAAATCAGGTGTCACAAATTTATTAAGTATAAAGTACATGTAATAATAATTAAAAGTACATTTAAAAGGCAGTACGTACTACGAAAACTGAGAGTTTTGTTGGAGATTCAAATGGGTTACAATGAGACATTTATGAATTCAAATATTCCTGACAATCCACAGAATTTTGCATTATGGAATTATGTTAAAGCTAAAATACAACTACAAATAAGAAGAATTTAATATTTATCCCTATCAATAACTTTAGTTTCCCGACAGAAAAGCTCTTTTTCCATAGAAAGATGCAATCTCCAGACATTGTTTTATCATATCGAATATTCCATATAATTGCTATGATACCAAGTGAAATATTTAATGTTAAGTCTGTCTTCGTTTCTGTCCGATTTATTATAGTTCAAAAGCATGATGTAGGTCTAGATGTTTTCCATTGTCGAATTATCCGTTAGCCCCACACTTTTATTAAATGATTCATTGGTTATCTATAATGTAACCTCTTTTTACTTCATAAAACCATAGAATCATCGAAAAGTTACAGCACAAAAGGATACCATTCGTATGGTCGAGCCTGTGCCAGTTCTCTGCAAGAGCACTTCAGCTAGTCCCACTCCCCCACGCTTTCCCCATAGCCCCATAAATATTTTCTTTCGGGTACTTATCCAATTCCCTTTTGAAAGCCACAATTGAATCTGCCTCCACCACCCTTTCAGGCAGTGAATTCCACATCCTAACCACTCACTACATAAAAATGTTCCCCTTATGTCGCTTTGGTTCTTCTGCCAATCACCTTAAATTTGTGTCCTCTGGTCCTCGACCCTTCTGCCAATGGGAATATTTTCACTCTATCAACACTGTCTAAACCCCTCATGATTTTGAACACCTCTATCAAATCTCTTCTCAACCTTCACTGCTCGAAGGAGAACAAGCCAACTTCAGCAGTATATCCACGTAACTGAAGTTCCTCATCCCCGGAAACATTCTTGTAGATCTTTTCTGCACCCTCTCTAGGCATTTACTTCATTCCTAAAGTGCGCAGCCCAGAATTGGGCATGCTACTCCAGTTGTGGCAATGCAGCATTTTATAAATGTTCATCATAATTTCCTTGCTTTATGAAGGCCAGCATCCCATATGCTTTATTAAGCACTTTCTCAATCTGCCCAGCCATCTTCAACGATCTGTTCACATAAAGCCCCTCATCTCTCTATTGCTGCACCCCTTTAGAATGGTACAGTTTACTTTATATTTCCTCTCCTCATTCTTCCTACCAAATTGTATCAATTCACATTTTTCTGCATTAATTTTAGTCTGTCACATGTCCGCCCATTCCATCGCCTTTCCTATGTCACCTTGGCATCTATCGCTATCCTCATCAATGTTTACTATATTTCGTGTCATCTGCAACTTTAGAAATTGTGCCCTATAAACCCAAATCTACATCATTAATATATGTCAAGAAAAGCATTGGTTCTAGTACCGACCCCCGGGAAACACCACCATCTTCCTCCAGTTGAAAAATAACCATTCACCACTACTCTTTGTTTCCTGTCACTTAACCATGCTGTCACTGTCCGTTTTGTTCCATGAGCTTCAAATTTGCTTGGCAAGCCTATAATGTGGCACTATATGAAGCACTTTTTGTAAATCCATATATATTCCACCAAGCGCATTATTCTCATCAACCCTCTCTGTTACCTCATCAAAAAACTCAATCAAGTTAGTTGAGCTCGATTTTCCTTTAACAAATCGGTGCTGGCGTTCCTTCATTAATCCAGACTTTCCCAAGTTACTCTTAATTTTTTTCCGGATTGTTGTTTCGAAAAGCTTCTCTGCTACCAAGGTAAACTGACTGGCCTGTAATTGCTGAGTTTATATTTACACCCTTTTTTGAACAGGGGTGTATCGTTTGCAATTCTCCAGTCCTCTGGCACCAGACCCGTATTCAAGAAGGTTATGGCCGTTGCCTCCACAATTTCCACCTCAGCATCCTAGGATACATCCCATCCCATCTGGTCCTGGTGACTTACTACTTTAAGTACAGCTAGCATTTCTTGTACCTGTTCCTAATCAATTTTTATCCCATCCAGTATTTCAATTACCTACATTGTCACTATGACATTGGCAGCATCTTCTTCCTTCGTAAAGAAGGAGGCAATGCACTCATTTAGTACCTCAGCCATGCACTATGACTCCATGCATAGGTATCCATTTTGGTCCCAATTCGGCCCCTCCCCTCCTCTTACAAACGGTTTAATATTTACATGCTGACAGAGACTTTTGGATTCCCTTTTACGTTAGCTGCCAATCTAGTGTCGTACTCTCTCCTTCTCTTTGGCCCTCTTATTTCAATTTTCACTTCCCTCTGAACTATCAATATTCAGCCTGCTTCTCATTGTATTATCAATTTGACTTGTCACAGCCCTGTTTTCGTCTTCATCTTATGCTCTATTTTTTTCATCATCCAGGGAGCTCTGGCTTTGGTTGCACTACCATTCTCCCTCGTGAAAATGTACCTCAACTGTGCCCGAACCATCTCCTCGTTAAATGCAGCCCATTGTTCGATTACAGATGTGGCTGCCAATCTTTGGTTCCAATTTACCCGGGTCAGATCCATTCTCAACCAACTGAAATCGGCTTCCCACCAATCAACTATTTTTATTATACATTGCTCCCTGTCTTTTTCCATATCTAGTCTAAACCTTATGATTCCCTACTGATATTTGCTTTACTTGACCCACCTCATTCTCCAGAAACAGATCAAACAATGCTTTCTTCCTCATTCGGGCAGAAACGTATTGATCAAGAAAGTTTCCCTGTACAAACTTCAGAAATCTTTCCCCCCTCAGCCCTTTACACGATTATATTCTAGTCTATATCAGGATATCGGAATTATCACTACTTTATATTTCTTGTATCTCTCTGTAATTTCTCTGCAGATTTGCTGTTGTGTAGCCTTCCCACTAGTTGCTGGCGTATACAATATACCTAGCAGTGTAATGGTGCCTCTATCCTTTCTCAACTCTAAACAAATAGATTCTGTCCTTGACACTTCCAGGACATCCTCTCTCTCCTGCACTGTAATATTGTCCTCATTGAATACAGCCACCCAACTCCTGTCTTTAATACCTTATCTCCCAGGAATATTTAGTACCTAATCCTGTCCTTTTTTAGCCAGATCTCAGTTATATTCATGACATCATATTCTCATGTGACTATTTGCGCCAGCAGCTCACCAACATTATTGAATGCATTTCATGCATTCCCACACATGCACTGTAAACCCATCTTAGACTTTCTTATAATTTCTTTTAGTCTGACCCTACCTAACATCATACTATTTCTTACTCTGTTTTTATCTGTCTTTCGAAATCCTTTTTACACCTTGTTTCCCCTTTATAATGCGACATCCTGGTGTCCATTCCCCTGCCAAATTAGTTTATCCTGAAATGACCCATCGTTGCAGGGTCGTGCCTGGGCCAACAGCTCAGTGGTTCTAGACATTGAATTAAAGTTGCCGGTTGAAAAAGGGAAAATTATAAGTACAATACAAAGAATATTCAATATCAGTGTGAAATTTGTAAACTTCAGGACAGACATAAGAAATAGGAGCTGGAGTAGACCATTTGGCCCCACGAGCCTGCTCCACCGTTCAATAAGATTTTGGCTGAGCTGATCATGGATTCAGCTCCTTTTTCTCTGCCCGTTCCCCAAAGCCCTTCACTCCCTTATCGCTCACACATCTGTCTATCTCCCCCTTAAATATCATCAATGACCTAGCCTCCAAAACTCTCTAAGGCAAAGACTTCCATAGATTTACAACCCTCAGAGAGAAGAAATTCCTCCTCATCTCAGTTTTAAGCAGGCAGCCCCTTATTCTGAAACGATGTCCCCGAGTTTTAGTTTTCCCTATGAATAGAAATATCCTCTCTGCATCCACCTTATTGAGCCCCCTCATTATCATACGTTTCGATAAGATCACCTCTTATTCTTCTGAACTCCAATGTGCATAGGCCCAACCTACTCAACATATCTTCATAATCAATGCCCCCATCTCCAGAATCAACCTAGTGAAACTTCTCTGAACCGCCTCCATTGCAAGTATATCCTTCATTAAATACAGAGACCAAAACTATGCAGTACTCTAGTTGTGGCCTTATGAATACTCTGTATAATTGTAATAGGACTTCTTTGCTTTTATACTTGATCCCCTTTGCAATAAAGGCCAATGTTCCATTTGCCTTCCTGATTACTTGCTGTACTGGCATACTAATATTTTTTGTTTCATGCACAAGGACTCCCAAATCCCTCTGTACTGCTGCACCTTGCAATTTTTCTCCATTTCGATATTAATTTGTTTTTCAATTTTTTGTGTCAAAGGATAACCTCACATTTTCTCACATTATACTCCATCTGCCAAATTTTTGCCCATTCACATAGCCTGTCTATATCCCTTTGCAGATTTTTTGTGTCCTCAAAATTTGCTTTACCATCCATCTTTGTATCATCAGTAAACTTGGCTAAATTATACTTGGTCCCTTCATCCAAGTCATTAATATGGATTGTAAATAGTTGAGGACCCAGCACTAATCCCTGTGGCACTCCACTAGTCACTGTTTGCCAACTGGAAAATGATCCATTTATCCCCAACTCTCTGTTTCTGTTAGTTAGCCAATCCTCTCTCCATGTTAATATAGTACCCCAATCCTGTGAACTTTTATCTTGTCCATTAAACTTTTATGTGGCACCTTATTGAACGACTCCTGGAAATCCAATTACACCATACCCACTGGTTCTTCCTTATCCACTCTGCTTGTGACATCCTCAAAGAACTCCAGTAAATTTGTCAAACATGATTTCCCTTTCATAAAACCATGCCGACTCTGCCTGATTGAATTATGCTTTTTCAAATGTCCCGCTAATAGACTCTTGCATATTCTCAACGACCGATGTTAGGCTAACTGGTCTATAGTTTCCTGCATTTGGTTTGCCTCCTTTTTTAAATAGGCGGATTAACCCTTTCTTGCCGAAGTCCGCAAGAGCAACAGTCTTCATGGACGTGATCATTTGTCTCCATTGGAAACTGGAGTGCTTAACATGCTCACAATCTGTATTAAATATTCCTGTATTGCTTTGCCTAGATTCCCATTAAAATTTCCTCTATCCCTGATGGATTAACTCACAGCCTCTTTGCTGCACTATCCCACTGTCTGCCTAACATTACGTTCTGCATGAACTGAAACTCCCCGCCTCTCAATATCAGGAGCATTAAAGTGCTTGAGTGTTTCTTACTTTTTCAAATCCCTGTCTGAACTTACCTGGTGATGGAGAGTCTTCGCTTTGTCATCAATGCTGAGCTGATTTCAACTCCACATCTGACCCATCGGAATGGGCAACTATGTCCAACCTAAATATTTGTCCAGCTAGCTTTGTTAAATTAAAATTATGTTATTAGAGTTGTGTTTTATTATTTTCATGAAACAATGAGCGGTATGAAATCACTGTTAATTTGGATTATGTAAATTTATAGATTTGATGTAAAACTATCTTATTGCTTAGCAATCATGCCTGGTATCACGCAATTGTTTTTTTTTTCAGTCCACGCTTCTAAAGCTGGGAATATCACACGTGGCATTGAGTTTACAGTTGCTGGTATAGACGACAAGGAACTACATTACATCCCACGTGTTACACTGTGTTTTAAGTGGGTGCCAGCAATAGACGATTGTAAAGAATGCGACATCCGGTTATAGGAGTGAGCGCTGATGCTGAACCCCAGACAATATCTAGTGCAGACCAGAATGTAAAACACGGTAATATGAATTTCCGGCGGCCAGCTTTGACTATCTAGCCGTCGAAGCCCAGTTAACTCAGTCTTACTAATCAGCCTTTGCTCAGCAAAAATATAGAAACATAGAAAATAGGTGCAGGAGTAGGCCATTCGGCCCTTCGAGCCTGCACCACCATTCAATAAGATCATGACTGATCATTCACCTCAGTACTCCTTTCCTGCTTTCTCTCCATACCCCTTGATCCCTTGGGCCATAAGGGCCATATCTAACTCCCTCTTGAATATATCCAATGAACTGGCATCAACAACACTCTGCGGCAGGGAATTCCACAGGTTAACAACTCTGAGTGAAGAAGTTTCTCCTCATCTCAGTCCTAAATGGCCTACCCCTTATCCTAAGACTGTGTCCCCTGGTTCTGGACTTCCCCAACGTCGGGAACATTCTTCCCGCATCTAACCTGTACAGTCCCATCAGAATCTTATATGTTTCTATGAGATCCCCTCTCATCCTTCTAAACTCCAGTGTATAAAGGTCCAGTTGATCAAGTCTCTCCTCATATGTCAGACGAGCCATCACGGGAATCAGTCTGGTGAATCTTCGCTGCACTCCCTCAATAGCAAGAATGTCCTTCCTCAGATTAGGAGACCAAAACTGAACACAATATTCCAGGTGAGGCCTCACCAAGGTCCTGTACAACTGCAGTAAGACCTCCCTGCTCCTACTCAAATCCCCTAGCTATGAAGGCCAACATACCATTTGCCTTCTTCACCGCCTGCTGTACCTGCATGCCAACTTTCAATGACTGATGAAGCATGACACCCAGGTCTCATTGCACCTCCCCTTTTTCTAGTCTGCTGCCATTCAAATAATATTCTGCCTTTGTGTTTTTGCCCCCAAAGTGGATAACCTCACATTTTTCCACATTATACTGCATCTGCCATGCATTTGCCCACTCACCTAACCTATCCAAGTCACCCTGCAGCCTCTTAGCATCCTCCTCACAACTCACACCACCACCCAGTTTAGTGTCATCTGCAAACTTGGAGATACTACACTCAATTCCTTCATCTAAATCATAAATGTATATTGTAAAGAGCTGGGGTCCCAGCACTGAACCCTGCGGCACTTCACTAGTACTGCCTGCCATTCTGAAAGGACCCGTTTATCCCGACTCTCTGCTTCCTCTCTGCCAACCAGTTCTCTATCCATGTCAGTACATTACCCCCAATACCAGGTGCTTTGATTTTGCACACCAATCTCTTGTGTTGGACCTTGTCAAAAGCCTTTTGAAAGTCCAAATACACCACATCCACTAGTTCTCCCTTGTCCACTCTACTAGTTACATCCTCAAAACATTCCAGAAATTTGTCAAGCATGATTTCCCTTTCATATACCCATTCTAGGGCCACTTCCGTAAGTACTCTGGGATGCAGACTATCAGGCCCCGGGGATTTATCGGCCTTCAAGCTCATCAATTTCCCTAACACAATTTCCTGCCTAATAAGGATATCCTTCAGTTTCTCCTTCTCACTAGATCCTCAGTCCCCTAGTACGTCTGGAATGCTTTGGGAAGCCAAGAGAGGGCAACTGGTCAGTTGCCAGTTAAAGTCGTACATCTAGTCATCACCAAACTGACCACTCGCTGATGTTAGTACGTAGGTGGGTTTGCTTATCATAGCTTGATTTTACCGTAAGAGAATAATCCTGTGTTTGCTGAAGTATAATCAAGGGGGTATTATACGCAACAGTTTTGTGTGAATGCTTGTAATTTCTTGATGATTTTAAGTAAAAAGACGTTTTTCGCAGATTCATTAGTTTTTGATTCATTCTGTTCCGGTCTGAACTCTATAAACTGTTGGACAGGGCGAGGGGTTAATTCTGCATTTCCTACAAACATTTGCAATCCTCTGGCACCACCACCATATCTAAGGAGGATTGGAAGATTGCGGCCAGAGGCCCCGCAATTTCCACCTTACTTCCCTCAGCAACATAGGATGCATCCAATGTTCCCGTTAAGCTGCGCAGCTACGCAATCACCTGGAGATCACGTGTAGGCCGCTCACCGGCTTTTATATGGAAAAAAAACACACGTGCGAAAATTTGAATGGGATGCGTAGCCAGTTAAAGGGGCCACGCACAAAAAAAAGAGGGAACGTTGGATGCATCCCATCCAGACTTTAAGGACTTCCAACCTTGTACCTCCTCTTTATTTTTATCCTATCCAATATCGCTACTGCCTCCTCCTTTGTTGCTACATTTGGAGCATCCTCTTTAGTGAAGACAGATGCAAAGTACTCATTTCATACCTCAATCATGTCCTCCAGCTCCACAAGATCTCCTTTTTGGTCCCTAATTGGCCCCACTCTTCCTCCAACTCCCCTTTTACTATTTATTTGATTATAAAAGACTTTTGGGTTCCCTTTTATGTGAGCCGATAGTCCTCAAATCTCCAGAAATTAAAGTTAATCTCCAGGACAGCGCTGCGAGCAACCTGACTGAAAAATTATAGGGGCCCTTAAAAATGTGCGTTCTTTATTCATTTTCTTTGAACGCTTTCATTTAGTAGTTATAAAAATATTGGAGATGTGCAAAATAGGCTATTTGACTGACACTCAAGCATCATCTAATCAGGTAACAAAGAGTCTGTTTGCTTTCCAGTTGGCGTGAGAAGGCGGTGCGCCGCGACGATGGCAGAGGCGATTGGAGGTCAAGTTATGAAACCTCTAGGAATGCGTCCAACCAGAGTTGGCAACCCAAGCTGATAGTCTGGCACAGCGTGAGCGGTCTGGCTGGCAGCGAGTGAAGCAGCTGTCTGGGAACCAGGTGGCACTGCCCTGAAAAAGATGGCTGCCATCAATGGAGGGCAAAGAGGAGCCATGAGGTTGATTCCTGAGATGACTGATGAAGAAAGGTTGAGCCTATACTCATTGGAGTTCAGAAGAATGAGAGGTGATCTTATTGAAACCTATAAGATACTGAGGGGGCTTGACAAGGTGGATGTAGAGATGATGTTTCCCCTCGTGGGGGAATCTAGAACTAGGGGCATAGTTTCACAATTAGATTTAAAACGGAGATGAGCAGGTAGAACTTTCGCCCCCAGGTCAGCCTTGTGGGTACAAGTCCCACTCCAGAGAGGTGATCACATAATGCAGGCTCACAGTCCAATACTGAGGGAATGCAGCACTGTCAGAGGTGCTGCCTTTCTGATGTGAGATTGAACCGAGGTCCCATCTGCTCTCTGGAGTAGATGTAAATGATCCGAAGAAGAGCAGGAGAGTTAACCCCGGTGCCCTCGCCAATATTTATTCCTCAATCAACATCACTAAAATATAACTCAGCCCTCCATCACTACTGCACTGGAGTGTCAGCCTGAATTGCTGTGCTCAAGTCTTGGAGTGGGACCTGGTCCCATAAACTTCTGGCTCAGAGGTGAGGCTGCTACGCTGCTACGCTGCTAAAATGCGATTAGACTTTTAAATTATTTTTTAAATGTTCCGTAACTTTTAATGATCTTTGTACATGGACCTCTAAATCTCTTTTCGCCTCCACATTTTTTAGCTTCTTACCATTTACAAAATATTATGTTGGATGATTCTTAAGTCCTAAGTAGATGGCCTCACACTTTATTAAACCCCATCTGGAGCACTTTTCTCCATTCACTTAATCTATTAATGGCACTTTGCAACATTCTGCTCCCATCTGCACTACGTAGTGTGCCACCCTACATGGTGCTGCCAGAAAATTTATATATATCGCTCTCTATTCCTTCATCTAAAGAATTGATACATGTAGTGAAAAGCTGAGGTCCCAATACAGAACCTGTGGGATAGCACTGTCAACATCCAGACAATTTGAGTAAATTCCCCTTATCTCTACTCTCTGTCTCTAGTCTCTAGACCCCTACATGAGTGAGATGAGATTAAGTGATGGATAACTGGGATGACTCAATGGAGCCTCTGAATCTAGAGTTGACTTCACCACCATCGTCATAAGTGGGCTCTTTGTGCAAAGCATACTCCCTGATCTTCGCAAGGTATTATTCATCCAACAAGATAGTCACATGATAAATAATCAGTCATGCCCTCACATAAATGGATACGCCATGCAATGAATTATCATAGAGCAATATGGATACAATGTTGAGGAGATGAAATTTTCTCCTGAGTCCTCAGCCAAGCTTACTGCTGTTCCTTTACCCCGTTTCAGGCTTTGGTCAACCAACTGGAGTAATTGTAACATAGCAACGTTTGAGAAATACCATATCCCTGCTTTACAGCATTTGCGCTTATCCAGAAGTTCATGTTTGTGTTACGATTTCAAGGCTGAACAACATGATCAGGAGTTTCTCAAAGTCCCTCTATTTTCTAGCTGCAAACTATTTAGTCCATCATTGTGCAATTAATTTTTTATTAGATTTTAGTTCTATCACGAGCAGCTACTGTGGAAAGTATGCTAGCTCCACTGTGCCCTTTGTTGTAATTAAGCATTAAGGAGTAGAGGGTGGTTCAGGAGAGCTGTGGACCTGGCTCATCCTGGGAAATTCACATAATGACACATAAAATGGAATGTGCTACTGATGTATTTCGCTATTTTAATTAGTTTACTATTTTCCACAATGCACAGGAAATCATTGAGGCAGGAGATTATAATTCTATTCAGCTCAATTAATTTTCCTCCTCCATCGATTCCACCATCGTCTCGATGAAAAAGAGCACAAAACATATTATTGTCATATCACTAAGAGCTTCTGCGACACACAATCTCCTCCTATGTCTATTATTATTCCCTTGTTTTTGTATTTTATCTATCTCTCTCATCATTACCATCTTTCTACGATTTGTGGAGCACTGCACTGATGGAGGTGCCATCTTTCAGATGAGACATTAAACCGAGGCCCCATCTGCCTACTCAGGTGGAGGTAAAGTTCCCATGACACTATTTCTAAGAAGAGCAGGGGAGTTATTCCCGGTGTCCTTGGCCAATATTTATCCCTCAATCAACATAAAAAAACAGATTATCTGGTCATTATCACATTGCTGTTTGCAAGAGGTTGCTGTACGCAAATTGGCTGCCACATTTCCCACATTACAACAGTAACTACACTCCAAAAGTACTTCATTGACTGAAAAGCTCTTTGTGACATCCGGTGGTTGTGAAATAGAAACATAGAAATTAGGTGCAGGAGAAGGCATTTCAGCACTTCGAGCCTTCACCACCATTCAATAAGATCATGGCTGATCATTCAAACTCAGTACCTTTTTCCTGCTTTCTCCCCACACCCCTCGATCCCTTTAGCCGCAAGGGCCATATCTAACTCCCTTTTGAATATATCTAACAAACTGGCCTGCGCTATATATAAGAATTTTTTTTTCTTTATTCTTACCCTGTGCCGCTACATCTCTATCCCTTAATCTTACATCTCTCTATTTATCACACGCTTGTGCTGATCGCCTGTTTTTCTCTGTTTTCTAACTGTGTCTCGGTTTGCTGCTCTCTCTCCTATTATTATTCCACGTGATTCTCTTCCTGAAGTCAAAATTTCTGTCATAGCAAATCTGTTAAAATAACAAACAAAAGTATGAACTGAAAGTTCATCCTGCACAGAAGGAATTTCAGTGCACTTTCCACCTTTCTGCTACCCTCCTATCGTTATCTGATTCTTGCTCCTTCTCACTTTCTCCTGTCACCATGATGAGAGATTGAGTAGATTGGGCCTATACTATCTGGAGCTTAGAAGAATGAGAGATGATCTTAGTGATACATGTAAGATTCTGAGGGGATTCAGAGGACAGATGCTGAGAGGTTTTAGGGCTTAGGTAGCATCGTGGTTATGTTACTGGACTAGTAATCCAGAGCCCTGGCCGAATGATCCGGAGATAGGAGATAAAATCCCACCACGGCAGCTGCAGAATTAAAATTAATTTAATTAAATCAAACTGGAATTAAAAAACTTGTATCAGTAATGGTGAACACGAAACAACTGGATTGTCATTAAAACCCAACTGGATCACTAATGTCCGAAAGGTGATGAAATCTTCCATCCTCACCTGATCGGGGCCTATATGTGACTCCACATGCACAATGTCGTTAACTCTTAACTGCCCTCTGAAATGGCCTAGGAAGATATTCATTTCTACGAAACCACTATGGGAAAGTCGGCACTGTGGGAGTACCTCCAACACAAGGTCTGCAGCGGTTCAAGAAGGTTTCTGACCACCTTGTCGAGGGCAATTAGGGATGGGCAATAAATGCCAGGCTTGCCAGCATCGCCTATATCAATTGAGCGAATAAATAAAAAGACTGATTTCCCTGGCTGGAGCATCAAAAACTCGGCAGCAAAGTCTCAGGATAAGGGGTCAACGATCTAAGCCTGAGATGAGGAAGAATTTCTTCATTCAGAGGGCAGTGAATCTTTGCAGTTCTCTACCT